>NC_090440.1:1112962387-1113587387 GCF_031143425.1 Pleurodeles waltl
GGGACCCAGAGGACCAGTGATGCAGTATTTTGTTGCCTGCGGTTGCAGGGTGAAGATTCTGTCGACCCATGGGAGATTTCTTCAGAGCTCCTGATGCAGAAAGGAGGCAGGCTACCCCCAGAGCATGCACCACCTGTAGACAGTCGAGAAAGCCGGCAGGATGAAGCGATACAAGGTTGCCAGTAGTCGTCGTGCTACTTTGTTGCAGTTTTGCAGGCGTCCTGAGCATTTAGCTGTCGATCCTTTGGCAGAAGGTGAAGAGGGAGATGCAGAGGACCTCTGGTTAGCTCTTGCATTCGTTATCTGGTGAGATCCCCAAAGCAGAGACTATAAATAGCCAGAAAAGGAGGGTTGGCTACCTAGGAAGGAGGATTGGCTACCAAGAGAGGTAAGAGCCTATCAGAAGGAGCCTCTGATGTCACCTGCTGGCACTGGCCACTCAGAGCAGTCCAGTGTGCCACAAACACCTCTGTTTCCAAGATGCAGAGGTCTGGGACACACTGGAGGAGCTCTGGGCACCTCCCCTGGGAGGTGCAGGTCAGGGGAGTGGTCACTCCCCTTTCCTTTGTCCAGTTTCGCACCAGAGCAGGGCTGGGGGATCCCTGAACCGGTGTAGACTGGCTTATGCAGGGATGGGCACCATCTGTGCCCATCAAAGCATTTCCAGAGGCTGGGTGAGGCTACTCCTCCCCAGCCTTCACACCTATTTCCAAAGGGAGAGGGTGTTCCACCCTCTCTCAGAGGAAGTCCTTTGTTCTGCCTTCCTGGGCCAGGGCTGCCTGGACCCCAGGAGGGCAGAAATCTGTCTGAGGGGTTGGCAGCAGCTGCAGTGGAGCCCCCGGAAAGGCAGTTTGGCAGTACCCGGCTTCTGTGATAGAGACCCGGGGGATCATGGGATTGTCTGGCATTGGGGTGACAATTCCATGATCTTAGATATGTTACATGGCCATGTTCGGAGTTACCATTGTGACGCTATACATAGGTAGTGACCTATGTACAGTGCACATGTGTAATGGGGACCCGGCACTAACAGAGTCCGGGGAACTTGCCCTGAACGATGTGGGGGCACCTTGGCTAGTGCCAGGGTGCCCTCACACTAAGTAACTTTGCACCCAACCTTCACCAGGTGAAGGTTAGACATATAGGTGACTTATAAGTTACTTAAGTGCAGTGGTAAATGGCTGTGAAATAACGTGGACGTTATTTCACTCAGGCTGCACTGGTAGGTCTGTGTAAGAATTGTCAGAGCTCCCAGTGGGTGGCAAAAGAAATGCTGCAGCCCATAGGGATCTCCTGGAACCCCAATACCCTGGGTACCTCAGTACCATATACTAGGGAATTATATGGGTGTAACAGTATGCCAATGTGAATTTGTGAAATTGGTCACTAGCCTGTTAGTGACAAATTTTGAAAGCAGAGAGAGCATAACTACTGAGGTTCTGGTTAGCAGAGCCTCAGTGAGACAGTTAGGCATCACACAGGGAACACATATAGGGCACATACTTATGAGCACTGGGGCCCTGCCTGGCAGGGTCCCAGTGACACATAGACTAAAACAAAATATATACAGTGAAATATGGGGGTAGCATGCCAGGCAAGATGGTACATTCCTACACAACCCCGCCCCCCCCCCAAATGAAAGACAATAAGACTAGCCATGACCTGATGAGTCTTCATTGTCTAAGTGGAAATATCTGGAGAGTCCATCTGCATTGGAGTGGGTACTCCCAGGTCTATGTTCCACTGTATAGTCCAATCCCTGTAGAGATATGGACCACCTCAACAATTTAGGATTTTCACCTTTCATTTGTTTTAGCCAAAGTAGAGGTTTGTGGTTTGTCTGAAAAATAAAGTGAGTGCCAAACAGGTATGGCCTCAACTTTTTCAGTGCCCAAACCACAGCAAAGGCCTCCCTCTCTATGGCAGACCAACACTTTGCTCTAGGGATCAACCTTCTGCTGATAAAAGCAACTGGTTGATCCTGGCCCTCAGAATTCAGTTGTGATAAGACTGTCCCAACCCCTAATTCAGATGCATCAGTTTGAACAATGACTTTCTTGGAGTAACATGGGCTTTTTAGGACAGGTGCAGTGCACATGGCCTGTTTGAGCTCCTCAAAAGCTTTCTGATAGCTAGCTGTCCACAATACTTTTTTAGGCATCTTTTTACTGGTGAGATCATTAAGTGGGGCTGCTATGGAGCCATAGTTTTTAATGAATCTCCTGTAATACCCAGTGAGGCCTAGGAAGGCTCTCACCTGGGTCTGTGTTGTAGGGGGAACCCAATCCATGATTGTTTGGATTTTCCCCTGAAGTGGTGCAATCTGTTCTCCACCTACCAGGTGTCCCAGATAAACCACCTTTCCCTGCCCTATCAGGCACTTTGAAGCCTTGATAGTGAGGCCTGCCTTTTGCAGGGCCTCCAAAACCTTCCAAAGGTGGACCAAGTGATCATCCCAGGTAGAGGTAAAGACAGCAATATCATCTAGATATGCTGCACTAAAAGCCTCCAACCCTTGAAGGACTGTGTTCACCAACCTCTGAAAAGTGGCAGGTGCATTTTTCAAACCAAAGGGCATCACTGTAAATTGGTAGTGCCCTCCTATAGTTGGAAATGCAGTTTTAGGTTTAGCATCCTCAGCCAATTTGATCTGCCAATACCCTGCAGTCAAATCAAAGGTGCTTAGATACTTGGCAGATGCCAGTGTATCTATGAGATCACGTACCCTGGGTACAGGGTGAGCATCAGTTTTTGTTACCTTATTGAGACCTCTGTAGTCTACACAAAACCTCATCTCCCTTTTTCCATCTTTTGAGTGAGGCTTTGGTACAAACACCACAGGACTCTCCCATGGACTTGCCGACAGTTCAACCACTCCTAGATCAAGCATTTTCTGAACTTCTTGCTTTATGCAGTCCCTGACATGGTCAGGCTGCCTATAAATTTTACTTTTGACAGGCATGCTGTCTCCAGTATCAATTGTGTGTTCACACCAAGATGTGGTGCCTGGCACAGTTGAAAAGAGTTCAGAAAACTGTCCTAGCAGATTTATGCAATTGTCTTTCTGTTCTGCAGTAAGACAGTCTGCCAAAACTACTCCCTCCACTAGAGCATCCTCTTCAGTGGAGGAGAAGAGATCAGGGAGAGGGTCACTCTCTTCTTCCTGTCCTTCATGTTTTGCCATGAGAAGGGTGAGATCAGCCCTGTCATAGTAGGGTTTTAGGCGGTTGACATGAATCACCCTAAGGGGACTCCTGGCAGTGCCCTGGTCAACCAAGTAGGTGACCGCGCCCTTTCTCTCAACAATGAGATGGGGTCCACTCCATTTGTCTTGGAGTGGTCTTGGGGCCACAGGCTCCAATACCCACACCTTCTGCCCTCTTTGGTACTGAATCAGAACAGCCTTCTGGTCCTGCTATTGCTTTTGGATCTCTTAGCTGGCCTGAAGGTTTTTACTGGCCTTTTTCATGTACTCAGCCATTCTGGATCTTAGGCCAAGTACATAGTCCACTATATCCTGTTTGGGAGCTTTTAAAGGTTGTTCCCAACCCTACTTCACAAGTGTTAGTGGACCTCTTACAGGGTGCCCAAAGTGGAGTTCAAAGGGGCTGAAGCCCACTCCTTTCTGGGGTACCTCCCTGTAAGCAAAAAGGAGGCAAGGTAACAGGACATCCCATCTCCCCCTGAGTTTTTCAAGGAGTCCCATTATCATTCCTGTGAGAGTTTTATTAAACCCCTGTACCAGTCCATTAGTCTGTGGATGATAAGGTGTGGTGAATGTGTAGGTTACACCACATTCCTTCCACATAGCCTTCAAGTATGCAGACATAAAGTTGCTACCCCTGTCTGATACAACCTCTTTTGGGAAACCCACCCTGGAAAAGATTCCCAGGAGGGCTTTTGCCACTGCAGGTGCTGTAGTGGTCCTTAGAAGAATTGCTTCAGGATATCTTGTGGCATGGTCCACAACCACCAAGATAAACCTATTGCCTGAAGCAGTAGGAGGGTCAAGGGGGCGGCCAACTATGTCAACCCCTACCCTTTCAAAGTGGACCCCAACCACAGGTAGTGGAATAAGGGGAGCCTTTGGTGTGCCACCAGTCTTGCAACTGGCTTGGCAGGTCACACAAGACTTACAGAAATATTTTGTGTCCTCTGACATCCTATGCCAGTGAAACAGGGGGACAAGCCTTTTCATTGTTTTGATCTGGCCCAAATGCCCAGCCAAGGGAATGTTATGTGCCAGAGTTAGAAAGAACTCTCTGTACTGCAGGGGAATGACCAATCTCCTGGCTGCTCCAGGTTTTGGGTCCCTTGCCTCTGTGTAAAAGAGGTTGTCCTTCCAGTAAACTCTATGTGAGTCACTGACATCCCCATTTTGCTGCTTGACAGCTTGCTGTCTGAGACCCTCTAATGTGGGACAGGATTGCTGTGCCACACTCAGCTCTTCCCTGGCAGGCCCCCCTCCACCCAAAAGCTCAGCAGTGTCTGCTGCCAGCTCATCTGGTGAAGGTTCTGCACAGGGAGGAAATTCTTCTTCCTCAGAAGGAGAATCATCTGTAGAGGGAGGGATAGTGGGTAGGGATTTACCCTTGCTACCCCTAGCTTTAGGGAGCACTTGGTCCATTGTTCCAGGATCCAAGTTACCCTGTCCTTTTTGCTTTTTGGCCTGAGCCCTTCTGCCCAAGCTGATGTCTCTAAATCTTTCCCTAGTAGACAGTCTACAGGTAAATCTGAGGCAACCACAACTTTCTTTGGACCAGTAACACCCCCCCCCAGTTGAGATTCACAACAGCCATGGGGTGGCTAAGAGTGTTGTTATGAGCGTCTGTCACTTGGTACTGCTGACCAAGTAGGTGTTGTTCAGGGTGTACCAGTTTCTCTATTACCATGGTAACACTGTCACCTGTGTCCCTGTAGGCCTGAACCTCAACACCATTTATTAGGGGAAGCTGCTTGTACTTATCCATATTAAGGGGACAAGCAACCAAGGTGGCCAAATCAGTGGCACCTTCAGAGACTAACACAGTCTCTGTGGTCTCCCTAACAAGACCAACCCCAACTAAATTACCAAAAGTGAGCCCAGCTACTCCCTTGGATTGGCTATTAGTAGGTTTGCTACCACCACCACTGCTATTACTTGGGGCACTAGAGTTTGCAGTAGGGGTTGTGGTAGTGGGAGGTTTGGTGTTTTTCTTTGGACAACTGGCATCAGTTGTCCAATGGCCTTTGACTTTACACAAATAACACCAAGGCTTTTTAACTTGTTTTGAAGAGGATTTGGACCCACCACCCCCACCAGAAGATTTTTGTGGGCCTGATGAAGACTCAGTTTTACTTTTGTCCCCACCCTTGTCAGAAGACTTACCATCCTTCTTCTTGCCATCCTTTTCACCCCCTGTATGACCTTTTCTGTTCACTCTTGTTCTGACCCATTTGTCTGCCTTCTTTCCCAATTCTCGGGGAGAGGTCAGATCTGAGTCCACTAGATATTGGTGTAACAAGTCAGACACACAGTTATTCAGAATATGCTCTCTCAGAATAAGATTATACAGGCTTTCATAGTCAGAAACTTTACTGCCATGTAACCACCCCTCCAAGGCCTTCACTGAACAGTGAACAAAGTCTATCCAGTCTTGTGAGGACTCTTTTCTGGTGTCTCTGAACTTAATCCTGTATTGTTCGGTGGTTAAGCCAAATCCATCCAAGAGTGCATCCTTCAAAACTGTAAAATTGTTAGCATCACTTTCTCTAACAGTAAGGAGCCTATCCCTTCCCTTTCCATTGAAAGATAGCCTCTTCCACTCTCAACTTGTTGAGTTCCCTTTCTAACATGTTGTCTTCAGGGTGGTTGGGTTGGGAATGCTTGGACACTGATGATAAATTGGAAAAAACAGAGGGAGATCTGTCCCTAACAGCTTGGACTCTAACAACCTGGCCTCCAGGAAAAGAAACATCCCTACTATGATGGGAGCTTCTATTACAACCAGCATTGCTAGGTGGTCTGCTAAGTGGCAGATTTGGAACAGAACCCTCCCCACCTCCCTCAAGAAGTTCCCCTGAGTCAGAATAGGAGCTATCTATTAACTTCTCATTTGAAGTGCCTGCTAGGGGCTCATCATTCACAATGAGCATGTTATACGGAAACTCTCTTGTAGGGTTCTTTCCTATCACTAAACCTCTATCTAAGCAGAGACTCCTTAGGCTCTTGAAATTTAAATTGTCATGGGTAGTACCGACCATTTTAAGAGCAGACTCTACAGCAGACATGATAAAAGAAGGTATAGAGACAGTGAGAAGAGAGGAGAGAAAAAGTTTGAGGACTTTTTAAAGAACATAGAAAAAAACGTTTTCAAACTTTTTGGAAACTTTTAGAAAGTTTAGAGGACTTTTCGGCACTTAGTAGAAAGTGTCAGAGGAGAACAGCAAAACTTTTTGGTTAAGTGTACATACACTGAACTTGTTTTGTATATTATTCTCTTATGAAAAGTACACAATGACAAAGTGGTAAGTAGTTACAAGTACTTATTCCACCGCTGCTCAACCAATGTAGGAGGCTGGCCTGGCTTGTAGTGGGTACCAGAGGTACTTATACCTTGTGCCAGGTCCAGTTATCCCTTATTAGTGTGGAAGAGGTGTTTCTAGCAGCTTAGGCTGATAGAAGGTAGCTATGGCAAAGCAGCTTAGGGTGAACTAGGAGACATGTAAATCTCCTACTATACCACTGGTGTCATATGCACAATATCATAAGAAAACACAACACACAGATATACTAAAAATAGAGGTACTTTATTTTTATGACAATATGCCAAAGGAATCTCAGTGAGTACCCTCAGTATGAGGATGAGAAATATACACAAGATATATGCACACAAACCAAAAGTATGCAGGTTATAGCAAGAAAAGTAATGCAAGCAGTTACAATAGATTGCAATAGGAGCACATAGGTATAGGGGCAACATAAACCATATACTCCAAAAGTGGAATGCGAACCACGAGTGGACCCCAAACCTATGTGAGCTTGTAGAGGGTCGCTGGGACTGTAAGAAAACAGTGAGGGTTAGAAAAATAGCCCACCCCAAGACCCTGAAAAGTAGGTGTAAAGAGCACAAACTACCCCCTGAGAACACAGAAGTTGTGATAGGGGGATTCTGCTGGAAGAACAAACACCAGCAATGCAACAACAGTGGATTTCCAGACCTGAGTACCTGTAATACAAGGGGACCAAGTCCAAGAGTCGCGACAGTGTCGAGAGTGGGCAGGAGTCCAGGAAGTGCCAGCTGAGGGTGCAAGGAAGCTGCCACCGGGTGGAAGAAGCTTGGTGTTCTGCAAGAACGAAGAGGACTAGGAACTTCTGCTTTGGAGGATGGATGTCCCACGTCATGAAGAAGCTTGCAGAGGTGTTCCCATGCAGAAAGACCGCAATCAAGCCTTGCTAGCTGCAAGGGTCGCGGTTAGGGTTTTTGGAAGCTGCTGTGGCCCAGGAGGGACCAGGGTGTTGCCACTTGGACGAGGAGACAGAGGGGGCGCCCAGCAAGTCAGGGAGCCCTCACAGAAGCAGGCAGCACCCACAGAAGTACCTGAACAGGCACTCAGAAGAAAAGTGAACCGGAGTCCACCCGAAGTGACAAAAGGGAGTCCGACGCCGGAGGACAACTCCGAAAGTTGTGCACTGCAGGTTAGAGTGTCAGGGACCCAGGCTCTGCTTTGCACTGAGGAAATGGAAGAGTGCACAGGAGCCGGAGCAGCTGCAAATCAAGCATTACCCAGCAATGCAGTCTAGCGTGGGGATGCAAGGACTTACCTCCACCAAACTTGGACTGAAGAGTCTCTGAACTGTGGGAGTCAGTTGGACAGAGTTGCTGAGTTCCAGGGACCACGCTTGTCGTGCTGAAAGGGGACCCAGAGGACCCATGATGCAGTATTTTGTTGCCTGCAGTTGCAGGGTGATGATTCTGTCGACCCATGGGAGATTTCTTCAGAGCTCCTGGTGCAGAAAGGAGGCAGGCTACCCCCAGAGCTTGCACCACCTGGAGACAGTCGAGAAAGCCGTCAGGATGAAGCGATAGAAGGTTGCCAGTAGTCGTCTTGCTACTTTGTTGCGGTTTTGCAGGCGTCCTGAGCATTCAGCGGTCGATCCTTTGGCAGAAGGTGAAGAGGGAGATGCAGAGGACGTCTGGTGAGCTCTTGCATTCGTTATCTGGTGAGATCCCCAAAGCAGAGACCCTAAATAGCCAGAAAAGGAGGGTTGGCTACCTAGGAAGGAGGATTGGCTACCAAGAGAGGTAAGTGTCTATCAGAAGGAGCCTCTGATGTCACCTGCTGGCACTGGCCACTCAGAGCAGTCCAGTGTGCCACAAACACCTCTGTTTCCAAGATGGCAGAGGGCGTGGGACACACTGGAGGAGCTCTGGGCACCTCCCCTGGGAGGTGCAGGTCAGGGGAGTGGTCATTCCCCTTTCCTTTGTCCAGTTTTGCGCCAGAGCAGGGCTGGGGGATTCCTGAACCGGTGTAGACTGGCTTATGCAGGGATGGGCACCATCTGTGCCCATCAAAGCATTTCCAGAGGCTGGGTGAGGCTACTCCTCCCCAGCCTTCACACCTATTTCCAAAGGGAGAGGGTGTACCACCATCTCTCAGAGGAAGTCCTTTGTTCTGCCTTCCTGGGCCAGGGCTGCCTGGACCACAGGAGGGCAGGAACCTGTCTGAGGGGTTGGCAGCAGCTGCAGTGGAGACCCCGGAAAGGCAGTTTGGCATTTCCCGGGTTCTGTGCTAGAGACCCGGGGGATCATGGAATTGTCCCCCCCAATGCCAGAAAGGCATTGGGTGACAATTCCATAATCTTAGACATGTTACATGGCCATGTTCGGAGTTACCATTGTGACGCTATACATAGATAGTGACCTATGTACAGTGCACACGTGTAATGGGGACCCCGCACTCACAAATTCCAGGGAATTTGCCCTGAACGATGTGGGGGCACCTTGGCTAGTGCCAGGGTGCCCTCACACTAAGTAACTTTGCACCCAACCTTCACCAGGTGAAGGTTAGACATATAGGTGACTTATAAGTTACTTAAGTGCAGTGGTAAATGGCTGTGAAATAACGTGGACGTTATTTCACTTAGGCTGCACTGGCAGGCCTGTGTAAGAATTGTCAGAGCTCCCAATGGGTGGCAAAAGAAATGCTGCAGCCCATCGGGATCTCCTGGAACCCCAATACCCTGGGTACCTCAGTACCATATACTAGGGAATTATATGGGTGTAACAATATGCCAATGTGAATTGGTGAAATTGGTCACTAGCCTGTTAATGACAAATTTTGAAAGCAGAGAGGAGCATAACCACTGAGGTCCTGGTTAGCAGAGCCTCAGGGAGACAGTTAGGCATCACACAGGGAACACATGTAGGGCACATACTTATGAGCACTGGTTCCCTGCCTGGCAGGGTCCCAGTGACACATAGACTAAAACAACATATATACAGTGAAATATGGGGGTAACATGCTAGGCAAGATGGTACTTTCCTACACAACCCCCCACCCCCCCCTAAACGAAGGACAATAAGACTAGCCATGACCTGATGACTCTTCATTGTCTAAGTGGAAATATCTGGAGAGTCCATCTGCATTGGAGTGGGTACTCCCAGGTCTAAGTTCCACTGTATAGTCCATTCCCTGTAGAGATATGGACCACCTCAACAATTTAGGATTTTCACCTTTCATTTGTTTTAGCCAAAGTAGAGGTTTGTGGTCTGTCTGAACAATAAAGTGAGTACCAAACAGGTATGGCCTCAACTTTTTCAGTGCCCAGACCACAGCAAAGGCCTCCCTCTCTATGGCAGACCAACGCATTTCTCTAGGGGTCAACCTTATGCTGATAAAAGCAACTGGTTGATCCTGGCCCTCAGAATTCAGTTGTGATAAGACTGTCCCTACCCCTAATTTAGATGCATCAGTTTGAACAATTAATTTCTTGGAGTAACATGGGCTTTTTAGGACAGGTGCAGTGCACATGGCCTGTTTAATCTCCTCAAAAGCTTTCTGACAGCTAGCTGTCCACAATACTTTTTTAGGCATCTTTTTACTGGTGAGATCATTAAGTAGGGCTGCTATGGAGCCATAGTTTTTAATGAATCTCCTGTAATACCCAGTGAGGCCTAGGAAGGCTCTCACCTAGGTCTGTGTTGTAAGGGGAACCCAATCCATGATTGTTTGGATTTTCCCCTGAAGTGGTGCAATCTGTTCTCCACCTACCAGGTGTCCCAGATAAACCACCTTTCCCTGCCCTATCAGGCACTTTGAAGCCTTGATAGTGAGGCCTGCCTTTTGCAGGGCCTCTAAAACTTTCCAAAGGTGGACCAGGTGATCATCGCAGGTGGAGCTAAAGACAGCAATATCATCTAGATATGCTGCACTAAAAGCCTCCAACCCTTGAAGGACTGTGTTCACCAACCTCTGAAAAGTGGCAGGTGCACTTTTCAAACCAAAGGGTATCACTGTAAATTGGTAGTGCCTTCCTATAGTTGGAAATGCAGTGTTAGGTTTAGCATCCTCAGCCAATTTGATCTGCCAATACCCTGCAGTCAAATCAAAGGTGCTTAGATACTTGGCAGATGCCAGTGTATCTATGAGATCATCTGCCCTGGGTACAGGGTGAGCATCGGTTTTTGTTACCTGATTGAGACCTCTGTAGTCTACACAAAACCTCATCTCCCTTTTTCCATCTTTTGAGTGAGGCTTTGGTACAAACACCACAGAACTCTCCCATGGGCTTTCCGACGGTTCAACCACTCCTAGATCAAGCATTTTCTGAACTTCTTGCTTTATGCAGTCCCTGACATGGTCAGGCTGCCTATAAATTTTACTTTTGACAGGCATGCTGTCTCCAGTATCAATTGTGTGTTCACACCAAGATGTGGTGCCTGGCACAGTTGAATAGAGTTCAGAAACCCGTCCTAGCAGATTTATGCAGTTGTCTTTCTGTTCTGCAGTAAGACAGTCTGCCAAAACTACTCCCTCCACTAGAGCATCCTCTTCAGTGGAGGAGAAGAGATCAGGGAGAGGGTCACTCTCTTCTTCCTGTCCTTCATGTTTTGTTATTAGAAGGGTGAGATCAGCCCTGTCATAGTAGGGTTTTAGGCGGTTGACATGAATCACCCTAAGGGGACTCATGGCAGTGCCCTGGTCAAGCAAGTAGGTGACCTCGCCCTTTTTCTCAACAATGAGATGGGGTTCACTCCATTTGTCTTGGAGTGCTCTTGGGGCCACAGGCTCCAATACCCACACCTTCTGTCCTGGTTGGTACTGAATCAGAACAGCCTTCTGGTCATGCTACTGCTTTTGGAGCTCTTGGCTGGCCTGAAGGTTTTTACTGGCCTTTTTCATATACTCAGCCATTCTGGATCTTAGGCCAAGTACATAGTCCACTATATCCTGTTTGGGAGCTTTTAAAGGTTGTTCCCAACCCTAGTTCACAAGTGTTAGTGGACCTCTTACAGGGTGCCCAAAGAGGAGTTCAAAGGGGCTGGATCCCACTCCTTTCTGGGGTACCTCCCTGTAAGCAAAAAGGAGGCAAGGTAACAGGACATCCCATCTCCACCTGAGCTTTTCAAGGAGTCCCATTATCATTCCTTTGAGAGTTTTATTAAACCCCTGTACGAGTCCATTAGTCTGTGGATGATAAGGTGTGGTGAATTTGTAGGTTACACCACATTCCTTCCACATAGCCTTCAAGTATGCAGACATAAAGTTGCTACCCCTGTCTGATACAACCTCTTTTGGGAAACCCACCCTGGAAAAGATTCCCAGGAGGGCTTTTGCCACTGCAGGTGCTGTAGTGGTCCTTAGAGGAATTGCTTCAGGATATCTTGTGGCATGGTCCACAACCACCAAGATAAACCTATTGCCTGAAGCAATAGGAGGGTCAAGGGGGCCAACTATGTCAACCCCTACCCTTTCAAAGGGGACCCCAACCACAGGTAGTGGAATAAGGGGAGCCTTTGGTGTGCCACCAGTCTTGCAACTGGCTTGGCAGGTCACACAAGACTTACAGAAATCTTTTGTGTCCTCTGACATCCTAGGCCAGTAAAACAGGGGGACAAGCCTTTCCATTGTTTTGATCTGGCCCAAATGCCCAGCCAAGGGAATATCATGTGCCAGAGTTAGGAGGAACTCTCTGTACTGCAGGGGAATGACCAATCTCCTGGCAGCTCCAGGTTTTGGGTCCCTTGCCTCTGTGTACAAGAGGTTGTCCTCCCAGTAAACTCTATGTGAGTCACTGACATCCCCATTTTGCTGCTTGACAGCTTGCTGTCTGAGACCCTCTAATGTGGGACAGGATTGTTGTGCCACACTCAGCTCTTCCCTGGCAGGCCCCCCTCCACCCAAAAGCTCAGCAGTGTCTGCTGCCAGCTCATCTGGTGAAGGTTCTGCACAGGGAGGAAATTCTTCTTCCTCAGAAGGAGAATCATCTGCAGAGGGAGGGATAGTGGGTAGGGATTTACCCTTGCTACCCTGAGCTTTAGGGAGCACTTGGTCCATTGTTCCAGGATCCAAGTTACCCTGTCCTTTTTGCTTTTTGGCCTGAGCCCTTGTCAAAGCAAAAATATGCCCAGGAATGCCCAGCATTGCTGCATGAGCCTCCAACTCCACTTCTGCCCAAGCTGATGTCTCTAAATCGTTCCCTAGTAGACAGTCTACAGGTAAAACTGAGGCAACCACAACTTTCTTTGGACCAGTAACCCCCCTTCCCAGTTGAGACTCACAACAGCCATGGGGTGGCTAAGAGTGTTGTTATGCGCGTCTGTCACTTGGTACTGCTGACCAAGTAGGTGTTGTTCAGCGTGTACCAGTTTCTCTATTACCATGGTAACACTGTCACCTGTGTCACTGTAGGCCTGAACCTCAACACCATATATTAGGAGAAGCTGCTTGCACTTATCCATATTAAGGGGACAAGCAACCAAGGTGGCCAAATCAGTGGCACCTTCAGAGACTAACACAGCCTCTGTGGTCTCCCTATCAAGACCAACCCCAACTAAATTACCAAAAGTGAGCCCAGCTACTCCCTTGGATTGGCTATTAGTAGGTTTGCTCCCACCACCACTGCTATTACTAGGGGCACTAGAGATTGCAGTAGGGGTTGTGGTAGTGGGAGGTTTGGTGTTTTTCTTTGGACAACTGGCATCAGTTGTCCAATGGCCTTTGACTTTACACAAATAACACCAAGGCTTTTTAACTTGATTTGAAGAGGATTTGGACCCACCACCCCACCAGAGGATTTTTGTGGGCCTGATGAAGACTCAGTTTTACTTTTGTCCCCACCCTTGTCAGAAGACTTACCATCCTTCTTCTTGCCATCCTTTTCACCCCCTGTATGAACTTTTCTGTTCACTCTTGTTCTGACCCATTTGTCTGCCTTCTTTCCCAATTCTTGGGGAGAGGTCAGATCTGAGTCCACTAGATATTGGTGTAACAAGTCAGACATATAGTTATTCAGAATATGCTCTCTCAGAATAAGATTATACAGGCTTTCATAGTCAGAAACTTTACTGCCATGTAACCACCCCTCCAAGGCCTTCACTGAACAGTCAACAAAGTCTACCCAGTCTTGTGAGTTCTCTTTACTGGTGTCTCTGAACTTAATCCTGCATTGTTCAGTGGTTAAGCCAAATCCATCTAAAAGTGCATCCTTCAAAACTGTAAAATTGTTAGCATCACTTTCTCTAACAGTAAGGAGCCTATCCCTACCCTTTCCATTGAATGATAGCCGTAGAATAGAAGCCCACTGCCTTTGAGGGACCCCCTGTACCATACAGGCCCTCTCAAGTGCAGCAAACCACTTGTTGATGTCATCCCCCTCCTTGTAAGGGGGAACTATCTTGTGCAGATTCCTGGAATCATGCTCTCTAACAGGATTACTATCAGGAATACTGCTGCTGCCACCATGGGGTCCAAACCCCAATCTCTGTCTCTCCTTCTCCAGGTCTAGGGATTCCCTGTCTAGAGCCAGCTATTGCTGTTTAAGCTTCATTCTGGTCTCTTCCAATCTCAACTTGTTGAGTTCCCTTTCTAACATGTTGTCTTCAGGGTGGGTGGGTTGGGAATGCTTGGTCATTGATGATAAATTGGAAACAACAGAGGGAGATCTGTCCCTAACAGCTTGGACTCTAACAACCTGGCCTCCAGGAATAAACACATCCCTACTATGATGGGAGCTTCTATTACTACCAGCATTGCTAGGTGGTCTGCTAAGGGGCAGATTTGGAACAGAACCCTCCCCACCTCCCTCAAGGAGTTCCCCTGAGTCAGAATGGGAGCTATCTATTAACTTCTCATTTGAAGTGCCTGCTAGGGACTCATCATTCACAATGAGCATGTTATACATAAACTCTCTTGTGGGGTTCTTTCCTACCACTAAACCTCTATCTAAGCAGAGACTCCTTAGGCTCTTGAAATTTAAATTGTCATGGGTAGTATTGACCTTTTTAAGAGCAGACTCTACAGCAGACACAATAAAAGAAGGTTTAGAGACAATGAGAAGAGAGGAGAGAAAAAGTTTCAGGACCTTTTAAAGAACAGAGAAAAAAACTTTTTCAAACTTTTTGAAAACTTTTAGAAATTTTAGAGTACCTTTCAGCACTTAGTAGAAAGTGTCAGAGGAGAAAAGCAAAACTTTTTGGTTAAGTGTACATACACTGAACTTGTTTTGTATATTATTCTCTTATGAAAAGTACACAATGACAAAGTGGTAAGTAGTTACAAGTACTTATCCCACCGCTGCACAACCAATGTAGGAGGCTGGCCTTCCTTGTAGTGGGTACCAGAGGTACTTACACCTTGTGCCAGGTCCAGTTATCCCTTATTAGTGTAGAAGAGGTGTTTCTAGCAGCTTAGGCTGATAGAAGGTAGCTATGGCAAAGCAGCTTAGGCTGAACTAGGAGACATGTAAAGCTCCTACTATACCACTGGTGTCATATGCACAATATCATAAGAAAACACAATACACAGATATACTAAAAATAAAGGTACTTTATTTTTATGACAATATGCCAAAGTATTTCAGTGAGTACCCTCAGTATGAGGATGAGAAATGTACACAAGATATATGCACACAAACCAAAATTATTCAGGTTATAGCAAGAAAAGTAATGCAAGCAGTTACAAGAGATTGCAATAGGAGCACATAGGTATAGGGGCAACAAAAACCATATACTCCAAAAGTGGAATGCGAACCACGGTGGACCCCAAACCTATGTGAGCTTGCAGAGGGTCGCTGGGACTGTAAGAAAACAGTGAGGGTTAGAAAAATAGCCCACCCCAAGACCCTGAAAAGTAGGTGTAAAGTGCGCCTACTACCCCCAGAGAGCACAGAAGTCGTGATAGGGGGATTCTGCAGGAAGAACAAACACCAGCAATGCAACAACAGTGGTTTTCCGGACCTGAGTACCTGTAAGAAGAGGGGACCAAGTCCAAGAGTCACGACAGTGTCGAGAGTGGGCAGGAGCCCAGGAAATGCCAGCTGAGGGTGCAAGGAAGCTGCCACCTGGTGGAAGAAGCTTGGTGTTCTGCAAGAACGAAGAGGACTAGGAACTTTCGCTTTGGAGGATGGATGTCCTATGTCGTGAAGAAGCTTGCAGACGTGTTCCCATGCAGAAAGACTGCAAACAAGCCTTTCTAGCTGCAAGGGTTGCGGTTAGGGTTTTTGGATGCTGCTGTGGCCCAGGAGGGACCAGGATGTCGCCACTTGGACGAGGAGACAGAGGGGGCGCCCAGCAAGTCAAGGAGCCTCTCCAGAAGCAGGCAACACCCGCAGAAGTACCTGAACAGGCACTTAGAAGAACAGTGAACCGGAGTCCACCCGAAGTCACAAAAGGGAGTCCCACGATGCCGGAGGACAACTCAGAAGGTTGTACACTGCAGGTTAGAGTGTCGGGGACCCAGGCTTGGCTGTGCATGGAGTAAATCCTGGAAGAGTGCACAGGAGCCGGGGCAGCTGCAAATCACGCAGTACCCAGCAATGCACTCTAGCGTGGGGAGGCAAGGACTTACCTCCACCAAACTTGGACTGAAGAGTCACTGAACTGTGGGAGTCACTTGGACAGAGTTGATGAGTTCCAGGGACCACGCTTTTTGTGCTGAGGGGGGGCCCAGAGGACCGGTGATGCAGTCTTTTGTTGCCTGCGGTTGCCGGGGGAAGATTCCGTCGACCCACAGGAGATTTCTTCAGAGCTCCTGGTGCAGAAAGGAGGCAGGCTATCCCCAGAGCATGCACCACCTGGAGACAGTCAAGAAAGCCGGCAGGATGAAGCGATACAGGGTTGCTAGTAGTCATCTTGCTACTTTGTTGCGGTTTTGCAGGCGTCCTGAGCAGTCAGCGGTCGATCCTTTGGCAGAAGGTGAAGAGGGAGATGCAGAGGAACTCTGGTGAGCTCTTGCATTTGTTATCTGGTGAGATCCCCAAAGCAGAGACCCTTAATAGCCAGAAAAGGAGGTTTGGCTACCTAGGAAGGAGGATTGGCTACCAAGAGAGGTAAGAGCCTATCAGAAGGAGCCTCTGATGTCACCTGCTTGCACTGGCCACTCAGAGCAGTCCAGTGTGCCACAAACACCTCTGTTTCCAAGATGGCAGAGGTCTGGGACACACTAGAGGAGCTCTGGGCACCTCCCCTGGGAGGTGCAGGTCAGGGGAGTGGTCACTCCCCTTTCCTTTGTCCAGTTTCGCACTAGAGCAGGGCTGGGGGATCCCTGAACTGGTGTAGACTGGCTTATGCAGAGATGGGCACCATCTGTGCCTATCAAAGCATTTCCAGAGGCTGGGGGAGGCTACTCCTCCCCAGCCTTCACACCTATTTCCAAAGGGAGAGGGTGGTCCACCCTCTCTCAGAGGAAGTCCTTTGTTCTGCCTTCCTGGGCCAGGGCTGCCTGGACCCCAGGAGGGCAGAGACCTATCTGAGGGGTTGGCAGCAGCAGCTGCAGTGGAGACCCCGGAAAGGCAGTTTGGCAGTACCCGGGTTCTGTGCTAGAGACCCGGGGGATCATGGAATTGTCCCCCCAATGCCAGAATGGCATTGGGGTGACAATTCCATGATCTTAGACATGTTACATGGCCATGTTCGGAGTTACCATTGTGACGCTGTACATAGGTAGTGACCTATGTACAGTGCACGCGTGTAATGGTGTTACCGCACTCACAAAGTAAGGGGAATTTGCCCTGAAGGATGTGGGGGCACCTTGGCTAGTGCCAGGGTGCCCTCACACTAAGTAACTTTGCACCCAACCGTCACCAGGTGAAGGTTAGACATATAGGTGACTTATAAGTTACTTAAGTGCAGTGGTAAATGGCTGTGAAATAACGTGGACGTTATTTCACTCAGGCTGCACTTGTAGGCCTGTGTAAGAATTGTCAGAGCTCCCAATGGGTGGCAAAAGAAATGCTGCAGCCCATAGGGATCTCCTGGAACCCCAATACCCTGGGTACCTCAGTACCATATACTAGGGAATTATATGGGTGTAAGAGTATGCCAATGTGAATTGGTGAAATTGGTCACTAGCCTGTTAGTGACAAATTTGGAAAGCACAGAGAGCATAACCACTGAGGTTCTGGTTAGCAGAGCCTCAGTGAGACAGTTAGGCATCACTCAGGGAACACATGTAGGGCACATACTTATGAGCACTAGGGCCCTGCCTGGCAGGGTCCCAGTGACACATAGACTAAAACAACATATATACAGTGAACTATGGGGGTAACATGCCAGGAAAGATGGTACTTTCCTACAGGAACAAGCAGAGGCAATGTCGAGAAATAGTACACTGATCTCGGCAGAACTATCATCTTTACCAGTGCTATACATCCCACCACTGATAAGGGTAATGTCTTCCAGAAATGGACATCCGTCCGTATTTTCTGGATAGCTCTATTCACGTTCTCTTCCAATAGGTCCGCGGGTTTATGATAAGTATTTACCCCCAGGTACCGGAAAGTGGAAGAGGGCCACAACTATGGAAATATGAGAGATTTCTGCCAGTTAATACGCAGCCCGATATATCTCCAAACTTCTCCAGTAGGTCCATTGCTCCCGGTGACTCTCTGTCTGCATCCTCCAAAAATATCATCATATCATCCGCATAAAGTGCGATTTGATGAGAGTGGTCCTCAATATTTAGTCCCATATAGTAACTGCTAATTCTTGCCATCTGCCCTAACAGTTCCATTGCTATGGCGAACAACAGAGGTGACAGTGGACAGCCTTGTCTGGTGACTCTGCCGATCATGTAAGATCTTGAGATTATGCGGCCCGTGCGGACGCCTGCAGTGGGAGCTGTGTAAAACAACTTCATCCACTTGAGGAATCCCTGTCCCAGCCCCATCCACATCATTATAAGCTCCAGATAATCCCACCTAAGACTGTCAAACACTTTTTCTGTTTCCACTGCTATAATCGCAGCGGTTCTTAGGTTCAGAGACTGAGATTGTAGTATCTTGATCAATCGTCTAATGTTAAGGGCAGTGCTACGTTGCGGGATGAATCCCATTTGGTCGGGATGGATCAATTTTTGCATATGAAGCAGCAATCTCGTAGCTAATATCCTCTAAGTATCTTATAATCCATGTAGAGCATGGATAAAGGGTGGTATGAGCGCACGTCAGTGGTCGGACGTCCTGGTTTCGGCAGGGGCATTACCATAGCTTCATTTATAGATGGGGGAAACACTCCAATCTGCCGCTCCTCTGCGTAGAGTTCACTCAACCGCGGCACCAAAAGATCTTTATAGGCACTATAAAACTCTACAGGCAGTCCGTCTGCACTGAGTACCTTTCCTCTAGCCATCGCTCCAACTGCTATGGTGATATCCGTGGGGGATATTGTTTCCTCCAGTGCCCGTCGGTCTCCCTCCCCCAGTACGGGAAGTCAGAGGTCCTTCAGACATTGCAATTAAGCTGGGACCAGAGTCCCTGACGGGGGGCATACAGTAATGAGTAATAATCAGTAAAGCTAGTGTTAATATCACTTTGCCCGTAGACTTTTCCCTGTTGGGTTTATGATTTCCATCACCAGTGATTGCTGCTTCGGGGGAGCCGAGAGCCAGGCCAGTATTGCCCCTGTTTTGACCCCTTCTGCGTGCTGTCTGGTGACTTACTTTTTATAATCAAAGCATCACAATTTTTCAGTAGCCATAGCAACTTGTTCCCTAGTTTCAGTAATAAGAAGGGCTAATTCCGGATCTTCAGGTCTCCTATGTTCTAGTCCCCTTAGGGCCTCTTCATGCTTTTCTATCTCTCCCTCCAGAGATCTCCTGACCCCCACTATACCAGCCATACATTGACCTCTTATAGTCATTTTGAATGCTTCCCATTCTAATGCCCGAGATGAGGCAGTGCCCAGGTTATGTATAAAGTATTCGCTAATAGTATCTCTGGTGATTGTTGGAAGGCGCTGTCTTCCAGTGTTTCTACTCTAAGTCGTCAATCCGGAATTTGGGAGAGCCCCCTTTTCCAGTCCAACATAAGCAGTAAAGGATTATGGTCAGACACTGTGCGGCACAAATATTCGGCATTCAGTACTGTAGTATTGACTTCGGGGGATGCCAGAAAAACTTCCAGACAGACATGTAAGTCATGTATGGGCGAGTAAAAGGAGCAATCTCGCTCCCGGGCATGAAGGTGTCTCCATGAGTCCTTGAGGCCCCAGTGGTGTTGCCAGTCAGTGAAGATCTTGGCCGTCTTATTTGTGGGGGAGTGCCACAAGGAGGGGTGGGATCTGTCCAGCTCTGTATCTGCGATACAGGTAAAGTCGCCGCCTATTAAGATTGTCTGAGTAAGGTGTTGTCTTAGAGTGTGTGATAGTGTATTTAGAAAGGTGTCTTGGTCTTGATTAGGTGCATAAAGTCCTCCTATTGCAATATCCCTGCCCTCCAGTCGGCCAGACACCAGGACATATCAGCCCTCCTTATCTATTACTACAGCCGTTTTTTGGAATGGTACTCCTGACCGTACCCACATCAGGACCCCTCTTGCGTAAGCTGAGTATGCTGTGGCGTAAACCCGACCACGCCATCGTTTAGTGATAGCCTTAACCTCCTTGTCTGTTAGGTGTGTTTCTTCGATGATTGCTATATGCACTCCACGTCTTTTTAGCTGACTGTAGACTTTATATCGCTTGCTCATACTATTTAACCCTCTGACGTTCCAGGTAAGGAATTTATAAGCTAGAGGTCTATCCATAGTCTGTATGTAAGTGTGTTGTTGCTACTCTTATCCCCCTGAGTGGCCATGCTGTGTAAGGCAGTAACACTACTCCTACCTGTATCTATAAGTGAGATGGAGCTGATACCCTTATTGGTGACCAATTAACATTAAACAAAACAATTCCCCCAATTGCAAAACTCCCTCTCCCCAGGACCGGCAACAGAACTATCCTCGTCCAAACCTTCATTAACAATTCAAACATTGCGGTTGGAGGCAAAGGGCAAAAGACCAAGAGCAAAACCCACGGCCCCTCCCCCATCTCCTGGTTGTATATTGTTGATTGTTATTACCCGGCCTTGGTAATATAATTTCAGTTACCATGTTATTGTTGGGCACGTGATCTGATCTGCTGGGGTGAGGAGCGTCCGCACAAGTACCCCCCAAACAGAGGTGCATCCCTGCAAATCAATGGTGCCATAAGGCACGAGTCAAGGGACTCATTCAAGTCCTCCCTCCAAATAGGGACGGTAGTAGTGGGGAAGTGTGGTATTTTTCAAAGGATTTCATCCGAGGTTCCCGGTGTTACTTTCGGCAGACCATCAGAGGTGTCTTGGGATGAGTAGGAGTTGGCACCAAACATAGATTCCTGATCAGAAAGAATTTCAGAGTGGGGCGAGGAGGCAGGCCCTTCTCCTCCTAAAGATGCTGCGGTGTTCACCGCTGCTCGCATTTCCTGTAATGCTTGGCTGCTCGGCGCTGCTGCATTTGTCAGCAGTTTCCCCTTCTTCCTGCGAGTCTCGGACTGGGTCCGCATAGTGCCCCCCAGCCTCTCCGCTGATATCAGTTCAGTCGACTCCAGCCACTACCGTGCCTGTTGCGCCGAAGTAAAGAAAAGCGTGTCGTTGTTTGTGATGATTTTCAGTTTAGCCGGAAACAACATGGCATATCGTATGCCTCGCTCTCGTAATTTCTGTTTGATCTCGACAAAAGAGGCTCTTTGCTTCTGAGTGTCTCTTGTGAAGTCCAGGAATATCATTATCCACTGATCCCCCAACTTAATTTTCCCTTTCAGTCTTGCTTGTGTCAGGACACAATCCCTGTCCTTAAAATGGAGCAGCTTAGCAATGATCGGACGTAGTCTGGCATCCGGAGGCGGCGGTCTCGCTGGCACCCTGTGTGCCCGCTCTATGCAAAGTGTTGCGACAGGCCCTTAAGGGCCACTTCTGTGTGTATCCAATGTTCCAAATAAGCTGCCATGCTAGGCGCTTCCTGTTCCACTTTTTCAGCTAAACCAACCAGTCGTAGGTTACTTCTTTGCGCCCTATTTTCAGCATCTTCCGCTCGCGCCTCGAACTTTTTAATCCGCGACATTAATTCTGACACTATTATGGTTGTCTTCTGGCAGTCCGGGGCAAGTTGTTCCAGGGATTTTTCATTGGCAACCACTCTGTCTGTCAGACAACAATGGTGATCTCTAAGGAGCATCAGATCCACAGAGTGTGACAACTTTAAGTTCTAGAGCATCTCAGGATGCCTGTATTGCTTGCTGTATAGTATCCAGAGTGGTTTCTTGGTGCAAGGCCATGCCCAATTCGCCAACACCGCCTTCCTTTTGGGGTCGTCTTATCTCTTCATCTTTGGGGCTATCTTGCTTTTTTGGCTTACCCGTGATTGTATCCTCTTCTTTTTCTTTCATCTTTCTCAAGTCTGGGGTTTCTCCCTGCGATAGCTCAGGTGTCTGCGATTTTGCGCACTTTAATGGCTCCAATGTTCAGGACCGCAACCCCTCAATGATCGGTCTGCTCTTGCCAAGCCACTGTGTCCCATCGTCTCAGGGGAGGCATCAGAAGTCCGGCCCACCCTCGAGCGCGGCACAGCGATCTTAATTAAGGGTCCCAGAGCAGCACGCAGTAGTAGGCCTCTCTGCATGGGTCCGCGCTAGTATCTGCAAGTCTGGGCCCCAGGGTGTTGCCACCGCCTTCCCCACACGCCCACTTCAAAGGTGAGAGTCCCCGGCGACTATCGGTCCGCTCTGTTCATCACGGTCCATCAGAAAGCATGCCTCCCTCCAATGTTCAACATGGGATCCACTATGCTCTGTCACTCCAGGGGAGGCACCAGTGCTCCAGCCTTCCTGCGAGCGCGACTTGATGAGTCTGTTTAATGGCCACCAGCCACATCTATTCGCTGAACTCTTCGCCTGGGCCCAGCATCAGCGTTCGTAAATCAGGGGCCCTAGGGCGGCGCCGCAGCCTCCTCTGCGCACCTCCCACTAGTGTGCGAGGGACCGGCACTTCTCACCTCCTCCTGATGTCTCTGTCCGTGAATCACTCCCAGCACCGGGGCTCCACCATGTCGGGCTGCAACAGTCACCTCTGCCCTCCGTCCCTCTCCGATGGTTCGGGAACCCGCTCCGGAGTCCCAGCACCCTTGTACAGTGCCTCGATCAGTGCTGCCGGAGCGACGCCATTTTGCTTGGCGGCTGCTCTCCACAGATCGGGCGGCTGTGCGATGCCGGGCCCTACCAGACCCCGCAACCCAGCCTGGAAAGGTTGTCAGGTGTTCTGCTTCACCCACCGTTCCGATGTGGGTTGATTTTGGAGGCCGGGGCATCAGGATGAGTGCAAAATGGTTGGAGGCCACCGGGAGCTCCGCGTTACACGTGCAGCTCCATCGGCCTCAAGCCACGCCCCTCAGGGAAGACCTAAATACCTTCTTGGAAATAGTGGTTCCAGCAGAGTTGTCGGTTGAGTGTAAGAGAGCAGTAGATTGGCCAACGAGTGAGCCAGAAAGGGATAGAAGCACAGGAGCACCATGTCCTGAAATAATGAAACATTATTATAAGGTGATTGAGTTCCTGAAGATGAGAATTTCACCTAAAAATATTGAAAGGAGTCGATAAATGCGTACTATGAGAGATTGTTGAAACCGCTCAAGGAGAACAGTGGCAAGGACGCGATTGAGCCGAAAGACATGTTACACTTTGTGTTCAGGTTCGTGGAAGGACTGAGACCTGAGATAGGTCAGATGATTAAGAGCCATTTGATTTGCTGGCAAGCAAAGCCAATTGATGAGTGTTTCAGTATGCGAAATACTGTAGTGATGAGATTGAGTTAAAGCAGAAAAAGTTGAAGGAAAAAGCAATGGTGATGCAGATTAAGGCAGATCAAACAGGAGTGCAGGTAACTTTTGTACATCAGGTACCACTGCAGCAGGGAACTGTTATGTTCCAGCCTCAGATGAGAGGTAGGGGTCGTGGAGTTAATATGAATCGTGGATCAGATGTGAGTACTGTAGTGGTTCAGAATGATGTGCAAAGGAAGAAGAAGATGTTACTGTGTCACATTTGCAGAGCCGTGGGACATTGGAAGCAGGAGTGTCCGACGATGGTGCAAGAAGGTGTTGTTCAGCAGAATGGTGACGTCAACACATTTCAAAATGTAAGAGTGCCAAGAATGAGAGGTCCTAATCCAAATTTTCAGAATAACATGAATCAGATGCAAAATTTTCAACCCATGCAGCAGGTACAAATGCCCAGCGCACAGCTGACACAGTTGCAACCAATGCAGCAGCAGGTTCCTATGGTACCTAGACAGCAAATGCAGATACCTTAAGCCCGATGGAGCAGCAACAGATAATGCTTACTCAACAGGTCACAGGTCAGAGACAAGACAGAAGTAGTGACACAGTGCACCAATTCTCGTTACATAGTGAGAATGAAATAAATAGTGAATGGTTGAGCGATAGTTCAGATGAGGAGCCATGTGTGCTTGCAGCTTCCTTAGAAGTAGATCAGAGAGGACCCTATGTGAGAGGGAAGGTGATGGGTCACAAGGTTTCAATTTTGGTGGACACAGGAGCTACACGCTCGACAGTGAGGAGTGCAGAAGTTCCGAATTTGCCTCTTTCAGGAAGAATGGTTCTGGTAGTAGGGGTAGCGTATAAGCATTTGACAAATCCGATTACAGATCCAGTGCTAGTTGAGAATGGCAACTTCCAGGGACTGCAAAAGTTTGTAGTCTATGATTCAAGGCTGGTATCCCTACTGGCAAGGGACTTATTGTGTAAAACAAGGTGTTCAATTACTTGTTCAAATGATGGAATTGAGATCCAGACAAATAGTGATGATGAAGAAGACCCAGCTCCATAAATTGAGTGTGAAGCTACCAATGAAGAGTATCCATTGATTGAGTTTTTTCCGATATTCACAGTGAAAGAGCTCATTCTGATTTGCAGGGAACAGTGCAGGAAAACGTGTGGGATCTGACAGGAAAAGAAGTGGGTTTAATCAAGGGAGTGGAACCAATTAAGGTTACTTTGAAGCCTAACGCAGTGTTTCCGCAGCTTCCACTGTACAACATGACACAAGATGTCTTGATGAAAGTGGCACAGATAATTTGAGATTTTGTGAAAGAAGTACCCATGTAATTCACCGATAATGGGTTTGAAGAAGCCATGTTGGAAGGTGCAAATTGTTCAGGATTTGAGAAAAGTAACTGACATGGTGGTTAAGTGTTGTCCTATAGTGCCTAATCCAGCAATAATAATGTTTCAGATTCCATGTGATGCAGAATGGTTCACAGTGGTTGACTTGTCACAAGCATTCTTTTCTGTGCCTCTCCATGAGGATAGTCAGTTTCTCAGAAGTTTCAAATTCCTAGATAGAATGTATAGCTGGTGTAGACTTCCTCAAGGGTACACGGAGTCACCATTCTTGTTCAATCAGATCTTGACAAAGAATTTCGAGTCATTGGAATTACTGTTTCAATTGACTTTGTTGTAGTACGTTGATGATTTGTTTATTGCATGCAAAACAAGGGATGAGTGTAAGTACGACTCGATTGCCCTGTTGAATCATTTGGGGAAGTTTAGTCATGAAGGCCCATATTTATACTTTTTTTGAGCCGCATTTGCTTAATTTTTTTAAGCAAAAGCCGCACAAACTACAATTGTATTTTGTAAGTTTGCGCCGCATTTGCGTAAAAAAATTATGCAAATGCGGCGCTAAAAAAGTATAAATATGTGCCAAAGTGTCATCACTGAAGTTGCAGTACTGCCAGAAGGTAGTGAAATATTTGTGTCAACAAAGTGAGAAAGGGTCAAGGAAAATATCCAGAGAAAGGATCACGATGATATTAAATAGAAGTCCTCCGACTTCACAGAGTAACGTCAGGATGTTTCTGGGAATGGTAGGTTATTGTCGACAGTGGATTCCGAATTTTGCTGAGATTTCAAAGCCATTGCAGAAGCTGACACATAAGGGATGTCACCGATCCCATAACATTAGACCAGGAACCGATGAAAGAGTTCACTGAGTTGCGAGAGAGTTTGTGCAGAGCTGCGGGGTTGGGTATGCCTGATTACATGAATCCATTCACACTGTTTTGTCATGAGCGTGATGCATGTTCATTGTCTGTCTTGACTCAGGTCCATGGAGGTGCTCATCTCCCAGTAGCATATTTTTCAGCTACCTTGGACCCAGTTGCAACAACCTTACCAGGTTGTTTGCTTGCAGTTGCCGCAGTTGGTCAGAGCCTTTCACAATGTGAAGGAGTAGTGATAAGATATCCCCTGACGGTAGTGGTCCCTCACTCGATTGAGATTTTACTGACAAGGATGAAAACGCAATACTTGACTGGTGCCAGACTGACAAGGTATGAGACGAGCATTTTAGGTGCTCCTAACATGACACTGGAAAGATGTACAGTGCTGAACCCGGCAACTATACTTCCAAGTGATACTACTGAAATTGAAAAAGAGGAAGACATTGAGCATGATTGTCTTGAGGTGACTGAGTTGTGCACAAAACCAAGACCTGATATTAGAGATACATGATTGGCAGAAAATGACCATATTGTCTTTGTTGATGGCTCTTGTCTCAGAGATGGTACAGGAACACTGAGAGCAGGATATGCTGTGTGCACAATTACAGGTACTTTAGAAGCTTCCTGGCTTCGAGGAGCATATTCTGCACAAGTAGCAGAGTTGGTAGCTCTTACTAGGGCGTGCCATGTTTCTGCTAGATTGAGAGTCACTATCTATACAAATAGCCAATACGAATTTGGAATTGTTCATGATTTTGGTCAATTGCGGTCACAAAGAGGTTTCCTGACCTCCACTGGTTCACCAGTGAGAAATGGTGAGAGAATAAAGGAGTTGCTGTACGAAATACAATTGCCTGAAGAGATTGCCGTGGTGAAATGCAGTGCACATCCAAAATCACAGGATTATATGTCACTGGGGAATGGATATGCAGATCAAGTTGCAAGGTTTTGCACATTGAACTGTATATCATTCAAAGACAAGTGGGAGTTATATTCTGAAGAAGACACTACATGTACGAGTTTTGCATTAAGAGTGATCGACACATTAGAAGAATTGAAAACTTTGCAGAGTAATGTTTACAAGGAAGAGAAACGTTCCTGGATCAAAATTAAATGTGTTCAAAGGCAGGATGAGCAATGGGTATCCGAAGAGGGTCAGATGGTTTTGCCAAATAGTTTGTTGTCACAAATGGCGAGGTACTGTCATGTTCAGGCACACATTGGGAGGGATGTCATGGTTTGTCTGTTCAAAATTGATTGGTTTAGACAGGCAGCTGAAGCAGTATGCCACAGTTGTGTTGTTTGTCAGCAATTAAATGCGGGGAAAGGGACCATGATGAATTTGAGCCACATTGAAAGAGCTGGAGGTCCATTCAGCAGAATGCAATTGGATTTCATTGAGATGCCTGCGTGTGGAGGTTTAAAATACATGTTAGTGATTGTGTGCACTATTAGTCACTGGATTGAAGCGTACCCCACAAGAAGGAATGATAGCCTTACAGTAGCAAAGTTGTTGGTTAAAGAGTTGATATCACGTTTCAGATTCCTGATCTCTTTAGAATCAGATAGTGTAACGCACTTCAATAACGAAGTGATTAAACTTTTGGGTGCAGCACTGAACATTGAGCAGAAGTTGCATTGTAGTTACCACCCTGAAGCCTCAGGACTAGTGGAGCAGATGAATAGTATCTTGAAATCAAGAATTGCAAAAATGTGTGCAGCTACAAATTTGAAATGGCCAGATGCATTGCCATTGATGTTGATGTCAATGAGAAATACACCTGACAAGAAGACAGGATTGTCGCCCCACGAGATCCTCATGGGCAGAGCAATGAGGTTGCCAGCAATTCCAGCCAATGTATGTGTCAATATTCCAGATAATATGGTGCAGGATTACTGCAAGGGTCCGGCTGATGTGGTTTGCTCTTTCTCTCAGCAGGTGGAGGCCACCACGCTTCCACCAATACACGATCCAGGGCACAACCTGAGAGCCGATGACTGGTTGTTGTCTGAAAACATGTTCGCAAGACGTGTTTGGAACCACGTTGGAGAGGGCCACACCAGGAGATCTTGATGACCACGACAGCTGTGAAGTTCGCAGGGATCCCGAACTGGATTCACACAAGTCACATGAAGAAAGTGGCATGTCCACTGGATCATGAAGAAAAGTTGTTGAGAGCACCAACAACTGCAAAGCAAGTTGCAGCACCTGAACCAGAGAAAGAACAAAGAGAACCTGAAGTCGAAACAGAGCTCGTGGAAGATGGTTCTATCACCCCTCTAAGAGATGAAAGTGAAGAGATACAGGAGGGTGTTGGAGAATCTATCTCAACTTACGCAGCTGGAAAACCCAGCCCAGCGGAGGTTCTCCCAAAAGTAGGCAGTTCTGAGGAACAAATAGAGCAAGAGCTAGACCCAGAAGGGGAGTGAGTCGAGCTGGATCAAAGTCAAAGTGATCTGGCTTCTCCTGAGCCTGTTGCAGGTCCATCAAGAGAAAACACCACAGAGAAAGAAAAGGAGACAATTCCAATCGTGAAGAGAATATTGACAGAAGGCACAAGAAAAGGAGACAATTGGCCTGAATCGCAAGTAGAGAAAAGAAAGGAAGTGGTCATTGATCAAACAATAGAGGAAGAAGTAGATACAACAAGAAAAGAAGAATTGAGTGAAGGAGAGTTGAGTGGTGATCGAAAGTTACAGAGAAAGAGAATAGCAAGTCAAAGATGTGCAGGTCCTGAATGGGCGTATGCAAATACAAACGAATGGCACCACGAGTTTATGTCTTTTTGTTTCGATAGGGAAGTTTGAGTCAGTATTTTGAGGTGACCTGAAAAATGATCGAGGAGCTGAACTGTTGAAATAATTTGAGAAATACCTTTAAGAAAGAGACTGTGAAAATAAACCAGAAAATACATTGATAACCTGATTTGACATTGGAAAAAACGGATGTGACAAGTTGCTAATAGAGTTTGACAAGGAGAAGGGCTCCTGGATGCAAAACTGAATTGCTGAAAGAAGAAATTGAATAATTTGTTATTTTTTCTGCACGTTTTCCTAAGTTATTTCTGCTTTCTGTTTCTTTACAGATCATGGCTCATTTTGATAAGCATGTTAGTGGTGCTAAGCGCTGTAAATATATGAGCATTGGTTTGGCGATTATGTGTGGGATTTTGTTTATAGTGTTGATTGTGGGTATGTCTGTTCTTGATACAAAAGGAGACAACCATACTTCTGCTTTTGAGACTACCACACTAACGACTTTGGAGATGTTTAAATTAGATGAGAAATATTTGCATGTTTATACTAATGCTCAAGGAGAACTTTCTTCTAATGTTTTCTATCGCTTTTTGAGTGAGTGTGTTGAGACAATGGATGTAAGGGATTGTCTTGTGTGTGTACAAATTCCTTCATCAGTCGAGGAAGGAGTTACTTTCCATAGTCTTCCACTAACCTACGGAATAAGTTGCAGTCTGCTACTAACAATGGTTTATGACCAGGAATATATTCAGTATTTTTATTCCAATCACGAAGTAGTGTTTTCGTTTGTTCCTATTATTAGGTATTTGAGTAGAGTAGTTAAGGATCATGACATAGTATTGGTTAGTGGATTCTTTGAGCCTACATTAACATTTGGAACAGCTTACGCTCACAAGAACAACTTAACATGCTCGTTTACCCCTTTAGAAAAGAGCTTCTTAGGTCATACTGACGATAGGAGAAAAGCATTAAAAGAGAAATTAGAAAAAGGTTTAGAGAAAAGGATGTGCATGAATGATTATACTTACACTACAATAAAGACACAAGGGAAATTAGCTTTAGATGCATTACACGAAGGGAAGCTTTGTATATATAGGCCAAAGTCGCACACTGACACTTTATTTGTGGGTACGAGTGAATGTAGGCATGTGTTTTTGTTTCAGAGTAAATTGACTTTTATGTTGAATGGTCAGGACCCTGCGATTCCGTGGATTTATTATATTTGTGGACTTCATGCTTATTACTGTCTTCCGAGAGGATGGTATGGGACATGTTATTTGGGGATAGTATTCCCAAAGATTTATCAGATAGAGGATTTGAACATGTTTCCAAAATTGACTGAATTACATCATAAGAGACAGAGGAGGGAGTCCTCGTCTGCGATAGTGGAAGGTATATTTGGTGCGATGATTACTTCCATGGGAGTCATCCTAAATTCAATCAAGATTCAAAAGTTGTCTACTATTGTGGATAACATGTTGACAAATTTTACAGGGGCAATACGCCTGATAGATACTGAATTGGCTGCAGATAGAGCTATGACTCTTCAAAATTGTCTTGTTTTAGATATCCTTCTAGCGAAGGACGGCAGAGTCTGTAAAATGATTAACTCTAGGCATTGTTGTTCATACATCCCTAACAATAGTAAAGAGATAAAAGACTTAGGGCCGGATGTAGGAAATTCCTGAATTGCGACTCGCAAATTGTGAGTCAGAGAGACTCGCAATTTGTGAGTCGCAATTCAGGATGCAGGATGGTGTCCCTGACACCATCTGCGACTCACAAGGGGGTCGCAAAGGCCCACCTCATTAATATTAATGAGGCGAGTCGCAATTTGCGATCCCCTTGAGACTCGCAGCACTCACAGGGATGGTGGCCTGCTGGAGACAGCAGACCACCATGTCTGTGACTGCTTTAAAATAAAGCAGTTTTTTTTTTTGTAATGCAGCCCGTTTTCCTTAAAGGAAAACGAGATGCATTACAAAATAAAAAAATGAAACGTTCACTGCCTGCTCAGAAAAAATGTTTTCCATGCCATTCACAAAGGGGAAGGGGTCGATAGGGACCCCTTCCCTCTTGTGAATGGGTTACCACCAGTGTGACACATTTGTGGTAACTGCGATTGCTTTGGGACCACGTTCGCGGTCACAAAGCAATGCAGCATCGCGCTGCGACTCGCTATTAGGAAGGGGAACACCCATTCCTAATTGCGACTCGCAGTCCCGTTTTGCGAGTCGGTAACCAGGTTACCGACTCGCAAAACGGGAATTGGGCATCGCAATGTGGGTTTTGCATGTCGCAAACAGTGAAACCTTTCCTACATATGGCCCTTACTAATCTGACTAACTCAACTAGTGATTTGAAGAAATTGAATGAACCAGGTGTTTGGGAGAAGTTTGGCAAAGGGTTTGCTTCAGTAGGAAATTGGCTTAGTAAAATTTGGAATGGGGTACTACTAAAAATTACATGGGAATATTAATTGTGATAGCTTGCCTATTAGGAATATGGGGATTATGTAATTTATGCGAAAGGATTACATTGAAAAGGTCTAAAATTAATCTGAGGAAAGAAGAACGAAACAGGGAAAGAATCTCTAGAGAAAATTTGAGAAGACAAAATGTTGAAGAAATTGAGTTATAAAATTGTGGGTGGTAAAAGTGGTGTGATGACATATTTATCAGAGGAGAGATTGTTAATGCAAATGTTTTAATTAGAAAATTATTAATGAATGTTAATGTATTTTGAATAATGAATTTAGTAGAAAAATGAATAACGTAGAAAAATAATGTGCACGTTTGAAGTTGTGACCTCGGCCACCAGTATTCACAAAATGTACTAAATGAGTGATTAACACATATGAAATATTGAAAATGTATTTGATTAAAGTACTAATATGTCATATTGAGAGTTATAACCTATGTTCTTTATTAATTGTAGGGCTTAGCTTAGCGAGAATCTTGGCCTAGTCTTACAAGGCCTCATGCAGAAGCTGTATTTCTTAACGTTCAATGGAAAATGCTGACAAAATGAACTAACCCCGAACTGCTCATTGTTTTAGTAAAATGCTTAGTCAATGCTTTCTATGAGAACCAACCGACAGGAGATTAGGTTATTAGTACTGTATCATTTTTATGTATAACATGCATGAGATGTACTTTCCCAGGACGCGAACAATGAAGACACTGACTGGAGAAGAAGATGCAACATTTTTGATACCTGACAAGCCGGATGATGAGAATATCGCAAGGCGAACCAATCAACTACAAGTGAACTGTGAAATATTAGAATTCACAGATTTGGTACATAGACATTATTGGATAGAGTCATAACATATGATTAATTGACCATTTGGAAATTGGGGGACAGTCTGGGTGACTTTGATATAACAACGTGACAGAGAGAAAAAGAAGAGAGATGTTAGGGGAGAGATTGCAACACTGCAGAAGTGACTCGAGATTCTGTCATTGGGCTCATACTCTCTGAGAGCCTGATGTGATGCTGATTGACTGATGACCTGAGGACAAAGACTGACTCTGTTGCTGACCCATATCGTGGATAGGTAGATATGACAATGTGACTGAATTGTACTTTTGTGCCTTTTCTTTCTAGCTATCAACTGCGCTGTCTTAATAGTGCTCTTAGCTAGATGTTTTTTTCTAAATTCTTGCTCCTAAATTGTTTTGCATGAAGTCCCACATGCTGATGCTAATCTGTGTTAGATGAGGATTCCCTTACATGACGATTTGACAGGTTACTGAGACAAATGATTCTCGGACAGTTCTGCTGAACCTGATGACTAGAATTGAGTTACTGCTTTTGATTTTCTTATTGTCTTGTGCTAATGCTTTAGAATGTACTCTGATGCAAGCTTTGATTAGATTATGTTCTTGGCGTCTTCTGGCTAATACTGTTGCACTTAATTGAATTAAGTTGAACTAATCTCATGATTTAGTATTGTAACAAAAAGGGAAATAAAATTAATAAAACTTATACTGATGTGTGGTTATTCATGGCTTGTAAAGTCATGGTGTGATGTTATTGCTAGTATTGATTAATTAATTAATGTTTTATCTAATGATTATTGAAATATAGTGCATTGATTACTGGGTACATTGGTCTCATCATAGCTAGGATACTCCATGCAAATCAAAAGGTTCATCGACCTATACGCATCACTGTGTAAGTTTACTTATGAAGGACCGACGCGCTAAGTAAGGTATCACTATGTAGGTGATCAAGAGATGGACATGGGAATATGTAGACTTGGCCTGGGATTAGTGGGGATGTTTCTAGTGCACCATTTCTTGCTGTCCGTGCATTGGTGTTTTTTAATCTGCTTTTGGAGGAGAGGCAGTTCAGTTTTCTGTCAATATTTCTCAGGGAAAGGCACAACTGCAGGATGTATTTTGGGAAAATATCAAGTCTGCTTTCTCCACATCCTTCCAAGGACAGACAACATGGAGCACAAAGCAAAATAACATTTTAAAAAAGTACCTTCAGCCTGGTGTCAGAGAGGCAGGACACTAGCTAGTGTCCAGTGAGAACTTACTGGAAGGAGTACTTGGTCTACAGGCAACCCGACGGGCAGACAGTGAACATAACAGCAGGAAGTGAAGCAAGATGATGCAGGAGGGCATGCGGAAGGCATGCTGCCAAACAGAAGCACACAAATCAGAGCGACGTTGGACTAAGTCAATGGTAAGTTCTGGTAAGTAAAGGGCTTGTCCTAAGCCCCTTTTCAGTTTTTTTTCTTAACAATAGATTTCGCAAGCAGCAAGTGTGTGTGCAGGCAGAACCTAAAAATGAAACGTTTCAGTTTAGTTTTTTCAGAGTAGGCAGTGGTCCATGGACCACTGCCTGCTCTGAAAAAATGTTTGCGCCTCATTCATATATTACTGAATCGTAAAATAGCATTTGTACATACCAAATGCTTTTTTCCATGCGCAAACGGCCTGATTCTGCGAATCGGGCCATTTGCACACAGTAAAAAGCTTTGGACATCTGACTCTAAATTCTTCAGAGAAATACCTTATGTAAACCTCTGCCAAATAAATATGCCCCATTGGCAATACTTAACTCCATAGACAAACTTTTTTGCTGCATAGCCTAGTGTGAATGCTTAGCATCTGCTTGTATTGGTAAACTACAGTTGTTCCTGTCTTCTCATGTGACACCTGAATATGATGAGAGTCTGGTTCGGCCTTATTTGTCCTCAATTACCCATTCATGTCAGGAGGCAGTTAGTAATGTTACTAGCAGGAAACAAGATTTTTGTGAGCTCTTTAATGCACCTTTGTTACCTTTAGCTCATAAGTGTGTTTCCTGAAACGTCACCTGGTTAGGTGTCAAATAATCTAATATGGATTAGCTGAATTTTATTGCTGGCTTTGATTGAATTTGGTGCCAAGGAACTTGGGCAGTACTTCTCCTTCACATAGATGGGTTGACCTCTATTCACACTCCTGCGATTGCAGCAACCTTTGGTAGAATCAAGGAGGGGTTTATTTATCTTGGTCTCACTTTCCTTTTTACTGTGAGAATTATCCGGTCCTACTTAGACCACCAACAATTCCAACATTTTTGGATGAATTATTTGTCTTTTGAGCTTCTTTTTTTATCACCAACACTTTGATATTGTTTCAGTACTTAAAGGAGTAATTGATTAATGTGTTTCTAGCTATCAGTGTGGAGTCTCAATAGTCTCCCTAAGTGTTTAACAGTAAAGACTATGGACCATATTTATAAGGGAGTTGCATTGCTCTTGCACCATACAACACCAAAATGTGATTTATCAAGCAATGCAAGGTAACCTTGTGTGGTCCTGAGTGGCTTGATAAATCCAGAATAACGCAACACAGAGCAAAATGATGTTTTGTGTTTATCTGGCAGAGGGAGGCATTCAATGGGTGTTGCATGGATGTTCCCATGCAACACCCATGGATTTTGATGCATTCACAGATTTACTAAAAGTGGTTTACCTGGCAATGCCCAACTACTTCGCCTCCCCAGGTGAGGCGTAACAAAGGGAAATATGTTTATTTGTCCTTGTTGGTTCCTTTTCTATGTCTGTTGCATTCTGCAGGATACATGGAAGTAGGAACATGCACCAGGGGATTAGTTTCCATGGTGCCCTTTCCTCCACAAAAACAATTGTCTTCACAATGCAGGAACCCGTGCACCATGGTGCAAGGGTGCCTGCACTGGCAGTAGGCAGCCAACAAGGTACCAGTGCAGGGAAGCAGGCAGGAATGCACCATATTCTTTTAAATCCAGTGCATTCCTCCCCTTTCCATGTCAAGCAGCACAGCATAGCAAGGTGGCTTGCTGTGCTGTATGACTTTCTTATAAAAATGCCCCTACATATTTTCTGGTCTCCATGCCTGAGCCAGCACCCTATTTTAGCTAGCTTCCTCTGTATTTTTTTGTGTCCTTTATGGTTGCTTTTTAACCCAATAAAGAAATGTGACTGACGGTAGTCAGAAGCCTTAAGCACAGATGCATTACACAGTGAGCTCTTCAAGTTCACAAATGCTTTTTGTTACCCACCTGATGCCCAAGGATACACATTGAAATGGACCGCCCGAACTGCCACCTGGCACTTGGCTGTCTTGAAAATCCGTTTTGGCATCTATGAGGACCAACACCTGTACTGCATGCTCCAGTACACCCTCCATTGAATTTCTAAACAGCACAATTTTATTCACAGGTAGGTCACTCAGAAGCCCCTAGTCCTGATAAAACATACTTCTCCAGATTTTGGAAAGAAGCCAGACTCAAAGCTTAATAATTTAATGTGGAATAACCTCTTTGCATTAGAAAATGTTGTCTTCACATTCATACTAGGTGCTGAAACAATCTGCCAATAGCTACTGGTCTGAGCAGAGGAGCTCCAAAGCTAGGTGCCATTTGTGCAATTTGACGCAGCAAGCTGGTCCACAAACTCATAAGATCTGGGGGTGAGATGTCTTAGTTGAGGACCATGGACGTCATACAAATGTACAAATCTGTGGAAACTTGCAAGGCCACTAATAGAATTGAGCCGGCCCAAGGGCGATGAGATCTCTCAAACACTCCCAAGTCCAGCATCTTAATTATCTCTGCCATATTGCATTTCCTAGACAAGTTAAGAAATTTGTCACAACACCTCTCTATATTCTTTCTGATGCTTAAGTGTCACCTCAAGGGCAACGTACTCGTTCTATAGATCCATCCTTCCTGTCACTATGTAGTATATATATAAGAAGCTCACTGTTTTTCTTAACCTTCTTTGCAACAGACATGATGTTCCTGGACTAATTGTCTCTTGGGGTAAGTCTTAAGCCCGTTCACATGCAACACTCTGATGGATGTCCTTGTGCCACCAGGGTCCAGTATGTGATTAACATCAGATACCTTCTGCCATACCTTGTTCAGCACACCTCACTTTTCCTATAAAGCACTGGGAAAAATTGACTTTATCACCAACACTTCATCGCCTTTCTAGCACTTAGTCAGTATTGCTTTCTGATTATACTATTGCTTTATTTTCTCCTGCTAGAATGTTTTATTGACGTCACAAATAGTCCTCCACATCCTTCTGAGGTAGCTCCAAAGTTATTTTCCACTGTTCTTTGATCAAGGTGAAATGGCCATGAACTCGGTGCCCAAACAGAAGTTCAAATATTCTGAAACTCACACTTTTCTGTGGAATGTCCTGGTAAGTAAATAAGAGACAGGGCAGGAGAAGATCCCACTTACTCCAGAAGTTCTCTGGTAGAGTTGCCACCATGCGGGGCATGGCCAAGCTAGCAACCAAGATTGCTGCATGGCATTGAAGCTCCAGGGAAAGTATGCCCGAAATGTAGCAGTGCTCTACAATCTGTCGAGAGACACCGACATCGGGTGATTGGCACAATATGAGTCACTACTCTCTGGCACCCAGATGTAGGAAGGCATCTGCAGAGGCTTTTCTAGGCACCATATGATGCCCTTACACCACCATTCCCTGATGAGGCCCTCAGAGGCACAGCAGTGAAAGGGGCAATGGGCAGGGCCGCGGCATCATCCTTCCTTCCAATCCTCTTGATGGCCCTAGTGTGCCTCACTACTGGGGCCGAGAGTTCAGGACTCCCAAGAAATGGTGCGCGCTGACTGGCCTTGACCTGATGGGGCTGGATCTTAATATCACTAATCAGCCTAATATGGACTCTACTGGAGCTCCTGCTAGTAAAAAGCTCACTCACTATGAGCACTCCATGATCTTCTTGATGCACACCATCCATCTGATAGATGACACACCCGACACACACAAACTATGGGATACACTTTTTATTCAAAACCACCATGACACATGGTGCAGCATCTCAACTATATACCCAGACAATGGCAATTCCCAGAGAATGTACTCCACGATGCCGCCTTTAAGTCTCAGTTCCTCACAACGATTAACATATGTTTTACCTTGAACTCTGGCTCGGTTCCTGTTCCAGCCACTGTCGGGAGGCCTTCAAGGCCTATATCAGAGAGGTCTGTATGTCCACCCGTTCTGCAGTCCTGAAAAGAATATGCTGCAACTTGACCCACGTGAAGCGGAAACTCCGGGCTATTCACTCAGACGCCCAGCCCACTACGCTACACCCATGATCACTTTTGCTACAGGAATTCCGAGACTTGGCAGACTAAGAATTGGCTTACCTCAGTAAATATGCTAGAGCCCATTGGCATGGCCTGAATACTGCGACCTGACTACCAAAAACATACAATACCCAACTTCTTAATGACAGCGGTGAAACGTTTATCAATGAAGCCATAATTACCAAGACACTTCTGACTCATTATCAAACACTATGGGGGTCATTTTGACCTCAGCTGTCTTTTTTAAAGACCACTGAGGGACCGCCGTGCGGAAGACCGCCAGTGTTGGCGGTTTGCTGCTCGGCCTATTATGACCGTTGGCAGCTCTCTGTCCTTTTACGGAGCGCCGCCAACAGCCATACTGGCGGGAGGCGGGGAAGTGGAGGTTGCTCCACCTCCATGCCAACAGAACACCGCCCAGCGAATCACGCCCTGTGATTCGCCGTGGCGGTGTTCTGTTGGCGGTGTGGTGCCGGGGGAGCTGCCCCCATGGCTCCCGTCCCCTCCCGGAGGATCGTCGGACCAGGTAAGTCGATCGTCCGTGAGGGGAGGTGGGTGGGGGGTGTTGTGTGGGTGCATGGGGGTGTGTATGTAGAGGGGGTGTGTGAGTGCGTGTATGGGAATGAGTGCATGTATGTCTGTGGGTATGTCTCTATGGATGTGTGCGTGTATGTTTCAATGTGGGTGTGCGTGTCTGTGTGTGTGGATGTAGGCATGTATGTCGGCGTGTGTGCGTGTAAGTGTGTAGGTGGTGCCTGCGTGCGTGTCATGTGTGTATGGGTGATGTGATGTTGGGGTCGGGGTGGAGAGGGGGGCCCTGCCACCTTTGAGGGGTGGCAGGGGTGGTGGGGGGTAGGGGAGGGACTCGGGGTAAGGGTGGGAGGTGGGGGACACCCCTATCAGTGCCAGGGAAGGAATTCCCTGGCACTGATAGTGCTTACCGCCATGGATTTCATGGCGGTTGAAACCGCTGGAAATCCACGGCGGTAAGCCGGGTCAAAATACCGCCAGCGGTATAGTGGCGGCCACCGGGCTGGAGACCTAGGTCTCCAGCCCAGCAGTCGTCTCCGCCCTGGCGGGCGGAACGGAGAACCGGCGGATGACCATGGCAGTAAGCGCCATGGTCATAATTCCACCAAGTAAGACCGCCAGCCTGTTGGCGGTCTTTCCGCCGGTTCTCCGCCTTCCGCCAGGGTCATAATGATCCCCTATATACCACACTTTTACAGGATAATACTGATAAGATTGGCTTTTATCTCTCTGAAATAGCTATGGTTTGGCCCACTGACGGGCAACAGTGGTTCTTGGCAGCCCCCATATTACAGGAAAAGATCACACAAGCAATTGATGCCCTGGGATGATCCAAAGCACCCGGTCTTGATGGACTCACGGAGCATTTTTATAAAGCTTTTAAACAAGTACTAGTCCCTCACCTATCTGAGGTTTACACTGATGCCCTCGAGAAGGGCATCTAAACCCTCACTCTGATCGAGGCAGTTAGTACCCTCCTTCTCAAACCTGGCAATTCATCCCAACTTTGACCTACTACAGACCCCTGTTCCTTCTGATTTATGACAACAAAATACTTGCCTGGGTTATATCAACAGGTGTGGCACTTCTCATGGAACAGACTATCCCCCCACTCCAGACAGGTTTTGTACCTAATCATTATGCCATCATAAATCTACGTGCCATATTGCTTTCGTGAACCAAATATCTCCAACTCTTCTGGCAGCAGTGTAGGAAAGTACCATCTTTCTTGGCATGTTACCTCCGATTTCTGTCTGTTTGTCAGTATGTTTTGCCTCTCTCACTGGGATCCTGCTAGCCAGGACCCCAGTGCTCATAGTTTGTGGCCTAATGTGTGTGTTGTCAGTAGTGCTAAACTGTGTCACTGAAGTTCTGCTAACCAGAACTCCAGTGCTTATGCTCTCTCTACTTACCAAATTTGTCACTATAGTTTAGTGACTTAATATTCCAATTCCAATTGGCACACTGGACCCCCCCCCTTATAAGTCCCTAGTATATGGTACCTTGGTACCCAGGGCATTGGGGTTCCAGGAGATCCTTATGGGTGTCAGCATTTCTTTCACCACCTATAAGGAGCTCAGCCAAACCTTTCTTCAGAACTGCCACTGCAGCCTGAGTGAAATAGTGCACACACTATTTCACAACCATTTTCACCGCACTTAAGTAACTTAAAAGTCACATATATGTCTGACCTTCATTTACTGAAGTCTAGGTGCAAAGTTACTAAGTGTGAGGGCACCCTTTCACTACCAACGGTGTCCCCACGCTGTCCAGGGCCAATTCCCCAGACTTCGTGAGTGCGGGAGCACCATTACACGTGTGCACTATATATATGTCAATACATATATGTAACTTCACAATGGTAACCCCAAATATTACCATGTGAGGTGGCTTAGATCATGGAATTGTCCCCCCATTCCAAATCTGGTATTGGGGGGCCAATCCCATGCATCCTGGGGGCTCCACCATGGACCCCCAGTAATGTCCAACCAGCTCTCTGAGGTTTGCACTGCAGCCCTAGCTGCTGCCACCTCTCAGACAGGTTTCTGCCCTCCTGGGGACTGAGAAAATCAATCCCAGGAAGGCAGAACAATGCGTTTCCTTTGGGAGGAGGGTGTTACACCCTCTCCCTTTGCAAATAGGTGTTACAGGCTTGGGAGGGGTAGCCTCCCAGAGACTCTGGAAATGCTTTGAAGCGCACAAACTGTGCCCTCCATTCCATAAACCACTCTACACTGGTTCAGGGATCCCCAGTCCCTGCTCTGGAGTGAAACTGGCAAAAGAAAGGGAAGTGACCACTCCCCTGTCCATCACCACCCCAGGGGTGGTGCCCAGAGCTCCTCCAGTGTGTTCCTGGCATTAGCCGTCTTGTTTTCCAAGGTGTGGGAGCACTCTGGAGGCCTCTGAGTGACCAGTGCCAGCAGGTGACGTCAGAGACCCCTCCTGATAGGTGCATACCCGGGTAGGTAGCCACTCCCCCTCTTAGGGCTATTTAGGGTTTCTCCTCTGGGTGTTTCCTCAGATACAGCTTGCAAGACTCCTCCAGGAATTCTCTGCATCCCTTGCTTCAGCTTCTGACCGTCGGATCAACCGCAGACTGCTCCAGGAACCACTGTAACTGCAACAAAGTATCCAGGAAGGCTACTGTAACCTGAAACTTTAGCTCCAGCAAGCTTCTGCAACAGTTTCCAATGTGTGCACCCTCTGAGGACTGCCTGTCTTCATCCTGCACCAGAAAAACCAAAGGAATCTCCTGTGGAGTGACGGAGTCACTTCCCTGCTTCAGCAGGCACCTATCTACAATGACGACCAGCACTCTGGGACTCCTCTTCTGATGACGAGCATGCTCCCTGGGACACAGGTGTTGGACCGGTGTGACCCAGACTGTCCTAAGGTCCAGCTGTCCAAATTTGGTGGAGGTAAGAGCTTGCCTCCCCGTGCTGCGACAGTACCCCTGTGCAGTGCGTCTTCTTCAGCTCCTGAGGCTTCTGTGCACTTCTTCCAATATTCCTTCATGCACAGTGTAGCCAAGGTCCCCAGCACTCCAACCTGTGATGCACAACTCACTGAGTTGTTCTCTAGTGGCGTGGGACCTTCCTTTGTAGTGCTGCAACAACGCATTTTGCATCTTCTTTCTCTCAGTTTCCTGGGACTCCCGTGGGGTCTGTCTGGTCTCTTGAGGGCTCTCTGAATTGCTGAGAGCCCGCTCTGCCTCCTCAGTCCAAGTTGAGGCACCCAGGTCCATTCTGGATCCAGGCAGAGCCATTTTGATGCAAACTGCAACCTCGCTTGAACCTAGGCTTTCTGGACGAATCCGGCGACGCAAATTGCCTGCATCCATCATCTCGAGGTAGGACACCTCCTGCACCATGCATGAACCCACAGCCATCTTCTTTGGTTCTCTTCTGCAGACTTCTCCTAACTGGAGACTCCACTGTTGCACCATCTTCTAGGTTGGTAGGGGCTCCTGTCCTTCCTGGAATCTTCTGCGACTTCTGGACTTGGTCGCCTCTCTTCACAGGTCTCCAGGTCCAGAAATCCACCATTTGTTGATAGCAGTTGTGCTTGAATCTTGCGCACTACACTAGCTTGGGGGGGAATTCGTCATTCTCATTCCACTTTCTTAGTATATGGTTTCTGTTGCCCATAGGCCTATTGCATTCTATTGTATTTTCTACTCTTTACACTATTCTATGACTATTTACTTACCTGATTTTGGTCTCTAGTGTATATCTTGTGTATAATACTTACCTCCAGAAGGAGTATTGCCTATAAGATATTTTTTGCCTTGTATCACTAAAATAAAGTACCTTTATTTTTGGTAACACTGTGTATTGTCTTTTACTGTGTATAAGTTCTGTAATGGTATTGCAGGAGCTTTGAATGTCTCCTAGTTCAGCCTAAGCTGCTCAGGTACAGCTACCTCTAGACAGCCTTAACTGCTAGAACACTGCCTACATTTCACTAATAAGGGACAACTGGGCCTGGTATAAGGTGTAAGTACCTTAGGTACCCACTACAAACCAGGCTAGCCTCCTACAAGCAGTCACCCTTTTTGACACTGAGAAAGCATTTAATTCCCTAGAATGGTCCTTCCTGAGGGAAACCTTTGTCAAACTTGGTATACCTTGCAGATTTTGCATCCTTAATATACTCTTGTACGCTAACCTCTTAGCTCCACTGAAAGTGTATGACCATCTTAGGGACACATTTCTAGAGGCACCTAGAGGGGCTGTCCCCTCTCCTCCCTACTTTTCATTATAGCCCTTGACCCATTTCTTCATCACCTCCAGGAGCACAACATGCACAGGGGGTTATGCTTTCAGCATGGTCCATTCCCTGCATCTGTTTATACAGATGATATACTATTGTTTGTATGGGACCTCCCCAATCATCTTCCTCCGATCATCAGGGAAATGATATGCTACGGGTCCTTTTGGGCCTATCAATAAACTTGCATAAATCAGAATTATTTCCACTAACAAAGGCCAATATCCCCTGTTCTGCGGGGTATCCACTGAGATGTTGCCTAAATACCTTGGTATTTTTCTCCCTAGACAGAAAGATGAGGTATCTACCATAACTCTGCCCTGCAATCAATAAGCTTACCACCCAGATTGACAGGTGAATTCAGCTGGCTCTACCTCTTGCAGAACGTATAGCCATCATACAAATGGTGGTACTTCCACGCTTCCTTTATTTGATTATCAATATCTCAATTGCCCTGTATAATTCTTTCTTTTTTTACAGTGCGTAGCTTTTTGACACAACTGATATGGACAGGCTGCCATCCCAGGGTCAAAAGGGAGACTCTTACTCTTCCCTACTCTAAAGGGGTTTTTGGTGTGCTGGACTTTCGTTTATACTACCTGGTGGCACACTGCCACTTTTCTTACCACTGGTACCACCCAGATGCCAGACCTCCCTTCCTGAAGCCAGAGCGGAATCAGGCAGAACGGCTCCCCCTGTCTTCAATCCTACCCAAGGGTTTACCTCATGACCCAATAGACATATGAACACTCTCCACTACCTTTTGGGTATGGTCCAAACTCCATCGATATCCGGGCTTTCACTCCCTATACTTCCCAGATATTCTTATTAAGGGTAACCCATGGCTCCCCTTGATAGAAAAATGAATACAACGTACACTCTTGACTCACAAATTGGGTACTGTGGGGGACCTCTTCGTTAATGGCAAAGTGGATCTCCAGACTGCATTTGTGATGGAACATGTTTGCTCCACATTTCTCTCAGGATGAGAAGAAATTGATTAATTAGTGGGAAATCAGGGTCTTTGGAAGTCAAATCCTAGAAAAGAGCCCTAGGAGAGTCCTTGCTACCACTTATGCATTCTTGCACCTTAGAAGTACAGTCTTGGGATCCCTACTGGCAGGTTCCATTGCAACCTAGATGTACTCATTACCTCATGCTGAGGGGGTGCCAAATAGACCAACAGCGTCTATTCCCACCAACTTAAATTGAACACCTACAACTGGCAGAAGCCCTAATGGTGCCTTTAGCTTACCTTCTGACTTATCACTCAATTGGCAAGTGGAACAGTTTCTATAGGACCCCCACATGCTTCTGTGTCTCTGGCCAGAACTACAGGAGGTCCAACCTATTCCAATTCTTTCTAATGCCCAGATGTTCAGCTAAAGGCATTTCTTTTGCCAGTGTCAGTAAAGTATAATATGCAATAGTGGAACCACTAGCCCATTACTTGCACCAGGGTCAGGATTCAAGTGATCTCTGTAGAGCTATCCAACCATGCCGTCCAAATAATGCATTGCTGGGCATCCTTCTAAAGTCCTTCAATTGTTGTGCACCCATCTAAAGTCCCCCAAGTGTTGTGCACTCACCCTTTGCCTCACAGAATTCATAACAAGTAGATGCACCAGGAGCAGGCAACCCCTGAAGTTCTGGCAGTTATCCTGACTCCACAACTTGGTCTGCTGTGGGTACCTTATCCTTCTCCCCTTCTTGAGCAGGGTTAATGGGATCCCAGAGATTCCCCTGATCTGTTTACTACCCTGTTCCGGTCCCTGCAAATTTGGAATGGTCCCAGTCTCCTTCTGAGACTGATGTACAGTCTGTGCTCTATTCAACTCAGCTTACATGGCCCAAACCATATAGGCTTCTGGTCCTGTTACTAAACTAGGGAAGTCAAATTATTGCCTAAAAGACTTCCATCCTATGGCTACTCTCTCATCCTTTCATCAGCTACAGCCAACGTGCAATTGACCCCTTCCTCATCTTGTAGAATACAATACTCTACATGCTCCCCTCTTGCTACTTGGCCTATGAATTGGCTCTGCTGAGAATCTCCTTGTGTTTGAGATACTTCCTCTCATCCATAGTTCTATAAGCCCCTGTGTCTCTCATGGCAGGGGTCTTCCTTCCAATGATCCACGTTATAAACAAACCACACTGTGTTTGAATGAATGTGATTTATGGAATCTGGGTCCCTTTCCTAAATGGCATAGCCACTAGGTTGCAGGCAAAAAGACCCTCTTTGCCCCATTCACCAACAATCAATTTACTCACTATCATTGGTGAAGCTGATACAGGGTCTTTCACCTGACAGTTTTTCTTGTAATACCCCTTCTGAAGACCCTTCAGTACCCCTTCTGAAGACACTTAAAACCAATAAGTACCGCCACATGGAAGAACCTTTCTGTTACCCTTCCTCTTGTGCTGTTCCTGAGTTTAAACTGTATTCCCTATTAGTGTCTTCCAGTTCAACTTGGGAATTTTCTGGGCCTAAAACTTCATTTTAGAGCCAGAGTGTTAAGAGTTCATCTTGCCCCTGGGATTAGAGCCATGCTACTCCAGCCCTTTGTTGACACTGTTATCTAACTACTTGGTAGCCAACACTGCAAATTGATGTTTTAGAAATATAGCAAGTTGTAAAAAAATTGGGTTATTGTTTGGGGGGGGGAAGAAATCTCAAGTGACACTCACAGCCTTTGGCAGAGTGAACCAAAAAAGTCACTAAATCAACCTACGCTTTACCCTCTAAAAGTTTGACACAGATGCAGTCTTACTTAATTTAGAGGCAATGAGTAAATTATTTTTTCTGCACCCAAAGAGTGTTAAAATGAAAACACAACAGAAGAAAAATCCCCAAATAATTCAGAAAAGTATAGCAAAGTTTAATTAATAAAATTACATCAAAATGAATTGAATGCAATCAGTAGAACGAGAGTTCTGAACTTTTAAAGATTTTATAGTTTAAGGCTGGATACTCTCACCAATAGGTCCCACTAAACAGAATTTCGCTGCTTCAGAGAAGAATGTAGGGGGCTATTGCACCGTTAGGCCAAATGGTAATGCACCTTGGGTGGATCTGCTGGCAGGTAGGTCCTGGTCTCTAGTTTTTTTTCAGGGTACTTTTTGATGAAATATTTAATATTTTTAAGACCAAGTATTATGGTTATGCAGATGCAGCACCTCTAACACAACATCCAAAAGGTCCAGGACCAATGTGGCCCCTCTTGGGGATTACAATAGTAGAGGCCATGTGCAGTGTACAAGGTCTCTGGAGATTATTATTTCTCTGTAGCTCTAACAAGAGTCCAGCCAATTTGGCCTTGGAGTGACTACTGGTGGTCCTGGGTTCAAAGAGATGTTCAGGAGACTCAAGCAGCAAGGCAGGCCTTCAAGCAGTAGGGGAATCCTCTGGGCATCAAGGCAGTCCTTGTGAAGATTTTCACAGGTGCAGGAGTGTACTGTGGTGGTACAAAATAATGCCTAAATGTTGAAAGCACCAAACATGGGTATCTAGTAGTGCTGGATCAGTGCAAAGTGAAAAGTAAAGTCTAACCGCAATGGAGTACGGATTGGACACACAAGTTGGATTGGCCCCAGACCCGGCTTACTTTTGGACTTAAAAGAAGGTTCAAAGAGAAGTTCCCTTGAAGGTGGATTTCAGCTGAGCAAGCAGCACACTATGTCCGAGGAGGAGGTGTTGTCATGAAGGAGTCGCTGGATGGAGTTGTAGTGAAGATTTTTGCCTTTAGACTTAGTCCCTCATTACGATCATGGCCGTTCTGCACGCTGTGCCGGCAGTGGTGGCTGAAGCCGCCAGCCGGCATAGTGGGCCGAACCGCCATATAAATAACAGGGTGATGGCCGCCAGCGGCAGCCATCACCCCCCATCAGGCTCCCGCCGTCAGTCAGCCTGGCGGCGGGATGAAACACCATCCGCCAGGGTGGCTGCGCTACCCTGCGGATAATGTTTCATTTGCCGCCAGCCTTTTCCTGGTGGAATATCATGCCAGGAAAAGGCTGGCGGAGGGGGTCCCCTGCACTGCCCATGCACTTTGCATGGGCAGAGCAGGGGCCCCGGTGCAGTGCCCCGTCGCTCTCAGAAACGTCCATAATCTGGCCGGCGGGGTTCCAGGGTTGCTGCCGGTCAGTGTTTTGACTGCCAGCATGAACATGGCAGTTGTTTCCGCCGTGTTCATAATGAACCCCTTAGTCACTTTTTTCTCAGTTGAAAATCTTTAGCAGCATAAAACTGCAGGCTGTAGCCCACAAGGGATCTATGAGGCCAGATACCTTCTTCAAGAGGTCTCTCTGAGCAAGATGTGCTGCAGCGGAGAAGAACATACTGGGAACTAATGTGGTCAGGTCTACTGACGATGCACCTTGGGGAGATCCATTGGCAGGTAGGTCTGGTCGTCTATTGGCTCTAAGGGTGCTTTTTAGTAAAACATTTTTTAAGTGCAAATTTTTAAGGTTAAGCACAACCTTAATCACCACGTCCAAGGGTCTAGGAGTAGGGGGCACACTTGGGGAGGTTGCTACAATGGAGGCCAGGTGCAGAGTACAAGATCTCTGGAACTTCTTATGGTCCCATAGCTCACAGAAGAGTCCAGCCAACTTGCCCTTAGATTCATTTCTGGTGGCCCTGGGTTCACAGAGATATTCAGGAGACTTCAAGCAGCAAAGAAGGCCCTCAAGCAGCATAGCAGTCCTGCTGAAGTCTTCCACAGGAAGACTTAAAAACATTTTTGAAGAGAAATTCCTTAGAAGAAAGAGCTCATTGTGGTAAGGCAGCACACAATGTGAGAGCAGAATCTGTTGTCATTAGGCAACAGCTCGAGGGAGCCGTGGTGAAGATTTTTTCCTTTCAGACTTTGCCATAAATCCCCAGCTACGAAAAGCTACAGACTGTAGCCAACAAGGGCTCCACACGGCCATCTACCTTGCCTGAGAGGTCCTGCAGAACAGGGTTTTCTGCTGTGAAGAAGTACTTAGCAGGAGCTACTACAAAATCAGGTCAACTGGCAATGCACCTTGGGCTGATCAGCTGGCAGGTAGGTCCCAGTGTTCTGTCAGTTCTCAGGGTACTTTTTGGTGAAATATTTTTTAAGTCCCAAGGTTGAGGGTTAGGCAGAAACAGCACCTCTAACACCACTTTGAAGGGTCCAGGACTGGTGGGGCACCACTCGTGGGATTGCTTCAGCAGAGTCCAGTTGCATGGTACAATGTCTCTGCAGCTTCTAACACCCCTGTAGCTTACACAAGAGTCTAGCCAACTTTCCTTTGGATTCCCTACTAGCAGTCCTGGTTTCAAGAAGATAGTGAGGAGACGTCAAGCAACAAGGAACGACTTCCAGCAGCAGGGCAGTCCTCTTAGAGTCCAGACAGCACTTCCAAAGTCTTCCACAGGTGCAGGAGTGTACTGAAGTGGTTTTCTAATGGTTTAATATTTATACCTGGTTCCAGTCTCTAAAGTGGGAGGATATCCTAGACTGCCACTACACCTGGTTCTAGAAAGTTCTTCCCTTCCACTGACAAGACCTCAAACGTTTGGGGTGACAAAAAGCTAGTGTTAGGTCATTGTGTTTACTGAAGGACAGACCTTTGAAGTGTAAGTGGGGCAGAGAACAGTTCCGCCCCAGCCATCCTGGTAGGATCAGTGATTCTTGGCTTTAGAACCCAATAAGGGTTGGACAACAAAAGGAAGAAACATTTCTCCATGATTGTAATACTTCCTAATCCAAGATTGCTATAGTGTGTCTTGTCCCTGATAAGTTCCCAAAGCACTTCTTGGTCATCATCTAAATAGAAATCCTGTTTTTGTGCTTGATGTAAAGAGAAGTGGCTGTGGGATAACCTAGCTACACTCCCTCAAGTTCTGCATGTCTAATGAATTGTAGTGGTCAAGTGCCCAACCAGTAGTGACACCGAGTCACCCAAACAATGTCAGGAAATGCAGGGAAACCCTACAGACAAGTTTAATACTAACTATGTGGGAACATCAAGGTTTGTCCCGCCAGCTGCAGCCACAACATGCACCAGTAAAGACTCCTTTATGTAGTCTTCAAACTGAGAGTCTTTAAGAGCAGAAAGCAATCATATCTGACTAAAAAAAAATCATTACTGCAGCAGACAATTGACAGAGACACAATGCAGAGGATGGCAATATAGCCTGGTATTAAACCAGTTACACTGTTTGCATATCTCCATTGTCTAACTGAACAGCACCCCAAGTTACCAGTTACTTTCCCCTTGTTGGGGTAGTCAATATTAGGTAATCCAACACTGGAGCTAATTTCCAAAAAAGGTTTATAATATAACGACTGATCTCCAAGTATTAGTCTATTCAGCTTGAATTCTTAGGGGGGACTTTGCAAATATCAAAATAGTTGATGTGGCATTCACATGTCCAGCAAACACATCACCAATTTTCAAATAGATAATCAAGTTCAAAAGTAGAAACATATACTGTTTGAAATATTTATATTTTACCATGATTAATGATACTGTTCTTGCCAACACAAATAGAACATATGCAGTTTATAGGATTATAAAGAAAACATTCATGTCTAAATTATTATTTATATTTGATCTAAATTAGGTGTCAGTCCTATTTCTGAGAGAAAACTTTCAGACCTCAAGCTCTCAGAACTCGAAGTCAACCAATAGCACAATAATGTATTGTACAGCCTAGCACCTATCTTAGTAAAAGGAAAGTGATTTAATCTCACAGCAAAACTACGTAATTGACATTTCATATAGGAATACAGTTATTTGTTTGCAATATCATTGATACATCTCAGTAAATAGTTACACCCTTATGGTGCCCTCTCTGAGGTCTAAGTGTTCTCCGAATGTCTGCGGTCCCTCTTAAGAAGTATGGCATGGTTAATCATTTACCAGTTTTTGGCAGATCAGTTTAACAATGTGTGCCATTATGAGCTCTCATCTAAAATGTCTATGGTTTATAATGTCAGATTTTTCTCTGTGCATTCATTCTCTTAGACTTTTCATGACTAGACCCCTTTTTACTTGAAGATGTGGCTCTTGTGGCATTGGCTGGTACAGTGTGCACCATGCAGCAGAGACTTTGATGTCGTGGGGCAACTGAGGCAATTTCACTCAGGCCAGGATTGCTGGGCTGGGATTAGTGTGGTAGGCCTGCATGGTGGCCGCTTGCCTTCAGCAGGTGCAACCTTGCAGACAAGTGCTTGTTCTCAGCTGTTGCAGTCCTTGGACTGGATCGCCAGCAGGTGTTCATATTCAGCAGTTGACGTCTCTAAGGATGGATCACAGCTTCCCATCATTTTCAAAAATGGCTCCTCTTATGTGACAGCCCGAGTGTAAGGAAGCCATACACTAGTCTCTTAGCCTATGGCATGGATGCTGGGCAAAAGTATTTTGGTGCAATTAACTACCTGATCTGCTCAGGAAAACTGGGAGACTAGGTTTAATGCCTCTGTCAGTCAGCTTCTTCTGGGTGTTTCTCACACTGGGACTAGCTGGGCATCTAGTCCTGGACAGTCTCATCTCCTGTTTAGCCACACACTCTCCTTACCTATCTGAGAAGGGAGGGAGTGCCTGATTTAGATAGGGTTACTCTGTCACAATGGTGACTGATATCCTGTCCACCAAAATCTAAATCCCACATGACCTAATGGAATTCAGATTTTGGCAGACGGGGTATTTGTCACTGTTGTGATGGAGTAACCCCTCCGCCAATATCTAAATCAGGGCCAAAGACTTCTAAGTAGTAAGCAGACCATCAGCTCCTCCAGCAAGAAGTGCAGAATGCAGGTGATGTTCCCTCACCATTGGGAGACTGGGTATCATGCAGACACCTGCCCATGTCACACGCAGGCTTTTTGTGTACTCTGTAGAGCACTCTCTTCCTTGGCCATGAAGCACCTGGAACTTGAACAATGGGGGTGGTTTGGGTGCCTCTGACAAGTGAAAAGCAGGCACTGTCCGATGAGAGTCTCATCTGGTGAAGGCAAGTCTGGGCCTAAGAAGAGCAGGTAGATGGCAGTGTTACAGTGCAACCAAAGAGGAGACCACCTAACACCTTTGGTGAAACAAACCAGAGTTGGGCTGTTCTAGTTAGCATTTCATGCAGGATGGCAGTGTCTGAAGAGGTGAGAGTGAATCAACCCCAATTCCAATCCAGGCTACACAAGGACAACATAGTGGACTGTGATACGCTGAAAGTAAACCACCTTTCCTGGAACACTTTGCCTGCAATGGTGAGAGTGCAGAAGAGGGAAAAATAGGTTTTTAAGTGGGGTGCATTTAGGAGCATATTTTGACCCTGATCACCAATCCAAAATACAGTTTGTTGAGAGGGCCATTCTCTCGAGTTGAAACTCCACCAATAGGGAATCAGAAACATTTTAGCCCTCCATTACCCTCGTTGAACTCCACCCTATATAAAGGAGAGAGATAGAGATGGCAGATTGGAGTAGTTTACGGATACACACCAGAAAGCACCACTGCATATTTTTTCTTTCACATTGGAATCCCCAAAGAAATAGAAAAGGAGGGTATTCTTTAGGGAGGAAGGTTGAGCATTCCAAGTCCACATCAGAGATAACTGCTACCTCTTCTTTCTCTCAGGACAAGGAAGAATTTCTTGAGGAAGGTTAAGGAGGGAAGGATCAAGAGTTGGCAACTAATCCTCACCACAAGGCTATTTCTTGTATAATGTCTTATTTACTGGCAAAGAATAATAATATAACCAATTGCACTGAATGTCATTGTAGTGTGAAGAAATAGTGCTAGTAAATCAGAAAAAAAGAAACTGAAAGATGTTTTATTCATTGATCCTAATATAAATATTGCAGCAAATAAGACACTGTGATGAAACACACTTGTAACATCCATTCTTGTGACTTTTGGATCGATCATTTTCCCATGCCATTTTTAGGCTACTTTTTTCAGAAAGGAGATATGGGTCTACTGTCTAACATATCTGAAGTGATTTGGGGTGATCAATTTTTAAATGTACATTTCGAGCTATAGCTCAGGCACAGTCTTTCTTCAAGATGATGTCTTTCACAAGGGGTAGTAATGATGTTGGCTCCAACCAGAAGCATAGACCAAAGTAATAAATACTGCGATACTGCAATGCTTGACTACCTGAAACACAGTGATGATTGGCAACCTGCGATACTAAAGCTGCACTCAGAAAGTTGGACTAAACATTTAGGCCCATATTTATACTTTTTGTGGGCCGAATTTCAGTCCTTTTTTTACGCAAAAGCGGCACTAACACAAAATACAATTGTATTTTGCGAGTTTGCACCGCTTTTGCGTCAAAAAGTGACGCAAATGCGGCGCACAAAAAGTATAAATATGGGCCTTAAAGTGAACGATACAAATGGAATCTGAATAAAAGATAGCAGTATTTTGAAGCATGGTATTTCTGCTTGATCAGCTGGAGTTTCTTAGTGAACTAATTTGCTTTGTGGAACGCACACTACCATACTGTTCAGGATGTAATGAACATGTGTATTATGAAATGAAAGCAATTGACATAAGTACAACCGGGACGCAAATATTTCATGTTTGTTCAGTGAATGTGGTGGGTAAACGGGTGGAATTTCCAATAGGTTTTGCCCAAAGTATGTGACAAATGGGTGTTCTTTTTTTCTCTAATACACTCACAACACTTTCTGCAGCTGCAAGGTCAGTGGAATTTTATTGCTATAAATGTTTAGTGAATTATTTTTAATACTAGAACGCTAGCTAAATCACAGCCAGTTACTGATTTTACATTCAACAGAACTATACGAATAAATGATCATCCTTCAATTGTTTTTACTTCAGCTTCCTAATTATGCAGTATCTTATCGTATCAAAATCTTTAAAAACATTCCCATTATAAGAATAAATATAATTTCGTAGCCAAAATACAATAACAAACACAACATTGCAATGCATCGAATGAATAAAATTACATGAGCACATTGTACAAGGAATATCATAAAGAAATTCATATGTCAAGGAGCTCAGCTATACCCCTTAAGAACAAAGATATAACTGGACAAGATCATCAAAAATAAAGAGCACTTTAGTAACAAGCAGAGCTAAATAATGAATAAAAAACACACATTTACATTTGAGAAACCCGACACAGGGAGAATGATTCCAGACAAAGGTGGACAACGGTCTCTAAGACCAGCTCCTGCTTAGAATAGCATCAATTTCCTCCTTGCAATGGCGCATTTAAAAAAAGCCGCAGATTTTAACAAAAGGCGAGGGAGAGTTCAATGGTTGTAAATAGACCAGAGCGTCGCCTCCTATTCTAATAGCACTCAGCGTTAACATTAAAATTAAAAACAAAATTGTAAAAACTTTATAAAACTGGCAATAAAGTAAACTGCAACAGGCTCTGGGGGGAGGACTCATCACACTGGCAAAGTAAAACTTTAACAGGATCAAACTAACCAAGTGGAAAGCCAAGGTGCCACCCTGCAAGGCCTAATCTGAATCTGTCCAGAAGCAGTTTGACCCAAGAACTGCCCACCAAGTATAAATATGGTTCCAACACAAGGGAGGTTTGGAGCTTCATATAATCCCCAACAGTGCTTTTAGCCATTTCAAATTCCTCTCTGGTGTGATGGCACCGGGGTTTGAAAGACTTCTTTACACAAGACAAGTCCAACTTAGTCATGTCGGCAGGACTAGAAAATGTCAGGTCTCCCTAGTTTAATTAATTCTTACTTAATATAGTGAAACTAAGAAATTTTCAAGGCCCTAACAGCAAGCAGTCAAGGACAACTTCTCTGTTAAAGACGGCATGTGGATACTCCCAAATAGCATACCACAGGGCGATGGGGGCCAGTTGGATAATGTCCTCTACATATTCCACCCCAGCGCTTGATGAACAATAAAGGTTGAGCAGGACAGAGGTACACTCAGCAGACACCTCAACAACCTGTTTCGCTCCTGCTGGGGGAGGGAGAATTTGAGTACCCCCATAAGCCCATCCCATATGTAAGAATGGGGAAACATTTTCTTCTGTCCACATGCAACAGGGCAGCCATTGTTTTGCTCCCAATGAGCGACACTAAACTGTAGACAAACCCCGTTGCATTTGCAAATCTATGGGAAGCTTTCATTTCACAGAGGCTCCAATTCCCTCTCACATTAAAAAGTACACCCAGAATGGAAAATTCTTGCGTACAGGCAACAGAGTATTCTTGTAAATAAATGCTACGCATCTTACGGTGCTTGGGGCTGCCGGTCATAGTAAGGGGCATGTTAAAGAGCTCCTATCACCACCTTAGCACCTCTATAGCATCATTTGTTTCAATTTTAGGCAACGCTAAAGTGGATTTTTCTAGGCGCCATTTTTACAAAGTGGCGCCATGCATGCATGGCGCCACTTTGTAAACCTTAGTGCTACATTATGCCTGCGCCAGGCATTATGTATGGAAGGGGGGAGTTCCGACGCTAGGATGCCTGCAAAAATGGCACAGTGAAATTTAACCGATTTCAGTGTGCCAATTCTGGCGTCATTTTTAATATCTGATCAAGGCAGGTGTTAAAATGATGCTCCCATAGAAACCTATGGGCCTCCTTGCACTTTGCTACACTAGCGTTAAAATGTTTGATGCCACATTAGGGTCAACAAATTTGATGCTATTCTGCCATGGTGCATCATATTATAAATACGGTGCAACCATGGTGTCTTTAGGTGCCAGTAGGTGGGTGCAGAAAAAGTGTCACATCAGCTTTGACGTGCCACTTTTTCTTAAATATGGACCTAAATGTTTTAGACTGGTTAGTGGCAAGGCTACGCAATCCCACAAAGCTAACATAGTCCCTAAAGAGGATGCCCAAACAATTTAGAGTTTTTGCTTGTAAAATTGTATTTTCCGCATAGAGTAGTATAGGGACCATTTTCTTGCCAATGTGAGGGACATCCAGGTTTTTTTTTGGTAAGGACTGCTTCTAATCCATTTTTTTATGTATAAGAGGAATAAAATCAGGGCAAGGACGCAGCCCTGGGGCACCCCCTTGTCCAAATTGAAACTGTATGTACACTTCCCTGAGGGCCCAGTCCTAACCGATGCTGCCAGGTCATAATGTTGGGCAATTAAAAATTCCACTAGACCAGCCTCCACCCCAAGATTATTCAAGATCTCCCACAGCTTAGAACAAACTACGCTGTAGAAGGCGCAGGACAGGTCCATAAAGGCCAGACAGATGGAGCCCTGCCTCATGATGGAATCCTTACTAATCAGCAGGTGTAAGTGCAGGCATTGCTCCTCTGTGCCCAGCCCCTCCCTGAATCCATAGTACACCGTCAACAGTGTGTCTAATTCCCTGACCCAGGACCGAAGACTTTCCAACACAAACCTGTCAGCGATCTTAACTAGCAAAGAAATCAGGCACTAGCACCCTGGGAGGTGACATCACCCTTTTTAAAAATAGGGAAGAAGGTGGCGGTTTGCCAAGAGGCAGACAGACCTTGATTGACCAAGGCATTAAGGCAGTGGCACAACAAAGGTGCTCAAAGAGATTTAAGCAAATCCACAGGGGCACCATCTGGTCCGGGAGTCTTTTTAGACGGAAACTTAAGAATGACCTCTCAGTATTCTTCCAAAATGAATTCTATTCATAGAGAAAAAAAACACCACTGTCTCAGGGTCTCATCTTTACAACTAGAAGCATTTAGTGCACTAAATTCTCTGGGCAGATTGTGGTATGGATAGAGTTATTAGTGGGTCCATCTGGGCTCAAATTGTTCACAATGCAAAAGGCCTTAGAGTTTTACTGCTTAGAGCCAAGTACTAGCTTCCCCCAAGAATCCATTTGAATTGCCTTCCGTCTGTGGTGCAGGGCAGCTGCATACGCTACCGTGTACCATTGAACCTTACAGCTGTCCATTAGTGATTCTTGCAGAGCCATATGGAGGTTAACAGGTCTTTCTGTATGATATATCTAACCATTTCCCATCAAGCTTGTTTGGATTGATGGGCTTGGTAAAGTAGATTACAAATTATTGGGATAAATTTAGCAAAATGATTACCCTTGGCCCTTTGACACACAGTGGAAGTGATGCAGTCAAATAAAAGAAGATCGAGGAGCTTGGCACATTTCTTAGCTAAAATAGCTATTGGGTCAGCATTCTTCGGGCCAGACGCAGCCCTTGGGCCTTAACTACTAAGGGGGACGGTAACATCCTTTTTAGCTCAATCACATCCATTAACAATGCTTCAGTCAATCAACAGGTGGTTATGGTGACTAAATATACTTTCTACAATTCCCCCCTTGGAACATCAGCCCAACAATACTCTAGAGCAGTGGTTCCCAACCTGTGGTCCGGGGACCCCTGGGGGGCCGCGAAGCCTCCTAAGGGGGTCCGCGACTGCTTAGAAAATTAAATAATATTAACAGATTAGGTCCCCAGATTTCAATAATGACTCAGTGGGGGGGTCCCTGGATTCCAATAATGGTTTAGTGGGGGTCCCCGGGTTCCGTTAATGATAACATGGGGGTCCACAGAGGTCAAAAGGTTGGGAACCACTGCTCTAGAGGCAAAGATTTAATCAAGTAATAGAGCCTTATACCCCCTCTAACATAAGTTGCATTTAAGGAGTAAAAAGGATCAATCAATTCACAATCATTAAGCTGATCAAAGGGTAGGCGTAAAAGTGCTTTGGCTAGGTGGTCCAGAGATGGGTAAAGTATAAAGCATTTACTAGTTAAAATATATTAGAAGCATTTGTCTCCAGTGAACACTCCATTTTGAAGTTAAAATAACATTCAACCACAATCTGAAACCCTGTGTGCAAGTTTACAATTAAGAGCCTAAATAAAGTCAAAAGGCTAATTAATATTAGAACGGGGTTTAAGCCCAGAGCTGCCATTATAAAAGTTTAAAAAGACAATGTCCAAACCATTGGGCCATGTATTTAAAAATACTTGAACTAAATTGCTATCAGTACATATCAAACTAAGGCCCATATTCATACTTTTTTAGCGTGCATTTGCGTCACTTTTTGACACAAAAGTGGTGCAAACATACAAAATACAATTGTAATTTGTAAGTTTGTGCCGCTTTTGCGTCAAACAATGACGCAACTGAGGCGCAAAAAAAGTATAAATATGGACCTAACTTTACAGTCCAGAGTTACTCTAAAAAAGCGCCATAAGAATAATTCTAGCTCTTCATGATGTAGATAGAGTCACTTGGAACTATGAGTCACGTATCCATCCAAAAAAATGGCATCTATAGCCCAGGTCTCTTGGAAGAAGAGGATGTCATATTTATTGATAAAAGAAACCGAGTTCTTCTTGTCGATTTTATTGGCCAGGCCAGCAATGTTTCAAAATATAATTTTTGCCAGCTATGAGTTGGCAATGGAACTGGGCTGCCGCCCTTCAGCCGGTCCTGGGCCGCTGCCTAGTGACTCAAATGTGATGGGACTGACAAAGAGGCCTCCAATATGCTCAGACTGCCAGTATGTTGGACAATACCATGAGATATCTCCAACAAATCATTTATGCGGTATCAATTACTATACATTTTATTCACATTTCAAAGCTTTAAAACATACTGTCAAAAATCTTTTGTTCATGTTTTTTTTTGCTATGTGTTTCACAAAATAATCTCACTAAACATGGTCGCGGAGTATACTGTTAATACCCTTACTTTATCACATGAATCCCTATTCAATTACTATTAATTCTGTAGTTAAACTTGATAGCATACTTTATAGGAAATCAGATTTCTCCCTCCAAAATATGTATTCACCTACCCCGGCCAATCTGCACTATACACAGGGATATAAATTGAGTTTAGAGAGTACCAAATTTGGTGCAGATCCAATCAGACTGTGCAAAAGCCAGAAGGCGGGGACCTCCAAACAAACTACTCCTGATCTAAAGTTTGCCAATTTAAGCTGTGGTAGACATTCCTTCATTAAGTGTCTCTTCTCGGTTTGGCAAAACTGTTTAGCTGATTTGGAAAAATATGTTTCCAATGTACATGTCAAAGCATTTGAATTGTTTCATTTATTCGGATTCTATGAATCACAGACCATAGTAATGAACACTCTGCATATGCAGACTAGACACTGATAGGGCCTGATTGACAATGCCGAGGGCAGAACAAAATATATATGGCCTTTAGCCCTCAAATCAAAGGGTATGGCGATGATGAGGTGATGGGTATACACAACTGAACCACCTTGCCCTAGATTGTTAGTTAATGCTATCATTGTCCTAGCCTAGACTACAGTGAGAGATGAAGTGCACCCATAGCATCCCACCTTCTCCAAAGTCTGAAGGGCTATTTAAGGCTGCCTTGCCAGCTTACTGCTTCTGTTTATATGCTCTTTCTCACATTGTCAAATGACAGGTGGTCTGCCCATTAAACCCTCCCCCCTTTGTCATGGCCAAGGGCAACAGAGAAAATTACACTATCCAACCCACATTCACTAAGTGCACCTGAACTGTCCAGACAATTCCCTTCACCCTGCCCAAGTGTTAAAGATCGAAGCAAAAAAATATAGTGGTGCAAACCGGGACTTAATTGTTAAGTATCAGGTTATTAAACTAGTACTTAGTGTAACCATATAAGTAGTATAATTAAATACGCAAATTTCACAGAAAAACAAGTAAACAATATCACATATCAATACATAGACATCAGGGTGTGTATCATTTTGTTCCTTTTCTTTACTGGTTTAGTTTACAAAAAGCACACATTACAAATATTCACATTCATGATTTCTATGGCATTATACGTTTACATAATGTCAGACAAATGAGAACAGGCTAACAGCTTGTACAGGGTTATATTATTATATAATTGAAGATTTGCAGCTGCTCAACCTTCGCATATACTTCAGCAAATGATGGTGAGGTTCAGCTTGCAAATATTTCAGCAAATGATGGTATAGTTTTGCCCCATTATAGGGCTTCCTCAAGGCTTATTCCTGTTCACTGAGTACATCTCAGCAAAAAAGACACAACCATTTTTGGGAATGATTTAACGAAATTCCTATTAAGCGCGATAGTTATTTTCATATTTCCCCAAAGGGAGTCCACATGTTTCAATAACAGTCTACACTTTGAGTGCTTCACATATATGCGTCTTTATTTTCGGCACTTGACGTGAAACCCAATGTGAAACCCAATGTAACATCCACGGCACACACATTAGAAAAGTAATGGAAGACTGTGCAGATAACAACCCTAATTTGATCAAGGGCAAAGGTGGAAATATCCTTCTCCACCTCACCTCTCCTGAGGGTGATATGGCCTTATAAAATGCACAGCAACTTGCTGCTGCCCGCACCTCCACAGCTGCATAATTCGGCAAGTCATGAAGGAGCATGGCAGATTACACTCATTCCGGAACCTTGTTGACAGATCACCTGCCACCCACCCTTTCCCTACATGCAAATGGGATGCACGAGTGAGTAGCACAGCACAGGCTACTTCTTGGTCTATTGTATTATGTGGGACAAGGAGGAATAGTGGGCTTCCTTTTGAAAGACAGGAGGGTGTGTTAGACATTCCAGCATTAGGATGGTCTTCCCCAAAAGCTTTGCCTACTTGCCTCCCATTTTGCTGAATTTTTGATTCTGTTGGCTGTAGGACTCTGTCACTATTAACCAGTGCTGAAGTGCGTGTGCTCACTCCCCTAAACCCAGTTTGAACGGTACAAACCTAATTGGCATGCTTAATTTACTTATACGTTCCTTGTAGAGTGGTCTACTATATACCCAGGACATGTAAATGAAATGCTACCAGTGGACGTGTGTCACTTATTGTGCTGCCTACCTAAATAGCTCTCTAAAACTTGTCTCAGGACTGCCATTGCAGCCTGAATGAAGTGTCACACTGCCATGGCGACTTGGAATTTAATCCCACTTGCTAAGCCTTAAACTCCCCTTTTATAACATATAAATCACGCCTAAGGTAGGGCCTAGGTAGACCATAGGGCAAGTTGCTGTACAATTAAAAGGTTGGATATGTACTTTTAAGTCATACATGTCCTGGTAGTGAAAAACTCCCAAATGTATTTTTTCACTACTACTTCCCATAGGATGACATTGGGGATTCCTTCTTACCTTCAATAAGCTATCATTTCTAATTAAGAGACAGCTCAAATATCATGTTTGGTACCTAAAGAATTGTAATGAGAAACCCTTTTTAATGGTAAAGTCAGATTTCTGTGTCTGTAGCCTGTCTTGTGTCCCATGACTAGGTGTAACTGACAGTTTTACTTTATGGATTCCTCCCAGAAAGTCACATGATAGTGGGATTCACTGAGCCCCATTGGACAATTCCAAGAACCTCAAAGAACCTTTCCAGGGGCTTCTCCCACCTTTCAGGAGAAGTGCACCAGGGTTTAAAAATAGGACCTTCAGGTGACATGACAGGACCTTCTGAAGGACTCTCAGGGGACTGCCTTCTGCTGTGAATTGCTTTGCACTCTGTTGGATTGCTGCTGTACCTGGAAGGATTGCTTTGCTGCCTGGAGCCTCCCTTGAATCTTCAAACACCAGTCATGCTGTTGAGCCCTCCATCTACATCTGCACCCAGGACTAACAAAAGTGAATTTAAGGGCTAGCTTGCTGGCCTGTCTGAGTGAGTCATGAACTCCCAAGGGGTCTCCTTCCACTCCTGTAACCTTGATTGTGGTGCTAAAGGTGTCCAGATGGCCATTTTCCCAAACTGAGGACAGGCAAAATGTGGTCATAAAGTGCTCTGAGAACCAGGATGAGACCAAGACCAACATGCTTTCCTATCATCCTGAGGTGCATTGCTGGTCTGATTGATTTCACAGCTTCTCCTGCTATGATCTTCTCTGCAGCAGCAAATCTGTTTCAGCTGTCCTTCATCTAAATTGTATCTGACCTCGTGGAACTCATAGGACTGTCTTTGGCTACAGCCTTCTACTTTGTCCCGCTGGAGATTTTTGACTTACATTTCGACTACTAATTCCAAATGTAGAAATCTTCACTGCGGCTTCGGTCCACGACCATCCAATGACAACGCTCCTCCCTCGGACACTCCTGCACCCTTGCTGCACTAAACTTCTACCTTCTTAGAAAAGTTTACCTTACATTTTTTCTAAGTCCAAAGTTAAGTGCTGACCAGGCCCAATCCACTGCTTGTATCAGAACCACACTCCATCATTTTTATGTAAAATAATTTATTAAAATTTACTCTGTTTTTCTAAATTGTTTTGTCATTTTTCTTGTATTGTATTTGCACTTTATTATAGTTTGTATGCTGCATAAATACTTTACACATTGCCTCTAAGTTTAGCCTGACTCCTTTATGTGTCAACCTACCCAGAGTTAAGCACAGGTTAATTTAGTGACTTTTTATGGGTCAGTCTTCAAGGGATTGTGGCTGGTGCTTGACCAGGGCACAGGCCCCATTCAACCAATAACCCGATTACTCACTCGGGGCATGCGCCTCACTACCCTCAGTGATGGTTTTAATAATTACATTTTCCAACATTAGGCGATGTGGGAGGGTGTAGGCATCTAATCCCCCTGTGAGGTGTATATTAAAACCCATCCCATAGATGTTTTAAAAATCTCTTTTACTATTTACAAACATCAGGGGAATATTCTATTAAAAAGCATGCCAAGTGATTGGTGGTATGAAAGAGTTACTTCAGCAATCCCTGGGCTCAGTTCACTAAAAAACAATTCTGATGTTCAGTGACATCAAAGGAGGTTGGATATTTTAAAACAGTGCTCTAGAGAGTGTGAATAAAAGCTTTGACTCTTCTCCTTGCCAAAAGTTGAGCTTCCACTGCCCCAAGAAAGATGGTTTTGACCCATAAAGCTTTCACTTTGTTTTTTACTTGTGTAGCTTCAGATTTTTGAAACTCTGGAGTGAGTTATTCTCCCTGCAGAATTTTGGTCACTGTAAGCTTCTGTTTAAAATAGACTTTAACTGTGAGTATCAGTGCTTAACTTTTACTATGAGGTCAGATGCAATGTACAGCTGGGGTAAAGGTCTATGAATAGGTTGCACACAACATGGGTTCACTTGTGTGTACACATGGAAGGTTGAGACGGGAATTGCTTGTCTAACTCTACTTGCTATCTGCACAAAGGGACCAGATTGAACTGATTATGGCCTGTTAAGGCTTTATAAGTCAATTCAGGATTAAAGACATGTCCCCTTTCTTCTTTGATGATGTATAAAAGATTACATGCTTGAACTGTTTTACACTGTGTGTAAAATATCCATATGATGCAACATGTGATTGTCATGACCCAGAAAAGTCAATCAAGAGACTTTTCATATATCTTCCTGTGTTTAAAACAGATATTGAGAATCAGTTTTGTCCCACATGCATTTGATTATGTACTTTAAAATTGAACACATTTTCCTGAACCAGCCCTAATGCAATCACAAAGACTTAGAGCTATCCTCTGCACCATGTTAATTACTCTTCTAGCCAGATGTTGGTTTAAAGTCCATCCCCCAGTCATTAGGACCACCCTAATGGATGTGCTTCCTCCTGGGAGAAGGAGGGTTTGGGGCTAGGTATCTCCTTAAGGTAATTGGCTGCCTCCCACTGACAAACAATGGCAGGATGGAATCACCTTGGAAAAAGAGAGGGCATAGGACTTGTGGCTCTAGTCACCACAGAGGTGATCTCTAAAGATAGGATGGGAGAAACCAGAACTAGGCAGATTAAGCTTGACAATCAGAGAGTGATCATTGCCAATGTTGCTTGAAGCTGACATTTTGAAAATTCCCATAATGCTGTACATGGGATTGGGCAGTCCAAGGCTGTCCCCATAAGGAGCAACTAAGACCTGGAAGGGTGATGTGGCATCTCTGGATATATTAAGGACACCCACTTTCTAGCACTCTTCACCTTCATTTTTAAGCCTCTGTACAAGGGGACAGCCTTTGAGATGAGAGGAACTGTCAGTTGAAGTGACATTTTATATCCAATCTAGAGTGACCTAAAGCATAGTGCAATGCTGCATCCTGTATATACGCATGTTTAATATTTTAAACAGCTCTGGTGAGTATGCAAATTACTGGAACAGCTGTTTTATTAGCATACAGATCTTCTAACAATAATGCAATGCTTCTTATCATGTCTGAATCAGCATACCAAATCCCACTTGCCCTATGAAATGCTGTTTTGGGCATATTTAGAAATCTCTTAACCTCATTACTTTCCCTCAAAATGTCCCAAACTCACATAGTTTGCAAATGGTGAATATTAAATGTCTATCGCTTTATTGAAAGGGATGTAAGGATTACACAAGGGTTACATGTTAAAAACACAAACATAATTCTGGGGGCTCAAGTTGCCAAAATTTAAGAAGAGTGTTTTACAGCACACAGCATGAAGAGCTGGATCCATGTTAGCTTTTCAGTATAAAGCCCAATTTTATGAATTAGTTCAGTATAGATTAGGTAATTCACAGTATAGTAACTAAAGCAATCAAAGCTCCATGCATATCCAGTGTTTACTTTCTAGTTCAATCTACTAAAGTATTGTAATTTATTCAATAATATGGCAAATATGGTAGTTCCTTTTGGTGCACAAGACCAGGAGATCACATACCACAATCTCCTGCCAGGTCGCTCCTTGCTCAGACCAACCTCCATAAGCACATGAAACAGTTGATCTCAGATACAGTGCTGAGATTAATGTTTTCATCAATTCAGAATCAGTGTTTGTTTCTGTGTGCATACTGAAATTCTAGCATGGTTTATGCCTCATTGGATTTACACTGAACACCTCTGCTCTAGTACCACACGTTCTACCTCCTGAAATAGGAAGTGTCAACATTTTGCAGGTGTGTTTTACATATATTGAAGCTTTTGATCTAATATAGGTAACACAGGATGTATTGCTATGTTACTCAACTTAGTTTAAGAGTAACAGATGCATGTCAGAACTTCATGTTAAGCAATAACAAAGAAACATTTCATTAGGATTATTGTATATAAATGTGGCTTTTGTAATAATAGTGATAAAAAAACACTCATTGGCAACACCAAGCCTGCTTCATCTCTTATGCCCACCCCTTCCTGTTGAATCTTGCAATGGTGAACCTTCAACGCCCTATGTTTTACAGAGCTCACCAACTTACTCTGCTCTCTGAAAGCTACTTCTTATAAAGATGATGTCTCACCCATGTCCTTCATCAAAGCTGAGGAGGATCTGTCACCCCTCCTCACCATTGTCAATGCTTCCCTCACTCAAATCATGTTCCCAAAGGTTCTCAAGACAGGCCAAATCCCCCACTCCTAAATCAACCTACACTAGACTCTGATACCATTGGCAACTACTGGCCAGTGACTATCCTGCTATTCTTTGAAAGATCATTGAAAGAGAAGTCTATGCTCAACTCTAAAATCACATTAATTCGCAGCATCACCTGCACGATTACAAGCCTGGCTTCTTATAATGCTGCAGCACAGTGACTGCTACCTTACACATCATAGAATATGTTCTTCTGGCCACAGATGAAGATGGCTATTGTTAGACCTGGCATCCTTGACGTGGTCTCCCTAACTTCTTGCCTCTACTTCCCAGGTTGTTTCTGTGTGCTGAACTCTGTTTTTGCCGTTTTTGTTACTCTGGGCACTTTACTACTGATGACCAGTGCTAAAGTGCAAGTGCTCCCGGGAAGCATCCCAAACAACGAGTCGTGAACCACAAAGTCATGGAAAATGAAAGCGAAACAAAGCTTTCATTTTCCACGACTTCCTTGTTTTAGGGCCTTAACCACACATGTGTGAACCACGTACATGCGTGGTTAAGGCACAGAAGAAGGGAGTCGATGCGATCAAGGAGGAGGTAAGATGGGCTGGGACTGGGGCTGTTTTTTTGCGGGGTGGAGTGGAGGGCTCGGGGTGAGTAAGGTTTAGGGGTGGGGGCAGGGTTTAGGTTTTAAGGGTGGGGTGGGAGGTTGGGGTGCTTTAGGTTTTAGGGGCAGGGAGGGGAGTCAGGGTATTTTTAGTTTTTGGGGGTGGGGGCTCTGGGTGACTTTCGTGACTCTTGGACTTGGTCCCTTCCTTTACAGGTCCTCAGGTCCAGGAATCCGTCTTCAGTGTTTTGCTGGTGCTTGTGGTTCTTGCAGAATCCCCTATCACGACTATTCTGTCTTTCTGGGGTAGTAGGGTAACTTTACTCCTACTTTTCAGGGTCTTGGGGTGGGGTATTTTGGACACCCTTACTGTTTTTTTCACAGTCCCAGCGACCCTCTACAACCTCCCATAGGCCTGGGGTCCATTCGTGATTCGCATTCCACTTTTGAAGTATATGGTTTGTGTTGCCCATAGGCCTATGTCTACCTATTGCATCCTATTGTGATTCTACATAGTTTGCACGACTTTTCTTACTGTTACTCACCTGTTTTGGGTTTGTGTACATATAATTTGTGTATATTACTTACCTCCTAAGTGAGGGTATCCTCTGAGATACTTTTGGCATATAGGGGGTCATTATGACCCTGGCGGAAGGCGGAGAAGCGGCGGTAAGACCACCAACAGGCTGGCGGTCTTTCCTCAGTGTATTATGACCATGGCAGTTACCGCCATGGTCATCCTGCCGCTTCTCGGTTCCGCACGCCAGGGCGGAGACGACCGCTGGGCTGGAGACCAGGGTCTCCAGCCCGGCGGTCGTCACTATACCGCCAGCGGTATTTTGACCCGGCTTACCGCCGTGGATTTCCACCGGTTGGAACCGCCATGAAATCCATGGCGGTAAGCACTATCAGTGCCAGGGAATTCCTTCCCTGGCACTGATAGGGGTCTCACCCACCCCCCACCCCGACTCCCTCCCCTACACCCCCCACCACTCCTTCCACCCCCCAAAGGTGGCAGAGCTCCCCTCCCCACCCCAAACCCCAACATCACAGAACTCACACACACACCCGACACGCACTCAGGCACCACCAACACACACACGCACACACACCGACATACATGCCTACATCCACACACACAGTCAGACACGCACTCCCACATACAAACATACACGCACACATCCATACAGACATACCCACAGACATACACGCACTCATTCCCAATACACGCAACACCCCCGCAAGCATACACGCACCCACACACCCCCTCTACATACACAGACGCACACCCCCATGCACCCACACAACACACAACACCCCCCACCCCCCTCCCCTAACGGACGATCAACTTACCTGTTCCATCGATCCTCCGGGAGGGGATGGGAGCCATGGGGGCTGCTCCGCTGACACCACACCGCCAACAGAACACCGCCACGCCGAATCACAGGACGTGATTCGGTGGGCGGTGTTCTGTTGGCGTGGCGGTGAAGGTGGAACAACCTCCACTTCCCCGCCGCCTGCCAGTATGGCTGTTGGCCGCTCTCCATCGGAAAAAGGACGGAGAGCAGCCAACAGTCATAATACGCCAAGCGGCAAACCGCCACTACTGGTGGTCTTCCGCACGGCGGTCCCTCGGCGGTCTTGTAAAAATACCGCCGAGGTTGTAATGACCCCCCATTGTCACTAAAATAAAGTACCTATATTTTTAGTAACTCTGAGTATTGTGTTTTCTTATGTTATTGTGCTATATGATATAAGTGGTATAGTAGGAGCTTTGCATGTCTCCTAGTTCAGCCTAAGCTGCTTTGCCATAGCTACCCCTAACAGCCTAAGCTGCAAGAAACACCTCTATTCTACTAATAAGGGATAACTGGACCTGGCACAAGGTGTAAGTACCACAAGGTACCCACTATAAGCCAGGCCAGCCTCCTACACATTGCAGAAAACATCTCCGTTACAACGCCGCTTAACATCAAATTGCAGCATTTGTGCCTCGAGTATGCACTATTTTTCTGTTTTTGGTGCTAACAACATAACTATAAAACATTTGGCCTTTATTAATGTTTATTATGTTCAAATGCTCTTCAATGTATTTGTTTACCCAACTAATCAAGTTTAGGGTCGATACAAATGTTTTTTATCTTTGTATTACTTTCTTTCACACAGTTATATTACATACCAATCTCTATGTGAATGCTGACAAATAATAAAACAAGTGAAGTGAGGTTAGATGTGGTTTCACAGTTCAAAGTTACAATAATGTACGTGAGCTTTCAAACTGGGGTTGTTTGACCCTCTTGTCCCATGAGCCATCATACTATGACTTGCCAACACTGTGGGAATACAGTTCTGCAAAAACATGTATGTCAATGTTTTATATGTAGGGCAATCCTAGCCATGTTACGGAGTTTAGTGAAGTCTTACAGTGGAATCTAAATTCAATAGGGATTCAATGTTGAGGATATAGTAAATTTCGAAATGCACATCCAAAATAAATAATTTACAATTGTAGGACAAATAACAGTGTTATACTATTAATAATGTAACAAAAATATGCAAATGTGATTCAAAGACATCTAGGTTAGCTGACTCCCTGTCGTTTCACTAACCCCTTTTTTTAATGGTTGGTCTGTTATATGCAGTGGAGGTGCAGCACTACCCCTCTTCCATTTCATGCTACTTGTAACAATATTTTTCGAAAAGAAAATGAGACTTGTGTGAGACAGCTGAAGCACTGTGGTCGAAGCACTCAGGTCGCAGACACAGGTCACCTTTTAGTGCTTTGAATGATCTATAAATACATCACAACATTTTAACTTCTGTGTAGCCATGAATGTGTTTGTTTTGTGAATAAAAACAAGTAGTTCTGCACTCCAATGTGTAATAAGTGTAAAGATTGTGTTACAGATTTACAAAATGGCTTCATTATGATTCCTCTATTCCATTCCTTAGCTTTTAGAAAATAATTAAATTAAATTAAATTGTGTTTGTTTACACAATATTTACAAAACTATTTGCAAAAACGAATGAACATACATTTTTAGAATGTAGTGGTATGTGATTTCCAAAGCCAGACCTTGAATATTGTATTCCTGGTGACAAGTATTCACCTGTTCATACTTCTACTACCTTATTTTTTTTGTTTTATATTTTACTAGATCAAGACAGTATAGGTTATGTAAATCGTATAAGGGGAAAGCGCGAACAAACAAGGCAATCCGGAGGGGGCAGGAGCCCAAAACCCAGCGTCCAATTGGAAGGGCAGGAGCCCTTTAAATTATCATCGCGCTCCCGCCGTCGCGGGAAAGCGCGAACAAACAAGGCAATCCAGAGGGGGCAGGAGCCCAAAACCCAGCGTCCAATTGGAAGGGCAGGAGCCCTTTAAATTATCATCGCGCTCCCGCCGTCGCGGGAAAGCGCGAACAAACAAGGCAATCCAGAGGGGGCAGGAGCCCAAAACCCAGCGTCCAATTGGAAGGGCAGGAGCCCTTTAAATTATCATCGCGCTCCCGCCGTCGCGGGAAAGCGCGAACAAACAAGGCAATCCAGAGGGGGCAGGAGCCCAAAACCCAGCGTCCAATTGGAAGGGCAGGAGCCCTTTAAATTATCATCGCGCTCCCGCCGTCGCGGGAAAGCGCGAACAAACAAGGCAATCCAGAGGGGGCAGGAGCCCAAAACCCAGCGTAATAGGTAAAGGCTGCCTGAAGGAAGCACCATATGGTGCTGTGGGTGGAGCGAGGCTCCCAGAAAAATCTTCATCAGTTCGGAACTCTAACGCCCTAAACAGGTTCCACAGATGCAGGACTTGGGCAGTGGCTGACAACTATCTACCCACCCGGACACCTTCTCAAACAGAGGTGATCAGCCCTTCGTGCCCCTTAGATATCTCAGCACTCCCTAACACAAACCTCAGCAGAGCTAAACAGGGTGAGGAAAAGAGAGGGAGAGTGCTCACAGGGAAAAGATTGCAAAACTTTTGAGCAGGATCTGAGTGTCCTACTAAAACAAGATGGGTAGACGGAAGGGAGGGATACCTTTGGAAGAGGCAGGCAATAATAAGACCTTAGACGGCTTCCTCCAAAAAGCGGTAGGGGCACTAGAAAAAGAAATTGAACTGGTCGAGCGCCGTCTAACTGCTCCCCCATCCTTCTTTTCACCAGCTTCACAGCCCCCCTCTGCAGAACCACCAGCACCAACCACCCTCACAATTCAAACGCTCAACGCAGAACCCTTGGACAGAACCATACATTCTTCGGGATCTACCCAGCCTATGCCAATCAGGCCCACACCCTCCCCAAATCATGGCACAAAGGGCAAAAGGAAACGGGGGGAGACGAATCTAAAGAACAAACGGGCCCGTGTCCTGGACCCCTCTGTCCATACCGTATCTACCAGACCTAAGGATCATATACCTGCCCAAACTACCAACTATGGCAAACTGGATATTACTTCTATCACAGACTTTATTAAAGATGAGCTTCTAAAACAACTACATCCTATAACAATCCGTCTATTAGCCATCGAGGAGAAACTCGATGCCCTCATTAAACCCAGCCAGCCAATCCCCCTTTCCCCATCGGGCTTGCACTGCTTGCGACAACACCCTATCCTTGGCCCCCCTGTCAATGATGCCAGTAGTCCCCTTCTCCCACCACCTACGGTCCACAAGTCAAAACCACCTTGCTCTGACACACTACATCAACTAGCGAAGCTTTCTACACCTAGTCTGGCTAATCTCCCTAAAACGTGGTACACAAAGAGCGATTCCTCTTACTTAAGGCGGACTGGTGAAATTGCCCCTTCCACAAACACGGGCGCCAAACCCCATAGAACCCACCCAAATATCCAAGTAGATCGGATGCGCAGGGACTCAGGAATCAACATGGGAACTTTACATCTACCTCCAGAAGCCTGCCCCTACGTGCTTGTTATTACGAATGTCCCTAAGCTCAAGTCCATCATCCCTGAATCATTCACAGAACTGAAAAACAAGGTTATTCACTGGTTGCATAAACATGCTAGATTCGCATTCCATATGATACCCTCAATATTAATGGTGAGGAGGGTGGGTTGGGTGGGCCCACTCAAAAATCCTGGCACTGGGGACTGTATTGTTATTAATTTTAATGCGCCCTCCCTCGTCGATCAGCTTTCCCTAAATGCATGCCATCTCAACCCCCTAGGGGGGGCCACTTCACTTTGCAGGCTTCAGGCCTTTTACCCCCATAAAGCTGCACCAGGCTTCAAGGGGGTGACAATGACATCCAGAGATTTTCCTAGGGCTCAGATGCCAACTGATTTCCAGCCAAGTTGCAATCCTGCCTCGCCCACACTCTCCGAAAACGATTGACTATCACACATGACTTTTCTTAATTCCCGAGGTTCAAGCAACTGGAACAAAAACTACCCAATAGCTGGGAAAAATGAAACTCATAAAACAGGGCAAATCAATTGTGGGGCCGAATATACTCCCATTAGCAACACTAGTGAGTCTACTCTAACCCCCGCTCTCGCCCAGTCAGACTATCTTAAAAGCTCTGAAATCCATATCGGGGGAACAGATAAGGAGCGCTGGGTGATTGAGATTAATTTAGCTACAGACCCACTAGATCACAGCAAATCCGCAAACCCACCTCTACTCCAGGTATCTGATTGGCTTAGACCACCCCCTGTCCTAGATGGGGCTGGAAGCACCCTAGACACGACCGAGAAGGGCATATTGCTTCCACACGGTACACTAGCCCCGAGAGAGAATCCCGTGGCTGAAGCTCCCCATAACAAACCAGATGGCTTAGATACCATCCTCAGTTGGAACATTGCCGGGTTGGAGAGTAAAATGAACAACCCTGAATGGGGAAAATTCATAGACAAACATAAAGTATGTCTCTTCCAAGAAACATGGGCGCTGGAGCCTAAATATAGAATCGGTTACAAAAGCTACTGGGTTCCAGCAAATAAGGTGAATTCAGGGAGACCCTCAGGTGGCCTGCTAATATGGCTCAGCTGTTCTCTCAAATGCCAAATTGAACCGATTGACTTGGGCTGCCCTGATCTAATGGGTCTATCAATACCATCCCTTATAGAGAAACCACTTTTAATAATTAACATCTATAATAGGAGCCTGGGCAATAAATATGAGTCCAACGCACTGACTATTTTAGACAATTTTCTCACCGATAAATCTCCCTCTCATTTTATTCTCATTGCCGGAGATTTTAACACCACTTTTGAACCCTACTCACTGGCCCAGGAACTATATAAAGATGAAGATGCTCATTGGGGCATCCCCCAGCTGGTGTCAAGCAAAAGACCTAAAATCAACAGACTATCATACCAGCTCATGGACATTACATTGGCACACGGTCTCCGGGCTTGCAATGGCCGTTCCCGTTCGGATCTTAACCTTCACCCCACATTTAAACGTGGGTTGCAGAAGAGCCAGATTGATTACATCTTGCTCGACATCCGCCTTTGGGGTCACATGGTCGATATGAACATCACAGAACATGAGGAAAGCGACCATGAACCATTGACTTTATCACTCAGGAACCTACTACCCCTACTTGAGGCCTCCTGCCCCAAGTCCTATAGTCAGCAGCTCGCACTGACCAACAACAGGCGAAATGTTAGATGGAAATCCCTGAACACTGACATAACCACTTTGGCAAAAGTGTACTGGCAGCTGGCGGATCATATGGAATATATACTTCAACCCACGAAAGATAGTGGTGGGCTTATAGCAGCCCATACACTGTTTTTTAACTCTTTAAAAACTCTACTTACTAAAGAGTCGGCAACAGAGCCTAAACAGAATTCTAACGCAAGATGGTTCAACACTGCATGCAGAGAAGCACAGCATAAGTTGCTGAGAGCCCTAAGAGGTGGCCAGATGGATTATATAAGGGAAGCTAGAAAAGACTACAAAAAGGAACAAGGTAGAGCCCGTAGGGAATGGGATGAATCAAGATGGGTCCTCCTCCTGGAATCCGCTAAAACAAACGACACCACAAAATTTGGGAAATTGGTAGCTGATGCCAGCAATGAACCACACCGTTCGCCTGGTGCCTCAATACTCCCTGCAGAATGGTCCGACCATTTTTCCCAATTATACCTGGGGACCACTGATGCTGCTTCCCGGGATCTGATCCATATCATGACCCCCGAGACCCCCAAAATTGAATTCACTTTGGCAGATACCAAGGCTGCGATTGCCTCAATGAAATGGGGAAAGGCCCCCGGCCTTGATAAAATACCAGGAAACCTTTACAAGACAAATCCAGATGTTTGGGCCCCATACCTAAACCTCATCTCAAATGAGATAGCTGCTGGAGCACCTGTTCCGAGCTCCTGGTTGGGAGCAGAGATAGTCCCCATTTTTAAGAAAGGCGACCCCTCTAACCCTGCCAACTATCGCCCAATCTCCTTACTCGACAACTTCCAAAAAATCTTTGCAAAGCAAATTTTGTCCTGTCTAGAAGACTGGATTTTAGAAACAAACGCCATCTCTGATCTACAAGCAGGGTTCAGACCAGCAGTCAGTACTATAGATCAGGTACTAAGATTTTTAACAATAAAATGGAAAACTGTAGAAATAGGAAGGGGTAACCTTTACGTAGTTTTTATTGATCTCAGAGCCGCGTTCGACCTGGTCCCCAGAAACCAGTTATGGCTGACGCTAGCCAATATGGGTGTCCCGCATGGCCTTCTGAAACTTATTATCCGCCTACATGAAAATACCTACGCCCAAATCAGGAACGGCAAGAAGGGTGATCTCACAGAACCAGTGGCTATTGAGAGGGGAGTTAGACAGGGGTGCGTCCTGGCCCCAACTCTCTTCCTATTATACATAAACAACTGCATCAAGTACTTAGCAAACTGCACAAATGATTCTCCCAAGCAGGCTGGAACCAAAGTCCCCTGCCTACTCTACGCAGATGACACTATTCTTTTGTCTAAATCACCCATGGGAATTCAAAACTTGGTAAATCAGTTTGGTGTTTACTGCAGAAATTATGGATTAGACATAAACCATAAGAAAACCAAACTTATGATATACAGCGCCCCGAACAAGAAGCTCAGCGCAAACATAAAGATGGATTTAACTCCCCTGGAGAGAGTAATGGAATATGACTACTTGGGCATTAGACTATCCGACAAGGGCAGCTGGGAGCCAGCCATAAGGAAAGGGGCACTAACAATTAGCCAAAGATGTGGAGTAATAGGACGCAAAGCTAGCACTGCCACAAGCCCCCCTCTGATCCTTATCTCTGAAATATATAAAGCACAAATCCGTGCTGCGGCCCTATATGGAGCAGAACTTTGGGGATTACATAGACAGATGGATACTCTCCAAACCAAAGAAAACAACTTCCTCAGACACATATCTAGACTGGGGAGGGGCACGCCAATGCTCCCCCTCAGACTGGACCTGGGCTTAAATAGTATCAAAGATATAGCCTATCTAAGACCACTCCTGTATTGGGTCAGACTATGGAAAACAGACGAACTTGAACCCTACAGGGCAGCAGTTAAAGAACTATTACCACCTCATCACGGATGGGAAAAGGTACGGTGGCTCAGGGAGATGAAAGTGGCATGGACCAAACTGAGACTATCCCAGTACTGGGAGAACCCCGAGATGATTCCTGGCAGTGCTAAACGCCTGATCAAAGAACATTATTGGGCAAAAATCAACGAGGAATCTCTCGGTTCACATGTGTCAGGTCGGCTGACAGCTGAATTCCTGCTGGTCAAACACGTTCCCTTCCCTGAAAGCTCCCTGGATCTACCCATACCAGCCCGTGCTCGCTCGCTACTACTCCAGCTCAGGTACGGGACATTGGCGGTTAATAGCTACACGGCTGGTTGGTCGACTAACAGTTCCCCATCGGACAAATGCATAAATTGTCATTTATGCAAGGAAACAGCTGAACACATCCTATTTTTCTGCCCTCTGTACAAAGGTCCCCGAGGGAAGTGGATTATTCCCTTGTGCAGAACACTCCAACCACTATCCCGCAACAGTCTATTCAGAATATGTAAATACGACACTTCCATACTGATAATCAGCGCTGTTTCTAAATATCTGGCAGCAGCATGGAAAATTCGTAATAGGACTATTCTAGATTTTAACTCACTGTTTGAAGAGCTGTCTTGAAAACAGTAAATCAGCATCCTGTCATATCAGCCTTGGGCTCTAATTGTAAACCGCGACTTATTGAGCACAAAAAAACCGTATCTCTGAATAAGTGCTATATTGAGTTATTTTAACTAAAGTGTTTTATAAATTTAAAATTATACTTAATTTTATAATTGTCAAGATGCAATTTATTGGATTAATTAACTCAAAAAACTAATTAACCTAGAGCATCAGCCACCACTGACTGACTTCTTAAATTTTTTAACCAGTTTTACTGTCTGGAGTTTCAATGCCTGATTTTATATAGAGATGTGCCACACCACAGCTTTTACGTTATCATTATTCTACTGTTCAGGGTTATGTACAGGGTAAGATCCAGAGACTATTCCGAGCACCTCTTTCACCCCTCCTATTTATGTAATCTTTCTCAGGCAGCTACTGGACCCCTACTTTTTTTTACTATTGTTCCTTTTATTGTGTACTGGTTTATGGTCTTTATCTTACTGTACGTATGTATATATTTTTTAAATCTTTTAAATGGCCCAAATTTGGACCGAATAAACTATTGATTGATTGAAATCGTATAAGAGTGGATAGAGCTTACAGTCTTAAGAGTAACTGATAGATGTTGTCTATACATATGGGATCTGTGATTTGATGTCCAAATCGACGATGACACCTGTTTGATAGTGTTTAATAGTGTTTCTTATTTCAGTTGTGTTAATGAGCATCTTGTGCCAGAATGTGCATTTGTAAGATTATGAATATATGGAGAATATAGTGAGTTGTGAAAGACATCAGTGAGTATACTTGTATGAATATGTTTGTGAATATATTCTCATTGGTGTGGAGGTTTATATTAGGGTTTAGTGGTGTGAGAAGCACATCCACAATGGGAACCCTAGTGTGCCATTGTTGTCCTCCATTGTAAGGGTCTCTCTGTCCCACTCTGATGGTGGACAACTCTAAATATGTAATACTAATGTCTGCCATACCAACATTGATGGAGTGGTGATAGTCGACAGTGGACGGGGGGCTGAAGTCTTGCTGACAGACCATCCTTCCTCATGATGGACAGCAGTCTGTCATGCCAAACGATAAATATGGCAGATGGATACCACTACTCTGATTTACAGATCAGTCGCTCTGCAATGTGCAAGAAACCAACCTAGGTGGAACGCGTTCTTCTCTCTGCATTCAGTTGCAGAGACAGCATGGGCCCACAATCCCTCTAAAGCATCCAAAGGCTAGCAGATTAGAAAAATCGAGTGCCAAATGATACCGCTAAGGAAACAGTATTTGGGAACAAACAACAAACTAACAAAATAAAGTTAAATAAGAAATAGAGAGAGAGGTGCTCGTTCATTCCATGGGGAGGATGAACAGTAAGGTCACCTGGCCTTGCCTTAGTACTAGTGATGACACAATGCTGTCAGCATCACTTTAGTCAGAGGTGCCTTTTGTCCATGAAGGAATGATTACTTGTCATTCAATTCTCCACTCCCTACTAAAAATGTAGGCTCTGTCTGTTTTTGGGCCCCCCAAAGCGATGTATTGAAGAAGAGAGGTGCTGCTCATAGGTAGTGTCCTATCATCACAAGGAGTGGGGGAGAGAAAAGTGTAACGCATGAGCATGCACTGAGTCTCATGGAATAATATAAATTGTAACATCACATGTCAATACACAGTTAAATGAGTTATTGGTATAATGCATATGACTCGCCCCTGAAGGGGCATCTCGGTGCTGCGGCGACAGACATATGGGGTAGCAGCCGATTAATACAACCAGGTCTTGAGATGTTTTTTAAAGCCAAAGAAGTCAGTGCATGCACAAATTTATAAAGGGAGCCTGTTCCAGTGGTAGGGGGCAAGCTATGAGAAATCCTGGCTGCCATATTACGCCATTCAGATGCACCAAGGATATAGAAGTTGATTTTTAGATCTTATCTTTCTGTCAGGATGGTAGAGGCTGAGCTTATATTTTAAGTATTTAAGGCCTTTGCCTGACAGGGATTTGAGAATCAGTCAAAGCAGTTTAAAAAGTGCTCTTTTCTTTTTCCTAATGGAGAGCCAGTGGTGGGCTCTAAGTGAGGGGGCAGAGGGCATACCTGGTGGTGGTTTGTTGACCAGGTGTGCTGCAGTGTTTTGAGCCACCCTCATTTTGGATTGAAAGGATTCACTGGATGCTAAGATAAGAGCATTACCATAATGAAGGTGACTGATTAGCAGTGTTTGAATGAGAGTCTTTCGAGGGCGCAGAGGAAGCTACTGAAAGACTTTCTGGAGAAGGTGCATTATTCCAAAACAAGTGCCACAGGTGGATGCAACTTGGTTCTTGAATGATGACCTGTCATGTAACAGATAACAGTTTGCACACTAACAATAATGCTCTGTTTATGTAGTTCAAGGGAGACTGTCATAATCCATGCTTTGGCCCTTTAATTGCCATGCAGTGATGATTGTTTGAATGAGAATGCAAGCTGCTTTCCAGCACACTGTGCTAACAGGATCTGTAAGGTCTCTAACAATCACCTCTTAATGATAGCGAAAAATGTTCTTGGTCTCTAGTGCCTGTGGACAACAACAAAAGTTGAGTTAGTACTCACTGTGTGATGACCAAAATGTAATGAGGATGCAGGCCTGTACCTATTGAGAATGAAGATGCCCTCTCCAACAGGTCCTGAAGTCTGCACTGAAAACTCCAACCAGAGATGCAGACTGCTGTCTCCACATACTAGGAAGCTCAAAGCATTGAGGACTGTTCTTGGCAGGGTTTTAATACTCTCAGGAAAACGAACATGGGCGCCGAGATTTGAAGGGCCTCGCAGGAGTTCCTCATGAAGCAAGAGCCACAAAATTCCATCTCTCTGGGAACTACAAAGCTCCAGGAACTAAAGGCCATCCCAAAAAGCAAAGCCCCAGCTGCTAAGGGTCGGCCGAACTGCAATAGCAAGTTCCAGCAGTACAGGAGCAGCCAGGATGCTGCTGAACAACATGTCAACCAGGATTGGCGCCTTTATGCTGAAGGATCCAGCGCAGCAGGTATCTGTGAGGCACCTGGAGTAAGGAACAATTCAACAGTGCCCCCAAGTTGTATGCTTGTACCTTTTGTCAATGTGTGTGCACCATACTGCAACCAAGTAGAGTTTTGGAGCTTACAATGCTATGCGGAAACCTAGAATACCAGGATGTGGCAGGGTGTAGGTGAATGACCCCAGGACCCGGATGACATGAGAATGGTCACAGGAGAGGATCGTGGGGCTTGGGTGTGTTTCCTGGCATGATGGAGGAATGATGGTCTTGCCACCAAACTCTGTGTCAACCCCTTTTCTGTCTGAACCTCTAGTAAGGTGTTTAACATTAACATAGTCAAGCTAGGCCGTGTCAGTCATTACCCTAAAGAAGGCATAAAACTACTCCCAGCAAGGAAACAATAGCTTAGCCCTCTTGGCTTGAAGATCTGTGTGTGGGCTATGTGACTCCTCTCAGCTTAAGAAGAGTAGCTTTGGCAGGTTCAGGAACTTTATTGACTTGAAAGGAACCGGAGGATTATAGTTACATTTCAAGGAAGACCTAAGGAAGAGAAATGTTTGCTCCTTAGGCCATCTGTAGCCAGCTTGATACCATCCCAGTGGGAGGTGGAGCTGGTTCGAGAGCCAATTTGGTACAGATGAGCAGGAGGAGATGACTCATTTTCTTAAACACCACCCAAGTAGGGACACCAGAAAACTCCAAGGGCAGCAAAGCGCTGCTATACTGGATTACCGTCAGAAGAGTGGTCTGTAAGTTTGTTTGCAGCGGGACAAACTGGGTGTGTTGCAAAAGTGGGAAGAGTTGCCCCTGGGGAATTTTTTTCTCAATAGTTAAGAAGTATCCAGGATTTGTCTCCACCTGCTGGCTAGTAAATCCTACAAAATTGGCACCTCACAAACAGCTCATCAGAACAAATCAGAAAAGACCTGGACCTGTGTGGAGTCCTGCAGGGCTGAACCTGCTGCCACATATAACCTGGACTCAGAAAAGGCCTTTGAGTGTCAGTTAGCTGACCTCCAATATGGCTACAGGGACACAGCAAGCTCAGAGAGGTCAAATCAAGAGAGTCCAGTGCAGAAGCAACATAAACTAGACCAGATGCTGCTGTAGCCTCTGCTGGAGTAAGTCCTGGCCCCTAAGTGCTGTCCCTGAGAAATTCAGGAGCCACACAAGAGGCCTAGAGAAACTGTTCCATAAAGTCTGAAAGTTTATGAATCATAACATTTTTGGACTTTCAAGAACTTCAGTGCCTTAGTAGGACCTTGCAGAAAAAGAGCCTGATTTTCAGTGGACCGCTTAGATCCATCTTCACGTTCGCTCAGCAGTTAGATTTTTAGATAGATAAAAAAAGAATTAATGCGGAGGTAGTCATCTTGCGTGGGTGAAGGTGTGAAAAGTAGTTTGCCTATGAAAGGACTTTGGCAGGAGTGAAATTGTAATTATTCTGGTCAGAGCTTTTCTGGTCAAAACCAGTGGCTCCAGCATGACATCATTCAACAGATATCTGACTTTGGCAGGACTTTGCTGCATAGGGCCTACAGCTTTACCCCACTGGTGGATTTCGATTTCCATTTCAGAGACTGAGTCAAAAGGTAAAATCTTTGACCAGGACTATTTTCTTTCAGTATCAGACCTCCTCACCATCAAGTCAAGCTGAAATCTCACCTAGCTCCCAGTCAAATGAAAACAATGACTTCTGATTGGCACTTTACTTTTTGCCCGAAAACAATTAATATCACAGTTCCGCTTACTGGATCGTAGTAATTGTGATGCTATTTTCCATATTACATTTTCTCTATTTTCAGAAACAGGTTGTGGGATTTTATTTATGTAATGTTTTGACTTTCTGATTGTTTTGGTGTTGCTACACCCTTTTCACATTTTTCCTTAAGTTGATAGTGTCTGCTCTGTGCCATAGCTTCCAGGTCTATTTATTGAACTTTTGTGCTGGACAAGATTGTGGAGTTACACTAGCACTCTTCTAAATAAAGTCAAACCTTTTGTTGCAGAAAACAATTTCAGTGCTGCTGTTCGGGCCCCCACATTTTCATGTCTGGTTTGTGGTATGCCCAACTTTATGGCTTCTGAAATTCCACACTGGTACCCCTCAAAGACATCTTTTACACTGCAGCAGGTCTCATTAAGGGCCTGAAAAAATATGATCACAATTTCCCCATCCTTATGGAACTCGATTGGCTCCTCTTGCGGCACTCACAATCTTCAAAACCAACTGCATTATTTACAAAACCATCAAAACCTGTAAATTACTTATTTTGCAGACAAGGCCACCATCTTTGGTGGCTACCAGCACACGGACAGCCAGGATACCATCAGACTGTAAACTAAGAGATGTAAAAACAAAAACAAAAAACAGGACAGCATGCCTTTTTCTTGCATGCAGCTAGGATCTGGAACATCATCCATGCATCTACCTGATGCTATGGCACAGAGCGACCCTTGACCCAAGGGTAGGTCGCTCCCCCTGCCGCTGCAGCTCCTCCAAGTTCCCGAGTTCCTGTGTTCCTGAGACCCACCTAACTGTAAGTACCCCCCTCCTCCCAGCCCCTCGCCCTGCCCCGCGCCACTCACCTTCTCTCCTGCTCCTGCTTCTTTTCCTCCTCTCTGTCTCTTCCTCCTCGCCCCCCCTCTGCAATCTTCTTCTGTGTTCTTCTGTTCTTCTCTTCTGTTCTTCTGTTCTTCCCTTCTGTTCTTCTGTGTTCTTCCGGTCTTCTGTGTTCTTCTTCTCTGTTCTTCTCGGTGCTTCTGTGTTCTTCTTCTCGGTTCTTCTGTGTTCTTCTCTGTTTTTCTCTGTTCTTCTCTGTTCTTCTGCTCTTCCGATCTTCTGTGCTTCTGTCTTCTGTTCTTCTGTCTTCTGTTCTCCTGTCTTCGGCTCTTCTACCTCCTCCGTCTTCTTCCCCCGAGCCTGCCCTCCTGCTCCTTCCTCATCCCCCTCCCTCACTCGCCTCCCCCTCTCTCACCCCTAGCTAACCCGTTCGCTATCTACCTCCCTCACTCCTCCTATCTTCCTATCTCTCTAGCTCCCTATCTCACTATCTAACTCCCCCACTCTCCACCTCCTCCTACCTACCTATCTGTCTATCTATCTATTTCCCTATCTATCGACTTCTCTATCTATTTTCTCTATCTATTTCTCTATCTCTCCCCCCCTCCCGCCACCCCCTCTACTACCTATCTCCCTATCCTCTCACTCTACCTCTCTCCCTCACCCACCTCTACAACCCCCCCTCCCCTATCTTCACAACCCTACTCCTATCTCTCTCCCTAACCTCCAAACCTCCTAACACTCACCCTCCTCCACCCTAAACCCCCTCCCCCAGCTCCTCTCACTCTACCTGTCCCCCCCTCCCTCGCGCTTTCCCGCCGCGACCTCCTGCACGCCCCCGCCCCCCAGCTCCCATTCGCCCCCAGCTGACCCCTCCCCCCCCCTCCTACCTCTTATGGCGGCCGCTGCGCGACTGCGCAGCGGGCACGCCGCTGGCGCGCCGGAGGCAAGCCAGAGGCAAGCCCGTCCGCGCCCGTCCGCGCCTGGCCCGCGCCCAGCGCCACGACCCCTGGTCCCCAGCTCCCCCAAGCCCCGCTGATCCGCTACGACCCCACCACCCTCCACGCCCTCAACCCAGGGCGCTCCAAAACCTGCTTCCTAGCTCACCCCAAACGCACCCATGGACCCTTCGCCTGCAACTCCTGCAAACGCATCTTCCACCACGCAACTACCACGACCACAAGCCCACGCGCCATCAACCACCTCAAGTGCATCCTGATCAACGCTCGTTCCGTCCACAAGCACGCCGTTGAACTTTGGGACCTCCTGGACTCCACAGCCCCGGACGTCGCCTTCATCACGGAGACATGGATGAACGCCTCCTCTGCTCCAGACATCGCTACCGCCATCCCCGAAGGCTACAAGATCTCCAGAAAAGACCGCACCAACCAAGTAGGAGGAGGTGTCGCCATCATCTTCAAAGACTCCATCAGCGTCACCACCTCCACCGAAGACCCCCCCCTCGCCGCTGAACACCTGCATTTTCAGATTCGCACCGACCCAAGGACCACCCTCAGAGGATCCCTCGTCTACCGTCCTCCCGGACCTCGCGCCTCTTTCAGCGACGCCATCGCCGACTTCATCTCCCCGCACGCCCTCGCCTCACCGGACTACATCCTCCTAGGCGACCTCAACTTCCATCTGGAACAAAACAACGACCCCAACACCACCACCCTGCTCGACAACCTCGCCAACCTCGGCCTCAAACAACTGGTGAACACCGCCACCCACATCGCCGGACACACGCTCGACCCTATCTTCTCCGCCAGCAAACACGTCTTCTTCAGCCACACCTCTGCCCTACACTGGACCGACCACAGCTGCGTCCACTTCACATTCCGACGCGAGACCTCCCACCTCCGCACTCAACCCATTCCTCATCGACAGTGGAACAAGATCCCTGAAGAGCAACTCTTCTCCGCTCTCGCCGCCAACCAACCCACCCTCACCACCGACCCCAACGACGCAGCTCTCAACCTCACAAACTGGATCTCCAACTGCGCTGACAACCTTGCTCCCCTCAAACGCACGCATCGACAGACCAACACCAAAAAACCTCTCTGGTTCTCTGACACCCTCAAAGAATCAAAGAAAACTTGTCGTGCCCTTGAGAAGGCCTGGCGCAAGGACCACACCGCTGACAACATGACCGCCCTCAAGAACGCTACACGCGAACACCACCACCTGATCCGCACTGCCAAAAGGAACTTTTTCACCGACAGACTAGACAAAAACAGCCACAACAGCAGAGAACTCTTCAGCATCGTCAAAGAGTTCTCCAACCCCAGCGCCAGCGCCAACGCCGTCACGCCCTCACAGGATTTGTGCGAATCCCTCGCCACTTTCTTCCATCGCAAGATCAGCGACCTCCACGACAGCTTCGGACACCAGACCCAACCATACACCACTGAACCCGCTTCCCCGGACATCACCCTCAACAACTGGACCCACATCAACACGGAAGAAACCAAATCCATCATGAACTCTATCCACTCCGGCGCCCCTTCGGACCCCTGCCCGCACTTCATCTTTAACAAAGCCGACGACATCATCGCCCCGCACCTCCAGACCGTCATCAACTCTTCTTTTTCTTCTGCTACCTTCCCCGAATGCTGGAAGCACGCTGAAGTCAACGCCCTACTAAAAAAACCTACGGCTGACCCAAGCGACCTGAAAAACTTCCGCCCCATCTCTCTTCTACCTTTCCCAGCCAAGGTAATAGAAAAGACCGTCAACAAACAGCTGACCACCTTCCTGGAAGACAACAACCTGCTCGACCCTTCACAAACCGGATTCCGAACCAACCACAGCACGGAAACCGCCCTCATCTCAGTCACAGACGACATCAGAACCCTGATGGACAACGGTGAAACAGTCGCCCTCATTCTCCTCGACCTCTCGGCTGCCTTTGACACCGTCTGTCACCGCACCCTAATCACCCGCCTACGCTCCACCGGGATCCAAGGCCAGGCCCTGGACTGGATCGCCTCCTTCCTCGCTAACCGCTCCCAAAGAGTTTACCTCCCTCCGTTTCGCTCGGAACCCACCCAGATCATCTGCGGCGTACCTCAAGGCTCATCGCTCAGCCCGACACTCTTCAATGTCTACATGAGCCCCCTCGCCGACATCGTACGCAAGCACGACATCATCATCACCTCCTACGCCGACGACACCCAACTTGTACTCTCCCTCACCAAGGACCCCGCCAGCGCCAAGACCAACCTACAAGAGGGTATGAAGGACGTCGCAGATTGGATGAGGCTCAGCCGCCTAAAGCTGAACTCTGAAAAAACGGAAGTCCTCATCCTCGGCAACACCCCGTCCGCCTGGGACGACTCCTGGTGGCCCACGGCCCTCGGCACTGCACCGACCCCCGCAGACCACGCCCGCAACCTCGGCTTCATCTTGGACCCTCTTCTCACCATGACCAAGCAAGTCAACGCCGTGTCCTCCGCCTGCTTCCTCACTCTCCGCATGCTCCGTAAGATCTTCCGCTGGATCCCCGCCGACACCAGAAAAACCGTGACCCACGCCCTCGTCACGAGCCGCCTGGACTACGGCAACACCCTCTACGCCGGGACCACAGCCAAACTCCAAAACCGCCTGCAACGCATCCAAAACGCCTCGGCCCGCCTCATCCTCGACGTACCCCGCAACAGCCACATCTCCGCACACCTGAGACACCTGCATTGGCTCCCAGTCAGCAAAAGGATCACCTTCCGTCTTCTCACCCACGCACACAAAGCCCTCCACAACAAGGGACCGGAATACCTCAACAGACGCCTCAGCTTCTACGTCCCCACCCGCCCCCTCCGCTCCGCTGGCCTCGCACTTGCTGCCGTCCCTCGCACCCGCCGCTCCACGGCGGGTGGGAGATCTTTCTCCTTCCTGGCGGCCAAGACCTGGAACTCCCTCCCCACCAGCCTCAGGACCACCCAGGACCACTCCGCTTTCCGGAGACTCCTAAAGACTTGGCTGTTCGAGCAGCGATAACCCCCCCTTTCCCCCCTAGCGCCTTGAGACCCGCACGGGTGAGTAGCGCGCTTTATAAATGTTAATGATTTGATTTGATTTGATTTGATCTACCGGGAATCTATCAACACCAGTCTCAGGGGCAGATTTATGGAAAGTGGTACTGCACCAAAGGTTTACAGAGTGCATTGCGCCACTCTGTAAATACGGCGCGGGGATTTTGGCCTCCTTGGGCCACATTGAAGTCAAAATAAGTGACGTTAATGTGGCGCAAGGTGGCGCTAAGGGTCTATAAATATGCCCCTAAATCATTTGAAACCACCTTTAACAACCATGATTTTCTGAACTGCATTTCATGCGATCTTCCATGCCAGTTAATATAATAGTATGACAGTTTTCTAATAGGACGGCTTGTAGCTGTATATCATTATGTTTACTCAGAGTAAGTTTATAATTTGTTATTTATTGCCTTGAAAACAGCAGAAGTGTGGTATGAAGAGTAATATAAAAGTCGCGTTATTATAAAGATGTTTAGGTATGGTAGAGGAGTGGGACTCCGACAGTTTATATGTATATGATGATGAAAGCTAACGTTAAATTAAATTCTGGATTTTTTTTTAACCAGGTGCTATAAAAGGAGACATGCTGATTGGTATCGCCATCGCCCCCTTTCTCCATCTCACTCTTCCCGGGACTGAGTACTTTAAGGAAATCATTTTTGCAAGCACTAATGACAAATCTAACCTGGAGTTACTAAAATGGCTGCAGAATGAACCAGATGCATTCAACTGGAGTGGTGCGGCAAAAGTCATGTGCGAACTTGAGGGCAAGGGGTATGAATTCTACTGTATATTAACAATTATGCCTTGTTTTTCTTCACAAGGTCATCTATCGTCATGCATTCAAGAAATAAAAGAAAGCCCAAAGGCTCTTATTGGGCACACGTGCCAGGGATAAAACGTTAGATGTTGTTAGCCAAATAGAAGTCGATGAGAAAGAAAACAGTGCCCATTACAATCTATTTCTAAAGAGCCACGAGTCAACGTCTCTGTAATGTATCCAGGGCTCTTTTTCAAACCTGAGTTGTGCTGAAGGCATATCCACACATAGGTGACACATTATCAAAGGGGAACGTGCTAGTCAAGATTTAATGAATGTGATAGTGATATCTGAATGTGGTTTGTGTCTGAGTTTGTGTGTGTTTTAGTGAGTGAAAGACAAAGAGCGTCTTTTCCATTCACAGTGGTGACCTGATGAAGAGATTGGTGCATAGTGAGGACTGTTCCACTAGCAGTGTTCGTTTTGATCATGGGAATTGGTCCTTTGGAAACAATCATAATGGTAGGATGCAGACAGTGATCAGAAGACTTGCAAGCTCATAGTGAAATCTTTATATTGAACTTTAAAGATGCACATTGTAATTTCTACACAATTTATTGAACTGGAGTGAGCTAGAACAGTGGTTCCCAACCTGTGGTCCGGGGACCCCTGGGGGTCCGCGAAGTGTTCTCAGGGTGTCCGCGAGAGCCTTGAAAATTAAAACATATTAACAAATATTGACAAATTAGGTCCCCAGCTTCCAGTAATGACTCAGGCGGGGGTCCCCAGATTCTAAATATGATTCAGTGGGGTCCCTGGGTTCCATTAATGTTAAAGTGGGGGTCCACAGAAATCAAAAGGTTGGGAACCACTGAGCTAGAACATACAGACTTACATCTCTACAGGGAATTACAATGGTGAGTGTTTCAAACATTAGACTACCTTGCCACATGAACAAGGATCTATTTTTGTTGTTATTATAGGTGGAATAATGTTGATGTGGAAATTTTACTTTTATCAAGATTCCTGCAATCTGTTTGACCGTAGATGGAAATTCCACTGTTCATGGCACTGATTTTGCCCCAGCTGCTTAATTTCTGTCATCTCCCTGCTAGTCTCAAGGTGATGAATAAACACTGCTTCTGTCATGTGATTACATCAGTTGTTCAGATCGTGGTAACTAGCATTACACACTGGTCAGGTTATTACATCTGCTAATGTATTGATATATTATTCAGTGGCTAGTGGATAGTGCAGGAAAGGAGGGCATTGATCAGGAGATCGCGAGACACACTAGAAGCTAAGGAATACAATAGAGAGACAGGAGTAATTGAGTGAAACTTACATGGGTGCAGGATATGAGGAAAGCAGTCAATGTACAGAAAATAGTGAGAAGATGTACAATAGGAGGAAATGGGGAAGCCTGGCATCTCATCCTTTCTCTTGCATTTCCGCATCACAAACTGCGGATGTTGCTGCTTCTGAAAGCCTTAGTCATGTCACTAGAATTGAGGGAAAGGGCACTGGTGGCAGCCTTTAGATCTTGCGGCAAAGTGACTTGGACCCAAAGAGGGAGTGCAGAGAATTCCTTGAGATTTGGAATGATTCTACAATACTTGAAAAGACCTTTGATGACGAAGGCTGCTCCAAAGAGGACATATACTCTTTTAATGGAGTCACGTGAATCCCAAGTACACCAGTCATAACGCATTCCCTTCACGGGGGAGAGTTAGGACGAGAGCATTGTCAACTATCATCATCCTAATAGTAACAGTTTCCAAGTTGTAAAACTCAGCACTTTTGCACCTCAGCAACGAATTTCAACGCATCATAACATCAGAGAACTTCCTTCCCACTGTTTAAACCGCCCGTGTTTAGAAGTTCTGTGATGCATGAATGATTACAAATGCCACAGGGCTCTGTTACCGTTCACATCCATGCATTCAAGTTTGGCCTAGCCGGGGTTTCTTTCACCCAGTTTAGGCTATCAAGATTGAATGTCATAATGAGCAATGGATCTCGTCCACTTTCTGAGACATCACATCTAGCCTTTCTTCCAATCATAGGCACTCACTCCATGTGCTTACTGTATAACATGATTCTGGTAAATATGCATGAATCAGAGGTTAAAATATTGTAGATATGTTAGTAGCATGTGCGGACACTGTGGGCCATATTTATACTTTTTGACGCAAAACTGCGCCTACTCAGTTTTGCGTAATTTTGTTTTACCGCCGGCTAACGCCATTTCCCCACTCCGTGCGGGCGTCAAATTTATATTTTGACGTACGGCGGCTCAAACCACTGGTCTGAGTAATTTTTTTTTACGCATACCAATGCGTCCCGTCGTAAAGAAAAACTACGTTAACGCGGCGAAAATGACTGTGAGCCAGTTTACAACATCACAAACCGGATATGCAACGTTTTTTGACACAAGTGCATCAAAAAGTGGCACAAACACAGCAAAATGTGCAAAGGAGAGTCAAAATAGATCCCAGATGCCTGCACAAACCCCCGGAAGATGACCACAGACCAGGAACCAGCCAGGAGGTCCCACAGAACATCCAGGACAGGGAGAAGAACAAAAGAAAGTGTCACTTTAGTGCAGAGGAGCATGAAATTCTGGTGAAAGAGGTGACGGAACACTAGCACCAACTGTTTGTCACCTCAAAGTTGCCAATTAGTAGGAGAGATGCAATATGGCAACAAATTGTTGACAAGATCAACAGTGTGGCAGAAGTATGGAGAACAGTCATCGAGTGCAAGAAACGCTGGCATGACTACAAGCGCAGGACCAAGGAAAGGATGGCAAGAAACAGGAAGGCAGCATTGCAGACTGGAGGTGGAAGTCCTGCACCGCAAGAGCCCCTGGACCACATGGAGGAGATGGTCGCAGCCGTCATCCCAGAGGAGATCGTCACAGGGATCCAAGGACAGGACAGCACAGACTACCAGGAGGCAACACACATGCAGGGTAAGTCACATGGGGAACTAAAATGCACACATATTAACTGCAACCAGGTGGGGGGACATACCTACTACACAATGCATGTAAGTTATGATATTCAGGGAGTGGCATGGGTAAAGGGGCATGGCACAGGGGCATGGGCTGTACAGAGGAAACCTGGGGCACAGTACTACACCAACAACCTTTGCATGGGGGTATGCTGCCATGACAAGGATTTTGGAAAGGTAAAGCCAGGCCAGGAGAGTATGGTACAATGTAAAACTGGCAGCCCGTCACACGTCAACCAGTATTCTCCCTACATGAACTAGGGCCCAATTAACAACGTATGCCCATATCTGCAAGAGGACTATAACATTGACAACAGTTGCCATTACCACCTCTGCTGCGTGTGCAGGTCAAGTAGCTAATGGCAGTAACGTCCCCATGGATCAAATACACACAAATTAGAGGGTTCAGGACGACAACGTAATCAATCCCCTGAAATCAATACAGATCTCCGCAACCTGTCAAATGTGAATGTCCATAGTTGCTACAAACATCAGCCATTGTCATAAACATTAGGAGGTACACAGCACTAATGTCATAACCATGCTGCATATGTCAGGGTCGACCTTGTGCCTGGGTCACAATGCAACATCCCAAATGTCATACTGCTCGGACAACAGCATTGAGAGGGAGGACATGTGTAACTGGTCACAGAAATTGACCCGCACAGTCAGAGTAGGAAATGGAACACTTCTAGGACAATCTGTGCAATCCAATGTACCACACATATCCCAACATCAGCAGTACACACTACCAATGCTGACATCCATATCGTGCAATACCAGTGCTATACATAGTATATGCTAGATCTCAGCAACATATAGGTGGATGTGAAAGATCAGAGCCTGGGGCAGTTCCAGAATGTTAAGTGTGGTGCCAGTGCCATCAGAACACCCACAATGAAAGGCCTAACAATGAGAATGTAAGTAGACAGAAGGTTGAATAGGACAAGAAGGTGGCAAATCACACTTTGGCCTGAACCAACACCTAGAGGATGTGATGCTGACAAGTCCACAAACTGACCACAATACATGTGACATGCACGTGGGGCATCGGCCTGGGAGAATTCCAATATAAAATACAGAAACTATGAACAGGAACCAAGATCACAATGTGAAAATAATCGGAAGGCAGGCATGTCACATTACAAATGCCACAACACAGACACACTAATTGTACCATATCTCATTGCAGAGGATGATGGCTCTCCTGCGGATATGCCTGTCCCGGACTTCCCTGATGACATGATTGACGAGATGACAAACATCAGCCAGCAGACCCTCCAAGATGTCCTTAGGACCCTCCAGACCCCACCTTCAGTCACAAGGAGGAGCACAGAACTAATAGCCATCACAGAGGACCCACCCACAACCCCAATTGTACGACCTGCCAGCTTCAACACAGCTGAAGACTCTGACAACACTGGCACCAGCTTTGAGAGACTGTAGTTGGAGTACAGCGGGAGCTGGCCAAGGAGGTGCGGATGGGGATGTAAAATATGGCAGCCAGCCTAGAGGGGGTGCGTTTGTGCATGATGTCAACAGTAGAACAGGCAGTAGCCATGCAAGGACGAACATCTATCTTGCAGGAAGAGGAAAAAAGCCTGAAGGAAATCAGCACAGCTATAAGAGAGTTGACACAACACCTATAACAACAATCCTGTCAACGCGTGCACAAATGCAACATTGAACCCCTCAGGGCCGACCTGGCTGCCTACCACAGTGATGTGGCTGGTATACTTAAGAACCAGCAGCTCCTCCTTGCTGCAAGACTGCCCTTCATAGCCCCACAGTTGGCAGCTAGCGTAATGTCTGACTCCACATCTTCATACACTGAGGTTTGTGTTGCCCTTTCACAACCACTACCACCAAGGGCAGAGGAGACTACACACACAGCAGAAGATGAAGACGTGGAACAGATCACCTTCACCCGTAAGAGAACCCGGTAGCACTAGTCCCTGCCACATGGCCCCCTATTGCCAAGGTCCTGTGCTTTGTAACATGCCAGTCTTGCAACAACTGTACTCAAGCACTGTTCTTCAGCCCACTGTTTATCTTGTCACCCTGCCCTGTGATTGTCTCTCACTAACCCATAGGCAAATCCTGTCCCTCTGCACTGTCTGACACTTCACCCCAGCATGTCCAATGACATGTCCTTTTGCACATGTGTTTGATCACAATGGAAGATGTCACACTTATGGACTCACAATCATGGACTATGTACAGATATAGCACTACAGCACTTTCAAATAAATAGCACTTACACAACAACTTGGTCTCTGTGTAATGTGACACATCAACCGTGAGGGAGATCAGGGATTTGTACCTCCGGTCAATGATTATTGAGTGTCAATACACCTGACCTGAACGAATGTTGGCTGATAACTATGCATTGTGGTCTGGATTGTACCATCATCTGCCCTTCCTGAGGGTTATTTTTGAGGAAAATAGAAACTATACACTATAATGCTGTGTTGGACAGAATAACGCTTCTTCAAGGGATGACTAAGCCAGAAAATAGTGCTTTCAAATGTTTGTTCCAAGCCAAAACTAACATAAGTGACATTTGCCCCAATTTTTAACTAACACACAACATACAGCATGAAGGGATGTGTATGAGTTTCCATACAAATAAGTCACCGGGCTGAACATTGTATCAAATGATAGGTGTGAGTTATGTATACCATACTACATGAGAGAATACTACCACTCACCTTATGAGGCTTCGCTGGGACATCAGGCTGCAGGCAGACTTAACACAGTGTCCTCAATAACAAATCTGGTTGCAAAGTAAGTGAGAATGAAAACGTACTTCAAAAATCAACAACACTTTGGGATCCATAGTAACCTTGAGTGGCAGGTGCAATGGATGACAGAATCTTAGCAAAGTAGCTTTGGTGTAGCTGCCAATGTAACAGCTCAGTCGGGACTAGGTTGCAGCATGGGGCACAAAAGCTAGTACAAAAGAGACACTGTTCACTCATGGCAAAGCCCGGATCTACAAGCATTTGACACATACTGTCAAGGGTTACCTAGATATTTATTAAACAGTAAAAACAGAAGCTAAAACCGTGGGAAACACCTTACCTAACCTAAACTACTCTAACTACACGTGTTACCCACAACTGTCCCTAACTAACCTAAGCTAAACTTACTTATCACATTTAACTAAACGATCTAAACATCAACCCCCCTTATAAGATGGGACACATGGAAGACAACATCTACTAACCTAAACACATACTATCTTATACTAAACAAATATATACTTTTTTGCATTTTTGTTTTAGATTTTGTATTTTTTTTTATTTTTTCAAAACACCAATACCCCAACATCGTCCCCCACCCACCCACCTGCACACATATTAAAAAACAGTTGTAAAAAGTATGATACCCCCACCCATTACTACTAACTAAACTAACAGCCTATACTAACCGAACACTAAGCTCCCTAACCCCACTAATTTAAAGAACCAGGAAAGAGGAGGGAGGGAAGGGAATCAGGGTTGAGTCTCAGCCTACCAGTTGGCCCTTTGCAGGGTCCTTTTGATGGCACGCACCCTCCTATTGACTTGTGCCACCTCCTGCTGCAGTCTGGTCATCTTCCGTAGCACATGTTCCACGTTCCGTTGCATCTGGACAAATGCTGCAGGGTCTATGACTGCAGAAGGGGTGGTCTGGGTGCCAGTGGAGGAAGTATGGGACCTGGTCGGTGCCATGTCAGTACACTGAGGTGCAGGTCGGGCTGTGACAGGTCCTGTAGCTATTGAAGTTGATGGCCCAGCAAAGGTCCCTGATACAGTTGGTGCCACCTGGGTGGTAGTGGTGGTGGCTGTGGTGGACACGGAAGGGTCCGCTTGGGCAAATGCCCTCCACACTCCAGAGGCTCTTTCATGCCCATAACGTCTTGCCATGTTGCGGTACCCCGACTCCACATCCAGAATGTGGCGGTAACGCATTGCCCTGCGCTGAAACTCTCGAATCTGGATTGGAGTCATATTGGCAGCTGTAAAGACAAATAGAAAACCTAAACATTAGGTACTTCATTGTATGAAATGGCTCAAGGAGTAAATCAGACAATACATCTAATGTACCTGACACAGCCCATATCATCATACAGATCACTGATGTTCCCTGAGGAAGTACATGGCAAGCCAGCTTACACATGTCCTATCATCAAACATCCAAACCCTAAAAAGATGGGTAACAACTGGAATGACTTTGGCATCATTGTTCAGCCACTTGTCAGTGTAAAATCATGCTGCAAATCATCCACCACTGACAGGCCAACGAATTTCAATGTCCTGGATGGCAATCTAGGGCCACAAGATCTGCAAGTAGTAAATGGAATTACCAGTATCAAATGCGGCTGCTAATCATGAGTGGGTATCCTAGGTTTGGACAAGTGATTTACAGATTTACATGTTTGTGTACCAAACTTGAATAATCAGTCCTAGGTAAACTATTCACAACCCTATGCCTGTGCCTGGGGGGGGGGGACAAACAAATAATAACTTCTAACAACAAGGACACCCAGGAAGCATTTGAAAGCTGTACATGGGTTTGGCCAGCACACCACAGGTAAGGAGGAACTCCAAATAGGATGCACCCAAACCTTGGACAATCCCATCAACACCTATCTTTGGAAATGCAGACCATTGTCAACATCATTTCCTACCAGTAGCCCACAAACAGATAGATGCAAGAACACCTCTGGCCATGAGCTGCATGCACACCTAGGCCATTGTACTCAAGTGCCTCAAACTCATAGCACAACATGTGGAGCTACATGCTGTAGGAAGTTAAACATACAGTCAAACATGTTCATTAGTGAATAGGGAAGCCGACGTCTGTGGGTAAGACTTTGGCATCCCTATTCTTGGAGAAGCAGGGTCTGACTTGGTGACTAAATCACTAATATGGTCCTCTGCTACATTTTCTGGGTTTAAGTTGTATCCACATAACTCATCCCTATTCACATGGCTGTGCCTACAGAACTGACCTACAATCCAAAATTGTGACAATGCGCTAATGATTGGACAACTCCAAGAGGTGGAAAAAATGATCCTCCACTCAAGCAACCTATCTGATCATTGACCAGTGCATCACACCTTACTATGTGTCCAACACACAGGAGTCAATCACACATCATCAGCAAACACAACACAGAACAGTAATACCAAGACTTACTGTAGATGTCGGGGTCCGCAAATCGAGACACCTCTCTGATAGTGTAGGGGGCTGGTCCACCTGTTAGGCATGGAAAGGAGAAATGTGCTCAATGTCTGTGCACTGTACAACACTTCCAAATACAAATACTATGTGTAAGATTAACTCTGAAAGACAAGCCTCTCAGACATGATGAGACTGCATCCTACATACCACTGCAAACATGTACAGAGCCAGGGACTCCAATGAGTGAGACATACATTATCTGCACACATGCAGTGGCCCTGACTATCATGTGGTGGCAAACATGCTCCTTCATGAGTTAGCAGAAAAATTCATGGTGTGTATTCCTCTCATCATGTGGATCCATCGGAGACATGCAAAGCCACTTTCCATGAGGACTGCAATACCAGTCACCCAGACATTGTGACTAGGACCAATTAAAGACCCACAGGTACAATGTACAGAGAGCCATGGACAGTTGCTACCCCCTCAATTTGTCTCATTTTCTCCATTTGATGTGGCACAGCTATGGTAAGTTGCTCCAACCATAGAGATATGAACCCATATGCATAGCTTTTGCCATCCATCCCTAATTTAAATGTGGCACTACAAACTCAAAATATCATTCTAAGATGTTACCTGAGGTAAGCTATAACTTGTTACATATGTGTCAGAATCCAGTTCAGACATGTATCCGAAAACAATTGAGGGACACAATATTAATAGTAACAATCTGGATTTCAGACATAGGTTTCCTGATACACTCACAGACCATACATGAAACATATGTTACAGCCACATTGGCATCATCAATTGACATGAAGCCAGCACTAATTTACAGGCTCCTGTTGTGTTTTGAAAGGTAGTCTAGCTGTTGCGTCAACAAATGACGGTAATGTGTAGGAAAATTGTATACATCACAGGCAACTGTGGCCCATATCTATACGTAATTTGTACAGCATTTGTGTTGCTCTTTGACACAAAGGCGGCGCAAACTTACAAAATACAATGGTATTTTGTACGTTTGCGCAGCTCTTGCTTCAAAACAGGTTGCAACTGCGGTGCTAACAATGTAGAAATATGACCCGGTATGTTTAACTAGCATTCCACATGTTCAAAAACATTGGCGGCAGCATATGAGAAAAGCCGCTACTGTCACTACAGAGCATTTCAACATGCACATTATTCTGATTTGTACTCACCAACAGGGCCACCAATCACAATCCCCAGGTGGTCCAGCAGGTCTTGCTCCCTGGAAACAAGGTGCGGTGCAGTGCTTCAGCTGGTGGTCATTGCGCGATGTGTGGTATATCCTCTGCAGATGGTGCAACACCTTTGCCCACAGGAGTCTCCTTGCCTCTGTGTGATAGCCTTGGATCACACGCCCATCTGCCTCGATCATCAAGGGTAGGAAGTGGCACACCAACCAAATAAACCCACCCAGCTCCTCCTCTCCCATCCTGCCAAGATGAGGCCTACCTAACATTATTGCACACAAAAAAAGAAAGGATAAAGGGGTACAAAGGAGAATAGAGGGAAAGCAGGACAGGAAAATGGAAAATAACTAACAACACAGCCCAACTCTACCCAAACTACCACTACCCACAATAGACTCCCAACACAACAAAGACAAATGTTGACAACACAAAAGACCAAAAAAACACTCAGACAGGATACCACAGACAGTTATGAAACACAAAAAAGACAATTGAAAGACAACACTGGAGACAAAATCACAAACTCCACAGAGAGACAAGTCTAAACACAGCCACACAGTCAGGAAATATCACAGACTGCAAAGTTAAAGTGAAAGTGCACCCACTGTACCAAATCTGTAAACAGGATATCCTATTACATAACTTCCTGCCTCAAATGCGATGCGTTTTTATTGTTATGCGTCAAAATAATAATGACACTTACAGTCTGTGCGTCATTTTTTTTTACGCACATGCTTAGAAATAACCCTGCATCCATATTTTGAAATATGTCTCAGACCTAACCAATTTCTGGGGGTACAGTGTGGGAATTACCACTCAGGGCCAATGGATGTTTCCAGGCAATGTGTGTCATATTTCAGTGCATATGTGTTATTTTTGAAGCATGTGCATCATCATTTTTGACGCGTATGCATCAAAATTTGTGTCTTTAACTGGGTTTTAGTCTTTTCTCATTAGTAATAGTACAGGACAGTTGTAACAAAACAGAGTTAGGCTGATTGCACCCAAATTGGGAATTACGGTGTATGGGCACATGTGACAGATCATACAACTGCGGACCATGATCCTCTAGTTGTACCGGATTTGCACTCTTCACTGACTGTAAGAAAGTACCATCTTGCCTGGCATGTTACCCCCATATTTCACTGTATATATGTTGTTTTAGTGTATGTGTCACTGGGACCCTGCCAGCCAGGGCCCCAGTGCTCATAAGTGTGCCCTGTATGCGTTCCCTGTGTGATGACTAACTGTCTCACTGAGGCTCTGCTAACCAGAACCTCAGTGGTTATGCTCTCTCTGCTTTCTAAATTGTCACTAACAGGCTAGTGACCAATTTCACCAATTCACATTGGCATACTGGAACACCCTTATAATTCCCTAGTATATCGTACTGAGGTACCCAGGGTATTGGGGTTCCAGGAGATCCCTATGGGCTGCAGCATTTCTTTTGCCACCCATAGGGAGCTCTGACAATTCTTACACAGGCCTGCCACTGCAGCCTGAGTGAAATAACATCCACATTATTTCACAGCCATTTACCACTGCACTTAAGTAAATTATAAGTCACCTATATGTCTAACCTTTACCTGGTAAAGGTTGGGTGCTAAGTTACTTAGTGTGTGGGCACCCTGGCACTAGCCAAGGTGCCCCCATGTCGTTCAGGGCAAATTCCCCAGACTTTGTGAGTGTGGGGACACCATTACATGCGTGCACTGGACATAGGTCACTACCTATGTACAGCGTCACAATGGTAACTCCGAACATGGCCATGTAACATGTCTAAGATCATGGAATTGTCACCCCAATGCCATTCTGGCATTGGGGAGACAATTTTATGATCCCCCGAGTCTCTAGCACAGACCCGGGTACTGCCAAACTACCTTTCCCGGGGTTTCACTGCAGCTGCTGCTGCTGCCAACCCCTCAGACAGGTTTCTGCCCTCCTGGGGTCCAGCCAGGCCTGGCCCAGGAAGGCAGAACAAAGGGCTTCCTCAGAGAGAGGGTGTTACATCCTCTCCCTTTGGAAAAAGGTGTCAGGGCTTGGGAGGAGTAGCCTCCCCCAGCCTCTGGAAATGCTTTGATGGGCACAGATGGTGCCCATCTCTGCATAAGCCAGTCTACACCGGTTCAGGGATCCCCCAGCCCTGCTCTGGCGCGAAACTGGACAAAGGAAAGGGGAGTGACCACTCCCCTGACCTGCACCTCCCAGGGGAGGTGCCCAGATCTCCTCCAGTGTGCTCCAGACCTCTGCCATCTTGGAAACAGAGGTGCTGCTGGCACATTGGACTCCTCTGAGTGGCCAGGGCCAGCAGGTGACATCAGAGACTCCTCCTGATAGGCTCTTACCTGTGTTGCTAGCCTATCCTCCTTCCTAAGTAGCCAAACCTCCTTTTCTGGCTATTTAGGGTCTCTGCTTTGGGGAATTCTTTAGATAACGAATGCAAGAGCTCATCACAGTTCCTCTGCATCTCTCTCTTCTCTTTCTGCCAAAGGATCGACCGCTGACTGCTCAGGACGCCTACAAAACCACAACAAAGTAGCAAAGACGACTACTGCAACCTTGTATCACTGATCCTGCCGCCTTCTCAACTGTTTCCTGGTGGTGCATGCTCTGGGGGTAGCCTGCCTCCTCTCTGCACCAGGAGCTCTGAAGAAATCTCCCGTGGGTCGACGGAATCTTCCCCCTGCAACCGCAGGCAACAAAAGACTGCATCACCGGTCCTCTGGGTCCCCTCTCAGCACAACAAACGTGGTCCCTGGAAATCAGCAACTCTGTCCAAGTGACTCCCACAGTCCAGTGGCTCTTCAGTCCAAGTTTGGTGGAGGTAAGTCCTTGCTACCCAAGCTAGACTGCATTGCTGGGTACCGCATGATTTGCAGCTGCTCCGGCTCCTGTGCACTCTTCCAGGATTTCCTTTGTGCACAGCCAAGCCTGGGTCCCCGACACTCTAACCTGCAGTGCACAACCTTCTGAGTTGTCCTCCGGCATCGTGGGACTCCCTTTTGTGTCTTCGGATGAGCTCCGGTTCACTCCTCTTCGTAGTGCCTGTTCAGGTACTTCTGTGGGTGCTGCCTGCTTTTGTGAGGGCTCCCTGACTTGCTGGGTGCCCCCTCTGTCTCCTCATCCAAGTGGCGACATCCTGGTCCCTCATGGGCCACAGCAGCATCCAAAAACCCTAACAGTGACCCTTGCAGCTAGCAAGGCTTGTTTGCAGTCTTTCTGCGTGGGAAAACCTCTGCAAGCTTCTTCGCGACGTGGGACATCCATCCTCCAAAGGGGAAGTTCCTAGTCTGCCCAATCTCGACTTTGTCGCGACTCTTGGACTTGGTCCCCTTGTTCCACAGGTACTCTCGTCCGGAAATCCACTTTGGTTCCATTTCTGGTGTTGGTCTTCCTTGCAGAATTCCCCTATCACGACTTCTGTGCTTCCTGGGGAATATAGGTGCACTTTACACCTACTTTTCAGGGTCTTGGGGTGGGCTATTTTTCTAACCCTCACTGTTTTCTTACAGTCCCAGCGACCCTCTATGAGCTCACATAGGTTTGGGGTCCATACGTTATTCGCATTCCACTTTTGGAGTATATGGTTTGTGTTGCCCCTATACCTATGTGCTCCTATTGCAATCTATTGTAACTATACACTGCTTGCATTACTTCCTTTTGGTATTACTGCATATTTTTGGTATTGTGTACAAATATCTTGTGTATATTTGGCATCCTCATACTGAGGGTACTCACTGAGATACTTTTGGCATATTGTCATAAAAATAAAGTACCTTTATATTAGTATATCTGTGTATTGTGTTTTCTTATGATATTGTGCATATGACACCAGTGGTATAGTAGGAGCTTTGCATGTCTCCTAGTTCAGCCTAAGCTGCTCTGCTATAGCTACCTTCTATCAGCCTAAGCTGCTAGAAACACCTCTTCTACACTAATAAGGGATAACTGGACCTGGTACAGAGTGTAAGTACCCCTTGGTACCCACTACAAGCCAGGCCAGCCTCCTACACTGAGGCAATAGATGGCCAAACGTGTGGGATACAATTAGGTACCGCCCAGTTTGGGCATGTGTTGCGTCAAGAGAGGATAGCAAGGCAACACAAATCAATACAGTACCTCAATGCCTAGAGGTCAATGGTTGTGATTTGCCTACTACTATTGTTGTTATCCCACTGTGTTACCATCACAAGATGCTTATTTGAAAATCTGCTTGTATGCATGTGGAGTAAATGTGCCCAAGCCTCAGATGCTATTCAGTGTGTTAATGAGAGAGGACATGTGTTATTCATACACGTAGCAGCAACTGCTGTGTGCACTTCCAAGATTTTTGGGAACATAAGCACCACCAAGTACAATGCATGCTCAGGATTGATGGCAGACGGTTTTTCATGGCAAGGTTCCAAAACTTAGCCATCACATGTCCGGGAATGTTGGATGCTACTTCCTATGCACTTGTTTGTTTACCCACCATGAGTCAGGCATGGGATAATGCTATGTGGGTACCGTGTTTGTGACACCGCGTCCAAATTATACTACGCCACAGTTGGAGACATATGACTGAGCCATGTCTCTCCTGTGGCAGTGGAGGACCAGCAGACCAAGCAGCACGTGTTCACATATTTCCAGTGGTAAAAGGCACAGAGGTGTCTGGTTCATGTGTGTGGGCCAATGTTTAGCCTGTATCATTATTGGGTTCTACGTTGTCACAGTTAGGTGCTGGTCTAGTCATGCGTCTGTGGATCCATTTCTGGTATCTACAAAGTATCCTTCACAGATGAATAGAAGGAAAGCCAATGAGGAATTGAGGACACACATGGGGATGGTCCTGTTCCGTCACTGCAGACGTTTTATGAGACTGTAAACAGGGCAACCTTGGTGTGCTGACCAAGGTGCCGTGTCAGGATTCTGATACCGGCAGGTGTCCTCACACCATTTGTACACAGGTTGGCCTCTGTAAATCCCACTGCATCTGGGAACATCATTGCCTCTGTGCTGATTAATCTCACACCTATGCACCACACAAGCCCCATCAAGATGTTGGAAGCAATGTGCATCAGCGTGTGGACTGTCAGGCTCCTAACATGTGTAGACATTTCATGCACATTATCTGACGTTGTTCGCTGTGCTGGAGGCACCATACCCAATCCATGCATCCAGCCATGGTACACTGTCACTATTTGTCACGCATGCATACATGAAACCCAAACAAGGGATAGACCAAAATTGGCCTATTCGGAGACAAGTTCCCCCCATGGTACGATAAGTCAACTGATTATGCTATACAATGTATTTGAGTATGCATTGTAGACCCACCTGACACAATACCCCAGGAGGAATGTGAGGGTTGGGAAAGCAACTATGAAACAAATGTAGCCACAAGGAACCTTTAGGGTAACGCAAAGACAGGAGCCAGTCAGGCTAACAGGATGCAGGGGCAATCAGGATCCCAACATTTGACAAGGTAAATACACAGTGGTCAGAATGAGACTAGTCAAAGGTGGAACAACACTGTGGAAACTGACAACTGTGTTTCTCATGTGTTTTGGAATACAACACATTGACCCAAGGGCTGTGTTACACAGCTGATTTTTCCGGCAATGCCTAACAGTGTTACAGATAAAATGGCAGCTTCTATGCTGTTCCAGGCAGCTGCAAGGGCAGTGCATTGTCAAATGGCTGGTCTCCATGGAGGTGCTAACAGGTGTGTGCAGCATCAGTCTCTCACAAGTCCTGAAGGTGAGATTCAGGTTCAAAGGGCCAACAGTACCTTTCACATGGGAATCAATGTACAGGTGATTACAGGTCCTACAGACTACAAGCCAGTGCATTATTTAACCTGACGTCCATGCAGACAGGAGTACAATGACTATGGCATACCATTCTAAAGGGGGAGGCACACTGGATTAACATTGTGAGTCTGGGTGTGTGTAGGGGAGGGATTATCTGTGGACACATATTCCCATTCCAGGGACCTCTGAAGAAGGGTGAGCTGAGACAGGGAACATGGGTGTAGCTGGACTTAGGACATGGGCTGCCATGTGCAGGGAATGTCATGTGAGCATTGCTAGTCATACCTGGGGCACTTGTGCTATCTATTTGCTGCTGATAAGGAAATCTTGTCACACATAGTCCTTACAAAGATAGGTGATGTAAAACTTACTGCTGTCAAGGGTCTGGTCATACCTTCTTGTCACCAATGCAATGGCACATCTACTGCCCCATGTATGAGGCCTTTTGTTCCCTTATTGACTGATGGTGTCTTAGGTGTGTGCCATATGCTGCGATGAACCATGTGGCCAACATGTATGTGTGAAATAGGTGTGTTCCGCTGGTATTGCCCTTCAAATGTGAAATGTACATGGTATATGTCATTTACAGTGTGTGTGAATGTGGCTGTAGATTCATACGCATCACAAAAGATTTGTAATTTTCTGTGTCCTAATCTGTATTTCAGCAATGCTCCCATGAGGCTACACTCTGATTCTGATAGTTAGAGATAATGTTATGCAAAAATGATTACCCAGACCATGATATAGTGAATAGAATAGGTGTTTAATGACATATGGTAAAAAATTGGTGATGGTGAGTAGAGTCAAAAGAAATTGTGGACAATATGTTGGCACCCACGCAATGAGGCTACACTCTGATTCTGATAGTTATAGATAATGTTATGCAAAAATGATTACCCAGGCCATGATATAGTGAATAGAATAGGTGTTTAATGACATATGGTAAAAAATTGGTGATGGTGGGTAGAGTCAAAAGAAATTGTGGACAATATGTTGGCGCCAACGCAATCCTGCTGCTGTGTTTGGATGGTCCCCCTCATGTTGATGGACAGCATCCTCCTCTTCAGGCATTTGTGGGTCGGGTTTATATAGGAGTATGTTCCTTCTTACACATATGTTGTACAGGGTGGCACAGGTCAAAATTATTTTGTACACCATTTCTGGTGAGTATAGGAGGCTGCCTCCAGTGATGTCGAGGCACCTGAATCTTGACTTCAGGATGCCAAAGGTCCTCTCGACTATGGTGCGTGTCCTCCTATGTGCCTCATTATAGGCATACTCTTCTGCAGTGCCTGGGTTTGCAAATGGGGTCATGATCCATGGCTGGATCCCATACCCCTGATCAGCTGAAAGAGAACATGAGTGGGAACATGTTGATGTACCTTGCAACATGATTGTCACTTTACATGGCAGTTGTTCTCTTGTGTTGTCTGTGACTCATTTGTGTTTGTGTTATTGTGTGGAATCCTAGGCTTCTAGGATGTACCATCAGCATTGGGTTGTTTCCTTAGCTGAACAGGATTTTGGTTGTTGACCGGATGTCAGCAGTATTTTTGTAGAGTTGCAGTACAGTGTATACTCCCTTGCATTGTGTCATGTGAAATAGGTGTCTCTGTGTCTTACCTGTGGGTGAGATGATACTTCCATACACTGAATCAATTCCACAGTGGTGGTAAGAGGGTTGCATCTATATACCCTGGACATCCCATCCAATTTCGCATATGCACTAGAATGATTTAAACATCACTGAGACCCTTAGAATTGGCAAGGGGACAATGTGCAACACATCTCCGTACGTTGTCAGCACTAACGTGTTAACAATTGACTATGCACTAATTTCACATGTGTGACAAGTTCACTGCAGACCTATTTCTCTGCCCTTGCCAAGTCGACTCAGTTTGTAACATGTACCTGTACTACTGCACATGTTCTAGTTCAGCTGCCTAACTTAGTTGTGCGGGGGTCATTTTGAGTTTCAGAAGGTCCGTATGCCTGTACATCTGTTGTGTGTGTGTTAATTTGTCACAATGCATATGTGTAGGAATGTGCACTTTCAATATTGTCCCATGAAGATGTGTTCTGTGTTCTTCGCATAGTCCACTTGCTTATTGGTAGTGGGGAATGTCACCCCAGGAGTGATGTGAAATGTTGGTACTGCCTCAATGCTTCCGTGTCACATTCATTAGAGTCATCATCATCATGCTATGTGTGTCATGGTGTTTGAGCCGCAGCAAAATACATTACACACCCCTTACATAGTACGTATTGTTTGGAAGGATGTTAGATTGAGTGTTATTGTTGTGATATTGAAAGATTAATCTTCCAAATTGTACTGCCAGTTGGGGCCATGTCTTTGTCATTGTGTTGTTTTAAATTGTCCCCTCGTGTCTGTGGAGTGGCATCAGTTGTTATTTGTAACTGTCATTTGTCCCTAAGTGTGTATCCCATTGGGTGTGGATATCAAACATGCCTAGTGGTGTCACTGCCTCATTGTCTTCCTGTCCATGTGTCGATGTTGAGGTGTATGTGTTGTGTGTCCTAGAGGGTTGCTGTGAAGTGTGTATATAAGTAGGTTTCTATACTTACCAACAAGTAGGCCATTTCCATATCATCCATCCTGGAAGTGTTGATTGATGGTGCAGTGACAGAAGATTAATGAACCATGTACACTCCCAGGATACTTTGCCACAATGTTGGTGATCAGTCGCTTGTGATCGACAATGGCCTGCACATTGATGGAGTGTTTGTGCTTCCAGTTGCGGTATAGATGTTCGGTTTCCAGCAGGTGGCACAAGGCGTACATGTGTGCAGTCAATGGCACCAAGGACATGTGGGAAGCGGTTAATTTGGTAAAACCCCTGTTTTGTCTCCTGCTGCTTCTGCTGTGTGTTGGGAAGCAGATGCGGTGGGGTGTGAGGGAGATGACAGCAACCAGTTCCTTGAGTAGGAAGGCGGAGAATGATGGCTGTGAGATCCCGGCAACCAGGGCACCAGTGGTTTGAAAGGAGCCACTTGCCAACATGTGTAGTACAGCTAGCAGGTTGGTTTCTGGTGGAATGGTGCGGGGTGTCTGCAAGCTGGGTGCCAACTGCGGCTCAATATTGTGCAGCAGCTGCTGAATGGCTTGCCAGTACATATATATGTCGATACAGATATGTAGCTTCACAATGGTAACTCCGAATATGGCCTTGTGAGGTGTCTAAGATCATGGAATTGTCCCCCCATTCCAAATCTGGTATTGGGGGCCAATCCCATGCACCCTGGGGGCTCCATCATGGACCTCCAGTACTGCCAAACCACCTCTAAGAGGTTTGCACTGCAGCCCCAGCTGCTGCCACCTCACAGACAGGTTTCTGCCCTCCTGGGGACTGAGCAGCTCAATCCCAGGAAGGCAGGACAATGCATTTCCTTTGGGAGGAGGGTGTTACACTCTCTTCCGTGGAATTATGTGTTACAGGCTTGGGAAGGGTAGCCTCCCAGAGTCTCTGGAAATGCTTCGAAGGGTACAAACTGTGCCCTCCAAGCTTAAACCAGTCTACACCAGTTCAGGCACCCCCATCCCTTCTCTGGCATGAAACTGGACAAAGGTAAGGGGAGTGAACACTCCCCTGTCCATCACCACCCCAGGGGTGGTGCCCAGAGCTCCTTCAGTGTGTCCCTGGCATTAGCCATCTTGGATTCCAAAGTGTGTGAACACTCTGGAGGCCTCTGAGTGGCCAGTGTCAGCAGGTGACGTCAGAGATCCCTCCTGATAGGTGTATACCTGGGTAGGTAGCCAGTCCCCCTCTGAGGAATATTTATGGTCTCTCCTCTGGATGTCTCCCTCCTCAGGGCCAGTTTGCAAGACTCCTCCAGGAATCCTTTGCATCCTCTGCTTCAGCTTCTGACCACCAGATCAACCGCAGACTGCTTCAGGAACCGCTGTAACTGCAACAAAGTATCCAGGAAGGCTACTGTAACCTGCAATTAAAGCTCCAGACAGCATTTGCAACAGTTTCCAAGGTGTGCACACTCTGAGGACTGCCTGTCTTCAACCTGCACCAGAAGAACTGAATGTTGTGCCGTGGGCCTCTGCAGCCAGGGCAGGGGAACCGGTTCGGGAAGCGGTTGGAGCTGCGTTCATTTTCCTGGCCGCGGGACTCGCCGCAGCCCCTTTTTCTGGCCTAATGTCACCCGAGGCCCAGGAATTGGCATCGGGCCTCAGCGGGTTCGGGGTGCAGCGTGCCTTCAGGGTTAGAAGTGGGTGCCCCCCCACCCCTCACTTACCTGGTGACTTGCCTTTCTTTTGGGCTTCCTTCTTCTTTCTTCTTTTCCTTTTTCTAAGTAGCGGCCATATTCTCCTTCTCCCAGCATGCCTTTCTTCTTATCTTCTTCCCTGCATGCATCTGGTTCCCTTTCTAATATGGCGTCCTCATCTATTTCATTTTATAGTCTTTTCCCAATCCAACATGGGGTCCTTGATTTTTTTCCTGAATGTCACTTCCTGTTCAGGGGTATTTAAGGAGTTGGATTCTTGCTCTCCTTGCGCTGCAACACTTCCTTTTGTGGCGATCACGCTCTGGTCATTTTCTTTTGATTCCATCCTTTTTCCCTGTTTGTTCCAGCTTCCTTCCAGTTATTTTTCTTGATTTGGAAGTCTGATATTTTTTCTTGTGTCTTTTCTTGTGTTCTAGGGAGTTCCTATCAAAGATTTGTTTTCCCTTTGGGGTTTTTGTAGGAGGCTGGCCTGGCTTATAGTGGGTACCAATGGTACTTACACCTTGTGCCAGGTCCAGTTATCCCTTATTAGTAGAGTAGTAGTGTTCTATCAGCTTAGGCTGATAGAGGTAGCTATAGCAGAGCAGCTAGGTTGAACTAGGAGACATGCAAAGCTCATGCAATACCACTCATATCATATAGGTACTATATCATAAAAAAGACAATACTCAGTGTTACTAAAAATAAAGGTACTTTATTTTAGTGACAATATGCCAAAAAATATCTCAGACGATATACTCCCTTAGGAGGTAAGTAAAATGCACAAAATATACACACAAACCAAATCAGGTAAGTAAAACAGTCAGAAAGTAGTGTAAAGACTGTAGAATACAATAGGATGCAATAGGCCTAGGGGCAACACAAATCATGTACTAAGAAAGTGGAATGTGAACCACGATTGGACCCCTAGGCTAGTGTAGTGTGTAGAGGGTTTCTGGGAGTATAAGAAAACACTAAGGGTGTAAAAGATACCCCACCCTAAGACCCTGGAATGAAGCAGTAAAGTACTACTATTTCCCCAGAAACACACTAAAGTCACAATACAGGATTTTGCAAAGACCACAACAGACTGCAAAGCACTGAAGACGAATTCCTGGACCTGAGGACCTTCAAAGGATGAGGACCAAGTCCAAGAGTTGCGAAAGTGTTTGGGGGCAAGAGCGCACTAAACCCCGGATGAAGGTTCAAAATGGCTGCCTGTGAATGGAAGAAGCTGAAGATTCTGCAACAACAAAGGTGCTAGGAACTTCTCCTTGGTGTAGAAGATGTCCCACAGAGTGCTGGAGGAAGTAGAGTTGTTTCCTTGGCAAAATACTGCAAACAAGCCTTGCTAGCTGCAAGAGTCGAGGCGAAAGAAAAAGGGAGCTGCCCAGGCCCAGGAAGGACCAGGATGTTGCCACTTGGGAGAGAAGACAGAGGGGACCCTCAGCAACGTAGAGAGCCCATGCACAAGCAGGAAGCACCCGCAGAAGTCCTTGACCACGGGTTCAAGTAGTCTGAACATGGCGGTTGTCTCAACACTGCAGATCCCACGACACCAGAGATCATCTCAGGGAGCTGACAATTGCAGGACAGAGTGCAGGGGACCTAGGCTCGGCTGTGCATGCAGGTTTTTGTGGAAATGTGCACAGAAGCCCTTGTAGTTGCAGTTCACGCAGTGCACAGGATTAATGTCTGGAGAGGGGAGGCAAGGACTTACCTCCTCCAAATTTGGACAGTTGGACCACTGGACAGTCTGGGCCACTTTGGTCCACTACCTGTGTTCAAGGGGCCAAGCTCGTGAGGATGAGTGGGGTTCCAGAGTACTGGTGATGCTGAAGTTTGGTGCCTGCTGAAGCAGGGGGAAGATTCTGTCGACCCACGGAAGATTTCTTTGTGGCTTACCAGTGCAGGATGAAGACAGGCAGCCCCCAAAGCATGCACCACCAGGAAACAGTCGAGAAGGCCAGCAGGATTACTGGCTACAATGTCGCTGGTAGTCTTCTGTCTACTTTGTTGCAGTTTTGCAGGCGTCTTGGAGCAGTCAGAGGTCGAACCTTGGCAGAAGTCGAAGAGAGAGGTGCAGAGGAACTCTGGAGAATTCTTGCAAGTCGTTATCCGAGGAAAAGCCCACTGGAGAGACCCTAAATAGCCCTCAGAGGAGGATTGGCCACCTAGTCAGATAAGCACCTACCAGGAGGGGTCTCTGACGTCACCTGCTGGCACTGGCCACTCAGAGGCCTCCAGAGTGCCCTCACACCTCTGGATCCAAGATGGCAGAGGTCTGAGACACACTGGAGGAGCTCTGGGCACCACTCCTGGGGTGGTGATGGACAGGGGAGTGGTCACTTCCCTTTCCTTTGTCCACTTTCACGCCAGAGTAGGGACTGGGGGCTCCCTAAACCGGTGTAGACTGGCTTATTTAAGGAGGGCACCATCTGTGCCCTTCAAAGCATTTCCAGAGGATGGGAGAGCCTACCCCTCCCCAGCCTAAAACACCTATTTCCAAAGGGAAAGGGTGTAACACCCTCTCTTAGAGGAAATTCTTTGGTCTGCTTTCCTGGGACTGGGCTTCTTAGACCCCAGGAGGGCAGAACCCTTTCTGTGGGGTGGCAGCAGCGGTAGCTGCAGAGAAACCCCAGAGAGCTGGTTTGGAGGTACCCGGGGTCCACAGTGGAGCCCGGGGATGCATGGAATTGTGTCCCCAATACCAGATTTGGCATGGGGGGACAATTCTATGATCTTAGACATGTTACATGGCATGTTCTGAGCTACCATTGTGAAGCTACATATAGGTATTGTCCTATATGTAATACATGCGTGTAATGGTGTCACCGCACTCACAAAGTCTGGGGAAAGGGCCCTGAACTATGTGGAGGCACCTTTGCTAGTGCAAGGGTGCCCCACACTTAGTAACTTTGCACCTAACCTTCAGCAAGTGAAGGTTTGACATATAGGTGACTTATAACTTACTTAAGTACAGTGAAAATGGCTGTGAAATAATGTGTGCGTTATTTCACTCAAGCTACAGTGGCAGTCCTGTGTAAAGGTTTGTCTGAGCTCCCTAGGGGTGGCAAAAGAAATGCTGCAGCCCATAGGGATCTCCTGGAACCCTAATACCCTGGGTATCTAGGTACCATATACTAGGGCATTATAAGGGTGTTCCAGCGTGCCAATTGAAATTGGTAAAAGTGGTCACTAGCCTATAGCGACAAATTTAAAGGCAGAGAGACCATAAGCACTGAGGTTCTGGTTAGAAGAGCCTCAGTGACACAGTTAGTCACTACACAGGTATACACATTCAGGCCACAAACTATGAGTACTGAGGTCCTGGCTAGCAGGATCCCAGTGAGACAGGCAAAAACAAACTGACATACATGTAAAAATGGGGGTAACATGCCAGGCAAGATGGTACTTCCCTACAGTTTTTCCTCTGGGACTCCTTCTGGAGGGCACAGACTGCCTTTTTGTCGTACCATTGTCAGCAGCACCGTGGCTACCGGAAAAGGCTGCCCTTACCTTGGCCAGAGCAGGACCTGCAAGAATCGAGCTCATCCTCCAGTTCCAGCTGACCAAGACCGTGAGCAAAGGGTAGATCGTGACACCGAAGGAATCTCCTGTGGAGTAACGGAGTTGCTTCCCGGCAGGCACCTTTCTGTGACAACGACCAGTATTCTGGGACTCCTTTCCTGATGACGAGCATGCTCTCTTGAACACAGGTGGTGAACCGACGTGACCGAGACTGTCCTAAGGTCCAGCTGTCCAAATTTGGAGGACGAAAGAGCTTGCCTCCCCGTGCTGCGACAGTACCCCTGTGCACTGCGTATTCTTCAGCTCCTTGGGCTTCTGTGCACTTCTTCCAAGATTTCTTCATGCACAGTGTAGCCCGGGTCCCCGTCACTTCATTCTGCGAAGCACAACTCACTGAGTTGTTCTCCGGCTGCATGGGACCTTCTTTTGTAGTGCTGCGATAACTGTATTTTGCATCTTCTTTGTCCCTGTGTCCTGGGACTTCTGTGGGTGCTGCCTGGTCTTCAGAGGACTCTCTAACGTGCAGACAGCCCCCTCTTTCTCCTCAGTCAGAGTTGAGACCCCCAGGTCCCTCCTGGGCCCGGGCAGCACCATTTTGATGCAAACTGTGAACTTGCTTGAACCAAGGCTTGTTGGACGAATCCAGTGCCAAAAACTGCCTGAATCAAACAACTCGATGTGGGGCATCTCCTGCACCACGCAGGAACCCACAGCCATCTTGTTTGGTGCCCTTCTTATAACCAGAGAATCCACTTTTGCACCATCTTCTAGGTTGACAGGTGTTTCTGTCTGTAGGAGGCTGGACTGGCTTGTAGTGAGTACCAAGGGGTACTTGCACCTTGCCCCAGGCCCAGTTATCCCTTATTAGTGTTTAGGGTGTCTAGCAGCTTAGGCTGATAGATAATGGTAGCTTAGCAGAGCAGCTTAGGCTGAACTAGGAGACGTGTGAAGCTACTACAGTACCACAAGTGTCACTTGCACAATACCATAAGAAAACACAATACACAGTTATACTAAAAATAAAGGTACTTTATTTTTATGACAATATGCCAAAGTATCTCAGTGAGTACCCTCAGTATGAGGATAGCAATTATACACAAGTTATATGTACACAATACCAAAAATATGCAGTATAGTCTTAGAAAACAGTGCAAACAATGTATAGTTACAATAGGATGCAATGGGGACACATAGGGATAGGGGCAACACAAACCATATACTCCAAAAGTGGAATGCGAACCACGAATGGACCCCAAACCTATGTGACCTTGTAGAGGGTCGCTGGGACTATTAGAAAATAGTGAGAGTTAGAAAATTAGCCCTCCCCAAGACCCTGAAAAGTGAGTGCAAAGTGCACTAAAGTTCCCCCAAAGACAAAGAAGTCGTGATAGAGGAATAATGCAGGAAAGACACAAACTAACAATGCAACAACTGTGCATTTCCAATCTAGGGTACCTGTGGAACAAGGGGACCAAGTCCAAAAGTCACAAGCAAGTCGGAGATGTGCATATGCCCAGGAAATGCCAGCTGTGGGTGCAAAGAAGCTTCTACTGGACAGAAGAAGCTGAGGTTTCTGCAGGAACGAAAAGGGCTAGAGACTTCCCCTTTGGTGGACCGATCTCTCTCGCCGTGGAGAGTCGTGCAGAAGTGTTTTCCCGCCAAAAGAATGCTAACAAGCCTTGCTAGCTGCAAATTGTGCGGTTAGCGTTTTTGGACGCTGCTGTGGCCCAGGAGGGACCAGGAGGTCGCAAATTGGACCAGGAGATAGAGGGGACATCGAGCAAGACAAGGAGCCCTCTTAGCAGCAGGTAGCCCCCGGAGAAGTGCCAGAAACAGGCACTACGAGGATGCATGAAATGGTGCTCACCCAAAGTTGCACAAAGGAGTCCCACGTCGCCGGAGACCAACTTAGAAAGTCGTGCAATGCAGGTTAGAGTGCCGTAGACCCAGGCTTGGCTGTGCATGAAGGGTTTCCACCAGAAGTGCACAGGGGCCGGAGTAGCTGCAAAAGTTGCGGTTCCCAGCAATGCAGCCCAGCGAGGTGAGGCAAGGACTTACCTCCACCAAACTTGGACTGAAGAGTTACTGGACTGTGGGGGTCACTTGGACAGAGTTGCTGGATTCGAGGGACCTCGCTCGTCGTGCTGAGAGGAGACCCAAGGGACCGGTAATGCAGCTTTTTGGTGCCTGCGGTTGCAGGGGGAAGATTCCGTCGACCCACGGGAGATTTCTTCGGAGATTCTAGTGCAGAGAGGAGGCAGACTACCCCCACAGCATGCACCACCAGGAAAACAGTCGAGAAGGCGGCATGATCAGCGTTACAGAGTTGCAGTAGTCGTCTTAGCTACTATGTTGCAGTTTTGCAGGCTTCCAGCGCGGTCAGCAGTCGATTCCTTGGCAGAAGGTGAAGAGAGAGATGCAGAGGAACTCGGATAAGCTCTTGCATTCGTTATCTAAAGTTTCCCCAGAGACAGAGACCCTAAATAGCCAGAAAAGAGGGTTTGGCTACCTAGGAGAGAGGATAGGCTACTAACACCTGAAGGAGCCTATCAGAAGGAGTCTCTGACGTCACCTGGTGGCACTGGCCACTCAGAGCAGTCCAGTGTGCCAGCAGCACCTCTGTTTCCAAGATGGCAGAGGTCTGGAGCACACTGGAGGAGCTCTGGACACCTCCCAGGGGAGGTGCAGGTCAGGGGAGTGGTCACTCCCCTTTCCTTTGTCCAGTTTCGCGCCAGAGCAGGGGCTAAGGGGTCCCTGAACCGGTGTAGACTGGCTTATGCAGAATTGGGCACATCTGTGCCCAAGAAAGCATTTCCAGAGGCTGGGGGAGGCTACTCCTCCCCTGCCTTCACACCATTTTCCAAAGGGAGAGGGTGTAACACCCTCTCTCAGAGGAAGCCCTTTGTTCTGCCATCCTGGGACAAGCCTGGCTTGACCCCAGGGGGGCAGAAGCCTGTCTGAGGGGTTGGCAGCAGCAGCAGCTGCAGTGAAACCCCAGGAAAGGCAGTTTGGCAGTACCAGGGTCTGTGCTACAGACCACTGGGATCATCTAATTGTGCCAACAATGCCAGGATGGCATAGAGGGGGCAATTCCATGATCTTAGACATGTTACATGGCCATATTCGGAGTTACCATTGTGAAGCTACATATAGGTATTGACCTATATGTAGTGCACGCGTGTAATGGTGTCCCCGCACTCACAAAGTTCAGGGAATTGGCTCTGAACAATGTGGGGGCACCTTGGCTAGTGCCAGGGTGCCCTCACACTAAGTAACTTTGCACCTAACCTTTACCAGGTAAAGGTTAGACATATAGGTGACTTATAAGTTACTTAAGTGCAGTGTAAAATGGCTGTGAAATAACGTGGACGTTATTTCACTCAGGCTGCAGTGGCAGGCCTGTGTAAGAATTGTCAGAGCTCCCTATGGGTGGCAAAAGAAATGCTGCAGCCCATAGGGATCTCCTGGAACCCCAATACCCTGGGTACCTCAGTACCATATACTAGGGAATTATAAGGGTGTTCCAGTAAGCCAATGTAAATTGGTAAAAATGGTCACTAGCCTGTTAGTGACAATTTAGAAAGAAATGAGAGAGCATAACCACTGAGGTTCTGATTAGCAGAGCCTCAGTGAGACAGTTAGTCTCTACACAGGTAACACATTCAGGCACACTTATGAGCACTGGGGCCCTGGTGAACAGGGTCCCAGTGACACATACAACTAAAACAACATATATACAGTGAAAAATGGGGGTAACATGCCAGGCAAGATGGTACTTTCCTACACAACCCCCCCCCCAAACGAAGGACAATAAGACTAGCCATGACCTGATGAGTCTTCATTGTCTAAGTGGAAATATCTGGAGAGTCCATCTGCATTGGAGTGGCTACTCCCAGGTCTATGTTCCACTGTATAGTCCATTCCCTGTAGGGATATGGACCACCTCAACAATTTAGGATTTTCACCTTTCATTTGTTTTAGCCAAAGTAGAGGTTTGTGGTCTGTCTGAACAATGAAGTGAGTGCCAAACAGGTATGGCCTCAACTTCTTCAGAGCCCAGACCACAGCAAAGGCCTCCCTCTCTATCGCAGACCAACGCTTTTCTCTAGGGGTCAACCTCCTACTAATAAAAGCAACAGGTTGATCCTGGCCCTCAGAATTAAGTTGTGATAGGACTGCCCCTACTCCTAATTCAGATGCATCAGTCTGGACATAGAATTTGTTAGAGTAACAAGGGCTTTTCAGGACAGGTGCAGAGCACATGGCCTGCTTCAGCTCCTCAAAAGCTTTCTGACAGTTTGCTGTCCATAATACCTTTTTAGGCATCTTCTTGGAAGTGAGGTCATTAAGAGGGGCTGCAATGGAGCCATAGTTCTTAATGAACCTCCTGTAATACCCAGTGAGGCCTAGGAAGGCTCTCACCTGGGTCTGTGTAGTAGGGGGAACCCAATCAATAATTGTCTGGATTTTCCCCTGCAGTGGTGCAATCTGTTCCCCACCAACAAGGTGTCCCAGATAAACCACCTTACCCTGCCCTATCTGGCACTTTGAAGCCTTGATAGTGAGGCCTGCCTTTTGCAGGGCCTCCAAAACTTTCCATAGGTGGACCAGGTGATCATCCCAGCTGGAGCTAAAGACAGCTATATCGTCCAAATATGCTGCACTGAAAGCTTCCAGCCCTTGCAGGACTGTGTTCACCAACCTCTGAAAAGTGGCAGGTGCATTCTTCAATCCAAAAGGCATTACAGTAAACTGGTAATGTCCTCCAATGGTTGAAAATGCTGTTTTAGGTTTAGCATCTTCTGACAATTTGATCTGCCAATACCCTGCAGTCAAGTCAAAAGTGCTTAGATACTTGGCAGATGCCAGTGTATCTATGAGCTCATCTGCCCTGGGTATAGGGTGAGCATCAGTTTTGGTTACCAAGTTGAGACCTCTATAGTCTACACAAAACCGCATTTCCTTCTTTCCATCTTTGGAATGGGGTTTTGGTACAAGTACCACAGGAGAAGCCCATGGACTTTCAGAGTGCTCAACCACTCCTAGTTCTAACATTTTCTGAACCTCTTGCTTTATGCAGTCCCTGACATGGTCAGGCTGCCTATAGATCTTACTTTTGACAGGCAAGCTGTCTCCAGTATCTATAGTGTGCTCACACCAAGAAGTGGTACCTGGCACAGTAGAGAAGAGTTCAGAGAATTGATCAAGGAGATTTATGCAATTATCTTTCTGCTCAGCAGTAAGACAATCAGCCAAAACTACACCTTCCACAAGAGCATCTTGTTCTGTGGAAGAGAAGAGATCAGGTAGAGGGTCACTGTCTTCTTCCTGTCCCTCATCAGTTGCCATGAGCAGGGTGAGATCAGCCCTGTCATAGTAGGGTTTCAGGCGGTTTACATGGAGCACCCTAAGGGGACTCCTTGCAGTGCCTAAGTCAACTAAATAGGTGACTTCACCCTTTTTCTCAACAATTGTGTGGGGACCACTCCATTTATCTTGGAGTGCTCTTGGGGCCACAGGCTCCAAGACCCACACTTTCTGCCCTGGTTGGTACTGAACCAAAACAGCCTTCTGATCATGCCATTGATTCTGGAGCTCTTGGCTGGCCTGAAGGTTTTTACTGGCCTTTTTCATATACTCAGCCATCCTTGATCTGAGGCCAAGTACATAGTCCACAATATCCTGCTTAGGAGCTTTTAAAGGTTGTTCCCAACCCTCCTTTACAAGTGTGAGTGGACCCCTAACAGGGTGTCCAAAAAGAAGTTCAAAGGGGCTGAAGCACACTCCTTTCTGGGGTACCTCCCTGTAGGCAAAAAGGAGGCATGGTAGAAGGATATCCCATCTCCTGCGGAGTTTTTCAGGGAGACCCATAATCATGCCTTTGAGAGTTTTGTTAAATCTCTCCACCAGTCCATTTGTTTGTGGATGATAGGGTGTAGTGAACTTATAAGTCACACCACACTCCTTCCACATGGCCTTTAAGTATGCAGATGAGGTAATGAAGTACACCGTTCCTTTCCTTGTCACAACAAGTTTATTGAAGAATAGGTTCAGAGTAAAGAAGCCTCATCCTGTCAGCAAGACGTTCCTAGTCAACTGCCCCACCAGGAACCTAACTACAAGCTCCCCATTCCACATTCTAAGTTCTTAGAACTGTCTTGCTCCCAAGAATGAGTGTTTCAAAAACAACAAGAGAATATACATAGTGCTTAACAAGAATTATCTAAAATAACAATAAGTGTACAGTAACAATAAGTTTACAATACTACATCACCTCCCTTACATTACCAACTCAAAACATACCAAAAGAGAAAGAGATGAACATAATTACACATAATCTCGTAGTCTCTCAGGTCTCCTAATTAATCTCACAGGTCTGGAACTCATCTTTTTTTTTAGAATCAAAAACAATATGAGAACCATTATCAAGTGTATCAGATACACTAGACTTTGAAGTGCCAGACTCCTTAAACTCATCTGGCTTACAGATGTCACATTTTGCTACTCTGTTTAAGTTCCATATTTTATGATCATTTGTCTTTATTGCATTTTTAAAGAGTTTCACAACTTTAAACGGACCTAAGTATTTACTAATTGTTTTTCCACCCCTCGGAGACTTTATTTTTATCCAATCACCAACTTTTATACTGGTTTCCTTTACACTTTTTCGTGTATCATACCATTTTTTCCTTTGAATTTTTTTCTCACGTTCTTTATTCCTCCAACCTTTCACATCACCAATCAAGGGATCAACACACAAATGTTTCTCTTGCACCCATCCAGGAGCTACCTCATGACACGGTAACCTTCCCTTAAATAGGCGAAAAGGAGTCACCCCTGTGGAGGAATGTGGAGTCAAACGATATTCACGCACCTTTTTCCTTATTTCACTCTCCCACTCATTACCTTGCCTTTGTGCCAATTGAATACTTTCTTTAAGAACCTTGATAAATCGTTCTACCACCCCATTGGATTCAGGATGATATAAAGCAGCTTTTTTGTGATTAATCCCTCTGTCTTTCAAAAAGGATTCTGTAGCTTTCGAAGTAAATTGAACTCCATTATCAGTAAGGACAGAGGAAGGAAACCCTTCCCTTTCAAAAAGTTCCTCAAGAAAGGCAATTATGTCTTTAGATTCTACAGAACTCACAATCTTTATTTCTGGCCATCTTGAATACATATCAATAGAGACCAACACATACCTGTCCATTGAGCCTAACCTCACTGGTCCTAGAATATCTAAGGCTACATCCATCCAAGGTCCCAAGGAGTCCTCCCTTAACACCATGGGTTGTATCCTGCATTTTAAGACTTTATCCGATTGGGCACACAAAAGACAATCCCTTACTTCTCTCTCCACCATAGTATCCATGGCAGGCCACCAATAAGTACCCCTCAATCTCTCTTTAGTTTTGGAGATACCCATATGGCTAAAGTGAGCATGCGCAACTAACTTTTTCCTCAAAGAAAGGGGAGGAACCAACTTACTACTTCTAAGTAACAGATCATCTATAATCGTTAACTCATTCCTTACTTGCCAAAACGGCACAACACCTTCTTCACAATGTTTTTTAACACCCCATCCATTTTTCGTTTGTTCAATTACTTTTTGTAAGGTGACGTCTTTCAGTAATTCATCTCTCCATTCCGATTCTTGAATAATCAAGTTTGTAACAAGACAAACTTTAACATCCTGGTCAAATTCATCACTCGTAAAGTAGTCATCATCGTCACTGCCACACTCCCTGTCAGTTTCATCCAAAGAATAGGATTTGCAAAGCCTAGAGAGACAATCAGCTTGCAAATTGAGAGTGCCAGGCATATAGACCACTGTATAATCAAACTCTTGCAAAGCTACTACCCATTTGCGAATACGGTGTGACACCAAGTCAATACCTTTGTTCTTGAAAACTTCTTTCAGAGGTTTATGGTCTGTGATAACTTCAAAGTTACAACCCCATAAGAATTTTCTTAATTTTCTTATTGCCCAATAAACACTTAGTGCTTCTTTTTCGATCACAGAATAATTGTATTCAGCACCTTTCAAGCTTCTAGACAAAAATAAAATTGTCCTATTGACACCATCTGCTCTCTGTGTTAGTACTGCTCCAATGCCTTTCGAGCTGGCATCACACATTAATTTGATCTCATCATTAGGGTCATAACTACCTAAATTACCTGCCTTGCGTAGGGAACCTTTAATATCTTGAAATTCATTATCACATTGAGCACACCAGGAAAATTCACTCCCTTTCTTCAAAAGATCTCTCATGTTCCTTGTTCTCTCAGCAAACTTAGGTACAAATTTATTATAAAATTCTGCCATCCCAAGAAATTTTACCAGTTCCTGCTTGTTTTCTGGAGATGGAATATTTATGATTGTGTCAACCAAAGCAGATTTAGGACGGATGCCTTTTCCTGAGATTTCATGACCTAAATATTCTATGGAGGACATGTTAAACTTACATTATTCAGATTTCAGGGTCAGACCTGAGTTTCTCAATCTGTGTAAGACTATTCTCAAACTCTCGTCATGTTTAGTTAAATCATTTCCATATATTAAAATATCATCTAGGTAAATCTTAACACCTTTCACACCACTTAATACCTTTTCAAGTGCCCTTTGAAATACAGAAGCTGCTGAGATTAAGCCAAAAGGCATCCTGAGAAACTTAAAGGTACCGAAAGGGGTAATGAAGGTTGTGAGATCTTGTGAAGATGGATGCAGTTTTATCTGATGGTATGCAGAGGAAAGATCAAGAGTTGAAAAGTGTTTTGCACCATTAAGAGAGCATAACATTTCATTAATGTTAGGAAGTGGATGATGGTCTACTACTACTGCCTTGTTTAACTCTCGGAGGTCTACACAAAGTCTAACTTCACCATTAGCTTTCTTAATCATAACAACAGGAGCAACCCACTCAGATGCCTCTACCTCTTGAATTATACCACTACTCAATAATCTGTCTATTTCTTCTTTCATTTTAAGTTTGACAGTGAAAGGAACCGATCTCAACTTTGCTATTTTTGGTTGAGCTCCAGGCTTTAAACTAATTGTAAGTTGGTAATTATTGAGACAGCCAATTTCTTTTTTGAAAACATCAGGAAATTTGTTAATCCATGTTTGTCCCTGTTCATCCACTTGAATAACAGAAGAAACATCCTTAAGAAGTACCGATGGGACCTCATTAGGGTCAAGGTAAACACGCAAATCACGTTGGTGAAACCAACTTATCAAAGAATCCCCTTTTAGTGACACATACACTTTTGCCGGAATTATACGTTCTTTGAACTCAATAGTACCCCAAAAATATCCAAGAAGTTTGATAGGTACTCCACCATAACCTTTGGGAGAGATATCAGGCTTCTGTAAGATAAGTTTACCTTTCAAGTATAAATCATAAAAACTTTTAGGAACTAAAGTTATTTTAGCTCCAGAATCAAATAAAACTTTCACACTTGCACCATTCACCAAAATTGTTTCTAGGGGACCATCCAAGTGTCCACCAGTATTCTGCAAGATGTCAATTACGTTTATCACATCAACATCATCATTCGTGTCTTCAAAAACTACTTCACTAACTTTCCTAGAGCCTGTTTTTGTTTTGCAACATTTTGCCAAGTGACCTCTCTTTCCACAATTTCTACATAATACTTTCCAAGCAGGACAATCCTTATTATTAGCCATGTGACCTACATTGCCACATCTAAAACATTTCCCCGTAAAAGACTTTAAGCTCTTAATATCATTCTTTTCTTTGAAATGCTTGACTTCAATTTTACTACTTTGAACAGTTTTAACAGAACCCCCTTCTTCTATATCATATTCACAAGTTGTAGTTTTTTGGTTCTTCAAAATCTGAATACAGTTCTTAGAATGTTCACAAGCTTTGGCCATAGAAACTACTTCATCTAACGATGGGTTGTCTTTTTGCCACATATTTTCTCTAGCCTTTTCCAATGAGCAACCCAACATGAATTGGTCTCTTAAGCGCTCTTCATAAGAAGTCCCAAATGAACAGTTAGTGGCAAGACCACGTAGTGCTGTAATATATTGTTCAATTGATTCTTCTTGTCGTTGTAACCTCTTTCCAAATTGGTAACGTTCCAAAACTGTACAGACTTTAGATAAAAAATGTAAATCAAGTTTTTTGATACAAATCTCATATTCGTTGAGTCCAGCCGAATCATTATCCAATAAATCAGGCAGGTTTTCAAAAATTTCCTGTCCCTCAGTGCCTAAACAGTGCATTAACAAGGAAGTCTTTCTCTCCGCACTAAGAGATGTGCCGCAGACTTTTGCATAATTTGTAAACACTTTTTTCCACTTTTGCCATTTAATGGGAGGTTCTCCTGGAGATACCAAGAAGAAGGGTGCTGCAGGTACATTTTGCATGCTGTCAATATTATTTAAATTCTACAGATGAACACAATTATACACCAGATTAAATTGTTATTATTATTATTGTGTAGAATTATGAGGAATCATGTACATTTGAATTAGTTATTATTAATAAAGTCTCCGGAAACAAATATGTACTACACAGTACACTTAGAAGTCTCAAAAACAAATGTATGCCACGTTGTAAAGCAAAGAAACAGTTTAAGATCAGCTTCACGTTGTTGTTGTCAAATGTATCCCGCGATGTTAAACCGAAATGCAACACAAAGTCAGCTTCACTTTATAGTTAAGACAGAAACATCGGAGTGCGTGTCTCTCGTTGCTTGGGAGACACGTATTTACGTTGTGTAAACAGGCCTCGAATCACGCACTGTATTTTTCAGAAAGCGTCTCTGTTGCCTTGGAGACGTATAATGCGTTGTAGGAGAGCACCTTAATTGAAGGAGGCGTCTCCACGTTGCCTAGGTAGCATGCGTTGGCCTTGCACGCGTCAGGAATCCGAAACGCCGAAACACAGTGCGCGTGGAGAAATTTAAAGCAATATACATTGCGTAAGATATAAAACCAATGAGACCGAATCGTCAGGGTATTTCCTGCTCGTTGAGTCGTAAACCTCCAACTCACCCGTAGGAGGAGAAAGCACAGTTGTCCTCAGATTGGTCCCGTAGCCGGTCCCGTAACTTTGAAGTGCAGATCGTCCAGTTGAGGCTTCAAGGCTGTGAAGTTTTCACCACGCTCGTCGCCAAAATGAGGTAATGAAGTACACCGTTCCTTTCCTTGTCACAACAAGTTTATTGAAGAATAGGTTCAGAGTAAAGAAGCCTCATCCTGTCAGCAAGACGTTCCTAGTCAACTGCCCCACCAGGAACCTAACTACAAGCTCCCCATTCCACATTCTAAGTTCTTAGAACTGTCTTGCTCCCAAGAATGAGTGTTTCAAAAACAACAAGAGAATATACATAGTGCTTAACAAGAATTATCTAAAATAACAATAAGTGTACAGTAACAATAAGTTTACAATACTACAGCAGACATGAAATTGCTTCCCCTGTCTGATACTACTTCCTTTGGGAAGCCCACCCTTGAAAATATTCCCAGGAGGGCCTTTGCCACTGCAGGAGCTGTAGTGGTCCTTAAAGGAATAGCTTCAGGATATCTTGTGGCATGGTCCACTACCACCAAGATGAATCTATTGCCTGAAGCAGTAGGAGGGTCAAGGGGGCCAACTATGTCAACCCCTACCCTTTCAAAGGGAACCCCAACCACAGGCAGTGGAATAAGGGGTGCCTTTGGGGTGCCACCTGTCTTGCCACTGGCTTGACAGGTTTCACAGGACTTACACAATTCCTTTGTGTCCTCAGACATCCTAGGCCAATGAAACAAGGGAACAAGCCTGTCCCAAGTTTTCATTTGTCCTAGATGCCCATCTAGGGGAATGTCGTGTGCCAGAGTTAGGAGGAACTTTCTGTACTCCTGAGGAATCACTAATCTCCTGGCAGCTCCAGGTTTAGGATCCCTATGCTCAGTGTACAAGAGGTTGTCCTCCCAGTAAACTCTGTGAGAGTCACTGTCATCCCCATTAGCCTGTTTGACAGCTTGCTGTCTTAGACCCTCTAATGTGTGACAGGTTTGCTGTGCCACACTCAGCTCCTCTCTGGCAGGCCCCCCTTCACCCAAAAGCTCAGCAGTATCTGCTTCAAGCTCCTCTGGTGTAGGTTCTGCACAGGGAGGGAATTCTTCTTCCTCTGAAGTTGAATCCACTGTAGAGGGAGGGATAGTAGGAAGTGGTTTGCTTCTACTAGCCCTAGCTTTAGGGAGCACTTGGTCCATTGTTCCAGGATCCAAGCTTCCCCGTCCTTTTTGCTTTTTGGCCTGAGCCCTGGTTAAAGCAAAAATATGCCCTGGGATGCCCAGCATTGCTGCATGGGCCTCCAACTCCACATCTGACCAAGCTGATGTCTCCAAATCATTTCCTAGTAGACAGTCTACAGGTAAATCTGAGGCTACCACAACTTTCTTTGGACCAGTAACCCCCCCCCAGTTGAGATTAACAACAGCCATGGGGTGGCTAAGTGTGTTGTTGTGAGCATCGGTTACTTGGTACTGGTGACCAAGTAGGTGTTGTTCAGGGTGGACCAGTTTCTCTATGACCATAGTCACACTGGCACCAGTGTCCCTGTAGGCCTGAACCTCAACACCATTTATTAGGGGTAGCTGCTTGTACTTATCCATATTAAGGGGACAAGCAGCTAAGGTGGCTAAATCAATAGCCCCCTCAGAGACTAACACAGCCTCTGTGGCCTCCCTAACAAGGCCAACCCCAACTAAGTTACCAATAGTGAGCCCAGCTACTCCCTTGGATTGGCTATTAGTAGGTTTGCTCCCACCACCACTGCTATTAGAAGGGACACTAGGTGTAGCAGTAGGGGTTGTGGTGGTAGGAGGCTTGGTGCTTTTCTTTGGACAACTGAGATCTGTTGCCCAATGGCCTTTTTCTTTACAAAAATAGCACCATGGTTTCTTTTCCTTGTTCTGATTAAAAGAGGATTTGGGCCCACCATCCCCACAAGAGTGTTTTTGTGGGCCTGATGAAGACTCATTTTTAGATTTGTCCCCACCCTTGTCTGTAGACTTACCATCCTTCTTTTTGTTGCCATCTTTGTCACCCCCTGTATGAACTTTTCTGTTCACTCTTGTTCTGACCCATTTGTCTGCCTTCTTTCCCAATTCTTGGGGAGAGGTCAGATCAGAGTCCACCAAGTGCTGGTGTAACAAATCAGACACACAATTATTAAGAATATGCTCTCTCAGGATCAAGTTATACAGGCTTTCAAAGTCAGTAACCTTACTGCCATTTAACCACCCCTCCAAGGCCTTCACTGAATGGTCAATGAAATCAACCCAGTCTTGTGAAGACTCCTTTTTGGTCTCTCTGAACTTTATCCTTTATTGTTCAGTGGTTAAGCCATAACCATCCAGGAGTGCATTCTTAAGAACTTGGAAATTATTGGCATCATTTTCTTTCACAGTAAGGAGCCTATCCCTACCTTTTCCACTAAATGATAGCCATAGGATAGCAGCCCACTGCCTTTGAGGGACATCCTGTACAACACAGGCCCTCTCAAGTGCAGCAAACCACTTGTTAATGTCATCCCCCTCCTTATAAGGGGGAACTATCTTGTGCAGATTCCTGGAATCATGCTCTTTTACAGGATGACTATGGGGAATACTGCTGCTGCCACCATGGGTTTCTAAACCCAACTTCTGTCTTTCCCTCTCTAGTTCAAAAGACTGTCTATCCAAATCCAGCTGTTGCTTTTTAAGCTTCAGTCTGGTTTGTTCCACCCTCAACGTATTGAGTTCCCTCTCTAACATTCTGTCATCAGGGTTGGTGGGAGGGACATTCCTAGATACAGAGGTATGATGGGAATGAACAGAAGGAGACCTGTCCCTTACAGAAGCCACCCTAACAGCTTAGCTAACTGAAACATCACTACCAGTATGGTGAGAATACATGCTTTTGCTATGATGTGAGACAACACTATTTGTATGGTGTGGTTCATCATTATTACCAACTATGCTAGACTGTCTAGTAATGGGCAGGCTAGGAAGTTTCTTTCCTGAATCTTTTCCTGGGGGAGTCCCTGAATCAGATTGGGAACTATTATGTACTTTTTCAACAGATGGGGCACTTATAGCCTTATCTTGTTCTCTAAGCGTGTTAAGGAACAGTTCCAAGGAAGGATTCTTCCCTACACTAAACCTCTCTCTATGCAGAGACTCCTTGCTCCTTTCCAGCTAAGGTGATCATATGCAAGTTTGGACAGATCAACATTTTGGCCTGTGCCAGACATTTTTAGAGAGAGTTAAAGTGATAGAAAAAGAGAAAAAAGTTTTCAGAACTTTTTGGAAAGACAGAAAAAAAACTTTTAAAACTTTTAAGAACTTTTTGAAAGTTTAGAAGTACTTTTCAGCACTTTAGAAAAGAGTGAAAAGAGGAAATGCAAAACTTTTTAGCTATGTGTACACACACTGAACTTGTTTTGTATATTTTTCTCTTATGAAAAGTACAATGACAAGAGTGGTAAGTAGTCTCAAAGCACTTATCCCACCGCTGCACAACCAATGTAGGAGGCTGGACTGGCTTGTAGTGAGTACCAAGGGGTACTTGCACCTTGCACCAGGCCCAGTTATCCCTTATTAGTGTATAGGGTGTCTAGCAGCTTAGGCTGATAGATAATGGTAGCTTAGCAGAGCAGCTTAGGCTGAACTAGGAGACGTGTGAAGCTACTACAGTACCACAAGTGTCACTTGCACAATACCATAAGAAAACACAATACACAGTTATAGTAAAAATAAAGGTACTTTATTTTTATGACAATATGCCAAAGTATCTCAGTGAGTACCCTCAGTATGAGGATAGCAATTATACACAAGTTATATGTACACAATACCAAAAATATGCAGTATAGTCTTAGAAAACAGCGCAAACAATGTATAGTTACAATAGGATGCAATGGGGACACATAGGGATAGGGGCAACACAAACCATATACTCCAAAAGTGGAATGCGAACCACGAATGGACCCCAAACCTATGTGACCTTGTAGAGGGTCGCTGGGACTATTAGAAAATAGTGAGAGTTAGAAAATTAGCCCTCCCCAAGACCCTGAAAAGTGAGTGCAAAGTGCACTAAAGTTCCCCCAAAGACAAAGAAGTCGTGATAGAGGAATAATGCAGGAAAGACACAAACCAACAATGCAACAACTGTGGATTTCCAATCTAGGGTACCTGTGGAACAAGGGGACCAAGTCCAAAAGTCACAAGCAAGTCGGAGATGGGCATATGCCCAGGAAATGCCAGCTGTGGGTGCAAAGAAGCTTCTACTGGACAGAAAAAGCTGAGGTTTCTGCAGGAACGAAAAAAGCTAGAGACTTCCCCTTTGGTGGACGGATCCCCCCGCCGTGGAGAGTCGTGCAGAAGTGTTTTCCCGCCGAAAGAACGCCAACAAGCCTTGCTAGCTGCAAATCGTGTGGTTAGCGTTTTTGGTAGCTGCTGTGGCCCTGGAGGGACCAGGAGGTCGCAAATTGGACCAGGAGATAGAGGGGACGTCGAGCAAGACAAGGAGCCCTCTTAGCAGCAGGTAGCCCCCAGAGAAGTGCCAGAAACAGGCACTACGAGGATGGGTGAAACGGTGCTCACCCGAAGTTGCACAAAGGAGTCCCACGTCGCTGGAGACCAACTTAGAAAGTCGTGCAATGCAGGTTAGAGTGCTGTGGACCCAGGCTTGGCTGTGCATGAAGGATTTCCGCCGGAAGTGCACAGGGGCCGGAGTAGCTGCAAAAGTCGCGGTTCCCAGCAATGCAGCCCAGCGAGGTGAGGCAAGGACTTACCTCCACCAAACTTGGACTGAAGAGTCACTGGACTGTGGGGGTCACTTGGACAGAGTTGCTGGATTCGAGGGACCTCGCTCGTCGTGCTGAGAGGAGACCCAAGGGACCTGTAATGCAGCTTTTTGGTGCCTGCGGTTGCAGGGGGAAGATTCCGTCGACCCACGGGAGATTTCTTCGGAGCTTCTAGTGCAGAGAGGAGGCAGACTACCCCCACAGCATGCACCACCAGGAAAACAGTCGAGAAGGCGGCAGGATCAGCGTTACAGAGTTGCTGTAGTCGTCTTAGACACTATGTTGCAGTTTTGCAGGCTTCCAGCGCAGTCAGCAGTCGATTCCTTGGCAGAAGGTGAAGAGAGAGATGCAGAGGAACTCGGATGAGCTCTTGCATTCGTTATCTAAAGTTTCCCCAGAGACAGAGACCCTAAATAGCCAGAAAAGAGGGTTTGGCTACCTAGGAGAGAGGATAGGCTACTAACACCTGAAGGAGCCTATCAGAAGGAGTCTCTGACGTCACCTGGTGGCACTGGCCACTCAGAGCAGTCCAGTGTGCCAGCAGCACCTCTGTTTCCAAGATGGCAGAGGTCTGGAGCATACTGGAGGAGCTCTGGACACCTCCCAGGGGAGGTGCAGGTCAGGGGAGTGGTCACTCCCCTTTCCTTTGTCCAGTTTCGCGCCAGAGCAGGGGCTAAGGGGTCCCTGAACCGGTGTAGACTGGCTTATGCAGAATTGGGCACATCTGTGCCCAAGAAAGCATTTCCAGAGGCTGGGGGAGGCTACTCCTCCCCTGCCTTCACACCATTTTCCAAAGGGAGAGGGTGTAACACCCTCTCTCAGAGGAAGTCCTTTGTTCTGCCATCCTGGGACAAGCCTGGCTTGACCCCAGGGGGGCAGAAGCCTGTCTGAGGGGTTGGCAGCAGCAGCAGCTGCAGTGAAACCCCAGGAAAGGCAGTTTGGCAGTACCAGGGTCTGTGCTACAGACCACTGGGATCATCGAATTGTGCCAACAATGCCAGGATGGCATAGAGGGGGCAATTCCATGATCTTAGACATGTTACATGGCCATATTCGGAGTTACCATTGTGAAGCTACATATAGGTATTGACCTATATGTAGTGCACGCGTGTAATGGTGTCCCCGCACTCACAAAGTTCAGGGAATTGGCTCTGAACAATGTGGGGGCACCTTGGCTAGTGCCAGGGTGCCCTCACACTAAGTAACTTTGCACCTAACCTTTACCAGGTAAAGGTTAGACATATAGGTGACTTATAAGTTACTTAAGTGCAGTGTAAAATGGCTGTGAAATAACGTGGACGTTATTTCACTCAGGCTGCAGTGGCAGGCCTGTGTAAGAATTGTCAGAGCTCCCTATGGGTGGCAAAAGAAATGCTGCAGCCAATAGGGATCTCCTGGAACCCCAATACCCTGGGTACCTCAGTACCATATACTAGGGAATTATAAGGGTGTTCCAGTAAGCCAATGTGAATTGGTAAAATTGGTCACTAGCCTGTTAGTGACAATTTAGAAAGAAATGAGAGAGCATAACCACTGAGGTTCTGATTAGCAGAGCCTCAGTGAGACAGTTAGTCACTACACAGGTAACACATTCAGGCACACTTATGAGCACTGGGGCCCTGGTGAACTGGGTCCCAGTGACACATACAACTAAAACAACATATATACAGTGAAAAATGGGGGTAACATGCCAGGCAAGATGGTACTTTCCTACACTGTCCTTCCTGGAATCTTCTGCGACTTATGGACTTGGTCTCCTCTCTTCACTGGTCTTCATGTCCAGGAATCCACCAGTTGTTGATTGCAGTCTTGCTTGATTCTTGAAAAATCTCTTATTACAACTTGTAGTGTGTCCTGTGGAAACTTGCAGTACTTTACTCCTGTTTTTCTGGGCTCTGGGGTGGGGTATTTTACTTACCTTTGGGGTTTTCTTACACTCCCAGTGCTCCTCTACACGCTACACTTGCCTAGGGTGGAATTTGTTATTCGCATTCCACTATTTTAGTATATGGTTTGTGTTGCCCCAGGCCTATTACAATCTATTGTATTTTCTACTGTTTGCACTATTTTCTGACTATTTACTTACCTGATTTTGGTTACTAGTGTATATATTGTGTATCATTCTTACTTCTAGGAGGAGTATTGCCACTAAGATATTTTTGGCATGGTGCCACAAAAATAAAGTACCTTTATTTTTGGTAACACTGAGTATTGCCTTTTATTGTGTATAATTACTGTGTAACTATAATGGTACTTCAGGAGCTTTGCATGTCTCCTAGTTCAGCCTATGCTGCTCTGCTACAGCTACCTCTAGACAGCCTAAGCTGCTAGAACACTGCATAAATTTCACTAATAAGGGATAAGTGGACCTGGTATAAGGTGTAAGTACCTTAGGTGCCCACTACAAACCTGGCCAGCCTCCTACATTGGTGGTGCAGTGGTGGGATAAGTACTTGCAATTGCTTTACCACTTTGTTACTGATGCTTTTCGCAAGAAACGTATACTCCAATACTTAGAGCTATATACAATTGTACCTCGCAGTCATTTTTCACTTTCTAAAAAGTCCTTTGTAACTTTCTAAAAGTTTTCAAAAGTTTTCAAAAGTTTTTCTTTTCTCTAAAACGTAATGCCAAATAGTTTGCTAACTTTTTACGCTTTTCCTTAACCGTTTTCTTTCACTATGACTGTTGTAGAGGCTACCCCCAGGGTTGTAAAGACACCTTATGAAAGCTTGAATTTCAAACATTTGAGTGGTCGTCTTTGCTTAGAAAGAAGTTTAGGGATTGGGAAGAACCCCAACAAGGAATTTCTCTTAAATCTTCTCCTGCATGACGACCAGGGACATCCTTCTGGTCAGGTACAGTCAGAGGAGGAGGTAGAGGGAGATTCCACCCAGGTAGATTCAGGAGACCATTCTGAAGATCCAGGGAAGGGTCCTTCCACAGATTTTCCATGAACAAACCTCCTAGTGTAGCTGGTAGTGGGAAGGGGTCACACACAGGTAGGGCACCCTTCCCAAGTAGAGGCCAGGTAACTCGAGTTACTCAAGCTAGGGAAAGATCTTCCTCTGCTACTTCCCATGTCACGTCTGTCTTAGACGTATCACACACATCCATCACTGAGGACCAGTCCCTAGATAAGGAACTCAGAAAGCTGAGGTTGGAAGAGGCCAGACTGAGGCTACAGTAGCAGCAGTTGGCCTTAGACAGGGAATCCCTGGCTGTGGAAAGGGAAAGGCAGGGGTTGGGGCTAGTTTCCCATGGTGGCAGCAGCAGTAGCTTCAGGAACCCCATTGTTAGAGAACATACATTTGATTCCAGAAACTTGCACAAGGTTGTCCCCCCTTACAAGGGTGGGGATGACATTTACAAGTGGTTTGCTGCATATGAGAGGGCCTGTAAGGTTCAGAGGGTCCCTCAAGCACAGTGGGCTGCAATCCTGTGGGTGTCTTTCACTGGGAAAGGAAGAGACAGACTCCTTATTGTCAGGGAAGATGACTCAGACAACTACCATGTTCTGAAAAGGGCACTCTTGGATGGATTAGGCTTAACCACTGAACAATAAAGAATCAAGTTCAGAGAGGTCAGAAAAGAGTCCTCACATGATTGGGTAGACTTTGTAGACTGCTCAGTGAAGGCTTTAGAAGGTTGGTTAAATGGCAGTAAGGTGACTGACTTTGAAAACTTATACAATCTGATTCTGAGAGAGCATATTCTTAACAATTGTGTGTCTGGTTTGTTGCACCAATATCTTGTGGACTCAGATCGGATCTCCGCCCAAGAATTGGGAAAGAAGGCAGACAAATGAGTCAGAACAAGGGTGAGCAGAAAAGCTCATACAGGGGGTGACAAAGACAGCAAGAAGAAGGAGGATGGTAAGCCTTCTGACAAGGGTGGGGACAGAGATAAAAATCATCAGAGTCTTCATCAGGCCCACAAAAATCCTCTGGGGGTGGTGAGTCCAAACCCTCTTCAAATCATCAGAAAAAGCCTTGGTGTTATTCGTATAAGAGCAAAGGCCACTGAAGCCCAAGAGAAACACCAAGCCTCCTACCACCACAACCCCCACTGCTTCCTCTAGTGCCCCTAGTAATAGCAGTGGTGGTGGGCAAATCTCTACTAATAGCCAAACAAAGGGTGTAGCTGGGCTTACTTTTGGTGATGTAGTGGGGGGTTTGTCTAGTTAGGGAGACCATTGAGGCTGTTTTAGCTTCTGATGGTGGCATTGGCCCTGCCACCTTAGTTGCTTGTCCGCTTAATATGGATAAGTGCAAGCAACTACCCCTTATAAATGGTGTTCAGGTTGACGCCTACAGGGACACAGGTGGCAGTGTTACTATGGTGATGGAGAAACTGGTTGCCCTTGAGCAACACCTACTTGGTCATCAGTACCAAGTTACTGACACCCATAACAACACTGTTAGCCACCCCATGGCTGTTGTGAATCTCAACTGGGGGGGAGGGGTAATTACTGGTCCAAAGAAGGTTGTGGTATCCACTGACTTACTTGTAGAGTGTCTCTTGGGCAATGATTGGAAACTTTAGCTTGGGCTGAAGTGGAGTTTGAGGCCAATACAGCCATGCTGGGCATTCCAGGCCATATCTTTGCTCTTAACAGGGCGCCAGACAAGAAGCAAAGAGGACAGGGAGACTTGGATCCTGGAGCAATTGACCAAGTGCTCCCAAAAACTAGGGGTAGAAAGGGCAAACCCCAGTCCACTATCCCTCCCTCGCCACAAGATTCCCCTTTTGATGAGGAGGAGTCAACTCCCTATGCACAACCTACACCAGAGGAGCTTCAAGCAGACACAGCTGAGCTCTTGGATGCAGGGGGGCCTGCCAGGGAGGAACTGAGTGTGGCACAGCAGACCTGTCCCACACCAAAGGGTCTAAGAAAGCAAGCTGTCAAACAGCAAAATGGGCATATCAGTGATTCCCACAGAGTTTACTGGGAGAACAATCTCCTTTATATTGATGCCAGGGTCCCTAAACCTGGTTCCACACTTTCACTGGCCTCATATATCATTAAACACAAATGAGTTTTGTCGCTCCTGTGTGACCTGCCAAGCCAGAGGCAAGACTGGTGGCACCCCAAAGGCCCCCTTAATCCTTCTGCCAGTGGTTGGAGTGCCCTTTGTTAGGGTAGGGGTTGACATTGTTGGCCCCCTTGACCCTCCAGCAGATTCTGGTAATAGGTTCATCCTTGTGGTAGTGGACAACGCCACAAGATACCGAGAAGCTATCCCCTTAAGGACCACTACAGCACCTGGAGTGGCAAAGGCCCTCCTGGGAATATTTTCCAGGGCAGGTTTCCCTCAGGAAGTTGTATCAAACAGAGGTAGTAACTTCATGTCTGCATACCTCAAAGCTATGTGGAAGGAGTGTGGTGTAACATACAAATTCACTACCCTTTATCATCCACAAACAAATGGATCGGTTGAGAGGTTTAATAAAAGTCTCAAAGGCATGCTCATAGGACTCTCTGAAAAACTCAGAAGGAGATGGGATGTCCTCTTATCATGCCTCCTTTTCGCCTACAGGGAGGTACCCCAGAAAGGAATGGGCTACAGACCCTTTGAACTCCTCTTTGGTCACCCTGTTATGGGTCCCCTTGCTCTTGTGAAAGAGGGGTGGGAGTAACCATTGAAGCCCTCTAAACAAAACATTGTGGACTATGTACTTGGCCTAAGATCCAGAATAGCTGAGTACATGAAAAAGGCCACTAAAAAGCTTCAAGCCAGACAAGAGCACAAAAAGCAATGGCATGATCAGAAGGCTGCCCTGACTGAGTACCACCCAGGACAGAAGGTGTGGGTCTTGGAGCCTGTGGCCCCAAGAGCACTCCAGGACAAATGGAGAGGACCCCATCTCATTGTGGAGAAGAAAGGTGAGGTCACCACCCTGGTAGACCTGGGCACTGCCAGAAGTCCCCTTAGGGTACTTCTTGTCAACCACCTTAAACCTTACTATGATAGTGCTGATTTAACCCAACTCATGGCCACAGATGAGGGACAGGAGGAAGAGAGTGACCTCTTCTCAAACAGAGAAGCTGATGGCTTAGTGGATGGAGTGGTGCTTGCAGACTGCCTCACTGCACAAAAAAGCTTTAGGAGGAGAGGGACAAATCAAATAATTATTCCACGAAACCAATAATCACTCTTGGTTCGGAGGGATACATCTATCATCCTTATTTATTATATTTATAAATGTCCACACACATCTCAAGGTCAGAGGAAGACATGCTATCTATAAACAAATGTCACTACAGTGGAACTATATACACATATCTATACATATTTACAAAAATTCACAAACATATAAAATACATAAAACATATGATATACAAACATATTATATATGCCCTACTCCAACAATTTACAGAATAGTCACAACATAAAATACAGTAAACAAAGTGATCAACAAATATATGGTGACCAAGGGTCTTGCACCCAGCTGTATGCTGCCTTAATTTTCTTTATACAAGGAAGCAAAAAGTGCTATATAACTTTTTTAACAATGAATTAATTGTTTGCTCAGACTCCTTGGACCCATTAGGAATATGTCGACGCGTTTCGGCCTAGCAACTTAAGGCCTCATCAGGACTGTTGGAGAACACTGGCACCACTCTTTCCTCACAGCAGAGCAGAGGTAGGACTGCAAAAACCTACCATGCCAATTTTCTGACCTTTTTTCACTCTTACCTGGTACCACTACTTGGTGTGAGCACACCCTCGATACTGGAAACAGTTTACATGTCAAAAGTAAGATTCATAGGCAGCCTGACCATGTCAGAGACTGTATTAAGACTGTGGTGCAGAAAATGTTGGACCTAGGAGTTATTGAGCCCTCTGATAGCCTCTTGTGCTTGTCCCCAAATCTCATAGCAAAGAAAGAAATAGAGAAATGTGGTTTTGTGTGGACTATAGAGGTCTTAGGGCCATATTTATACTTTTTGACGCAAAACTGCGCTAACGCAGTTTTGCGTCAAAAAATTTAGCGCCGTCTAACGCCATTCTGAAGCGCCATGCGGGCGCCGTATTTATTGAATGGCGTTAGCCGACGTTAGCCGACCGGCGCTGACTGGTGTGTGTGAAAAAAACCACGTACACCAGGCAGCGCCGGCGTAGGGGAAAATGGCGTATGGGCGACTAAAAATGCGGCAAGTCAGGTCGAGGCAAAAAAATCGTCTTAACCCGATTTGCGCCATTTTTTTACGACGCCCATCCCCCATCAACATGACTCATGTCTTAGCAAAGACAGGAGTCATGCCCCCTTGCCCAATGGCCATGCCCAGGGGACTTATGTCCCCTGGGCATGGTCATTGGGCATAGTGGCATGTAGGGGGGCACAAATCAGGCCCCCCTATGCCACAATTTTTTTTTAAAAAAAATACTTACCACAACTTACCTTTTCTTCCCTGGGATGGGTCCCTCCATCCTTGGGTGTCCTCCTGGGGTGGGCAAGGGTGGCAGGGGGTGTCCCTGGGGGCAGGGGAGGGCACCTCTGGGGTCATTCTGAGCCCACAGGTCCCTTAACGCCTGCCCTGACCCAGGCGTTAAAAAGAGGCGCAAATGCTGGGTTTTTTGCCCCGCCCACTCCCGGGCGTCATTTTTGCCCGGGAGTATAAATACCACGCACATGCCTCGGAGTCATTTTTTAAGACGGGAACGCCTCCCTTGCATCTCATTAACGCAAGGGAGGTGTTCACGCCAAAAAATGACGCTAACTCCATGAACTTTGGCGCTAGACGCGTCTAACGCCAAAGTATAAATATGGAGTTAGTTTTGCGTCGAATTTGCGTCGAAAAAAACGACGCAAATTCGGCGTAAACGGAGTATAAATATGCCCCTTAATACTGTAACTAAAACAGATGCTCACCCTATACCAAGGGTGGTTGAGCTCATAGATACACTGGCCTCTGCCCAGTATCTACGCACTTTTGATTTGACTGCAGGGTGTTGGCAGATCAAGTTATCAGCGGATGCTAAGTCAATCCCATGCATCTTGGGGGCTCCACCATGGAACCCCATTACTGCCAAACCAGCTCTCTAAGGTTTGCACTGCAGCCCCAGCTGCTGCCACCTCACAGACAGGTTTTCTTCCCTCCTGAGGACTGAGCAGCTCAATCCCCGGAAGGCAGAACAATGCATTTCCTTTGGGAGAATGGTGTTACACCCTCTCTCTTTGGAAATAGGTGTTACCTGCTTGGGAGGGGTAGCCTCCCCGAGCCTCTGGAAATGCTTTGTAGGGTACAAACTGTGGCCTCCTTGCATAAATCAGTCTACACTGGTTCAGGGATCCCCAGTCCCTTCTCTGGCACAAAACTGGACAAAGGATTGGGGAGTGACCACTCCCCTGTCCATCACCACCCCAGGGATGGTGCCCAGAGCTCCTCCAGTGTGTCCCAGACTTCAGCCATCTTGTTTTCCAAGGTGTGGGGACACTCTGGAGGCCTCTGAGTGGCCAGTGCCAGCAGGTGATGTCCGAGACCCCTCCTGAAAGGTGCATACCTGGGTAGGTAGCTAATCCCCCCTTTCAGTGCTATTTAGGGTCTCTCCTGTGGGTGTTTCCTCAGATTCAGCTCCTACAGGAATCCTCTGCTTCAGCTTCTGACCGTCGGATCAACTGCAGGCTGCTCCAGGAACCGCTGTAACTGCAAGAAAGTATCCAGGAAGGCTATTGTAACCTGCAACTTCAGCTCCAGCAAGCATTTGCAATAGTTTCCAAGATGTACACGCTGTGAGGACTGCCTGTCTTCATCCTGCACCAGAAGAACTGAAGAAATCTCCCATGGAGTGACTGAGTCACTTCCCTGCTTCAGCAGGCACCTTTCTACGATTATGACCAGTACTCTGGGACTCCACTCCTGATGACGAGAGTGTTCCTTGGAACACAGCTGGTGGACCGATGTGACCCAGACTGTCCTAAGGTCCAGCTGTCCAAATTTGGTAGATGTAAGAGCTTGCCTCCCTGTGCTGCGACAGTACCCCTTGGCACTGTGTCTTCTTCAGCTCCTTGGGCTTCTATGCAATTCTTCCATGATTCCTTTCTGCACACTGTAGCCCAGGTCCCCAGCACTCCATCCTGCGATGCACACTCGCTGAGTTGTTCTACAGCAGCGTGGGACCTTCTTTTGTAGGGCTGAAACAGCTGCATTTTGCATCTTCCTTGTACCCGTGTCCTAGGACTTCCGTGGGTGTTGCCTGGTCTTCAGAGGGCTCTCTAAAGTGCTGAGAGCCCTCTCTGTCCCCTCAGTCCAAGTTGAGACCCCGAGGTCCCTCCTGGGCCCAGGCAGTGCCATTTTGATGCAAACCGTGAACTCGCTTGAACCAAGGCTTGTTGGACGAATCGAGTGCTGACAACTGCCTGCATCCAACAACTCGATGTGGGAGATCTCCTGAACCATGCAGGAACCCGCAGCCATCTTCTTTGGTGAACTTCTGTACTCTTATTCTTACCTTAGAATCCACTTTTGCACCATCTTCTAGGTTGAGAGGGGCTCAACTGTGACTGGAATCTTCTGTGACGTATGGACTTGATCTCCTCTCTTCACAAGTCTTCAGGTCCAGGAATCCACTAGTTTGTTGATTGAAGTCTTGCTTGGTTCTTGCAAAATCTCTTATCACGACTTGTAATGTGTCCTGAGGAAACTTGCAGTACTTTACTTCTGTTTTTCTGGGCTCTGGGGTGGGGTATTTTACTTACTTTTGGGGTTTTCTTACACTCCCAGCACTCCTCTAGACACTACACTTGCCTAGTGGGGAATTTGTTATCCGCATTCCACTATTTTAGTATATGGTTTGTGTTGCCCTTAGCCTATTGCAATCTATTGTATTTCCTACTGTTTACACTATTTTCTGACTATTTACTTACCTGATTTTGGTTACTAGTGTATATATTGTGTTTAATACTTACCTCCAGAAGGAGTATTGCCTCTAAGATATTTTTGACCTTGTGTCACTAAAATAAACTACCTTTATTTTTGGTAACACTGAGTATTGTCTCTTTTTGTGTATAAGTACTGTGTAACTATAGTGGTAATGCAGGAGCTTTGCATGTCTCCTAGTTCAGCATAAGCTGCTCTGCTACAACTACCTCTAGACAGCCTAAGCTGCTAGAACACTGCCTACATTTCACTAATAAGGGTTAACTGGACCTGGCATAAGCTGTAAGGTAGGTACCCTTAGGTACCCACTATAAACCAGGCCAGCCTCCCACAGATGCACCCATCCTTACAGATGTAAACATTTCAGACACTCCTTTACACAGAACAAGAACAATGCTGAAATCACTTTACTGACAGACAAACAGACAGATATAGACATGCCGGCAGCTATTTATATGCAGAAAACATGCATTCCGAAAGACTTCACAAAAGAATATGTACATAGATGTAGGTCAGTTCCTGCACCTAGGTGTAAATCTATAACTTTCTGCTATTCATCATTTCCGAGGTAAGGGTAGGTTTACAATGTCATTTAGTTAATAGTATTTTCTGGGTGTAGCTTATTAAGTCATTGATGCTATAATTTCCATGAGAGTGAAATGTAAACAGTCACGTGTGGTACTTGACTTATTACAAGGCTTGTCTGGTGTACATTTACTACTGTTTTGTGTTTCCTTGGGCTGAGGAAAGTTTAGAAGTGTGGTTTTAAGTAGCAATAGTTTTACTCTTTGTGGGTGATGGTATTAGTTAGTTCTTATTTTATTATAGGTATTATTATTTATTATTCACAAGCTCACCCTAAATCACCTCTCTTTAGCTCTCCCTAAACTCCTCCTTACTCCTCCTTAAATCCCTCTAATTAAGTATCAATTGTCCCCCGTTTCCCCCCCATCTTCCCTTGTTTCTCCCGCATTTGCATCTAAATCGTAGGCATAAGTGTGCGGAGATGTCCACACAGATAGCATAGGAGTGGCGGATTTGGAGGTCTCCACACAATAGGATCTGCATTTTGAAGTATGCGAATATCACTACAGTAGTACTACTAAACATACTATAAAATGCAATTTGGGACTCAGGCCTATAAAGACACAGACAGTACACGTCACAACATGGATGTATTGATAGACAGATACATGAATTTATGAATAGAGACACAGGTTAATACCAGAGAGGTTGATGGATAGATGTATATTTGGTTTTGGCAAGATAGAGCTTTGTGTCCACTTTGGAGCCTCATTCTGATTTGGAGATTTTTAGGTATTGTCACAAAATCAGTGATAATGACACCATGTTCAGCTGAGTCCCAGTTTCATATCTCTTCTGAGTAAGGATCCACTGCTGGCAGAGACTGGTGATCTCTGTCACCAGAAACCCAGTATACCACCAGCTATACAACGCCAGCTTAACGACCCTGAAAGCTGTTAACTATTTCATGCAGGGCTTCCAATGATGTCTGCCATATTTGTTCCTTCTTGTGTCTGGCATGCATGACATTGCGGACCACGGCTGGAAAATAAAGTATTGTACACCATAATCTGGAAGAAAACTCCAACTGTATAAGGGACATTGACTAAACAGTTTTTAACATGAAACCTTTTTCGAGACTTTTCTTGGCAAAATGTAATATTTGTTGTACTGTCTGTCCTGTTTGTCATACTACCATACCAGTGGCTGCCAGCGTTGAAGGAAATGCGTATGTCCAATTTTACTTGAAGTCTAAAATATGTTTATTACGAAAAAATAAACAAAAATGATACAATTGTGGAACAAATGAGAAAGAGCTTCCACCTTCCATTGAAAAATGAGAATGTAATACCCCTCGCCAAATTTCCACACGTTTCCACATAACAGAAACCAAAACCTTAGATATTGAGATCGTGTAGGTGCACAAGTTTCTCATGAGAAGTGTCCAAAAAGAACTTGAAACTAAGATACATGAAGAGAACATCATTTGCTTAGCTCACTGAATTCAGAGCTCTCACTTTGGGTTGCAAAATTATAAAAATAAACAGATGCACACCAAAAGGGAGAAGAGCAGAATGGCTAATTATAAGATTGGCAAGCAAAATGCAAATCAAACATCACGGTGATGCTAAAGTAATTTTACACTAATATGAAATTAACACAAGCCAAACAAAAATGTTATAACACCAGCAATTAGTGATTTAGCAGAAAATGTTCCATCCACATTGGCAGTAGCACTTTCAGCAAAAGCTCCCTTCGATACAAATAGTCTAAATACGCTGACTTGGATGTGACTCTTGTGAAAAAGAAATGTCACCCCAACCCCAACTATGGGGTCCACAAAAAGTATATTTAGTAAAACAGGTAATCTTAAAACCCTGTGCTAAGCAAATCACATTTAAGGTGACTAATTACATATGTGACAAATGATTGGAGTGACAGAGCTCATTGAAAGAGTGGCTTCGCTAAGGTGAAAATAATTTGACTATATGATGGACTTCCCAATAGACACTTAGGGAGTCATTCCGACCCTGGCGGCCGGGGACCGCGGAAGCACCGCCAACAGGCTGGCGGTGCTTCCTGGGCCATTCTGAGAAAAGGGGAACTGGCGGTTTCCCGCCGGTTTACCCCTGGCCCAGGGAATCCTCCATGGCGGCGCTGCTTGCAGCGCCGCCATGGGGATTCCGCCCCCCCTTCCCGCCATCCTATTCCTGGCGGTTTTTACCGCCAGGAACAGGATGGCGGGAACGGGTGTCGTGGGGCCCCCTAACAGGGCCCCATAAAGATTTTCGGTGTCTGCTTTGCAGACACTGAAAATCGCGACGGGTGCCACTGCACCCGTCTCACCCCTACAACTCCGCCGGCTCCATTCGGAGCCGGCTTCATTGTTGCAGGGGGTTTCCCGCTGGGCCGGCGGGCGGCCTTCTGGCAGTCGCCCGCTGGCCCAGCGGGAAAGCCAGAATGGCCGCCGCGGTCTTTTGACCACGGTGCGGTCATTCGGCGTTTTTCCTCCAGGCGGGCGGCTCCCGCCGCCCCCCGGGGTCAGAATGACCCCCTTAATCCTTGTCCTCTTTGGAATGATCACCTTCAGGTTGCAATGTAAAGAACCAGTTTTTTTGCACACCACCATTGGTCTTGTATCTACAGTACTTACGGATGTGCAGCCTTAAGATACAGTTCCTACACCTCTCTAATAATTGACCAGTTACTTTTTAGATAAAACTATACACTAGCTGCTTTTGATCTCATTTTCACTTAACACGGATGACCAAACTTAAAGCTTGCCTATGAACATGTGTACACTATTTAAGCATGTTCTTCAGATATTCACTTTGTAAGAAACAGATTGGGCCAGATTTATTTAGAAGTTATGAAACACAGTGCAGCGAGTACATTTTCTGTGTGGCGTTGAGTGAAAGGAAGAGTGCAGAACAGTGTCACATCTACTGTTTTCTCCCTGTACTTTTGGTTGCCATGCCCCAGTGTAGATGTCCATGTGCCAAAGAGCAAGCATGTCTGTGTTGTGGGAAGCATAGATCTTGTACTGGAAGAATTCCCTTCTAGAGCAAAAACTATACTTTAAACCCTTTATCACTTTGTATCTGTGCTATACAATGCAGCACACAAGCAAAGTGGTAACAAGCTTTTGCAATGCACTAGGGTCTCGCATTTCTCTGAGTTACAGCTATTAGCAGTTTTAAACTCCCAACCGGATTTTTCTTGCCACATTGAATGGAAAAAAAACACGTGATTGCGCTGCTACATTTCACTCGTAATGAAACCTATCAGCAAAAGTGTAATTATCTACGTAACCGGCAAAAGTGCAATTAACTATGTAACAGGGTCGATGTTATGCAAAGCACTCGACTTCTGCCAAGCGAGATTGCGCTGCAAACAAAAGATAAAAAGTAGTCCACAAACCTGACGGGAAACAGCAAGCCTCTTATGTTTTCAGTACTTGGTCGCTGCGCTCGAGGAGGGCTAACCACCGGAAAGGGCATGGCGTATGCGTGCCTTCCACTAATGAAAGCAAGCAGATTTTAACAGGCAATCCCACGAACCAATGAAAGACACTGACGTGACATGGACGGGGCTCTGAGCCCTTTTCTAACTCCTAAAGCATCTCGCAAGCGAAACGCATGCGCAAGCGCATGCGATGCAGGCTCGCCCCTAAAAACAAGGAGAAATTAAAACTTTTCTCCTTGTTAAGTCTGCCTCGAGAAGGTGCAGAACTTTTGTGCAAATCTCTGTGTACAATTGTTTGTAGCTAAGCATTTGCGTCAAAACCCATTGGTAGTTTTGCATGAGAACACACATTAACTGCCCATGGAATGTCTCCTTGGTGCAAAGCAACAGAAAGCAGACCTTTGCACAGCGTTGTGTTACAATCCAGAGCAAATTCGATTTGCATTGGATTGTAAATCCTACCACAATACTTTGCAACTGGTTTGTGTAAACAAAATGTAAAGCAAACCTGAAGCAAAGTGCTTTTAAATCTGGCCCAGTTCATGTTTAAACCATTTTGCAACAATTACGAACTTCATTCATACCATGTACAGCGACAAATATTTAGCACAAAAACTGGCATTTGAAAGAAAGGATTTATGATAGGGATTACCAAAATTAAAATAGCAGATGACAGGGCAGTATGATTGGATATTAAAGAACCAGACACCATGCTTGACACTCCAGACCGCTCCTCTCGCATCAATCAAAGTCTACAATTTTACATACCAGAACACTGTTAGATCTGCAATAAACTACAAATAGAAAGAAGCATAACAGACTATGGGCCAGATTTATGAAAATTGGTGCATCATATTATGATGAGCCATTTTTCTTGCACCCCATTGCGCAACCCTAACGCCACCATATATGCGCTGTATTTATGATATGGTGCACCATGGCACACATTAGGAAATTAGCGTCAAAATGTTTAACGCTAGTTTGGTTCTTTGCAATATTAGTGCCAAAAATGTTGACGCTAATCCTGCAAAGTGAAAGTGGCCCAATGAAAACAGTGGGAGCCTCATTTTAACGCCTGCCTTAGGCAGGTGTTAAAAATGACACTAAAAATGGTGCAGTGAAATCTCATAGATTACACCGCTCCATTTTTCTGGGCCTCCTAATACCAGAACCACCCCTTCTTGCATACATTATGCCTGGTGCAGGCATAATGTGGCGCAAGAGTTTGCAAAGTGGCGCAACGCGTGCATTGTGCTACTTTGTAAATAAGGTGCTGCATTTTTGCCAAACTCACGCCACATTAGCTTCCAAAAAATAACACTAATTCGGAGCAAGGTGGCACTAGAGGCTTTTTAAACCTGGCCCTATGTTTAGTAAGAAATCTGTGGGTACGAAAATATAGTTGTACGTCTTGGTTTCTACTTCCACAAAACAATTAAATGAAAACTATAGATTTTAGACCAGTGGTTCCCAACCTGTGGTCCGGGGACCCCTGGGGGTCCACGAAGCCTTCTCAGGGGGTCCGCGAAAGCTTAGAAAATTAAAAAATATGAACAAATATTGACAAATTATGTCCCCAGCTTCCAGTAAGGTTTCAGGCGGGGGTCCACGGATTCCAGTGATGATTCAGTGGGGGTCAGTGGGTTCCTTTAATGTTAAAATGGGGGTCCACGTGAATCAAAAGGTTGGGAACCACTGTTTTAGACCACTGAAGGAGACGTTGTGAGATAGTTCAACATGTATACGAAATATGTTGATAAAAAAAGATGTTGAAAAAGGAATTTCCAACCTCTGTCCTGAAGGGTCAGATCCTTGATCGATTTCATAATTATAAATACATGGGAATATAATCAGACAGTGCATCAAAATGACTATATGAAATAGCCTTGAAAATCTGTACTATTGTTAAACACCCCTATATAAATCAGTAATTAAAAGAATGCATTTAAATAGTGCATTATATATTTTTTTCAGGAATACTTGGATGGAGAAGCAAATGGCACTGCGACAAAAAATCAAGCAAGTTCTCAGTTGCGACGTCACCAAAGGTAACCCATTTTCTCCAGTCCTGCTGCCACAGGCTGACTGTCTGCTGCTGCCACATTACATCGACGTAAACATATCAGACAAGAAAAGTTTCTGCAGCGTTCTGAAAAATATTTCATCACTGTTGAAAGTCGGAGGGCATATAGTAATCATGATGGGCCTCGAAACAACGTTTTACATGGTCGGCACCTTTAGGTTTCCTCATGTATTCATTGAAGCAGATTTTCTAAAGAAATGTCTCATTGATATTGGCTATGTCATTGTGGAGCAGCACATTGTTAAAAGGAAAGTTGAATATTTGTTAGATGTTACAGATTATAATAGCCTGATAGTCATTAATGCACGCAAAGAAAAATAAATTTAGGAACCTGTGCAGTGAAAATGTTGTGCACCGAAATGCAACGTTTGTGCAAAACTCTGTATTTGAATACACAATCAAAATTCGAGGATTTTCTCCACTTGAGGAAATACCAAAGGTTTGATCATTTAGCTAAGCACCCAGCTATTTACATATTTTTGTACCTTAGCGCTTCATGTTGAATTTAAAGTACTATAGGGGAATATTTAGGAGCCCTTAGCCCCATTCTAATGCCACATTAGCATCATATTGTTTAAGCTAATGTGGCGTAGAGAGGCCAAAATGCAGCGCCATATTTACAAAGTGGTGCAGTGCATGCATTGTGCCACTTTGTAACCCTTTGCGCTACAATATACCTGTGCCAGACATAATGTATGCAAAGGGGACGTTCCCCCATTAGGGGGTGCAAAAAATGGAGCAAAGAAATCGAAGAGATTTCTTTGCGTCATTTTTTTGGGCACTTTTAACGCCTGCTCAGAGCATACAATAAAAGGAGGCTTCCATTGGGTGCTTTGCAGGATTAGGTTCAACATTTCTGATGCTTATCCTGCAAAGTGCGGGACTAGCGTAAACAACTCTGATGCTAATCCCCTAACTAGCACCATGGTTAAATACGGTGCACACATAGTGGCATTAGGGGGGTGCCAAGGGGGCACAAGAAAAGCGGTGCTGCACTGTGTCCACCGCCACTTTTCTTAAATATGCCCCTATATTTTTGCCTTTTAGAGTTAGTGTGCAATTTTAGTGAAATGCAAAATGGCAGGTTTGAAATTGTAAAGTGGCTGTTTTTTAATTCTGAAATCCATTTTGCAAACCTTAAAAGCATTTTGAAATTGCAAAATGGGTGCCAGTCCGAATCGCAATTAGGTAAGGACCTGTTTAGAAAAGGAGGTCCTCCACTGTGATAACGTTGCCTTTGCAAATCCCTTCCGATTGAGAGCAATGTTCAATTGGTCTGTAAATCCTGGCTGTAAAAATGTTTTCTCTTCTGAATCTTTGAGCCCAATGATTACACCACTAAAGCTATTTTCGAAAAGCCATTAATATGAACCATTGTTCATAATCTTCACCAAGTTTGGAAAAATATCCTGTCTTTACAGTGCAAGCGAACACAGAGGTAATATAGGAGAAATTAGAAATATTCCACAATAGACCTTTACACATTTTCCTATGTTTGATCTCTATCTCAGCAATAGTAGGTCTAGAAATTAGTACTTTCTCTCCACCATGTTGAATCATCACCACTGGCTACAGATCTTTGTATTTGTTTATTCTAGAACATAGGAAACAGCGTAGGGTTTATTACCATATCAGTTTTGTCACAGAAATAAAATTAGAGTTTGGAAGATAGTTACAAATGTGGTGGGTGTCCCGTCCGACATACTGCAAGTGTACATGCAAATTGTCAATACAAAGTTGAGTGCATATGTGATTGTTATCATCATTATTAGTTACTTTTTCTGAAATGTACTCATATTTGCATTCTTTATTGCAGCTTACATCTCTTCCATGTTTCGCCCAAGTAAACAAATACTTTGTTGAAGAATGTCATGCGGCACGCTTATAATTTGTGCCTTGCAACTTTAAATCCCAATTTAAATAAATATTTTCTTTAATTACCAGCCTATTTTCAGCTTCTATGTGATGTTCAATGTGATGTTCGGTCATATGCATATGCTTACTTGGAGCTATATTAGTCACAATGCAACAGAGTGCTGTTTTATACTTCTCTGAAAAGTTTGAAAAGTATTGCCTAGCACCCTGGTTCTTTCGAGGCGGAACCAGAGAAAGAGTGACATATGAGAGAAACAGTGGGGGATGAAGAGAAATTGAGAGCGAGGAAAGAGAAAAGAGAGATCGAAAGCGAAGGAGTGCAAGAATGAGAGGAAGAGAGAAGGCAGCAGACAGCGAGTGCCTTCGAGTAAAAGTAATCCTTGGGGAAGACTTTGTGACGAGTTGTAATCACGTGCGGTTTTTGAACAATGCCAGTTTTGCTTGAAATATCTGCCATCAATTGTGTTATTCTTTTCTAATTACTGTCATCTCAGCTGTTTTCTGTAGGTAGCATTTACTGGAGCCGGTGGGTGCCGGTGGGGCTCGACACTAATTTTTCCCTGCAAGCAAACTTGGAAAACACACAAAAAGAAAGATGGGGGGAGACAAAGAAAGAAAAAAATCACAAAAGGAGAAAGCAGGATCATGTCATTGCTGGACTGTGATTTCCATAATAGAGGCATTCAGTAGATCGTTCCCACAGGTCTGTTAATTAATATTTATAAAGTAGTAGTAGTTTATTGATTTAGTAAATAGAAATGATGCTAGTATGAATATATCCATGCAATAAAATACAAGATAAAACAATGATAGTAGCATAGGTTCAAAAAAGGCATGAAATGAAAATATATATATTTATGAAGTGGTGAAAACGAGTCTAATTTGCACAATTGAAGTAGCCTGGATTCGGGACAGGCAATCTGGCTATAGCATTAGAGCCAATTCTAATGCTTAATTTATAGTTTTCTCCTGACAATAATTTAAAAATACACAAATTAATAACATACTGCTTAGTCTGTGCTGAGCGTCAGTTTCCTGTAAAACATATTACAGATGGGTTAAATGCCAAAAAGGAAAGTAGTTGCCTTTGATTAGAATGAGTTGGTTCTCACTGTAACAATTCCAGTTCTGGTGTTCTGCTCCAGTGTCTTATAGATAAGGGAGACCACCTATTAAACAGTTCTGCAAATATGGGCTTGTGGATCACAATGGTAGATCACCTTCAGTCAGTCAATCAACTTTATTCGGAAAAATACCATAAAAGCTCAATTAAAAGCATAACTTTTCCTACAGGAAGATAATCAGATTATACATACAGAAACAGTTCCTCCAATACTATCAGGACAAACAAAATATTTAAAAACAGGTCATATCAACATACCTAATCCTCTGATGTCCACATAAATAAAATAAAACATGAAAATACTTATCATCGAACTAAGTCACATTCCTACCCACCTTCAAATCCAGTCCATTTCATATGTGGATCATTACCAATTATCAACTATAAAGTGTTTCTTTTGTGTCAAGGGATAGGGCATATATTGATTTAATCATTCATGATCAGAAAGTGATTGCTTCCCACAAAATGAGGTATTTTAAAAGAGAAAAGCACAAGAGGAAGGGTATTCCTTGACCAGCTGTATAATGCCAGAGCCAATATACTGTAGTCTGAGTCATTTCAATTGCGGCAGAGGAATCAAAATAATTCCATGTTACTCTTTGCTACAGCATTATCTATAATAATGCAACTAAGCCTGTACCCAAAAAAAATCCTATCCTGAGAGCACATTTAACGACCACAAATGACTGCTTGTGCTGATCTCTATGGGCCAGATTTAAAAGAAACTCGCGCAGGGTGGTGCTGTGCCAAAATCAACAGCGCGGCATTGCACCAATTTTTAAATGCAGGGCTGTGCCGTATTCATTAGAGTATGGCGCAGCACCGCGATTCCCCCTGCGCTGGCATTCAATTAAGCTGCCTTCGCCAACGCAGGCATCCTTGCATCATAGTACAAGAGTGTCTGCGTTGAGGGGAGTGATTGTTTATGTGCAGGGGGGTATCCCTTCCTGCACACAAACAATCTACAATGTCGATTTGGCACTTCTATGCACATACAGTAGTACCAAAGGTCATTTTTAAATGAGTGTTTATGTGCAGGAAGGGACAACTTCCTGCATATAAACAATCATCCAAGGCGTTTTGCGTCTTCTATGTGTGCTGCAGAATGCAGCACACATGGAAAAAGCAAAAAAAGAGTAGGAATAAAAGTATTTCTCCTTGTTTCTCATAAATATGGAGCAGCATCAAAAACAATGGTTGTTGCGATAGAACACCCTCTGGAACACCCATTGCACACTCCTCTGATGCAGAAAACTACGTCAAAGGGGCCCATATTTACAAGGAGGCGTAACACCACAAAAAGTGGTGGTACACTTCCTTGTAAATATGGAGCAGTAAAAAGTGCCACCAGAGTGTCACTGAAAGTGACGCTCCAGTGGCGCTAGGTGTAGGAGGTTGGCCTGGCTTATAGTGGGTACTTTGTGGTACTTACACCTTGTGCCAGGCCCAGTTATCCCTTATTAGTAGAATAGAGGTGTTCTAGCAGCTTAGGCTGATAGAGGTAGCTATAGCAGAGCAGTTTAGGCTGAACTAGGAGGCATACAAAGCTCCTACTATACCACTTATATCATATAGCACTATATCACATGAAAATACAATACTCTGAGTTACTAAAAAATAAAGGTACTTTATTTTAGTGACAATATGCCAAAAGTATCTCAGAGGATATACTCCCTTAGGAGGTAAGTAATATACACAAAATATATACACACAAACCAAAATCAGGTAAGTAACAGTTAGAAAAGTAGTGCTAACAATGTAGAATCACAATAGAATGCAATAGGTAGAACTAGGCCTAGGGGCAAAATAAACCATATACTCCAAAACTGTAATGCGAACCACGAGTGGACTCCAGGCCTAGTGTAGTGTGTAGAGGGTTGCTGGGAGTGTAAGAAAACACTAAGGGTGTCCAAGATACCCCACCCCAAGACCCTGAAAAGTAAGAGTAAAGTCAACCTACTACCCCAGAAAGACAGTAAAGTTGAGATAGGGGATTCTGCAAGGACAACAACTGACTGCAAAACGGATTCCTGGACATGAGGACCTGTAAAGGAAGGGGACCAAGTCCAAGAGTCCCGCAAGTGTCCGTGGGGGCAGGAGACCACTAAACCCCGGATGAAGGTGCAAAAGGGCTGCCTCAGGGTGGAAGAAGCCGAAGATTCTGCAACAAAGGAAGGTGCCAGGAACTTTACCTTTGGTCAGAAGATGTCCCACGGAGTGCTGGAGGAGGCAGAGTTGTTTCCACACAGAAAGACTACAAACAAGCCTTGCTAGCTGCAAGAGTCATGGTTGAGGATTTTGGGTGCTGCCAGGGCCCAGAAAGGACTAGGAGGTCACCCTTGGAGGAGGCGACAGAGGAGGCACTCAGCAACACAGAGAGCCCATGCAGAAGCAGGCAGCACCCGCAGAAGCACCTGAACAGGCACTTGGAAGATCGGAGGACAGCGGTCGACTCAGAGTCACAAAGGAGGGTCCCACGATGTCGGAGTCCAACTCAGCGAGTTGGGCAATGCAGGACGGAGTGCTGGGGATCTGGGCTAGGCTGTGCACGAAGGAAGTCTTGCAAAAGTGCACAGAAGCCAGAGCAGCTGCAGTTTTCACGCAGTACACAGGATTACTGTCTGGCATGGGGAGGCAATGACTTACCTCCACCAAATTTTGAGAGAAGGGCTACTGGACTGTTGAAGACACTTTGACCCAGCTCCTGTGTTCCAGGGACCACACTCGTCAGGATAAGAGGGGACCCAGAGGACCGGTGATGCAGAAGTTTGGTGCCTGCGTTAGCAGGGGGAAGATTCCGTCGACCCACTGGAGATTTCTTCTTGGCTTCAAGTGCAGGATGAAGGCAGACAGCCCTCAGAGCATGCACCACCTGGAAACAGTTGAGAAAGCCAGCAGGATGAGATGCTACAATGTTGCTGGTAGTCTTCTTGCTACTTTGTTGCAGTTATGCAGGCGTCCTGGAGCAGTCATCGGTCGATCCTTGACAGAAGTCGAAGAGGGAAGTGCAGAGGAACTCTGGTGAGCTCTTGAATTCGTTATCTGGTGAGATACCCACAGGAGAGACCCTAAATAGCCCTCAGAGAAAGGTAAGCACCTATCAGGAGGGGTCTCTGACGTCACCTGCTGGCACTGGCCACTCAGAGCAGTCCATTGGGCACTCACACCTCTGCATTCAAGATGGCAGAGGTCTAGGACACACTGGAGCTCTGGGCTTCTCCCCTGGGAGGTGCTCATCAGGTAGTGGTCACTCCCTTTTCCTTTGTCCAGTTTTGCACCAGAGCAGGGCTGGGGGGATCCCTGAACCGGTGTAGACTGGCTTATGCAGAGAGGGCACCATCTGTGCCCTTCAAAGCATTTCCAGAGGCCAGGAGAGGCTACTCCTCCCAGGCCCTTCACACCTATTTCCAAAGGGAGAGGGTGTGACACCCTCTCTCAGAGGAAATCCTTTGTTCTGCCTTCCTGGGACCAGGCTGCCCAGGCCCCAGGGGGGCAGAAACCTGTCTGATGGGTTTGGCAGCAGCAGTATCTGCAGTGGAAACCCTGGAAAGTTAGTTTGGCAGTACCCGGGCTCTATGCTGGAGACCCGGGGATGCATGGAATCGTCCCCCCAATACCAGAATGGTATTGGGGTGACAATTCCTTGATCCTTGACATGTTACATGGCCATGTTCAGAATTACCATTGTGACGCTACATATCGGTATTGACCTATATGTAGTGCACACGTGTAATGGTGTCCCCGCACTCACAAAGTCAGGGGAATTTGCCCTGAACAATGTGTGGACACCTTGGCTAGTGCCAAGGTGCCCACACAGTAAGTAACTTTGCACCTAACCTTCACCAAGTGAGGGTTAGACATATAGGTGACTTATAAGTTACTTATGTGCAGTGTAAAATAGCTGTGAAATAACGTGGACGTTATTTCACTCAGGCTGCAGTGGCAGTCCTGTGTAAGAATTGTCTGAGCTCCCTATGGGTGGCAAAAGAAATGCTGTAGCCCATAGGGATCTCCTGGAAACCCAATACCCTGGGTACGTAGGTACCATATACAAGGGAATTATAAGGGTGTTCCAGTGTGCCAATCAGAATTGGTAAAATTAGTCACTAGCCTGCAGTGACAATTTTAAAAGCAGAGAGAGCATAAACACTGAGGTTCTGGTTAGCAGAGCCTCAGTGATACAGTTAGGCACCACACAGGGAACACATACAGGGCATACTTTATGAGCACTGGGGTCCTGACTGGCAGGATCCCAGTGACACATAGGCAAAAACAAACATACATACCGTAAAAGTGGGGGTAACATGCCAGGCAAGATGGTACTTTCCTACACTAGGGCCTTTTAAATCTGGCCCTATTTTCTGTAACAGTTATCTCTAAATGCGAGGGTGCATATCATACTAAGAAACCAGTGCTAAATGCTGGGAGTAAGTTGGGGAAAATCCAATTGCAAGGGCGCATTTATTGAGCATGAGTGGCTGCTTGTGCCCGCTTTTCATGTTCTGTTGTATTTAGTGCTATTTATTTTTTCAGAATGCATCCTTGCTTCCAGTTTGGACACAAGGGGGAATTTTGGCACTAAGAAAATTGCTCTAAATGCAGAATTAATCTTTTTGTGTAATTTAGTACAATCACACCGAATATTAGGGCAATTCTGTGTGAACTCACTACAGGGAATTACGTGAGTTATACCCAACCCTAATTAACTGATGAACGAATAGATTGGCTGGACTGCGGAAGCCATTTATAAACGAGTGTAAGTTTTATAGTCACAACATATTCACTGGTTCTGAAATTACCCAATGAAGGATAACTTTGGGAAGAACGTATGGTTTGATAAAGGCTGTCTTGTGCGTAAAAGCATACTTTTGCAAATGCATCAGTGGCTCACAAATGTGGCAAAGAATGTTTAAATGTAAAGAAAACAAAATATATGGTATTGCTACTCCATGCAAAATCACTGTATTTTGATTGCTTTAAAGGAGAAATCATTCAGGATAGCAATCAGGATAAAGGGAATAATTCACTGTGTCCTAGTCTAATTTGTTCTTGCCCTACTGCAGTAGGCTACTTTTGATCACTAAAATATATCAAAATGTTCTTATAGTGAAAGCTACCCCAGCAGTTAACCTGATACAATACGCCGAAAAATTAATTCAATAGAAGTAGGCCTGTTGTAATCAATACCCTCTTTTGTCAAAATGAATGTGTTGTGATATACCACTTGGCCTTTTCAGTTGCCCCTAGAACACAATGAAGAAGGTCTCAAACACAATTTTTAAAACCAAAATCAATCCGTGGCATAGGCACTTACACATGGCTGTGGAGAAGCTCCAACTGGTTGTAGAAAGCTGGGCTTGCAGCTAACCAGCTATCAAAGCCACCATAAAAGACAACTTTGCCTCTGCTCATGAATAGGCAACTTTAATATTCTATGAGAATGGGGCATACATGCCTCATTAATATCATCCTATATGACCCAGTCAAATCGCCAGGACCTAAAACAAGCGCTAGGAAAACACAAATCATGCTGTTGTCCAGCACTGTAAAGTGCCCGTTGTAAATTCCTGAGGCCAATCTTTATACAACAAGGCATACGAAGAGCCACAGAAACTCAAAATGTTTTATTTTCTCTGGAAACAGTGACAGGCATGGCCAAATTCGTCAGGTTTATGCATTTGGTTTGGACACTGTTAAAAGATAAATTCCCAAGCACCCTGCCCTCCCCATCGGATCATGCCCCGCCTCTTAGAAGTGACCAGCCCAGTGCACATTAGTACAGGCCACAGATTGTACCTTTCCTATGAACTATCTAACTTCAGCTCAGTAGTAAAATGAACAGAAATCAAACCATGCACAGAAAAACCTTTTGGCTAACTGTTCTATTATTTGAGATTTTCGCCACTTTTGTGATAGTACAGAACATAAGGAAACAGAATCAAGAAGGAGCAGTTCTAGGTTGTTTGTTTTTACCATATCGGAGTTTTAATTTGCTAATTTGTCACTTTATAACACTTCTAAGCAATCATACAATAAACAATTCATTCATTTATTTACTTGGCCTTTTTTACTTTCTCAACTGTTTTATAAGAATATTATCAACAAAGAGAGGGATAGGGAGGTTAAAGGTCCAGTGTACGTTCTACCAGTAAGACTAATCAACAACAAAAGGTACACTGTTCCATGCGTCTAGGGGGACATTTAAATGTTCAGGAGCAAGAGCCCTCACACACCCAGATGGATGTCATGCTTCATCATCGGGAAGCTCCTCGTCAGACCGGCGGTGCAATATCTGATGGGCTCCCCTTTCGGGGGCTCTTTACCGGAGATCTTTTAGAGGTGGCTGTTGTTAAAGTCGTAATGGTCAGACACTCGTTATAGCAGGAGAGTAGATAGATTAAAATTGATTAGCAATCCCACAGCAATCTGCTCTAATAGTTATATCAAGGGGTTGCGATCAAGATTAAAAAACGTACAGAAAGTGGAGAATGAGGTTCATGCTCAACCACTTTAAAAATGCCTGGAGATCTGGGAAATTGTCACCTGACCCCTAAGGTCTGGTCAACATGTTTCGCGTAATGTGGTCGTGAAAGATGCTCTAACGCTTCATCAGGACCTACAATCAACTGAACTTCTCCTGACTGTATGGTAAATGAAAGAGACACTATCTATTATGTATATTAAAATGTATAACAGTCACTTACATTTGAGTAAACTGTCTCGTCAAAAATTGAATCAAAAAAGGTCGCCCATCCCTCTTCATTTGGGGGGCCCCTTGGGGAATAACACAGTCCAGCCAGTCACTTTTGGAACTCGGCGGTGTTCGTTGATGTAACCTACCCGCGGCGTGCTCGCTCCTGAACATTTAACTGTCCCCCTAGACACATGGAACAGTGTACCTTTTGTTGTTGTTCATAAGAATATTATCCTAAGGGATGTGAAAAAGGAAAATCTTTTGACTTCATAAAGAGGGGAACATTCAATTGTCCATACTCAGGTTTCTTTTTGCTTTTTTGTTTCAGTTCTTGAGAATGGGCCTTTATTAATATTATTGTAAAAAAAAAAAAATTCGACATGCTGAAAAGGCTTCTGCCACCATGCTGGACTAGACTAACAAAATAATACCGTATGATCCAATCAAGAAGAAACAGAATCTGTACATGGGCAATGTAGATCTACCATCGTCTTTTTGCATGTTCTCCAGAGAACGTTTGTGGGGGAAGATGAAAAATCAAAGTTGTTACATTTAGTGATACAGCTGAATTCCGATTCCTGGGCCCACACTGAGCTTCAAGGCAGTGGAGTAAGTTTGCCATTGATACTGAGTGCTGACATTATGGTCTTAGTCTCCCAAACACTCGGGGCCTTCCAAAACTGACAAATCCTATAAGTGCATACTTGCAGACAAAGGTCTGACCATAAACACAAAAAACAATGACCATGAAAACTGGGCTTTAAGTATCAAAGTATAACTGAATACTACAAGGAAATAGGTTGCAGAAAGTTATCAGTTTTAATTAACAGTGTCTCCTTCTAACACAGGATAGTCAGACTAATGTCCTGTCTAAATATTTTCTGTGTGTGCAGCAATGAAGGTTTTTTGTGCACTGCAGCTAAGCTTACGAACACAGAAGACATCCAATGACTTACTATGTAAGTGTGCAAGCTATGGACATTAGTAGATTAGAAGGCAGACTTCTAATTACAAATCCTCTCTAATGGCAAAATTGGATTTATGATTACAACTATCACTTTTAGAAAGATGGCATTTTTCTGCTCTTAAGCCCTGTGGGCCTGTTGCCTGCCTCCAATACACTTCTGGGTTGTCTGACAGATAGACTTTGTGTTTTCCTTCTAGACAATCATACACAAAAAAAGCTTAGGCGGGCCATTTAGATCCTGATGAACCATCACCAGGCTGAGGGGCCTTCCTGAGCTAAATGGGAGGAAGAAGCTGACACTTGCACCAGAATAGGGTGGTGCCTCTCCCACACAAAGAGCTCCATAACCCCTGTAGTGTGTATGGATCCAGGACAGGAAAGAGAGGATCTGTGTGCACTTCACAGCCCCTAAGCCCCTCCCTCTTTGAAGTCATCCCCACATGAAAGGCAACACTGGGTATAAAAACTGGACTTCTGACCCTACCAGTTCAGTACACTTCTGGACCTGAGGATCCTCTGCCAGGAAGAAGGACAGCTGTGCTGTTGAAAGGACTGCCACTCTGCTGGAACTCTGCTGAACTTTGTTGAACTCCTGCTTTGCTGTGCCTGCCCTTCTGCCTGCTGCCCTTCCTTCCTGGAAGTGAGAATGTTTCGACCTGCATCTTTTCATACGAGAACCAAGTGACCCCAAGGGTTGCTGGCTTGCCTCTTGTTCTAAAATCTCAGGGCTGCCAAAGACTTCCTCCAACTCTTCTGCAGCTGCTAAACTCTGTCAACTGTGAGCCCTGGGCCTTGAAAGGGGACTGTGAAGCTGTTCCCCTGCTAAACTCAATGCATCAAAGTTGTTGTACTGATTGGAACCACAGCAACCTCGCTTGAGGCTGACGTGTTGCCCCTGAGGTTAAAGACTTCACATCAACAAATTGTCTCTTAAGTTAAGCCTGACTGTTCAGTGTCTACCAGAGGGTGAGCACAGGTTAATTTAGGGTATGTATCTTATTTACCCTGTCTATAATTGTGTTGCCTACTTGGACATGATAAATTCCTCGGCCAACTATAGACCCAGGGGCTGATTTAAAAGGCCTGTGTGCCACCGGAATGTCACTTTTAATGAGAGTTTGGCGGCACACACTGCAGAGGCTTTTCATTGCCTTCTAGATATGGAATGAGGTAACACAGTGCAAGTGGATACATTGGCTCACACTGCAATAGGGAGGTGCACCATGGGCGTTACGGTGGGTGTTCCAACATAACACCCGTGGCATTTGACACATTCCCAGATTTACAACCTGCTGTCAACCTAGGAGTGCTTCAAAAGCCTATGTCTCCCCAGAAGAGGCGTAAGGGAGGTGCAATGAGGAGAAATTACAATATTTCTCCTAATTTTTTCCTCTTGCTATGTGTGCTGCATTCTGCAGCATACATCGTAAGAAGAAATCCCCTCCATTGATTGTTTTTATGCAGGAAGGTGTTCCTTTCTGCAAAAAAGAATCATGCCTATGAGAGAAATCACATTTTATTAATATATTAGAGGCATAGAAGTTAGCATCTGGTGGCTAATAAGTTTACATTTAAAGGGGCTAACAGAGAAAATAACACATGTAAAATGTGAACATTTGAATTATGGTGGACCATGAGTCCACCATTTGTATTAAATATTAGGTTTTAAAATTAAATATTTTGCATTGATATTAAATTAAGTACTAAAATGAATTCACATCAAGAGTGTTCTTATTAAGATCTAGATTAAGAATGGAAACATTTTATAAATATGAATTAATCATACATATATTAAATTAGAAAAATTTTATTAATGTGAGTTACATGTGTGCAGAAAAAGAAATGCATGTTTAAATCAGTTCTAACATGTCATAAATAATGTTTGTAATTAAATGATTTGCTTTGCATATTTGAATTGAATTGTAAGGTGTGCAATAGGTTTAATAATGCATTAAGGGCCACATTTTAAATAAATGGTGCTGCACCCAGTGCAGCATCACTTTTCTTGCGCCCCTTAGTGCCCCCCTGAATGGCACCGTGGGCCTCATTATGACCCTGGCCAAGGTACCGCCGCTGAATGACCGCACCGCGGTCAAAAGACCGAGGCGGCCATTTAGACATTTCCTCTGGGCCGGCGGGCGCTCTCCAAAAGAGCGCCCGCCGGCCCAGAGGAAATGCCCCTGCAACGAGGACGCCGGCTCAGAATTGAGCCGGCGGAGTTGCAGGGGTGCGACGGGTGCAGTTGCACCCGTCGCGTATTTCAGTGTCTGCTTAGCAGACACTGAAATACTTTGCGGGGCCCTTAAACGGGGGCCCCGCGGCACCCCCTACCGCCATCCTGTTCCTGGCGGGCGAACAGCCAGGAACAGGATGGCGGTAGGGGGTGTCAGAATCCCCCATGGCGGCGCAGCAAGCTGCGCCGCCATGGGGGATTCTAAGGGCAGCGGTAAACCGGCGGGAGACCGCCGGTTTGCCTCTTCTGACCGCGGCTGAACCGCCGCGGTCAGAATGCCCTGCGGGGCACCGCCGGCCTGTCGGCGGTGCTCCCGCCGACCCTGGCCCCGGCGGTCTTAGACCGCCGGGGTCAGAATGACCCCCCATGTGTGCGCCGTACCTAAGATATGGCGCACCATGGCAGTAGTTAGGGAACTAGTGTCGACATTTTTTATGCTAGTTGGGAGCTTTGCAGGATTAGGTTCACAAATGTTTACGCTAATCCTGCAAAGGCCATTGAGGCCAATTGTAAACAATGGTTTGCCTCCTTTTAACGCCTGCTCTGAGCAGGCATTAATATTGCCCAAAAAATGACGCATAGAAATCTTTTAGATTTCTTTAGACATTTTTTTCGCCCCCCCCCCCTAAAGGGGGAACGCCCCCTTTGCATACATTATGCATGGCACATGCATGATGTAGCGCACAGTGTTACAAAGTGGCGCAATGCATGCATTGCGCCACTTTGTCAATCTGGCTTGGCTTTTTTGGCCATCCAACTCCATATTAGCATAAAGAAAATGACGCTAATGTGTCATTAGTTGGCGCTGGGGGCTCTTAAATCTGACCCTAAGTGTGAAAATGTATATTAAGGCTTTCTTAACTTGACTAGTCCCGGAAGATTCATTTTGCAGCAGTAATGGAAAACCACTTGTTCATTCTGTTCCCTCCGACCTGATTCCTTTATCTAGGTTGTTAATGTGATGTTATATGTCCTATTGTATTGAAGGCACAAAACACGTTTTAGAATTAACAATGTTACATTATTTCCTCTAGCTTTCAAACAAGACAGTAAACTCATGATTCTTATGTGAAACACGTTTAGTTTCATGAGAGAAAACTATCAAGTAACAAATAGCTAGAGAATGTAGTATATTGTTGGAACTGTGTGAAATCATACAAATAACAGTGCACTTTTGCTGAGAAGATTTGGAATTGTTGCAAATTCTATGGTGCCATCGACAGTCATTGGGCACTGAATCTGACATTTGAAGTGCACCCACCTAGAGGACCAGTGAATGGATTGTGCATATTTCTAATTAGCGAGGAACTTTGGAAATTGTAAGTCAGTCCTAGGGAGTTCCTCTCCTGCCTCAAAGCTGTCCAGAACCTTTTTGAGTCTGCTCTCACCCTCTGTTTCTTTAAGTCCCCAGATGAGTTTACTCATCTTAGTTTTAATTGCCCTATTCTGTTATGCAGTTCAGTACAAATATGCCCAACTCATTCTGAAAAGTTGATCTGTCCTATGTGCAGCTCATGTTCTGCACTGTCTTGATGCTGCTGTCAACTGACACCGATCTTGCAGACGAAACACTACTGTCCCATGAGGAGAGGTATAACTAAATGCGTTTTTCTTGTTTTCTTTCAGTAAGGTACTTACACCAGCATAATTTTTCTAGTGAGTTGCCCTAGTTAGATGTTTTTTCCAATTATGTTTATCTTTCTTTTAATTTTGCCTTTGCCCGCATATGTTTGTCCTTTCCCACACATGCAAGTCTAAATTTGTGTTAAAGATAGGAAAGGCCCAGCCCTGAACCCTGAAATCTGAATTTGAATGTTAAAACTGTAATTTGATGATTAACTGATGTCACCAAAATATACTTTGAAATCTGACAATGCCGGACATATTGTGTTGTTGCTAATCCATAATATTCCTTTGGAGTGGTTAACAGTGTTGATGTGTAGTTGGCTAATGCAGCTGTGCGTGAATTTATTTAGCGCTGCCTAATGCCATTCCAAAGCACCATCTGTGCGCCATATTTAAGTAATGACGCATGATGGTGCTGAGAAATGGCTAGCGTCAAGTAAAAAGACGCTAGCTCTGGAGGGGTGGCATTAGGGGGAATGACGCTAGTGGGTCAGAAATTACGTTAGGCTGGTTAGCGACAACAATTCTGCCGCTAATCAGCCTAGCGTCATTTTTTATGCACAAGCAGCCAAAAAATTATTCCTGTCTAAGTTTAGACAGGAGTCATGCCCACCACTCCAATGGCCACCACAGGGGACCAGTGTCCTCTGGGCAAGCCCAAAATACCCAGTGCCAGGCAGAGGGCCCCATGTAAGGTGCGCCCCAATGGCACAACACACACATACACAAACACTTACCTGCAACTTACCTGGGATGGGCTCCCTCCTCCTGTGGTGTCTCTGTGGTGTGGGTGGTGGTGTTGCTGGGGATTGGGGTGGGCATCTTTGTGCCCATTCCACGGAGTTTAGCCATGGAAGTGGGCCTACCTGCACCCTAACGCCTGGTCTGACCCAGGTGTCAAATGATGGCGCTAAGCGGGCTTAGCACCATTATTTAGGCCTGCCTCCTCCTTGCACATCATTTCTGTGCCGGCAGGTAAATATGGCACTAGGGGATTAGCATTGTGTTTAGGACGGGAACGCCTACCTTGCGTCTCATTGACGCAAGGTGGTTTTGCGCATCCTAAACATGGTGCTAACTCCAATATTTTAACACTAGACGGGTGTAGCGTCAAAATATAAATATGGAGTTAGGTTAGCGCCATTTTAGTGCCAAAATAAATGTCGCTAAGGTGACACTAACCATCCATAAATATGGGTCTAAATCTTTTCAGACGTTTCAGTCAGCCTATGGTTTTCATGTATGCTTATATCATACTTTTGCACGCCATATAGGTGACACTGAATTTGGCTTTGTAATAAAGCTTTGAAACTTTATTCAGTTTGGAGTTTGATTTAGTGTTAAATTATTCCTGGTGTTTAGAATTGTTTATGGTTTGTGGCATTGATTTGTGATTGAATGATTCTGACTACTACAACCTTTCCAAGTCCAAAGATCTAGTCGACCTCTATAGGTGAGAATAGTGATGTAACTCACCAGCACAATTGTGGTTTCTGAACCCGAGGCAGGCAGAAATTCCTTCCAGCCCCAGTGCGCCAGCACCTACAATGCAGACAACTTTGCACCAAGGTGGAGAGGTGCCTGTGTTGGTTCAGGTAGCCAATTTTGTGGCAGTGCATGGGAAGGGGACAAGAATGCGCTGTGTCCTATAAATACAAGGCATTCCTGGCCTTTTCTTTTGACGCAAGACAGCACAGCAAGAAGGCTTGAAGCACTGCCCTGCACCAAAAAATTGTAAATATGCCCGCCAATTTCTAACATCCCATCTTCCTTGCCATGTAACAGCGTGCATGCAGCCACTACATTTCTGTGCACTGGCTGAGAGAAGGCTCTGCGCATATTACGTTACAGTTACCCTTGCGTCAGACTATTGTACATAATGAGACAGAGCCGAAGGGCATGAATGGGGCCATTCATAGTCATATAGTGGTACCACACACATGGTAACTTTTTCAAATAAGTAAAAGGCACTCCTTGGAAATATGTTGAAGCTGTTTATTAAGTCACCAAACAAGGACCCCTGACCGCAGCCTTCATCAACTGTCCACCGTCTCCCCCTCATGGAATCCTCCCTCCGGTTACATTCTACATTCCATAGCTTGTCAGGAGCAGTACAATGAAAATAAAAGTACATAGAATAGATTGTCATTTGACATGTCACAAGATATAACACATCCCCTTTCCTAAAAATTAAAACAAACTAAACATAACAATGGTAAAAAAAAAAAAATGAAAATAAAAAAATATATAACATCTATACTTAACAAAACAAAATATATACAGGACCATATAATGCATGGTAAGGATGCTCGCTCTAACCAATCAATGAAACATACTTAAGTACACTCATAATCGCAAAATCTCTTCGGCTTTATCTTAACGCGATTAGATGTTCTATTTTCAGTGACCTCGGTTGCAGTTTTTTTCTTTGTTCCAAACCATTGTCTCATTTCAATCTCGCTGCACAAAGTAACCTTCCTCATATTCCACCACTTTCCATCTGACAATCTCACCAAGTTTCCTTTGGCTTCGAGCACCTCTTTAGGATCTGACCATTTGGAAAATCCCTTTTTAAACATACCCCCTTCACGCACTTAGACATACATTCCCTTTTCACACCTCCTTCTCACTTTTATCAACTTTTCATTATGTCTTTGCACATAGTGGTCTTGGTACTTCCTAACCTTTTCTTTCATTGTTTTTTCCTTCAACCCCTGTCGATTTGTCCTTTCCATCCAAGCAGGCACGGCCACTGTGCACGGCACTCTACCTTTCATCAACTTGAATGGCGTTTCCCCAGTTACAGAATGTGGTGTAATTCTGTAATCCCATAACATATCCTTCACTTGTTTTTTCCAACACAGGTTTGCAGACATAGCTAGTTGTATACACTCTCCTAACACCCTGTTGAAACGCTCCACCAAACCATTCCCCCTGGGATGATAGACAGGTGTCTTGTGATGCTTAATACCACACTTGCTAAGAAATGACTCAAATTCCTCAGAAACAAATTGAGGACCATTGTCAGACAAAATAATGCCTGGACATCCTTCCCTTCTAAAAACCTCCTCACAAAATGTAATCACATTGGATGACTTTATATCCCTCATGAACGCCACTTCTGGCCACTTAGAATGGTAATCCATCATTACTATTGCAAACCTGTCATTAGTACCTAAACACTCAAAAGGACCACAAATGTCTATGGCTACTTTTTCCCACGCTCGATCAGGAAATAGAATGAAATTCAAAGGTGTGTCCTGTGATGTGTGCGACTTGTCACTACATGCACATGGAATACAGTTCCTGACAAAACATTCAATCTGTATATCCATGCCTGTCCACCAAAAATCAGTCCGAGCTTTTCGCTTCATGGCTGACATTCCTCCATGCCCCACATGTAGTAACTCCATTAGCCTGTGACATACATTTTTGGATACCACTAACCTTTCACACCTCCTCACAATACCATCAGAGACAGACAATTCATCCCACACATTTTTGAAAACATACAAATCTTCCGACATCTTCCAACCCTGCTTAGATAACAACACCCTTGTAAGCAAACTCAATTCGGTATCGTGTGATACAGCCTGTTTCCATTCCTCCTCACTGACGGCACCATTGCTCACTTCAGCTATTTCTGCCACCATCCATTCCTCATCCTCAGGATACTCTTCCCCAACCAATGGTAGCCTCGACAAACAGTCAGCGTTCACATTCTTTGTCCCTGGCATGTACTTTATGGTAAACACAAACTCTTGAAGTCGATATATCCACTTAGCTATGCGTGTAGTAGCTCTGCTAGCTCCCCTCGTAGAAAACAAATCAATTAAAGGCTTGTGATCTGTGCGCAATTCAAACTCCATACCCCCACAAATGTTCTAAAGTGTTGTATATCCCACCAACAAGCCAATGCTTCCTTTTCTATGGTAGAATATGTGCTTTCAGCACCTTTGAGTGTACGAGGAGCAAATGCCACTGCTCTTTCCCGACCATCACACTTCTGCATTAACACTGCTCCTAGACCGTAATTGCTGGCATCTGTTATGATTATTGTCTTATCAGCAGGATCAAAAGGTTTTAACACTACCGCTTTTAAAATAGAGCCCTTAATATCCTCAAACGCCCGTTGGCATTCCTGTGTCCAATTAAATATCATTCCTTTTTTCATAAGTGCTCGCAACACATGGACCCTTTCAGAAAAATGATCCACAAACTTCGAATAATATTCCGCAAGCCCCAAAAAAGAACGCAGTTGTTCTTTATCTTGAGGAACTGGTGCTTCTTCAATCGCTTCCACCAAATTGCACTTGGGTTTAATCCCTTCACTTGTCAGTGTGTGTCCTAAGTACTCAACCTCTTTCACCCCAACCTTGCATTTATCCAAACCAATAGTAAGACCAGCCTGTTCTAATCTTTTCAAAACCGTCGATAGCACTACATCATGCAGTTTTGGAAAACAAGCACATTTGTCATGCCCTGCAATATCCTCTGCATGACCCTTTGGAACACTGATGCTAAGCCAAAAAGCATGCAAGTAAATCTATAAGCCCCTTCTGGAGTTACAAAAAATGTAAGATGCCTGGAACACGAATGCAGTTGTATTTGATGATAAGCATTTGATAAATCTAACGTAGTGAAATATCCAGCATTTTTCACGGACATCAACATTTCATTAATGCAAGGAAGAGGATGCCGGTCAACCCATATACACTCATTAAGATCACGCAAGTCCACACACATGCAAATCTTGCCATTGGGTTTCCTCGCTATAACTATAGGGCTCAGCCACTCGGAGGCTTCAATAGGCTCAATCACACCAGCATCACATAAACGCTTCAACTCCTCCTTCAATTTTTCTCGTAATGCTAATGGAACATTCCGTAATTTATGTACCTTTGGGGTCACACCCTTTTTTAAAACAATTTTGTGTTCAAATCCCGTCAAGCAACCCAAACTTTGAGCAAATAAATTTGGAAATAAAGAGCACCATTTACTTTTCTTGAGCTCTGTCACCAACACCTGGTCAGGATGATTGGGGTTCAATATCATTGCTAATGCTCGTTGCTCCCTCCAACCCAGCAACGTTCTCCCTTTTTCGACCACATAAATTTTGCCTTTTGCTTTCCTTCCCAAAAATTCTAGATCTGCTGTGAAATATCCCTTTAAAGGCAATTAAGTCCCACAATACCCTTCAGGCTCAACATCAGTAGGACACAACTCATACTTGCCTATGCTCTCCCAAACAGACTCATCCACCAATGTAAAAGGCGACCATGAATCTGCCCATGCTTGTACTTCTTTGTCATTCATTTTCACAGTGCATTTTGGAGGATTATATTGTTCACCTACTTGATTTACCTTGTATTGTGATTCTACACCACATACTACCATCACTTAAATTTCATTATCATTATCAGTAACCATCTGATGTTCAATTTGAGCATCACCTTCATTCACCAGGTTTACTCCCTTTTTCACATACATGCTTGTACCCATCTTACACACTCTGGCAAAGTGTCCCATCTTTTTACACTTAAAACACTTTGCATTGCCAGCAGGACAATTACTTGCTTCTGCAATATGTCTTGCACTTCCACACCTATAACATGTCTTTCTTCTATCTCCGTCCTGTGATCTCATCAAGCCATTTCCCAACTCTATCTTACTACTAGTGCGTGCAGGTCTTTTAACCACATTCACAGCCGCACTTTCACTTTGCTCTATTTTTTCCTTGAATGCATTGCTGCTCAATTCTTTTACATATCGGGAAGTGTCTTCCATACGTCTGGCTATCTCAATGTTTTTTTCTAAAGTGGGATCCTTCAAATCTAACAATTTCTCTTGAATTTTAACATTATTGGTTCTATTAATTAATTGATCCCTTATTATTTCATCACGTATATCTCTAAACTTGCATGAAATGGACAATCTTCTCAGGACTGCAACATACTGTTCAATAGTTTCACCCTGCAGTTGAGCTCGCGAAAAAAATATATGTCTTTCTACCACTACACTTATTTTTTTTCCAAAATTATCTTCCAAAGCTTTTAAAGCATCTGCATACTCATCCTCCTCTATCCCATCTGCGTCCGAGCTCACATTTTCATCTCTATACTCATTAACATTTATAGGTAACGTTCTCAAAACTCTTCTTCCTTCCACACCCAGACAATGCTTCAAAATGGCCAATTTCCTTTTTGCAACAAACGTGTCCCCCTCAATGGCCTCTAAATATGCTTCAAACATGTCCTTCCAATCTTCCCATGCTATACTTGGGGATCCTGGTTCTTGAAAAAACTTTGGCTGTGCAGATATAGACTGTCCTGCCATGTTTACACCAATATATTTTTATGTCTACACCAGCTAGACATGCATGGGGTGTAAATATTCTTTGCTAAATAACCTTTTACAATTATAATTAAATGTACAAGGCTAATTCCTACTACTAAACAGATTAATACAAAATAAATATGTGTGGTGAGTTTGAAATTTCTCCACCAGGTGGAGCTGTTGTTCAATTATTGTACAAGAATTTCGACCATATCAAAAACCGAATGAAACACTTCCTTGTTGGTCCCAAATTGGAAACAGATGTTGTTTTAGACTTTCCCCCTGACTTCCTTTGTCATGACGTCCTGACATGTGGCTGCGCTGCCTCACAGAGGGATCCTAAAATGTTTTATTTATGATGCTTCCAGTAAAGTTCAATGTTAATGTATCTGTGCTAAATATAGAAATTCCTTCAGTCACAGAATGTTCAGGGCATTTCCAAGGTCTCTCCCATGCTTGTAGTTTCAATCACGCGCACGCATCTCTCCAACTGTTTTTCAGTTATGCTTCGTGTGCTCACAGCGCGAGCTCCCTCCGAGGTACTGACTATTCAATAACCATAAACTTGGTTATAATATGTTTTTGCTGGAAATCACAGCAGTCATGCAGGGCAACAACAATCACTTTCCTTTGTAAATTACAGTTTTACTTGAATTTGCTGCAGCACATTTCAAACTTCCACACTACTCGGAATGTGTAAACAACCACGGCACGGTCGCTCTCCAACTTGACCCTTCGCACACATCAGCAATAAACTGGGTTCCATCAGTCAGTAGCCCAATCTTCTTTTTCTTTTCTTTCTTGTGAAATACTTGCCACAAATGCTGCGAGCACACTGTTCACTTCACCGACGTCTTCAGAAATGAGTCAGGGGTCCAATATCTTCATAAAGGTTTCGCCAGTTCCAACCATAGAGTGCTTAATCTCCGCATCCCATCCTCGTCGCCACTTTTCCAAATAAGTAAAAGGCACTCCTTGGAAATATGTTGAAGCTGTTTATTAAGTCACCAAACAAGGACCCCTGACCGCAGCCTTCATCAACTGTCCACCGTCTCCCCCTCATGGAATCCTCCCTCCGGTTACATTCTACATTCCATAGCTTGTCAGGAGCAGTACAATGAAAATAAAAGTACATAGAATAGATTGTCATTTGACATGTCACAAGATATAACAGTAACATTTCACTACAACACATACTAAGGGCCTCATTTACAAGAATCTGAAGCATTCCCATGGATGCTGCATATTTTTTGCTCTTCCCACACATTCCCTAACAACGCCATTAATGCGCTGTATTTATGGTGCACGTTTTCAGAGTTGCATCAGAAAGTCTGACGCATATGTTGGTTCTAAACTCGCACATTGCTGGAGTAGCGTCTTTAAACTGATGTAACTCTTGCAATGCGAGGAGTCTCCAATAGGAAAAAGCCCTGCATCAAGTTTATGCCTGCTCTGTACAGACAGTAAAATTTTGATGCAATGAAGTCGCAGAATGATGCAGTGAAATTTAAATTTCACTGCATCAGTTCTGCATGGCTTTTCCCCTGGGAACACCTACCCTGCATATATTATACCTGCCGCAAATATAATGAGATGCAGGGCTTTAAAAACTGATGCATTGGGCCCAATGCGTCAGTTTGTAAATATGGAGCAGGGTAGTGCACTTCTAGTGCCACTGCTGCGTCAAATAAAAATGATAAAGTGGTGGCACGAAGGGTTTGTAAATGAGGCTCTAAGGGCCACATTTATACTCTGTTTGCGCCGGATTTGCGTAGTTTTTTTTTTACGCAAAATCGACGCAAAACGAACTCCATATTTAGGGCCATAGTTATACTCTGTTTGCGCCGGATTTGAGTTTTTTTTTTACGCAAATTCGACGCAAAACGAACTCCATATTTATACTCTGCGTTAGACGCGTCTAGCGCCAAAGTTCCTGGAGTTTGCGTCATTTTTTAGCGTGGACACCTACCTTGCGTTAATTATATGCAAGGTAGGCGTTCCCGTCTAAAAAATGACTCCCAGGCCTGTGCGCCTTCTTTACACTCCCGTGCAAAAATGACGCACGGGATTGGGCGGGTCAAAAAAAATGACGTCTAGCCGCGTTAGCGTAATTTTTTAAGGCCTGCTCAGGGCAGGCGTTAAGGGACCTGTGGGCTCGGAAGGAGCCCACAGGTGCCCTCCCATGCCCCCAGGGACACCCCCTGCCACCCTTGCCCACCCCAGGAGGATGCCCAAGGATGGAGGGACCCGCCCCGGGACATTAAGGTAAGTGCTGTTATGTATTTTTTTTTTTTTTGTGGCATAGGGGGGCCTGATTTGGGCCCCCCTACATGCCACTATGCCCAATGACCATGCCCAGGGGACAAAAGTCCCCTGGGCATGGCCATTGGGCAAGGGGGCATGACTCCTGTCTTTGCTAAGACAGGAGTCATGATAATGGCGTCTGGGCGTAAAAAAAAAATGGCGCAAATCGGGTTGAGGCGATAATTTTGCCTCAGCCTGACTTGCCCCATTTTTTGACGCCCAAGCTCCATTTTCCCCTACGCCGCCGCGGCCTGGTGTGTGTCATTTTTTTTGACGCACACCACTCCGCAGCGCCAGCTAACGCCGGCTAACGTCATTGAATAAATACGGCGCGCGCATGGCGCTTCCGAATGGCGTTAGCCGGCGTTAAATTTTTTGACAGTTGTGCGTCGAAAAGTATAAATATGGCCCTAAATGTTTATTTAGGGAAATGCCTATGATGAAGTATGGTCAGGAATAGAATAAAATGAAAGGAACGTTTTGACACCTACACGGAAGCTAATGACGCCATAACATTCCATGTTCTGCGTCCCTGTTGGAAATGGGCCTCTGGTGTCTGAAAACCGGAACATTTGCGGCAGGGAAGAGGTTAACAAAATCAGACTTTTTGATTCAGTTATTGGTTCAGCAGATGAACTTCCTTCAAGAACTTGAAAGAAAGCTGAATATTCTGCACTTAGGGCCAGATTTATGGAAAAGTGGTGCTGCGTCAAAATTGGCAATGCCGCGGTGCGTCACTTTAGAAATGCAGGGATGCGCCATATCTAAGTGAATACGGCGCACCCCTGTGTTTCCCCCTACACTTGCGCTAAATTCAGCTGCCAGCACCAACGCAGGCATCCTTGCACCATTGTGCAAAGATGTCTGCATTGAGGGGTGTGATTGTTTATGTGCGGGAAGGAGTACCTTCCCGCACATAAACAATCACTAATGGCGCTTTGGCACTTCTGTGTGTGCTGCACAATGCAGAACACACAGAAGTGGCAAAGCATCATTTTGAAATTATTGTTTATGTGCAGGAAGGTACACCTTCCCGCACATAAATAATTATTTTTGGCATTTTGCTCTTTCTATGAGTGCTGCAGAATGCAGCATGCATAGAAAAAGCAAAAACCAAGGAGGAATAAAAGTATTCCTCCTTGTTGTGCCCTGCTAATGCCACCCCTGTGGGGTAGCATTAAATTTCATAAATCTGAAGCAGCGTCAAAATACAATGGGTGTTACTGTGGCATGCCCACAGCAACACCCATTGCACGCCCCTTCCACGCACAGTGCTTAACGCGCCAAAGGAGCGTCACGAAAAGTGATGCTCCTGTGGCGCTAGAGGCCTATAAATACGCCCCTTAGTGAGATTGCACTTGAGAGCCAATTGAATGGTCTTGCTATAATGAGCAAGCCATCCAGAATACTTCTTTCCTGGAGGGTATGAGTTCTCTGGAGAATGATTAGACAGGTGCTGCATAATAGTAAAATAGCAAAGCAGTAAGAAGTTCTTACATTTTCTGGATTACGGTCAAACGTGCAATATTTATTGGTTTACCAGTTGACGAAGCAGAGGTATGTGGAGGTGAATAGTAGACGACTGGCACTTTATTTGTTGTCATTAAATTTAGGACAGCTACAGCTGTTTGCCATCTTTAGGAGTTAGGATGGGAAGTTTAAAGTAGAAGGGACATACTGGCATTGAATGGGAAATTTAAGAAAACCACGTGCCATGGAATATGTTTGAGTTAAATGGGTATTCTACATGGCATTGTCATTGTCAAACAAACTATGGCTTTAGGTTGTGAACAAATGAATAAATAAAACTTAAGTTCATGAATAAATAAGAGTAGTGACAGAAGAGCCAGAGAAAAGAGTAAAACCCACGTCCACACTGGTAAATGCATATCTTGTAATTATGGCTTCTCATTTCACAAAGAACTGAGCCTGTATTAGGTCCTGTCTCTTGACTGCTGCTATTTCATAGCATGCCAGACTGTGTTTATTTTGTACCTCGTGAAGTTGTCATCTTGTTAGTATACATGAAGTGAAGTGCATTTATAAAGGCACTTCCATATTTCATGCTAATATTTATCTTGAGTACTGAAGTTATATGTGTAAAGTAATAAAAATCAATTTAGTTTGGTTTCAAAGATCGTTATGTTGGTATGTCTTTTTACCTTCTCCTTTCAATGTCCTGAAGCTGTGCTTATGTACATATTTAGCCTTTATAATACTAACTGAAGCTGGTAATAAAGATTTAAAGATTTACAAAACATTACAAACAAGAATTGCCAAAGTCAAGTGGCTGGCCGCCAATGCTTCTCCTAGAAACAATTGAATCGCTATCCGCATGCTGCTTCTAGAAAACAGTGAATCAAAATGTGCAGGTCTGTATCAGGTTTGAAATAGATAAACAGGGCCCGATTTACAAGAAATGACGCATCACTGTGATGCGTCAGCGGTGCTTCTAAATAATTTGCACTTCAGTATGACAGAATCCTACACCATGGATGCGTCATATTTACAATATGGCGCACCATGTGTTATTGATACTGCTTTAAAAAAAAAAAAAAAAGACTCATCCGTGTGCGCAATGTCGTCAAGAATTATGATGCTTCTGCTGCAAAAGTGACGCAGGACTGGCTTGCGGCACATAGAGTGACACAAATTGGCCCTGCGTCACTTTTGAATGCGTCACAAAATGAGAACTTCATGAAAAAAATGGCATACTTTACAGAGGGCAGTCATGGAGCAGGCAGCAGAAGAAAGGACAACAACCCAAGCACCAGCCAGGAAGCCCAAACAGATTGCCAGGGAAAGAGGAAGTGCAACTTCAGTGAGGAGGAGGATGACATCTTGATCTCTTAGATGACAGAGCACCAACATTAGCTCTTTGCCACTGCAAAATTGCCTCTGGGAGGAAAGAGGCAATTTGGCCGTCCATAGTGGAGAAGGTCAACAGTGTGGAACAAGTGAAGATGACTGTCACCGACTGCAAGAAATGCTGACATGATTATAAGTGCCGGACAAAGGAGAAACTGGCCAACAACTTGAAGGCAGCAATGCAAACAGGAGGATAGAGCCCTGCGCCCCAAGGGGAGCTGGATGCCTTGGAGAAGAGGGTGGCAGCTGTCATTCCAGACCAGTTGGTGGATGGAGTGGCAGGACGTTGACAGAGCAGCACATAAGGAACAACCACAGACACCGGATTAATATTACCAAGGGGCAATGTGGGCAAAAAGGTCATGTTGTGCAGTGCAGCTAACTATGCCCCAGTGCTCCCCTGTGCTGTCAGCAGGGCAAATGGCAGGAATCTGGTCCTTGTCCCGTTAAATGGCACAGAAATGTCAATCCCACTGCCAAGTTACATGTTGCACAGCTCAGTCAGGCTCTGTCATGTTAATCCATTACATGTGTGAAGTACAGCACCAGTCCAGGTTATCCTTTGTATACTGGCATGTGTAGTGGAATGTATAACATGAGTCACCAGAACTACAAGTTCCACAATGCAAAAAACATGAGGGCCCTAACATAAGGTAAGTGGCGCAGAGCAGTGCTGCTAGTTACCATACTGCACTGCCCTGTGCCACATGGAAAGGGGAGGAATGGGCTGTACCTACAAGATAACATGCATTCCTGTCCTCTCCCCCTGTGCTGACTCCCACTCGCTGGCTAGCACCTATGCAAGCATCCTTGCACCATGTTGCAAGTATGCATGTGTCCCTGTAGGAGGCTGGCCTGGTGTGTGGTGGGTACCTATGGTACTAACACCTTACACCAGGTCCAGTTATCCCTTATTAGTGTGGTGTAGGCAGTGTCTAGAAGCCAGGCCCTCTAGAGGTAGCTGTGGATGAGCAGCCAAGGCTTATCTAGGAGACAAGCAAAGCTCATGCAATACCACTGTAATCACACAGCGCTCACACACTTGATAGAAAATACGCAGTAAAGGAACTTTATTTTAGTGACACAAATACCAAAAATACCATAAAGACTATACTCCCTCAAGAGGTAAGTAATACACCAATCATATACATTAGAATGCAGAAATAGGCATAAAAACTGTTAGAAAACAGTGCAATTGGTGAAAATCACAATAGTTAGAAATGGGCCTAGAGGGAGCACAAACCATATCCTAAGAAAGTGGAATGACAAAAGACGGTCCCTCACCTAGGCAAGTGTAGTGTGTAGAGGGGACCTGGATGTACTAGAAAAGCCCAGTGGTAAGTACCACACCGCACCCCAGTGACCAGGAAAACAGGAGTAAATCACAGTAAGTTTTCTAGAACACACACAGAAACGAAAAGAAGTATTATGAAAAACCCAGAAGAGACTGCAAGACACCAACAGTCGATTCCTGGACAAGAAGACCTGTGGAAGAAGGGGACCAAGTCCAAGAAGCACAGAAGAGTCCGGAAGAGCAGGAGCCCCTACTAACCCGGATGAAGGTGCAAAAGGAGAACCACCAGTGAAGAAGAAAAGTCAGCACTGCACCCAAGTGAAGGAAAGTACCTTCTTTTTGGCATGTTACCCCCAATTTCTGCCTGATGTCAGCCTGTTTTTGACTGTGTCACTGGGATCCTGCTAGTCAGGTCCTCAGTGCTTATGGTTTATGGCCTGCTTGTCAGTGTGTTTCACTGTTTTCAAAATTGTCCCTGGAGTCCTGCTAATCAGAACTCCAGTGCTCATGCTCTCTCTGTTTCTTAATTTGTCACTACATACTACTGACTCAGTATTTCACGCCAAATTGGCATACTGGACCCCACTTATAAGTCCCTCACATATGGTAGATAGGATACCCAGGCATTGGGGTTCCAGGGGATCGTTATGGGCTGCAGCATTTCTTTTGCCACCCATAAGGAGCCCATACAAAGATTTCTACAGGACTGCCATTGCAGCCTGTGGGAAATATGGCTGTGAAATAGTGCATGAACTATTTCACAGCCATTTTCACTGCACCAGGTGGTCACTTAAAAGTCACTTATATATCAGGTCTTACAACCCTGAAGCCTGTGTGCAAAGTATCTGTGTGTGTGAGCACCCCTGCACTAGCAGAGGTGCCCCCATGTCGTCCAGGCCTATTTTCCTGGACTTCGTGAATGCGAGAACGCCATGTTAAGTGTGCACTGTACATAGGTCAATACTTATGCACAGCCTCACTATGGTAACTCCGAATTTGGCCAAGTAAGGTGTCTAACAATGGAATGGTACCCCAATACTGATTTCAGTATTGGTTGCCCAATCCCATGCACTCTGGGGGCTCCACAGTGGACCCACAGTACTGCCATACCAATCTTCTGAGTTTTCCACTACAGCACCAACTGCTGCCACCTCACAGACAGTCTTCTGCACTCCAGGGGCTTGAGCAGCTTAATCTCAGGAAGGCAAAACATTGCATTTCCTTTAGGAGAGGGGTGTTACACCCTCTCCCTTTAGAAATAGGTGTTACAGACATAGGAGGGGTATCCTCCCAGAGCCTCTGGAAATGCTTTGAAGGGCACAGATGGTGCCTTCCTTGCATAATCCAGTCTACACCGGTTCAGGGACCCACAGTCCCTGCTCTGGCACAAAACTGGACAAAGGAAAGGGGAGTGACCACTCCTCTGTCCATCACCATCCCAAGGGTGGTGCCCAGAGCTCCTCCAGAGTGTCCCTGGGTTCTGCCACCACTGTTTTGAGGATGGTCAGGGAACTCTGGAAGCATCTGAGTGGCCAGTGCCAGCGGGTGACGTCAGAGACCCCTCCTGATAGGTGCTTGCCTGGTTAGGTGACCAGCCCCCCTCTCAGGGCTATGTAGGGTCTCTCCTCTGGGTGTTTCTTCAGACTCGGATTGCAAGACTCCAGCAGGAATTCTCTGCATCCTTTACATGATCTTCTACCAATGGATGAACCGCTGACTGCTCCAGGAACTCTACAAAAATTCAACAAAGAAGCAAAGATGACTTCTGCAACATTGTATCTTCAGCTCCTGCCAACAACTGCAACAGTTTCCAGGTTGTGCATCCTCCAAGGCCTATCTGTCTTCATCCTGCACCAGAAGAACTGAAGAAATCTCCTGTGGAATGATGGAGTCACTTCCCTGCTTCAGCAGGCACCTTTCTGCAATGATGACCAATGGCTTGGTTCCCCTCTCCAGACGAGGAAACGCGTGGATCCAGCCACTCAGGTGGTGGACTAAAGGGTCTCCGACAGTCCCAATGTCCATCTGTCCAAATTTGATGGAAGTAAGAGCTTGCCTCCCCGCGCAAGACAGTTCTGGGGCTCCTCGTGACTTGCAGTTGCCAAGGCTTGTGTGCGACCTTCCAAGAAGTTCTTTGTGCACAGGACACCATAGGCCTCCAGCACTCCATCATGTGACGCACAGCTTCCTGAGTGGTTCTAGGGCAGCGTGGGAATCCTTTGTGTTGTGCTGCATGCGCCTTCAGTCGCACCTCCTTTGTCCCCGTGCTGTGGGACTCCTGTGCACGCTGCCTGGTCTTCTGAGGGCTCTCTGAGTTGCTGAGAGCCCCTCTTTCTCCCCCTCCTGGGTAGAGGCCAACAGGTCCCTCCTGGTCCCAGGCAGCGCCATTTTCCTCTAATGTCGAGCTTTGCATGTGCTAAGGCTTCTTGGCGGAATTCAGCAACGCAAACCAGACTTCATTCATCTATCCGGCATGGGACATCTTCTGCACCAACTATGAACCCGCATCTGTCTTCTTTGGTGCAATACTGACTGTGTACACACCAATAAAGGCCTAAAACAAGGATGTGTCATCACTCCTACCCTTTTTAATCTGTATACGGCCTACCTGAGCAAGGATCTACTTAGAGGAAATACAGTTCCCCCAAAACTGGGAAAGACAGTGCTTCCCATAATACAATCTGCTGAGGATTTAGTCCTGCTTGCCCAGACTCAATTAGGGTTGAAAAGGGGTCTGGCCATCTGTCACGATTACAACGAAAAAAACGCACTGAAGGTAAACGCGCCAAAAACCAAGGTTCTGGTGTTCGGACATCAGACGCAGAAACATCAAAGAGTCTGGAAACTTGGCCCACATAGAATAGATACGGAAGAAAAGTACCATTACCTTGGAGTGTGGATATCCAACACCAGGAAAATAGTGCGCCAGGCAACAGCATTGAGAAATAAGGCATAGAGAACTACTTATGATCTAGCCAAAGTCCACCTCCGGCTCCAATCACCCACATCAGAATCAATTACAAGAGTCATAAAAGCGAAACTTCTACCTGCCATTACTTATGGCCATCTTGCATATCCCGGCAGGCTAACCACAACACTGGAGAAATGTTAAATGAGACCTTACAAAGGGGTATTTCAAATCCCCAAATTCACCAAACATGCAGGTATACGCCTAGAATTCAATATAACAAGTATGGATATAAATTGAAAAATTAACATAATTAAGCTATTTCTCAGTGTTTGTAGGGCCAATACCGATTGTTTGAGGGGGGTCATTGAATGCAATCTTTGAAGACGCTTCTAGTAGCTGGGCCATCTATTTTAGGTGAGCCGAGGAATTCTTTGACCTAGTCCCTGCATACCATTGGACCTCCGAATATCAAAGGACCTCCTAAAAAAGATATTGACAGATCATGGCGTACAAATCTCCAGAGAAAAGGACATTGCCATAATTAGGGAAATTAGTGGGGCAGAGGGCTTAGCTGAGTCGTATAGCACCGCCAATGTCCAGCCATATACAAAAGCAGCCCTGGGAACCCGAGCTTTTAAGAGCATTCTGCACATGCGGCTACTAACACTGCCTGCCTGGGAATTCAGATGCAGCTGGAAGCCAACGCGGGGATATTCATAGGAATGCATCCTATGCAGCGATCACATTAAATCTATTAGTTACTTAATATGCTGCTGCCCGGGCCTGGCCACAGAGAGAGACAGCGACTTTTAAAACCTCTTTTTTTAAACATGGCTTAAGATCATGTAAAGATGCCATCAAATACATATTCACTGCTGAGACTCCCAAGGAATTGGCCCGCTTTGGGAAATTTTTCATCATGAGAAAGACCCTACTGCTAGCACGTGCCCACCAATGTGAAGAAACCAAAAAGGAGGAGGCGGCACCCAAAGCAACATTGCTAACGAAGTGGCTCACTCATTCCCCCAAATGCTGACCCTGATCAAGATCAAAGAGGATAACTATCTGCTGCACTCGCCTTTACACGGCTGTTCTTACAGACACTCTTGCGCTGATAGAGTTTCTTTTGACATCGGACAAGCGCCAGATTTTTAGGACAGCGCCACAGGTGAAGGCTCTGATTGGTGGTAGATACTGCACTGCAGGGCACTTGCATTTTTATTTTAAGGCCTTTGAAAATGTTATAATATTTTATAAATTTTGTTTTTTACATTGCCTTATTTTACCTATCCGTGTATGTCTATTGCACCGTTTGTATGCAATGATTTTTAGTAATTATGCAATAAACAATTATTCATTCATTCATTCAATACTGACTGTGTCTTCTCACTTGTGGTTCTTCTTTTGCACCTTCATCCAGGTTAGCAGGGGCCCCTATTCTCCCTGGACTCTTCGGTGCTTCTTGGACTTGGTCCCCTTCTTCCACAGGTCTTCAGGTCCAGGAATCCATTGTTGGTGTCTTGCAGTCTCTTCTGGTTCTTGCACTGTTTTCAGTGTGTTTTAGGAAACCTGCTGTGTTTTACTCCTGCTTTCTTGGGCTCTGGGGTGGGGTATTTTACTTACCTTTGGTGTTTTCTTACACTCCCAGCTCCCCTCTACACACTACACTTGCCTAGGTGGGAAACCAACTTTCGCATTCCACTATTTTAGTATATGGTTTGTGTTATCTCTAGGCCCATTGCAATCTATTGTGATTTTCACTGTTTGCACTATTTTCTGACTATTTACCTACCTGTTTTTGGTTACTAGTGTATATATTGTGTATAGTTACTTCCCTCATAAGGGAGTATAGTCTCCAATGTATTGTTGGCATTGTGTCACTAAAATAAAGTACCTTTATTTTTGGTAACACTGAATATTGTCTTTCATATGTGTGAGTTCTGTGTGATTACAGTGGTATTGCAAGAGCTTTACATAACTCCTAGTTCAGCCTTGGCTGCTCTGCATACAGCTACCTCTAGACAGCCTGGCTTCTAGACACTGACTACATTTAAAAAATAAGGGATAACTGGAATTGGTATAAGGTGTAAGTACCTTAGGTACCCACTACAATCCAGGCCAGCCTCCTACACCAAGAAGACAAAGTCGGGTTCCTGGAGGATGCAAGTGATGTCTCACACCGGAGGGAGGATTGCAGTCAAGTTTACGTTGTCAGAGTCCGCCAACAAGCCTTGGCACGCGCAAAGCTTGCAGTTAGCGGAGATTGGTGCTGCCCTGGACCGGGAAGGACCAGGTGGGCTCTACACTGGAGGGGGAGTCAGAGGGGGCAATCGGCAACTCAGAGAGCTCACAGAAGACAAGGCAGCGCACACAGGAGTCCCACATCATGGGGACAAGAAAATTGCAGAAGAGGCACATGCAGCACTATGGCAAAGGCTTCCACGCCACCGGAGAACCACTCCGGAAGCTGTGCGTCACAGGATAGAGTGCTGGGGGCCGAATCTACAAGATGCATGAAGGACTTGGTGGAAGGATGCCAACCCGCCTTGGCAGCTGCAAAAGACGCTGTGCATGGGGGTACTGTCTTGCGTGGGGAGGCAAGGTCTTACCTCCACCAAAGTCCACCACTTGTGCTGTTGGATCTACGCAGCTCAGCAGGAGAGGGGATGCACGCAGACAGTTGTCGTCGCAGTTGGTGCCTGCAGGAGCAGGGGAGTGACTTCTTCCTCCCACAGGGATATTCCTTCTTCCTTCTGATGCAGGCTGAAGACGGGCTGTCCTCAGAGGATGCACAACCGGGAAACTGTTGCAGTTGCTGTCAGGAGTCGGAGATACAATGATGCCGGAGGCGTCTTTGCTTCTTTGTTGCAGCTTGTAGGTTCCTGGAGGGCTAGATACAGTTTTTTTAGTGAGAAGTCGAAGTAAAGGATGCAGAGGAGTTCTGCTGGAGTCTTGCAATCCGAATCTGAGGAACCACCCAAAGTAGATTGTTGGAGACTGGCCTGATTTGTAGTGGGTACCTTGGGTACTTACACCTTATACCAGGCCCAGTTATCCCTTATTAGTGAAGTAGTAGTGTTCTAGCAGCTTAGGTTGATAGAGGTAGCTATAGCAGAGCAGCTTAGGCTGAACTAGGATACATGCAAAGCTCATGCAAAACCACATATAGTTACTCAGTACTTATACACAAGTAAAGACAATACTCAGTGTTACCAAAAATAAAGGTATTTATTTGGGTGACACAGTACCAAAAATTTCTTAGAGACAATACTCCTTCTGGAGGTAAGTATTATACACAATATATACACTAGACACCAAAATTAGACAAGCAAATAGTCATAGAACAATGCAAACAATAGGAGATCCTATAGAATGCAATGGGAGAAAATAGGTCTAGGGGTAACACAAACCATATACTAAAAAGTGGAATGTGAATCACAAAGTCCCCCCTAGACAAGTGTAGTGTGTGCAGAATCACTGGGAGAGTAAGAATACAGTAAAGGTAAGTACATTACCCCACCCCAGAGCCCAGAAAAGCAGGAGTAAAGTCCTGCAAGTTTCCTTAGGGCACACTAAACCTCATTTTGGGGATTTTGCAGCAGCCAACCAAGTCTGCAAAGAACAACTGCTGGATTATTGGACCTGAAGACCTGCAAAGGAAAGGGACCAAGTCCTGAAGTCGAAAGAACTTCCAGGAAGGACAGGAGCCCCTGCCAACCCAGAAGAGGTTGCAAAAAAAGAGTCCCTGGTTGGTCGAAGACTGCAGAAATGCACCCTAGGAAGATGCCAGTGCGATTCTGCATAATGCAAAAGATGTCCCACGACGTGAAGATTGTTGCAGATGATATTTCATGTTGGAAGGTACCAACAAGCCTTGGCCACAAAAAAGAGCGTTTTTCATCAAAATGGTGCTGGATGGACCCAGGAGGGACCTGGGGGCCTCAGCTCTGTGTGAGGCGGAAGACAGGGCTCTCAGCACTTTCGAGAGCCCTCAGGGTGCCAGCCAGCACCCCCAGAAGCCAAGGGATCCACGTTCAAAGGAGGTGCAAAACATGGTTGATGCAGCACAACAAAAGAAGGTCCCAAGCCGCCGGAGAACAACTCAGCGAGTTGAGCGTCACAGGGTGGAGTGCTGGGAACGTGGGCCAGGATTTGGACAAAGGAAGTTTGCAAAGAGTGCAAAGAGGCCTCAGGAGGTGAAGAAAACACAGTACATAGGGGTACTGTCATTCTTGGGGAAGGCAAGGTCTTACCTCCTCCAAATTGCGTCAGCAGGATCTCAGGACAGTCTATGTTGATGATGTTCACCCTCTGTGTCCTTAGGAGCATGCTCGTCATTGTGAGAGAAGTCCCAGGGTACTGGTCGTCGTCTTGGAAGGTGCCTGCTTGGAGCAGGGGAGTGACTCCATCACTCCACGGGAGATTTCTTTGGTCCTTCTGGTGCAGGAGGAAGGCAGGGAGTCCCCAGAGTGTGAACAACATGGAAACTGTTGCAGTTGCTGACTTGGAGCTGAAGTTGCTGAAGAAAAGTGTCTTTGTAGACACTTTGTTGCAGTTACAGCATTTCTTGGAGCAGGCTGCGGTTGATCCGAGGTCAGAAGAGTCTGAAGTTGTTGCAGAGGATTCCTGAAGGAAACTTGCAAGCAGAATCTGAAGAGAACCCACAGGAGAGACCCTAAATAGCCCTGAGAGGGGGATTGGCTGCCTTATCAGGTATGGACCTATCAGGAGGGGTCTCTGACGTCACCGGCTGGCAAGGGCCACTCAGAGCCCTCCAGAGTGCCCCCACTCCTTCCAAAGCAAGATGGCTGAAGTCTGGGACACACTGGAGGAGCTCTGGGCACCACCCCTGGGGTGGTGATGAACAGGGAAGTGGTCACTCCCCCTTCCTTTTTCTAGTTTCCCGCCAGAGCAGGGAACAAGGGTTCCCTGAACCAGTATAGACTGGTTTAAGCAAGGAGGGCATCATCTGTGCCCTTCAAAGCATTCCCAGAGGCTGGGGGAGGCTACCCCTCCCCAGCATGTAACACATATTTCCAAAGGGATAGGGTGTAACACCCTGCTCTCAGAGGAAATGCTTTGTTCTGCCTTCCTGGGACCGGGCTGCCCAGACCCCAGGAGGGCAGAACCCTGTCTATGAGGTGGCAGCAGCTGAAGCTGCAGTGCAAGCCTCAGAGAGCTGGTTTGGCAGTACTGGGGTCCATGGTGTAGCCCCCAGGATGCATGGAATTGGCACCCCAATACCATATTTGAAATAGGGGGACGATTCCATGATCTTAGACATGTTACATGGCCATACTCAAAGTTACCATTGTGAAGCTACATATAGGTATTGACCTATATGTAGTGCACACGTGTAATGGTGTCCCCGCACTCACAAAGTCCGGGGAAATGGCCCTGAACTATGTGGGGGCACCTTTGCTAGTGCAAGGGTGCCCTCACACTTAGTAACTTTGCACCTGACCGTCAGCAAGTGAAGGTTAGACATATAGGTGACTTATAAGTTACTTATGTGCAGTGAAAATGGCTGTGAAATAGTGTGTGCACTATTTCACGCAGGCTACACTGGCAGTCCTGTTTAAGGGGTTGTCTGAGCTCCCTGTGGGTGGCAACAGAAATGCTGCAGCCCATATGGATATCCTTGAACCCCAATGCCCTGGGTACCTAGGTACCATATACTAGGGACTTACAAGGGGGGTCCAGTATGCCAAAAGGAATTGGTAAATGAAGTCACTGGCCTACAGTGACAAATTTAAAAGCAGAGAGAACATAGATAATGAGGTTCTGATTAGCAGAGCCTCAGTGACACAGTTAGGCACTACGCAGGCATACACATTAGGCCACAAACTATGAGCACTGGAGTCCTGGCTAGCAGGATCCCAGTGACACAGTAAAAACACACTGACACACAGTTGCAAACAGGCCAAAAGTGGGGGTAACCATGCTAGAAAGAGGCTACTTTCTCACACAGTCCCCCACCCCCAAACGAAGGACAATAAGGCTAACCTTGGCCAGTTGAGATTTTAATGTCTAAGTGGTGATAAGTGGAGAGTAGATCTGCAATAGAGTGGTTACTCCCTTTATCATCCACTATATGGTTACTTCCCTTTGGGGATGTAAACCACCCTGTTTGGAGACTTTTACCTAACCTACAGTGTGAGTGTAATTACTCAGAGTTCCTATGAGTATGTTTTCAAGTTAGGCAGTGGGATCGGTCTTTGGCCTGTGTCCAATGCAGGACATGCTAGACAGGGATGCTGTCTCAATAAAACCATAGCTGGGCAAACACTTTGTCCATATGGCTGTAAGAGAGAACAGGGTTGCTGTTTCCCTTGAGTTGGAGCAGGGCAGAGTATAAGCTCCACACTAGGACAGGGCTGCTGTCCTAAGTGTTTAAAGGTAGTGCAGGGCTGCTGCACTAAAGTTTCTCTGGAGGGCTGAAGGAATGCTTCATATTTACTAAAATGGTGCAATTTTGCACATCTGAATTAGTAGTTCCAAAGAGAGGTACTTTTACTTCTGGGAGTCCAGCTGAGGTAGCTGATGGCTCCCTTGGTAGAGGTTCTACCCCAGGAGAGGTTTCTCCCACCACAGGAATGGTATCCTTAGTGGCACGGTGAGGAAGGGATACTTTGATACCCTTCTTACCTGTCGGTGGAGAGGGATCCTGAGATTTCAGCCCTTTTCTCTCCTTTGCTTTTTCATTTCACCAGAAATGAGAGGAAGCAATTCCTCAGGGATACCCAGCATGGATGCACGGGTCCTAAACTGTACCTCAGCCCAACTGGAGGCCTCTAGGTCATTCCCTAAGAGACAATCTACAGGTAAGCTAGGTGATACCACCACCTGCTTAAGGCCAGTAACTCCACCACAACTAAGTTGAACTACAGCTAAAGGGAGAGACTGAGTGGAGTTAATGACATCAGTAATTTGGTACTTCTGTCCAAGGAGGTGTTGTTCAGGTGGCACTAGGTTTTCAGTCACCAAAGTTATAGTGGCACCTGTGTACTGTAGGCCTGGGCCTCAACACCATTTATTAAGATTGACTGCCTGTACTTCTCCATGTTAAGGGGACAAGCAGCCACAGTGGCAAGGCCAGTGCCACCAGGAGTGACAGAAACTGTCTTGGGTCTGTCAACCCCAGTTTCAATTATGGTCCCAAAAGTGAACCCAACTACACCTTTAGTTTGACTATTGCGAGTAGTCCCACCACTATTACCACTACTGCTAGGGGCACTAGAGTCTGATGTCTTAGTGGTGGTAGGCTCAGGGGCCTTACCTGTGCAGGACGTATCCCCTGGCCAATGGCCTTTATTTCTACACACATAACACCTAGGCTTTTTCTGTTTTTGTGAAGAGTTTGAAAAGGATGAAGAAGTTTTATCCCCACTCCCAGAGGAGTGTTTTGGACCTGAAGAAGGATCTTTGTGTTTACTTTTATCCCCAAGCTTGTGCTGAGATTTTTCGCCATCTTTCTTTTTGCCATCCTTGTCAACCCCTGTATGAGCTTTTCTGCTTACCCTTGTTCTGACTCATTTGTCTTCCTTCTTTCCCAGTTCTTGGGAAGAGGTTAAATCCGAGTACACAAGATACTGATGTAACAAGTCAGGCACACAATTATTCAAGATATGCTCTCTCATAATCAGGTTCTATAGGCTTTCATAATCAGTCACCTTACTGCCATGTGACCAACCTTCTAGGGCCCTCACAGAACAGTCTATAAAGTCTGTCCAGTTATGTGATGATCAATTTCTGGGCTCTCTGAACTTAAGTCAATACTGTTCGGTGGTTAAGCCCAGACCATCCAAGAGTGCATTTTTAAGAACCTGGTAATTATCTGCATTATCCTCTCTGACAATAGGAAGTCTGTTTCTACCTTTGCCAGAGAAGGAAAACCAAATGATAGCAGCCCACTGTACATGAGGGACCCTCTGAACTTTACAGGCCCTTTCCAGTGCAGCAAGCCACTTGTTGATGTCATCACCATCCTTGTAAGGAGAGACAACTTTGTGCAGACCCTAGAATCAAATGAAGGTTCCCTAACATTTGTATTTCTAAAACTGCTGCTGCCACCATGGGGAACTACCCCAAACCCTGCCTCTCTTTCTCCACAGCCAGGGATTCCCTGTCTAAGGCCAACTGCTGCTGCATTAGCTTCAGTCTGGCCTCCTCTAACCTCAGCTTTCTAAGTTCCCTATCTAGGGACTGGTCCTCAGGGTTAGAATTATGTGATGCCTCTGAAACAGAAGTAACATGAGAGTTTGCAGAGGCAGACCTAGCTCTAACAGGGGCCACTCTAGTGACCTGGCCTCTAGGGGTGAAGAGAGCCCTACTTGTGTGTGAACCCTTCCACTACCAGTTATACTAGGGGGCTTGTTGGCAGATAGGTCTGTGGAAGGGCCCTACCCAGGAATGTCCTCTTGCTCCTCTGAGCTTTCCTGGTCGGAGTTATCCTCTACCTCTTCCTCAGTGCTGATTCCCTGTTCATCCTGGAGGAGGACATTTAAGAGGTACTCCTTATTGGGGTTCTTCCCCATCCCTACATTTCTTTCAATGCATAGACCCTTCAAGTTTTTATCGTTTAAATTGTCATAGGTAGTCTTGACAGCTCTATGGGTGGCTTCTACAGAAGACATATTGAGAGAAAAAGGTTTTGGAAAGTGAGTAAAAAATTAGTAGAGTAACAGAGCTAACTTTCTAGAGAAAAGAAGAAAACTTTTCAGAACTTTGTAAAAACTTTTTCAAAGTTTAAAGAACTTTTTTTTAAATTTGAAAATTGTTTCTAGGTATATATTATATATGCTCTAAGTATTGGAGCAAGCTTTTCTTGTGAAAAGCACAGGTAACAAAGTGGTAAAGCAATTGCAAGTACTTATCCCACTGCTGCCCAACCAATGTAGGAGGCTGGCCTAGTTTGTAGTGGGTACCTTGGGTACTTACACCTTATACCAGGTCCAGTTATCCCTTATTAGTGACGTAGTAGTGTTCAAGCAGCTTAGGCTGATAGAGGTAGCTATAGCAGAGCAGCTTAGGCTGAACTAGGAGACATGCAAAGCTCATGCAATACCACTTATATTTACACAGTACTTATACACAAGTAAAGGCAATACTCAGTGTTACCAAAAATAAAGGTATTTATTTGGGTGGCACAGTAACAAGAATATCTTATAGACAATACTCCTTCTGGAGGTAAGTATTATACACAATATATACACTAGACACCAAAATCAGACAAGTAAATAGTCATAGAACAATGCAAACAATAGGAAATGCTACAGAATGCAATGGGAGAAAATAGGTCTAGGGGCAACACAAACCATATACTAAGAAAGTGGAATGCGAATCACAAATTCCCCCCTAGACAAGTGTAGTGTGTGCAGAATCGCTGGGAGAGTAAGAATACAGTAAAGGTCAGTAAATTACCCCATCCCAGAGCCCAAAAAAGCTGGAGTAAAGTTCTGCAAGTTTCCTTAGTACACACCACACCTCGTGATTGGGATTGATTCTGCAGTAACCAACCAAGTCTGCAAACAACAACTGCTGGATTCCTGGACCTGAAGACCTGCAAAGGAAGGGGACGAAGTCCAGAAGTCGAAAGAAGTTCCAGGAAGGACAGGAGCCCCTACCAACCCAGAAGAGGGTGCAAAAGAAGAGTCCACGGTTAGTCGAAGACTGCAGAAATGCACCCTAGGAAGATGCCAGTGGGTTCCTGCATAATGCAAAGGAAGTCCCATGACGTGAAGATGGATGCAGATGTGATTTTGTGATCGAAGTCGCCAACAAGCCTTGGATACTACAAGTGCGTTTTGCATCAAAATGGCGCTTGCTGGAGCCAGGAGGGACCTGGGGGCCTCAGCTCTGTGTGAGGAGGAAGAGTGGGCTCTCAGCACTTTAGAGAGCCCTCAGGATGCCATACAGCACCCGCAGGAGTCCTAGGACATGGGGACAAAGAAGGTGCAAAACGCAGTTGGTGCACCACAACAAAGGAAGGTACCATGCCGCCGGAGAACAACTCAGCGAGTTGAGCATCACAAGATGGAGTGCTGGGGACCTGGGACAGGCTGTGCATGAAGAAATATTGCAAACAGTGCACAGAGGCCTCACAATGTGAAGAAGACGCAGTAAACAGGGGTATCATCGCTCTCAGGGAAGGCAAGGTCTTATCTCCTCCAAATTGTGTCAGCAGGACCTCAGGACAGTCTATGTCAAAAGGGTCCAACCTCTGTGTCCTTAGGAGCACGCTTGTCGCTGTGAGAGGAGTCCAAGGGTACCAGTCGTCATCTTAGAAGGTGCCTGCTGGAGCAGGGGAGTGACTCCATCACCCCACTGGAGACTCCTTCGGTCCTTCTGGCGCAGGATGAAGACAGAGAGTCCTCAAAGCGTTCAGACCGTGGAAACCGTTGCAGTTGCTGGCTGGAGCTGAAGTTGCAGAAGATCCCACGTGGATACTTTGTTACTGTTACAGCGGTTCCTGGAGCAGGCTGCGGTTGATCCGAGGTCAGGGGATGATGAAATAGTTGCAGAGGACTCCTGAAGGAAACTTGCAAGCAGAATCTGAAGAGACCCCACAGGAGAGATGCCAAATAGCCATGAGAAGGGGATTGGCTACCTTATCAGGTAAGGCCCTATCAGGAGGGGTCTCTGACGTCACCTGCTGGCACTGGCCACTCAGAGCTCTCTAAAGTGCCCCCACACCTTGCAAAGCAAGATGGCTGAAGTCTGGGACACACTGGAGGAGCTCTTTGCACTACCCCTACGGTGATGATGGACAGAGGAGTGGTCACTCCCCTTTACTTTGTCCAGTTTCCTGCCAGAGCAGGGACAATGGGTCCCAGAACTGGTGTAGACTGGCTTATGCAAGGAGGGCACCATCTGTGCCCTTCAAAGCATTTCCAGAGGCTGGGGGAGGCTACCCCTCCCCAGCCTGTACACCTATTTCCAAAGGGAGAGGGTGTAACACCCTGTTCTGAAAGGAAATGCTTTGTTCTGTTTTCCTGGGACTCAGCTGCTCAGACCCCAGGAGGGCAGAGCTCTGTCTCTGAGGTGGCAGCAGCTGTAGCTGCAGTGCAAGCCTCAGAGAGCTGGTTTGGCAGTACTAGGGGTCCATACTGGAGTCCCCAGGATGCATGGAATTGGCTCCTTAAGACCATATTTGGAATGGGGGACGCATCCATGATCTTAGACACCTTACATGGCCATATTCAGAGTTACCATTGTGATTCTGCGTGTAATCGCGTCTCCGCACTCACAAAGTCTCGGGAATTGGCCATGAACTATGTGGGGGCACCTCTGCTAGTGCAAGGGTGCCCTCACTTTGCACCAAACCTTCAGCAAGTGAAGATTAAACATATAGGTGACTTATAAGTTACTTAAGTGCAGTGAAAGTGGCTGTGAAATAGTGTCTGCACTATTTCACTCAGGCTGCAATGGCAGACCTGTGGAAGGGTTTGTCTGAGCTCCTTATGGGTGTCAGAAGAAATGCTGCAGCCCATAAGGATCTCCTGGAACCCCAAAGCCCTTGGTACTTAGGTACCATCTACTAGGGACTTCAAAGGGGGGTCCAGTTTGCCAATTGAAATTGGTAAATGAAGTCACTAGCCTATAGTGACAAATTTAAAAGCAGAGAGAGCATAAGCACTGAGGTTCTGGTTAGCAGAGCCTCAGTGACACTGTGTAGGAAAGTGCCATCTTTCTTGGCATGTTACCCCCATTTTTACCTAAATGTCACTATGTTTTTGCCTGTCTCACTGGGATCCTGCTGGTCAGGACCCCAGTGCTCACAATTTATGGCCTAATATGTGTGTTGTGAGTAGGAGGCTGGCCTGGTTTGTAGTGGGTACCTTGGGTACTTACACCTTTTACCAGGTCCAGTTATCCCTTATTAGTGAAATAGTAGTGTTCTAGTAGCTTAGGTTGATAGAGGTAGCTATAGCAGAGCAGCTTAGGCTGAACTAGGAGACATGCAAAGCTCATGCAATACCACTTATAGTTACACAGTATGTTTACACAAGTAAAGACAACACTCAGTGTTACCAAGAATAAAGGTAGTTTGTTTGGGTGACACAGTACCAAGAAAAGTAGTAGTTGCAGAGGATTCCTGAAGGAAACTTGCAAGTAGAACCTGAAGAGAACCCACAGGAGAAACCCTAAGCAGCCTTGAGAGGGGGATTGGCTACCTTATCAGGTATGGACCTATCAGGAGGGGTCTCTGAGGTCACCTGCTGGCACTGGCCACTCAGAGCCCTCCAGAGTGCCCCCACACCTTGCAAAACAAGATGGCTGAAGTCTGGGACACACTGGAGGAAGTCTGGGCACCACCCCTACGGTGGTGATGGACAGGGGAGTGGTCACTCCCCTTTCCTTTGTCAAGTTTTGTGCCAGAGCAGTGGACAAGGGGTCCCTGAACCAGTGTAGACTGGCTTATGAAAGGAGGGCACCATCTGTGCCCTTCAAAGCATTTCCAGAGGCTGGGGGAGGCTACCCCTACCCAGCATGTAATACCTATTTACAAAGGGAGAGGGTGTAACACCCTGAACTCAGAGGAAATGCTTTGTTCTGCCTTCCTGAAACTGAGCTGCTCAGACCCAAGGAGGGCAGAACCCTGTCTGTCGAGTGGCAGAAGCTTTAGCTGCAGTGCTAGTCTCAGAGAGCTGGTTTGGCAGTACTGGGGGTCCATAGTTGAGCCCCCAGGATGCATGGAATTGGCTCCCCAATACCAGATTTGGAATGGGGGGACATTTCCATGATCCAGAGTTACCATTGTGAAGCTACATATAGGTATTGACCTATAAGTAGTAGACGCGTGTAATGGCGTCCCCGCACTCACAAATTCCCAGAAAAAGGTCCTGAACTATGTGGGGGCACCTTTGGTAGTGCAAGGGTGCCCTCACACTTAGTAACTTTGCACGTAACCTTCAGCAAGTGAAGGTTAGACATATAGGTGACTTATAAGTTACTTAAGTGCAGTGAAAATGGCTGTGAAGTAGTGTGTGCACTATTTCACGCAGGCTGCAGTGGCAATCTTGTGTAAGGGTTTGTCTGAGCTCCTTATGCGTGGCAAAAGAAATGCTGCAGCCCATAAGGTTCTCCTGGAACCCCAAAGCCCTGGGTACCTAGGTAGCATACACAACGGACTTATAAGGGGCGTCCAGTGTGTCAATTGAAATTGATAAATGAAGTCACTAGCCTACAATGACAAATTTCAAAGTAGAGAGAGCATAAGCACTGAGGTTCTGATTAGCAGAGCCTCAGTGACACAGTCGAACACTATGGAGACACACACATTAGGCCATAAACAATGAACACTGGGGTCCTGACCAGCAGGATCCCAGTGAGACAGGCAAAAACATACTGACATACAGATAACATTGGGGGTAACATGCCAAGAAAGATGGTACTTTCCTACACAACCCCCCCAAACGAGGGACAATAAGGCTAACCTTGCCCAGATGAGTCTTCATTGTCTAAGAGGAAATATCTGGAGAGTCCATCTGCATTGGAGTGGGTATTCCCAGGTCTATGTTCCACTGTAAAGCCCATCCCCTGTAGGGAAATGGACCACCTCAACAATTTAAGGTTTTCACCTTTCATTTGTTTAAGACATAATAGAGGTTTGTGGTCTGTCTGAACAATGAAGTGAGTCCCAAACAAGTAGGGTCTCAGCTTCTTCAAGGCACAGGCCACAGCAAGGGCCTCCCTCTCTATGGCAGACCAACGCTTTTCTCTCTGGGTCAACCTCCTGCTAATGAAAGCAACAGGTTGATCCTGGCCCTCTGAGTTAAGCTGTGATAGTACAGCCCCTACCCCTAAATTCAGAAGCATCTGTTTTGACCATGGTTTTTTGGGAGTAGTTTGGGCTCTTCAAGACAGGTGCAGAGCACATTGCCTGCTTAAGCTCATCAAAAGCTTTTTGACAGCTAGCTGTCCACACTAACTTTTTAGGCATTTTCTTACTGGTGAGGTCATTAAGAGGTGCTGCAATGGAGCCATAGTTCTTACTGAACCTCCTGTAATACCCAGTGGGACCTAAGAAGGCTCTCACCTGGGTCTGTGTAGTAGGGGGAGCCCAGACCATAATGGTCTAAATATTCCCTTGTAGTGGTTCAATCTGTTCCCCACCTACCAGGTGGCCCAGACAAACCACTTCCCCCTGCCCTATCTGGCACTTTGAAAAAAGAACAGATGATGGACGGTATGCAGAGCAAATCAAACATTTACCCCAGTCACACAGATCTGGGTTTAATCCATCGTTTTTTTGCTCACCACGCCACCCCAGGTTGGACCAAGCCGTAGGCAAATCAGTCTTGACCCTGTTCCTCATGGGAACAGTCCAGCCTGAACTGCCAAGCCAGGCCCTCCCTGGACCGGAAACATCCATCCTAGGACTGGTTTCAGGGTATCACCCTTCATCAGCTAGGCTAGCTTGAATCGTGGCGCAGTGAGCACTTTGAAGTCTTCATAGTTAGGCCTGCCTTTTGCAGGGCCTCCAAACCTTTCTAGAGGTGGGCCAGGTGATCATCCCAGGTGGAGCTAAATACAGCAATATCATTTAAGTATGCTGCACTGAAAGCCTCCAAACCTTGGAGGACTGTATTCACCAGCCTATGAAAAGTGGCAGGTGCATTTTTCAAACCAAAGGGCATAACAGTGAATTGATAATGCCCTCCTATGGTAGAAAATGCAATTTTTGCTTTAGCATTTTCTGACAATTTAATCTGCCAATATCCTGCTATCAAATCAAAGTTGCTTAGATACTTGGCAGATGGCAGTGTATCTATTAGCTCATCTGCCCTGGGTACAGGGTGAGCATCAGTTTTGGTTACAGTATTAAGACCCCTATAGTCCAACCACACTTCTCTCTTTCCTTCTTTGCTATGCGGTTTGGGGACAAGCACCATTGGGCTGGCCCAGGGGCTATCAGAAGCCTCAATAACTCCTAGATCTAACATTTTCTGGGCCTCAGTTTTTATGCAATCTCTCACATGGTCAGGCTGACTGTAAATTTTACTTTTGACAGGTAAACTGTCTTCAGTGTCAATTGTACGTTCACAACAGCTAGTTGTACAAGGCATAAGTGAAAAGAGGTCAGAAAACTGTCCTAGAAGATTTTGCTGTCCTCTCTCTGCTCAGCAGTCTGCTAGAACCACTCCTTCCACTAAGCCATCAGCTTCAGTGTTGGGAAGAGGTCAGGGATAGGGTCGCTCTCCTCTTTCTGCCCCTCATCTGTGGCCATCAGCAGGGTTAAGTCGGCTCTGTCATAGTAAGGTTTCAGGCGGTTGACATGGAACACCCTAATGGGGCTTCTGGCAGTGTCCAGGTCCACCAGGTAGCTGACCTCACTGTACTTTTTGACAATGAGATGGAGTCCACTCCATTTGTCCTGGAGTGCTCTTGGGGCCACATGCTCCAATACCCAAACCTTCTGTCCTGGGTGGTACTCTGTCAAGACAACCTTCTGGTTATGCTATTGCTTTTGGAGTTCTTGGCTGGCCTGAAGGTTTTTAGTGGCCTTTTTCATGTACTCGGCCATTCTAGATCTTATGCCAAGCACATAGTCCACAATGTCTTGCTTTGGACGTTTTAAAGGTTGTTCCCACCCTCCTTAACAAGAGCAAGGGGCCCCTAACAGGGTGACCAAATAGGAGTTCAAAGAGGCTGTAGACCACTTCTTTTTGGGATGCCTCCCTGTAGGCGAAAAGGAGTCTTGGCAAGAGGACATCCCATCTCCTTATGAGTTTTTCAGAGAGTCCCATGATCATGCCTTTGAGAGTGTTATTAAACCTCTCAACCAATCCATTTGTTTGTGGATGATAAGGGGTGGTGAACTTCTAGGTAACACCACACTCCTTCCACATTGCCTTGAGGTATGCAGACATGCCATGACTACCTTTGTCTGATGCAACTTTGTTAGGGAAACCTACCCTGGAAAAGATTCCCAGGAGGGCTTTTGCCACTGCAGGTGCTGTAGTGGCCCTTCAGGGGATAGCTTCTGGATTCCTTGTGGCATGGTTCACTACCACAAGGATGAATCTATTGCCAGAATGAGCTAGAAGGTCAAGTGGTCCAACTATGTCAACTTCTACCCTCTCAAAGGGCACCCCAACCACTTGCAGTGGGATTAAGGGGGCCTTTGGTGTTCCAGCAGTCTTGCCACTGGCTTGGCAGGAGACACAGGGGCATACAAACTCCTCTGTATCTTCTGACATGTGTGGCCAGTGAAAATGTGGAACAAGCCTCTCCCATGTTTTACTCTGACCTAAATGCCCAGCAAAGGGAATGTCATGAGCTAGAGTTAGGAGGAATTCCCTATACTTGTGGGGGATGACCAGTCTCCTGGTGGCACCAGGTTTAGGGTCCCTTGCTTCAGTACAGAGGAGTTGATTCTCCCAGTAAACTCTGTGGCTGAACTTGATATCCCCATTCTGCTGTTTGACAGCTTGCTGTCTGAGACCCTTTAGTGTGGGACAGGTCTGCTGTGCCACACCCATTTCCTCCTTGACAGGGCCCCCTGCACCCATAATCTCAGCTGTATCAGCTTCCAGCTCCTTTGGTGTAGGTTCTGCACAGGGAGAAGACTCCTCCACAAAAGTGGAATCATCTCGAGAGGGAGGGATAGTAGACAAGGGTTTTCCCTCCCTACCCTTAGTTTTTGGGAGCACTTGGTCCATTATTCCAGGATCCAAGTTTCCCTGTCCTCTTTGCTTCTTGGACTGAGTAATAGTAAGAGCAAAGATATGCCCAGGAATGCCCAGCATTGCTGCATGGGCCTCCAACTCCACCTCAGCCAAAGCTGAAGTTTCCAAAATATTTCCTAGAAGACATTCTACAGGTAATTCAGTGGCTACCACAACTTTCTTTGGACCAGTACCCCCCCTTAAGTTGAGATTCACAACAGCCATGGGGTGGCTAACAGTGTTGCTATGGCCATCTGCCACTTGGTACTGAGGACCAAGTAGGTGCTGCTCAGGGGCAACCAGTTTCTCCATCACCATAGTGACACTGGCACCCATGTCCCTGTAGGCCTCAACCTGAACACCATTTATTAGGGGTAGTTGCTTTTACTTATCCGTATTAAGGGGACAAGGAACTAAGGTGGCAAGGTCAATGCCACCATCAGAGATTAAAACAGCCTCAGTGGTCTCCCTAACTAGACCAACCCCCACTACATTACCAATGGTGAGCTCAGCTACACCCTTTGACTGGCTATTAGCAGTGTTCTTCCCACCACCCCTGCTCTTACTTGAGGCACTAGTGGAAGCACAAGGGGCTGTGGTGGTGGGAGGTTTGGTGTTTCTTTTTGGAGAAGTAGGATCACTTGCCCAATGGCCTTTGGCTTTACAGAGATAACACCATGGCTTTTTCTGATTGTGAGAAGAGGATTTGTGCCTACCTCCTCCAGAGGATTTTTGTGGCCCTAATAAAGACTTTGAAGATTTTTTCTCTTTGTCCCCACCCTTGTCGTGTGACTTACCATCCTTCTTCTTGTTGTCTTTGTCATCCCATGTATGAGCTTTTCTGCTCACCCTTGTTCTGGCCCATTTGTCAGCCTTCTTTCCCAATTCCTGGGGAGACTTCAACTCTGAGTCCACAAGATACTGATGTAACAAATCAGACACACAATTATCAATAAATGCTTTCTCAGAATTACGTTATATAGGATTTCATAGTCAGTCACCTTACTGCATTTAACCAGCCTTCTAGGGCCTTCACTGAACAGTCTACAAAATCTGTCCAATCCTGTGATAACTCCTTTCTGGTCTCTCTGAACTGTATACTGTATTGTTAAGTGTTTAGGCCCAGAACATCTAAGAGTGCACTTTTGTGTGTGTGGTAGGTATCTGCATCATCTTCACTGACAATAAGGAGTCTGTCTCTCCCCTTACCAGAGAAAGATAGCCACAGGATAGCAGCCCACTGAACTTGAGGGACCCTCTGAACTTTACAGTCCCTATCAAGTGCAGCAAACCACTTGTATATGTCATCTCCTTCCTTGTAATGAGGGATAACTTTGTGCAGATTTCTTGAATCAAATGAGGGTTCCCTAACATTAGAATTCCTGACACTGCTGCTGCCACCTTGGGGAACTAACCCCAAACCCTGCCTTTCCTTTTCCACAGCCAAGGATTCCCTGTCTAAGGGGAACTGTTGCTGCTGTAGGCTCAGTCTGGCATCCTCTAACCTCAGCTTTCTGAGTCCCCTATCTAGGGACTGGTCCTCAGGGTTAGAATTGTGGGATACTTCTGAAACAGAAATGAAGGAAAGTACCATCTTGCCTGGCATGTAACCCCCATTTTTTACCTGTGAGTCAGTTTATGTTTGCCTGTCTCACTGGGATCCTGCTAGCCAGGACCCCAGTGCTCATAATTGTGGCCTGAATGTGTTCCCTGTGTGGTGCCTAACTGTATCACTGAGGCTCTGCTAATCAGAATCTCAGAATCTCAGTGTTTATGCTCTCTCTGCTTTTAAAATTGTCACTGTAGGGTAGTGACTAAATTTACCAATTCTCAGTGGCACACTGGCACACCCATATAATCCCCTTGTATATGGTACCTAGGTACCCAGGGTATTGGGGTTCCAGGAGATCCCTAAGGGCTGCAGCATTTGTTTTGCCACCAATAGGGAGCTCAGACAATTCTTACACAGGACTGCCACTGCAGCCTGAGTGAAATAACGTCCACGTTATTTCACAGCCATTTTACACTGCACTTAAGTAACTTATAAGTCACCTATATGTCTAACCCTCACTTAGTGAAGGTTAGGGTCAAAGTTACTAAGTGTGAGGGCACCCTGGCACTAGCCAAGGTGCCCCCCACATAGTCAGGGAAATTTCCCTGGACTTTGTGAGTGCGGGGACACCATTACACACGTGCAATACATATAGGTCAACATCTATATGTAGCTTCACAATAGTAACTCCGAATATGGTCATGTAACATGTCTAAGATCATGAAATTGTCCTCCCATGCCAAATCTGGTATTGGGGTGCCACTCCCATGCATCCCAGGGGCTCCAGCATGGACCCCGGGTACTGCCAAACCAGCTCTCTGGGGTTTTCACTGCAGCTACCGCTGCTGCCAACCCACAAACAGGCTTCTGCCCCCCTGGGGTCTGGGCAGCCCAGTCCCAGGAAGGCAGAACCAAGGATTTCCTCTGAGAGAGGGTGTTGCACCCTCTCCCTTTGGAAATAGGTGTTAAGGGCTGGGGAGGAGTAGCCTCCTCCTCCAGCCTCTGGAAATGCTTTGAAGGGCACAGATGGTGCCCTCCTTGCACAAGCCAGTCTTCACCGGTTCAGGGATCCCAGCCCCTGCTCTGGCGCGAAACTGGACAAAGGGAAGGGGAGTGACCACTCCCCTGTCCATCACCACCCCAGGGGTGGTGCCCAGAGCTCCTCCAGTGTGTCCCAGACCTCTGCCATCTTGGATGCAGAGGTGCGAGGGCACAATGGAGGTCTCTGAGTGGCCAGTGCCAGCAGGTGACCTCAGAGACCCCTCCTGATAGGTGCTTACCTGACGAGGTGGCTGATCCTCATCTGAGGGCTATTTAGGGTCTCTCCTGTGGGCTTCTCATCAGATAACGAATGCAAGAGCTCACCAGAGTTCCTCTGCATCTCCCTCTTTGACTACTGCGAAGGATCGATCGCTGACTGCTCCAGGACGCCTTCAAAACTGCAAGAAAATAGCAAGAAGACTACCAGCGACATTGTAGCGCCTAATCCTGCTAGATTTCTCGACTGTTTCCTGGTGGTGCATGCTCTGGGGGCTGTCTGCCTTCACCCTGCACTGCAAGCCAAGAAGAAATCTTCAGTTGGTCGACGGAATCTTCCCCCTGCTAACGCAGGCATCCAACATCTGCTTCACCAGTCCTCTGGGTCCCCCCTCATCTTGACGAGCGTGGTCCCTGGAACACAGGAGCTAGATCCAAGTGACTCTGACAGTCCAGTGGTCAATCTGTCCAAATTTGGTGGAGGTAAGTCCTTGCCTTCCCACGCCAGACAGTAATCCTGTGTACTGCGTGAACTGCAGCTGCTAGGGCTTCTGTGCACTTTCGCAAGGAATCATTCATGCACACCACAGCCCAGGTCCCCAGCACTCTGTCCTGCATTGCTCATATCACTGAGTTGACCACCGGCTTCGTGGGACCCTCCTTTGTAGTGTTGAGATGACCACTGTGCTCAGTTCTCTTGAACCCGTGTTCAAGTGCTTCTGTGGGTGCTGCCTGCTTCTGCATGGGCTCTCTGTTTTGCTAAGCACCCCCTCTGTCTCCTCCTCCAAGGGGCGACCTCCTGGTCCTTCCTGGGCCCAGGCAGCACCCATTTTCTTCAACTGCGACCTTTGCACCTAGCAAGGCTTGTTTGCGGTCTTTCTGCGTGGAAACAACTCTGCATCCTCCAGCATGCCGTGGGACATCTTCTTTTCAAAGGAGAAGTTCCTGGCATCTTCCGTTATGGCAGATGCTTCCGCTACTTCCACCCGGAGGCAGCCATTTTGCACCTTCATCCGGGGTTTAGTGAGCTCCTGCCCCCCTAGACACTTTTGTGACTCTTGGACTTGGTCCCCTTCCTTTGCAGGTCCTCAGGTCCTCAGGTCCAGGAATCGATCGTCAGTGCTTTGCAGTATGTTGTGGTCTTTGCAGAATCTCCTATCACGACTTTAGTGTGTTCCTGGGGAAGTAGGGTAACTTTATTACTACTTTTTAGGGTCTTGGGGTGGGGTATCTAGGACACCCTTAGTGTTTTCTTACACTCCCAGCAACCCTCTACACACTACACTAGGCCAGGGGTCCCTAAGTGGTTAGCATTTCACTTTCTTAGTATTTGGTTTGTGTTGCCCATAGGCCTATTGCATGCTATTGTATTCTACAGTGTTTGCACTACTTTTCTAACTGTTTACTTACCTGATTTTGGTTTATGTGTATATTTTGTGTATTTTACTTACCTCCTAAGGGAGTATATCCCCTTCAGATATTTTTGGCACATTGTCACTAAAATAAAGTACCTTTATTTTTAGTAACTCTGAGTATTGTGATTCTTATGATATAGTGCTAAATGATATACATTGTATAGTAGGAGCTTTGCATGTCTCCTAGTTCAGCCTAAGCTGCTCTGCTATAGATAAATCTATCAGCCTAAGCTGCTAGAACACTACTAATCTACTAATAAGGGATAACTGGACCTGGCACAAGGTGTAAGTACCATCAGGGACCCACTATAAGCCAGGCCAGCTTCCTACAAGAAGTAACATTGGAATTTGTAGGGGTTGATCTTTCCCTAACTTGAGCCACCCTAGTGTCCTGGCCTCTAGGTGTGAAGGTAGCCCTACTAGTGTGTGAACCCTTCTAACTCCTAGTTGTTGTAAGGGGTCGCTTCACAAAAAGATAATTTGAAGGACCTTCCCCAGGATTATCAGTGTGCTCCTCTAATCCTGCCTGGTTGGAATCTTCCTCTACTCCCCCATCTGTCTAATCCTGACCATTGCTAAATCCCTGGTCATCCTTCAGGGGAAGATTTAAGAGGAACTCCTTATTGGGGTTCTTCCCAATCCCTAAACTTCTTTAAGTACAGAGACCCTCAAACATTTAAAGTTAAGATTCTCATATGGTGTTTTCACAACTCTAGGGGGAGCTTCTAAAGAAGACATATTGAAAGATAAAAAGTTTAGGAAAGTGAGAGAAACGTTAGTAGACTAACAGATCTAACTTTGTAGAGCAAGAAGAAAACTTTTCAGAAACTTTGTAACATTTTGTAAAATGTAAAGAACTTTCTAGAAAGTTACAAATTACTTCTAGGTATAGAGCCTAGTGTGTCCTAGACCTCTGCCATCTTGGATGCAGAGGTGTTGGGGCACAATGGACAGCTCTGAGTGGCCAGTGCCAGCAGGTGACGTCAGAGGCCCCTCCTGATAGATGCTTACCTTTCTTTGTAGCCAATCCTCCTCTAAGGGCTATTTAGGGTCTCTCCTCTGGGCTATTCCTCAGATAACGAATGCAAGAGCTCACCAGAGTTCCTCTGCACTTCCCTCTTCGACTTCTGCCAAGGATCGACCGCTGACTGCTCCAGGACGCCTGTAAAACCTCAACAAAGTAGCAAGACGGCTACCAGCAACATTGTAGTGCCTCATCCTGCTGGCTTTCTCGACTGTTTCCTGGTGGTGCATGCTCTGAGGGCTGTCTGCCTTCACCCTGCACTGGAAGCCAAGACGAAATCTCCCGTGGGTCGACGGAATCTTCCCCCTGCCAACGCAGGCACCAAACTTCTGCATCACCGGTCCTCTGGGTCCCCTCTCATCCTGGCGTGCATGGTCCCTGGAACACAGGAGCTGGGTCCAAGTGTCTCCCACAGTCCAGTGGCCCTTCTGTCCAAATTTGGTGGAGGTAAGTCCTTGCCTCCCCATGCCAGACAGTAATCCTGTGTACTGTGTCATCTGCAGCTGCTCGGGCTTCTGTGCTCTTTTCCAAGACTTCCTTTGTGCACAGCCTATCCTAGGTCCCCAGCACTCTGTCCTGCATTGCCCAACTCGCTGAGTTGGACTCTGACATCGTGGGACCCTCCTTTGTGACTCTGAGTCGACCACTGTCCTCAGATCTTCTATATGCCTGTTCTGGTACTTCTGAGGGTGCTGCCTGATTCTGCGGGGACCCTCTGAGTTGCTAAGCACCCCCTCTGTCTCCTCCTCCAAGGGGCGACCTCCTGGTTCTTCCTGGGTATTAGCAGCACCCAAAATCCTCAACCGTGACTCTTGCAGCTAGCAAGGCTTGTTTGTGGCATTTCTGCATGGAAGCACTTCTGCATCCTCCACCACCCCGTGGGACATCGTCTGACCAAAGAAGAAGTTCCTCGCACCTTCTGTTGTTGCAGAATCTTTGGCTTCTTCCACCCAGAGGCAGCCATTTTGCACCTTCATCCGGGGTTTAGTGGGCTCCTGCACCCCCGGACACTCGCGTGACTCTTGGACTTGGTCCCTTTCCTTTACAGATCCTCAGGTCCAGGAATCCGTCTTCAGTGTTTTGCTGGCAGTTGTGGTTCTTGCAGAATCCCCTATCTCGACTATACTGTCTTTCTTGGGTAGTAGGGTAACTTTACTCCTACTTTTCAGGGTCTTGGGGTTGGGTATCTTGGACACCCTTAGTGTTTTCTCCCAGCGACCCTCTACAACCTACCATAGGCCTGGGGTCCATTTGTGTTCCGTATTCCACTTTTGGAGTATATGGTTTGTGTTGCCCCTAGGCCTATTCCTACCTATTGCATTCTATTGTAATTCTACATTGTTTGCACTACTTTTCTTACTGTTACTTACCTGATTTTGGTTTGTGTACATATCATTTGTGTATATTACTTACCTCCTAAGTGAGGGTATCCTGAAATACTTTTGGCGTATTGTCACTAAAATAAAGTACCTTTATTTTTAGTAACTCTGAGTATTGTGTTTTCTTGTGATATAGGGGGTCATTACAACATTGGCGGTAAAAGCCGCTTACCACAGTGCAGAAGACCGCCAATACACCGCCGCGGCCGCGGAATTCCACCACAGCTATTATGACACACATCTCAAAATCCGACAAAATTCAGACACCCACACAAGTCCGCCACACCAAAGGTCAGTGATAAACTGGCGAAAACAAAACCTCCACCATCACGCCAACAGAAACACGCCCATGCTATCACGACCCACGAATCCACGCGGCGGTCTTTCAACCGCGGTATTCCATTGGCGGTACACACCGCTGCGCTCAAAATACACCCAAATCTCCAAAACACCGCCACATTAGACAATTCCAAATACACACACCTGATACACATACACACACCACTCCCACACAATCAATACTATATAAAACACACACCCACATCACCCACAAACCCCTACGACCAAAAATGTTGACGAAGGCCAGAGAGACAGCACAGAATAGACAACCCCACCACACAGAGGCACACAACACCATCACCCACACTACATCCACACACAAAACACCACACACCACTACATATCACCACACTCATCACCACATACACCACCCCACACATCACCTACACCACCCCATGGCACGGCAAAGACACCCCAGGTTCTCGGAGGAGGAGCTCAGGGTCATGGTGGAGAAAATCGTACGGGTAGAGCCACAGCTTTTTGGATCACAGGTGCAGCACACCTCCATAGCTACGAAGATGGAGCTATGGCGCAGAATAGTCAACAGGGTCAACGCAGTGGGACAGCACCCAAGAAATCGGGACGACATCAGGAAGAGGTGGAACGACCTACGGGGGAAGGTGCGTTCCGTGGTCTCCAGGCACAACATCACGGTACAGCGGACTGGCGGCAGACCCCTACCTCCTCCCCCACAACTAACAACATGGGAGGAGCAGGTCTTGGCCATTATGCATCCTGAGGGCCTCGGAGGAGTTGGTGGAGGAATGGACTTTGGTAAGTCAAATCTTAACTATCATATCCCCCACCCTACCTGCATGCTATCACAGACCCCCTCCCTCACCCCCTCCCCTATCACTCCAACTCCTCACATATGTACTACTAACACAAACCACCCATCCCAACACCAAGCCCTGCATGACACAACAAAGCATGGACACCCATCACGAAAGCATGCCCACTGCACATACCCATAACACCCCCCCAACCATCATCACACAAGCCCCCACACAGGAATGCTAGCACTGGGGTACACGCTCACCCACCCATTGCACACCATGGCACACACAGATGCAATAATCATGCTTTTACACCCCTGCAGGACCACTACCCAACGTCACCAGACAGGAGGGTCCAGACATCTCTACCCCACCCACAGAAGAGGCCTACAGTGATGACAGCAGCTCTGTCCAACTGGATCCAGATGACCAGCCCGGACCATCGGTTCCCCACACCCAGTCACAGGCCACCACAGACCTTCCACCCTCTACTAACACCAGCACAGCACCCACCCAGCGGGCCCATACCTCCGTACCCAGGACACGTCAATCAGCTGTGTGTCCACCACTACAGGGAATCCAGGATAACCCACCACCCCAACAACAACAGGGACCTGGGGGCAGTGGCAGTGGGCACACGGTCCAGGGGACGGAGGCACAGGAACACAGGGGAACTGGGAGGGCTGCTGTGCGACAGGGGGCGGACAGGCCTAGGGAACCCACTCTCCACGAGGCCCTCTCCTCCATCATGGGAGCATACCACCACTCCCAGGAAATGATGGCAACGGTACTGGCCAAGTTTCAGGAGACCCAGTGCCTGCAGGAGGAACAGTATTTGGGCTTCAGGGACGAACTCAGAACCATCAGCTCCGCCCTGGGCACCATCATAGGGGTGCTGAAGGAGATACTTAACACCAGGAGGGACACCGTTGCACTCTAAGGGGCCCCTGACACTAGCATGGACGATGAACTGCCCACCACCTCCGCTGGCGCTAGTGGACAGGAGGCACCACCACAGCACCACCACACCAGCACCCCACCCCCTGCAGACGGAGAACCACCCCGCAAGCGGTCCCTGAGATCCAGGAACAGGACAGAGCACGATGCCAAGACCCCCGCCAAGAAATGAGACCACCCTGATTGTCATCCCACTGTCCCACTTTGTAACCCTGTCCATATTGGAACTGCCCCAGCTCCACCTCCTATGCCCATATGGGCAGTGCCCTTGTGAGACTAATAGACTGGACTCTGCCATGGACATTCCTCCACCATCAACCCTCACCATTTTACCACCCCCTCCAATATTTAGCACTTCAATAATCACCCTTGAACCACAAAACAATCTGGAGTCAGTCAGTGTTTTTGAAAATGTGTATTACAAATGACAGTGACAAAATCCGTTCTCAAATGTAATGTCAACATACCTATGTCACACATCTCAAGTCCATGAGGAATCTAAGCCGATGACACACGTTGGTAACCACACCTGTGAAACCGTAAGGGAAATGTACAACTCAGTTACCATATACTGGTTGAAATCGACAGACAAGATAGAGGTAGAAGTGTGAAAGTACTTGTAGTAGGCAGGAATGTGTTCTCACCTGTGTCTCACTGGAAATATTGCTGGATAACTGAGTCCCTGTTGTCAATGTCTTCTTCCTCTGCTTCCTCCTCATCACTGTCCACAGGCTCCACAGCTGCCACAACACCGCCATCTGGACCATCCTCCTGCAGAAAAGGCACCTGTCGTCGCAAAGCCAGATTGTGAAGCATACAGCAGGCTACAATAATCTGATACACCTTCCTTGGTGAGTAGAATAGGGTACCACCTGTCAAATGGAGGCACCTGAACCTGGCCTTCAGGAGGCCGAAGGTGCGTTCGATCACCCTCCTAGTCCACCCATGCGTCTCATTGTAGCGTTCCTCTGCCCTTGTCCTGGGATTCCTCACTGGAGTCAGTAGCCATGACAGGTTGGGGTAACCAGAGTCCCCTAATAGCCACACCCGGTGCCTCTGGAGTTGACCCATCACATAAAGGATGCTGCTATTCCACAGGATGTAGGCATCATGCACAGAGCCAGGGAACATAGCATTTACCTGGGAGATGTACTGGTCTGCCAAACATACCATCTGTACATTCATCGAATGATAACTCTTCCAGTTCCTGTACACCTGTTCACTCCTGTGGGGGGGGGGGACCAGAGCTACATGGGTCCCATCAATGGCACCTATGATGTTAGGGCAAAGAAGTCACCTTTAACTGTAACCAAATCCTCCAACTGAGGGAAAACGATGTAGCTCTGAATGTGTTTCAGCAGGGCAGACAACACTCTGGACAACACATTGGAAAACATAGGCTGGGACATCCCTGATGCCATGGCCACTGCTGTTTGAAATGACCCACTTGCTAGGAAATGGAGCACTGATAGCACCTGCACTTGAGGGGGGATCCCTGTGGGATGGCGGATTGGTGACATCAGGTCAGGCTCCAACTGGGTACACAGTTCCAGGATTGTGGCACGGTCAAACCTGTAGGTGATGATTAAATGTCGCTCCTCCATTGTCAACAGGTCCACCAGCGGTCGGTACACCGGAGGATTCCGCCATCTCCTCACATGTCCCAGTGGACGGTGCCTAGGAAGGACAACAGCGACTACAGAGTCAAACAACTCAGAGGTATGTACCCACAGTCTACACAGAACACGAAACATAATCCAAAAAGTTGTCTCTATGTGTGTTGAGTCTAGGCCTAGGTATGTGTGACGCAGTTGAAAATGAAGCCATGTGGGCCCCTGAAATGGCGGCTGCCTGACCTCTAGACTAGGACAATGGGATTTGAGGTAACTGCGCTGGCTTTGTACACCGTCGCGGTAGGAGGCCGAAGACCGCGGCACAGTGCTGCATTGGTTAACATTGGACCCTATGGGTGCCAGGAGCCAATGACGAAGTTCGCCGGCAGTGATGATACGCACCGCCGCGGACATCACCGCCGCGGACATGACCGCCATTTTCTATCTGTTCAATCACTCGATACCTGATCTTCGACAGGAGAGGACCTACACTGCAAGTGCTGCTGTGACCTTGGTCTGGAAGAGACAATGGCTCGTGCGTCTGTGGAAAGGGCCCCTGCCTTCACTGCACAGGAGTTGGAGAAGCTCGTGGACGGGGTCCTCCCCCAGTACACGCTACTCTACGGTCCTCCAGACCAACAGGTAAGTACACAGGGAGCACGTTGTATGGGCTATGCCTGAGTGGAGGGGGCTGGTTGTAAGAAGGAAGGGGCCACAGTTCTGCGTGCATGAAGGACTGTGAATGCATGTGACACATGGCAAGGGTAGGGATGTGGGCCACTCACTTTGACGGTGCAGTTGGTAATGACTTCTCTTCTTCCCCTGTACATGTCATGTAGGTCGGCGCCCACCAGAAGAAGGATATTTGGCGTGCCATCGCCAAGGACGTCCGGACCCTGGTGGTCCACCACAGACGGAGCACCCACTGCCGGAAAAGATGGGAGGACATTCGCCGCTGGAGCAAGAAGACGGCGGAGGCTCAGCTGGGGATGGCCTCCCAATGTGGGAGGGGTGCCCGTCGCACCATGACCCTCCTGATGTTCCTGGCGGTGGCCTACCCTGAGTTGGATGGGCGCTTGAGGGCATCACAGCAGACACAAGGGGGTGAGTCAAACATCATTCTGCTGACTTTGCGCGCAGTAAAGGTGTCTGGGTGGGGGAGGAGGGCTGTGGGTTTCCCTAGGCCAGGGCGAGTTCCGTAGGCTAGGCCCCTCCGTAATGCAGGCCATGTGGCACTCCACCCCACCTCTGTAGAGTGCCAAGTACAGGTATATATGCCCCTGTGTCATCTATGTGTGCAGATGTACACCATAGCCATGTAGGACATATCCCAGGAACTGCATCTGTAGAGCCCAACAGCGCGGCGTAGTGCAGGGGGCTGCTGTGTCTGTATTGTCCGCCAACGGTAGCGGTAAGCCATGCACTCAACCTGTCTTTCTTCTGTCGTCCCCCCCCCCTTTTTGCGGTCTCACTGTTCTTGTGTGCATCAGCATCATCAGGCGGAGGTACAGTGGCACCGGAGCACGAGGGAGCTGCATCCCACATGGCCATGGAGGGCCACACCAGGGACTCAGAATACACCAGTGGGACGGAGGGCGAGGGGAGCGTCATAGTGGTCACCGGATCTGCAACCAGCGACACGGACTCGTCCTCTGATGAGAGCTCCCTTGTGGTGGCGGCAAAATCTGTGCCCCCCACTTCTACAGGTACAGCCGCCACCCCCCTACCAGCACCGCCCTCCCAGCAGCCCCTCAGCCTTCGCCCTGTGCCCGCTCACCCAGGAGGGTGGGCATCACCTTCGCCCCAGGCACCTCAGCCGCTGCCCCTGTCACCTCTGCTGCCCTCAGTGAGGAGGCCATTGGCCTCCTCAGGTCACTCACTGTGGGCAGTCTACCATTGTGAATGCCATCCAGGGTGTAGAAAGGGAAGTGCAACACACAAATGCATTCCTGGAGGGCATTCATTCTGGTCAGGCTGCCCTTCATCGAACCCTGCAAACTCTGGCCTCAGCACTGATGGCAGCCATTGTCCCTGTCTCTAGCCTCCCCCCTCCAACTTCCTCCACCCAGACCCAATCCCCTGTACCCCAGCCTATCCCAAGCACACCATCAGACCAGCCTGCACACACCTCACCACACAAGGGAAGCTCAGGCAAACATAAGCACCAAAAAACCCACAGGCACTCACACAAGCATCACACACATACAGACACAGCAACATCCACTGCCTCCACTGTGTCCCCTCCTCGTCGTCTCCCTACTCCCTCCCAGTGTCGTCTACACTCTCACCTGCATGCACTACCACTATAGCCACTAGGTCCCGCACCAGCACACCCACCACCACACCCCGCTCACCTGCACTCACCACCCACACTACCATTTACACGTCCCCTGTGTCCTCTCCCAGTGTGTCTGTGACGCCCCCTCCCAAAGTACACAAACGCGGGCACACACCCACCCAACATACATCCACCTCACGACAGCCTCCAGCGCATGCACCTGCACCCAAAGCCACAAAAGTTACACCTCCTACAACCACCTCCTCTTCCTCCACTCCCAGACCCCCTCCAGCTACCCGTCCCAGTGTTCCTAAGAAACTTTTCCTGACCAAGCTTGACCTCTTTCCCACCCCCCACCCCCTCCAATTCATAGGTCCCGTACTAGCACCTCAGCCAAAAAATCTCCGGTGCCAGTTGTGCCTGTTAGAGGTATGTGGAGTGCACCGGGCACCAGGGCAGCCAGTGTGACACGGAGCCACAGCACAGCCAGTCCCCCCACCCCTATGAAGCACCAGAAGTTGGACAGTGCCCGGCGGGATAGGGGGAAGACTCCAGCCAGCAAAGCCGCTCACAAGGGTCCCGGGGGGAGTGTCCACTCAGCTGTGACTCCTCCCAAGGTGGGGAAGGGGCAGAAGAAATCCCCAAAGTCTGGGAAGAGCAGCACGGCGGAGAAGACAGCCATCATCCCCGCTGCCCAGGAGGCCACCGCCAGCCCCATCATCACTGGCCAGGAGGCCACTGCCAGAGTCAGTGCCCAGGAGGGCAGCCCCATCGTCACTGGCCAGGAGGCCACCGCCAGAGTCAGTGCCCAGGAGGGCAGCCCCATCGTCACTGGCCAGGAGGCCACCACCAGAGTCAGTGCCCAGGAGGCCACCGCCAGCCACAGCCCAGCTGCCCAGGAGGGCCCCGGCAGCCACAGCCCAGCTGCCCAATGAAGGACCGCCAGCCACAGCCCAGCTGCCCAATGAAGGACCGCCAGCTGAACAGGTCAGAAATTGCAAACTCAAGCACCACTGAACAGGGCAAAGACCGCTGAACAGGGCAAAGACCGCCATGGCAAGCACCGCTGAACAGGTCAGACACTGCAAACTCAAGCACCGCTAAACAGGTCAGAAACTGCAAACTCAAGCACCACTGAACAGGGCAAAGACCGCTGAACAGGGCAAAGACCGCCATGGCAAGCACCGCTGAACAGGTCAGAAACTGCAAACTCAAGCACCGCTGAACAGGGCAAAGACCGCTGAACAGGGCAAAGACCGCCATGGCAAGCACCGCTGAACAGGTTAGAAACTGCAAACTCAAGCACCGCTGAACAGGTCAGAAACTGCAAACTCAAGCACCGCTGAACAGGGCAAAGACCGCTTAACAGGGCAAAGACCGCCATGGCAAGCACCGCTGAACAGGTCAGAAACTGCAAACTCAAACTCTGCTGAACAGGGCAAAGACCGCTGAACAGGGCAAGGACCGCCAACTCAAGCACCGCTAGCCCATGAGCGCCAGGGCCAGTGACGGAACTGGGACTGTCACGGGGAGAGTGATGCACTCTGGGCACCAGTCCCCCTCCAGAACCAGTGGAGACATGCATCCACTACCTCTGTCCTTAACAGGATGAAGCACTCTGGGCACCAGTCCCCCTCCAGAACCAGTGGAGACATGCATCCACTCCATCTGTCCTTAACAGGATGAAGCACTCTGGGCACCAGTGCCCCTCCAGAACCAGTGGAGACATGCATCCACTCCGTCTGTCCTGCACAGGATGAAGCACTCTGGGCACCAGTCTCCGTCTGTCCTGCACAGGATGAAGCACTCTGGGCACCAGTCCCCCTCCAGAACCAGTGGAGACATGCATCCACTCCGTCTGTCCTGCACAGGATGAAGCACTCTGGGCACCAGTCCCCCTCCAGAACCAGTGGAGACTGTTATCCACTTGAGAGACTGTTGCTTTGCACTCCCCAGGATGGTACAGTGGGCAAGCCACCCACTGTAGAGACTTGAGAGACTGTGGCTTTGCACTCCCCAGGATGGTCCAGTGGGCAACCCACCCACTGTAGAGACTTGAGAGACTGTGGCTTTGCACTCCCCAGGATGGTACAGTGGGCAAGCCACCCACTGTAGAGACTTGAGAGACTGTGGCTTTGTACTCCCCGGGATGGTCCAGTGGGCAACGCACCCACTGTAGAGACTTGAGAGACTGTGGCTTTGCACTCCCCAGGATGGTACAGTGGGCAAGCCACCCACTGTAAAGACTTGTGAGACTGTGGCTTTGCACTCCCCGGGATGGTCCAGTGGGCAACCCACCCACTGTAAAGACTTGAGAGACTGTGGCTTTGCACTCTCCAGGATGGAACAGTGGGCAACCCACCCACTGTAGAGACTTGAGAGACTGTGGCTTTGCACTCCCCAGGATGGTCCAGTGGGCAACCCACCCACTGTGGAGATTGAGAGACTGTGGCTTTGCACTCCCCAGGATAGTCCAGTGGGCAACCCACCCAATGTAGAGACTTGAGAGACTGTGGCTTTGCACTCCCCAGGATGGAACAGTGGGCAAACCACCCACTGTAAAGACTTGAGAGACTGTGGCTTTGCACCCCACAGGATACATCAATGGGCATGGAGCCCCCTTGTGGATCTGGCATAGTGCACTCATCCGGCTGAGGTGCCCCCCCTTCCCTTCCCCCTGAGGTGCCTGTTGTATTTCTATCTGATGCCCCGGCAGTGTTCTCTCCTTTTTGATCAGGTATCTGATGTGGGCTTCGCCCATGCATTTTGGGCCCAGTGGTCCACGGACAATGAATGGTGCATTACCTGCACTACTAATTGTGATGTATATTTTGTTGAATGTGTATATACATCTGTATATATTTGCTTCCTGTATTTTGATATATTACAATGGTTGAACTCATTTCCTTTTGTCTTTGCATTCTTCCGGGTTGGTTGTGGGTTATTCCTGTAATGTTTGGATATGCATTGGTGTGTGTGTTGTAGTGGGTGAGGGTCGGGGTGGGGGTGGGGGTGTTGCGTGTGTGTGTCCCTGACTTTTGCCTCCCCCTCCCCTATGTCGTAGGTGCACTACTCACTGTTGTCTTCGGCGCCGGCATTGATGATGGTCGTATAGGAGCAGGAAGACTATCGCAGGGAGAATTTGGAGTTCCGGTTCCATGGTGACCTCCTTCCTCGTGGAGTGTGTAGAGGTGAGCATTTTCCCTTTGAAATGGCTGTTTCCGCCGTGTTTTTATCCACGGTGAATCCGCCCCGGAAAGGGTGGCGGATTGGTAGGTTGTGATACTGTGGGCGGTACTTTGTCTCCCCCCTGTCTGTTGGCGGTGACCGCCGCGCTGTTTGTCTGTACCGCCGTGGCGGTCGGAGTGTTAAAGTGGCTGTCTTTGTTGGCGGTTTCCGCCACTGTCATAATTCCCATTTTTTTACCGCCGGCCTGTTTGCGGTCTTACCGCCGCTTTAACACCGTCCGCCAGGGTTGTAATGAACCCCTAAATCTTCCTGAAGCCACCGAAAAGAATTATGGGATTTTGGAGGAAGTATTATTGAAATATCAGGAGGAGATCACGCAAAGGAAGACTAGGAAACTAAAGCGAGATGAGAGAGATTATCAAACAGGCAGAGTTTTCACTTTCGCTAGGAAGTATGATCATTTGGTCCACACAAACCCCCAAAGACGGGGATCTCAAACCTCCATATCTTCCGGCTCCACTTCGGTAAGTGTCCAGATATCGAGTGAGAGTGACACTGAGGGTGGAGCGGGTACGTCAGCACAGATACATTTGGATGATAGGAGTGTTTTTTTACAGGAGCTTTGGAGTATGAAACAAAGTCACTGGGATCAGAGCAGAAAAAAAAACAAAATATAGGAAGACCAGAAGGGGCAGGAGAGAGGGAAGATCCAATAGAGAAAGTGGGCACGGGAACCAGGTCCAGGGACAAGAGGATGTGAGGTCTATGACGGATTTGGATATAAATATAGATAATCTGTCAAATCTGGTATTATCACCTGAAGCAATTTCACTCCTAGAGAGGGGATTGAGTTTTTGTCCTAGCAGTCGAGGTGACATATGTAGGTCTAAGATTGACTTATTTAAATTTGTCAGGCGGTTGAAATTGAAAAAATATTTTAAATTGAATCCAACAGGAATAGAAAGGACGGATAATCCTGTACAGAATTTGGAGATTAACACACTTTCTATTAAGGATGTATATGATACTGCCACACTGTTATCTATTGCCCAACAAGAGAAGGTCCCCATTATTTTTTCACAGATTTTGGAGGATTTGGATATTACACATGATATTCGCACAAGCAGTGGTCTGAAAAATAAATCTAAATGGATCCCTAGGTCTTTAGAAAATAGGAATTTGGAAACTTTCTTTGATTTGGTATGTAGGGACATGGAATTACAGATATCTCGTAATAGATTTTGCAGCAAAACCACCAACCTTAGTCAGGGAGAGCAACGAGTACTCAAAAATCTTAAGCAAAATGATCGCATTATGATAAGACAAGCTGACAAGGGTGGGAATGTGGTTATCATGAATAGAATTGACCATGAGAATGAAATACAGTCACAGTTAGATGATAGGCAGTGCTATAAAAAGATTGGGTTTAACCCGATATTCAAGTTGTGTGATACTATCAACAAGAAATTGGAAATTTGGCACCAATCAAGTCTGTTGAGTAGGGAAGAGTTTTTTTGTATCTTAAAGTGGATAGGCCAAGGTTCCCGTGTTTCTACACCTTACCCAAAATTCATAAGGGATTGCCTTTTCCACCCGGCAGACCAATTGTTTCAGGTATTGCGGGGCCCACCGAGAAATTGTCTGAATATGTAGATGTGGTTTTGAAGCCTATGGTACAGAATATGCCATCTCATATTAAAGATACAATCCACATTTTAAGTATTCTTAGTGATGTGGAATGGGACGAGAACATGCTATTGGTCACCTTAGATGTGGTGTCTTTATATACTTGTATACGACACAATGTGGGTGTGGAAGCAATAGAGTGGTTTTTGAATAAGAAATCTGCGAGTCTATGGGAACATACGAGAATGCTGTTAGATATGATCTTTTTGATTCTTAATAATAACTTTTTCCTTTTAAAGCAAGACTGGTATAGACAGAAGCAGGGGGTGGCTATGGGCTCCAGGTTTTCCCCTTCTTATGAAGGTCTATTTATGGGCCTGTTTGAGGAGAGGTCGGTCTGGGATCCTGGTGCATCTCCCTGGCAAACATATATCTTTTATTGGGGACTTTACATTGACGATTGTCTAATGATTTGGATGGGCAGTGTCAAACAGTTGATGGAATTTTTTGAATTCTAATAACATGAATGTGAAGTTTACATATCATTAGAACATTTGAACGTTGGCAGCTCCATTGAAAACAATGGAGTGCTGCGGCCTTTTACTGGCCGGTAAAAGCCCGCAGCGCCAACATTCCAATGTTCTCTCTGTTCACAGCACAGATTAAAATCCCCTCGGGCTCCGTGAGCAATTTGTTTTTTTTTAAAAGAACATTCTGCCCTGAGGGGCAAAATGTTCTAATAGCCTTAGAACCCGCCGTAGCGGGCTCTACCGGCTATTAAAGGCCCTTTCCCTTGTTAAATGCCCTCAACTTCGGCTCTGGAATTTAATGCGGAGCGGGCCTTTAATAGCCGGTAGAGCCCGCTACGGCGGGTTGTAAGGCTATATTATAGTGCTAAACAAATAAAGTTTTGGGATGTTGAGTTATTTATTGAGGATGGTCGAATACATAGTAGATTATTCCGCAAGTCCACCGCATGTAACTCTGTGCTGCATGCAGGAAGTGCAAACCCTAAACACCAAGTGGAGTCAATTCCCTATGGGGAGATGATAAGAGCCCGTAGGAATTGTAGCAGGGATGTGGAATTTGAGGAATGTATAGAGGAAATGGGTAAACGATTTGAGAGAAGAGGCTATCGAAAACAATTTATTAGGAAGGCCCAAGAAAGGGCTAGACGAGTGCCAAGGCATGTCACACTTAAATCTAAGTACAGCTCTACACGAAATCAGGATGAGAGTAAGGGGAAGGTGAGGCTAATTACTGATTTTACTGCTACTGCTCAGATTTTGAGGAAATGTGTTTATAAACATTGGCATGTTTTGTGCCAGGATGACATATTAAGGGAATTTGTGACACAAAAGCCAACGTTTACTTACCGTAAGGGGAGATCTTTGAGTGTTATTCTCCGTCCTAGTTTTCCTTTAACTACACCAAACACTGATTGGTTGTCAGCCTTGAGAACAGGCTTTTTCAAATGCGGTCACTGTAGACTCTGTAAATGGGCTTGCCATGGGAAAAAATAATTCTCCAATAAGTTGGGTGAGACATTTACGATCAGATCCAGCATCAATTGCAACACATCTTATGTGGTTTAATTAGTTCTATGTAGATGCGAACGATTTTATGTAGGGAGTACCATCCGGTCGCTCAGAGTGAGAATTGGGGAAAATGCAAGAGCTTTGGCACAACAGGATATTAGATATCCTTTGGTAGCACACATGATGAGATGTGAGTTCCAAAACACAAGGAAGAGATTTGAATTTTTTGGTTGTGAACAAGTACCAAAAGACCAGAGAGGGGGAAATAGGGAGTTGGCACTACGGAGGAAAGAAGCAATGTGAATAATGCGCCTGAGGGCGGTGGAAGATGGGCTAAATACCGATAGGGAATTGGAATATTTCCTGGGGGAATAGATTCAGGTTTCAGTTTGGAGTGAATTAGGATTTTACGTCAATAGGTATATGATTTTCACCTCCATGAGGAATAGTGATTTGAATACTTTACCCAGAAGAATTGTAAACCACAATATTACAGACTATTAAGTATTCTTTGTGAATATGCCTTGTGGTACTTTGGTGTAAACATGACGTATGTAGGGATAATTGAACATGTTGCAGGTTGTAAAAAACTTTTGTGCAAATGTTAGCTTAACTATGAGACCCTACACCTAGAAGAATGTTGATAATGGCATTGAGGGAATCTTAAGTAGTGCAATTTTGTCATATTATAAGAAAATGTGTCATTAGAAAAGATGTAGAACTTTAAAAATTTATTGGTATTTGTTTAAGAAATTGTATTTCTTTTTGTACTGTATATTGGGATCACCTGTTTTCTGCTGCTCAACATTTATTTATTTTATTTTTTGATTCTATAATAATTTTCTGGTTTCCTTTATATTCCTTTTCAAGGATAGGTATTTGTGATTGGTATAACTCGGATGTAAATCACACAAGGCACAACACTTTTACTGACACGTATTATTTTGAAGGACTAACAATCGGGGAGAGTTGGAGATTAAAAGGTTGAATTAGTATTATTAAAATATAGAGGAGCCATAGTGGTTTAGATAGTTATAAGGATTTTGTGTTGGTTGCAGGTTTGGACAACTTTCCCACGGTGTCCACTTTCTATGTCCATGTAGGACTGGACTCAACAGTCCTCTCTCCATTACTCTGTTTCAAAGGTTTAATTAGGGGGCACTCGGACGCAGCGCTTTCATTGCGCACGCGTCCGTTTAAATGGAGAGATACCATGAGTAGAACTGCCAATTTTCGGTGGACTGAAACCGTTTCTTGAGGTAATTTTAGCGCGAATTAAACTATAAACATCACAAGCCGAACGAAGTACAGTGGCTTGTATATGGTATATTTATGATTCCGGTGATAGGTTTTTTGTCACATAAATTTATGTGTTCTCTGCAAATTATTGTTTATTAGGTAAAATTCATGGAATGGATGATTTTTACGCGCAATCCTCGATTTGGACTATACAGGTACAAATATTCGTGGTCAATTACTTAATATTTAGTTATATAATGGTGGGGAATTTTAAGTGATTTATGTATGGGGTATCTGCAAAAGTGGTCGTATTTTTGTGCACATACTAACAAAGTGGTTAAGGGTCTGTAAGATCTATTAGAATTTGCTTTTCTTTCTATATTGAGGTCTGTCTGGCCGTAACCAGATATCATTGTCAATGGCTCGAGATGATTGGTGTTTTTTGGATGGCACTGATAACATTGGGTTTTACTGAGTTCACAATGGGTGAATCTTTCTATTAAGGGCCTATTACACTTGGGTTTCGGTTAGTCGTAGGATAATAGCTAATGGAGTGGGGCCTTGTTCTCTTTTATTCTTTCTTTTCGTTAACCCCTATATTTTTCAAACATAGGGAATTTTAATTATGCAGTGGCTAATGGGGAGTTTTGATTATCTTTATGATCCTGGTACCTAGGAGAATTTTTCCATTTGATGAAAGCGACAAAAATTTCAGCCCTGATGAAGTCATTTGATGAAACACGTGTCGGCTGTGAGGTCGTTACGGTAACAATGAACTAACATTTAAGGTTGCAAGGTCGTCATGGAAAAGATGGACTGATAATTAAAGGATGGGATTTCAATTTGTTGATGAAGTGATTTTGGAGATGACGGAATGGATATTACAACTCTGAATTGATGAGAATTGTGGAAAGAACAAGACTCACAGGTGGAGACATGAAGAATAAAATCATGGACTAACAAATTGGATATAACTGTGATCAATGTTTGATATAACAATCTCTACAGTGTAATGTTAACGCCTTTCTCTGAAGTCATTATTGATGCCCTTTTTTATTAATGTGGTTATGGGGGAAATAATTGTGTTTTTTGTGTGTTAGAATCAAATACGGTTAATAATTGACATTAGATACATTTGAATATGAAGTGATATACGAGTGCCACAGTATTGTTGTATGTTTTATTGATTGATTTGTCAAATCAATGTAGGGGATTTTGAGGGTGTAGTCCCTACTGTAGTGCACCGTTGTATACTAGTTTGTGCAATTAAGATAATCCGAATTACTTGGTGCGCCATTTCTCCCTGTATCAGACACCTCCTCTTGATAGAAGTATTATACACAATATATGCACTAGACACCAAAATTAGACAAGTAAATCGTCATAGAACAATGTAAACAGTAGGAAATCCTATCAAATGCAATGGGAGAAAGTAGGTCTAGGGGCAACCCAAACCATATACCAAAAAAGTGGAATGTGAATCACAAATTCCCCTCTAGACAAGTGTAGTGTGTGCAGAATTGCTGGGAGACTAAGAATACAGTAAAGGTAAGTAAATTACCCTACCCCAGAGCCCAGAAAAGCAGGAGTAAAGTACTGCAAGTTTCCTTAGGACACACTGCACATCGTTTTTGGTATTCTGCAGCAGCCAACCAAGTCTGCAAAGAACAACTGCTGGATTATTGGACCTGAAGACCTACAAAGGAAGGAGACCAAGTCCAGAAGTTGAAAGAAGTTCCAGAAAGGACAGGAGCCCCTGCCAACCCAGAAGAGGGTTCAAAAGAAGAGTCCACAGTTAGTTGAAGACTGCAGAAATGGACCCTAGGAAGATGCCAGCGGGTTCCTGCATGATGCAAAAGATGTCCCACGGCATGAAGATCATTGCAGATGAGATTTCGTGTTGGAAGGCGCCAACATGCCTTGGCTATGGCAAAAGTCAATTTTTCATGAAAATGGCACTGGATGGACCCAGGAGGGACCTGGGGGCCTCAACTCTGTGTGAGGAGGAAGTGGGGGCTCTCAGCACTTTATGGATGCCAGCCAGCACCCCCAGAAGCCACAGGATCTGTGTTCAAAGTGGAGGTGCAAAATGCAGTTGATGCAGCTCAACAAAAGAAGGTCCCACCCCGCAGGAGAACAACTCAGCAGGTTGAGCGTCACTAGGGACCTGGGCTAGGATTTGCAAGATGGAATTTTGCAAAGAGTGCACAGAGGCCTCAGGAGGCGAAGAAGACATAAAACACAGGGGTACTGTCGTTCTTGGGGAAGGCAAGGTCTTACCTCCTCCAGATTGCGTCAGCAGGACCTCAGGACAGTCTATGTTGATGATGTCCACCCTCTGTGTCCTTAGGAGCACGCTCGTCACCGTGAGAGGAGTCCCAGGTTACTGGTCATCACCTTGGAAGGTGCCTGCTTGGAGCAGGGGAGAAAAGAGGTCAGAACACTGTCCTAGGAGATGTTTGCTGTCCTCCCTCTGCCCAGCAGTGAGGCAGATTGCAAGCACCACTCCTTCCACTAAGCCATCAGCTTCAGTGTTGGAGAAGAGGTCAGAGAGAGGGCCACTCTCTTCTTCCTGTCCCTCATCTGTGGCCATGAGCAGAGTTAAGTCAGCCCTATCATAATAAGGCTTAAGGCGATTGACATGAAGCACCCTAAGGGGGATTCTGGCAGTGCCCAGGTCCACCAGATAGGTGACCTCACTTATCTTCTCTACAATGAGATGGGGTCCACTCCATTTGTCCTGGAGTGCTCTTGGAGCCACAGGCTCCAATACCCATACCTTATGTCATGGATAATACTCTGTCAGGACAGCCTTTTGGTCATGCCATTGCTTTTGGAGCTGTTGGCTGGCCTGAAAGTTTTTAGTGGCCTTTTTCTTGTACTCAGCCATTCTGGATCTTAGGCCGAGTACATAGTCCACAATGTCTTGCTTTGGAGGTTTTTAAAGGCTTTTCCCAACCCTCCTTAACAAGAGCAAGGGGACCCCTAGCAGGGTGACCAAATAGGAGCTCACAGGGGCTGTAGCCTCTCCTTTTTGAGGTACCTCCCTGTAAGCAAAAAGGAGGCATGGCAAAAGGACATCCCATCTACTTCTGAGTTTCTCAGAGAGTCCCATGATCATGCCTTTGAATTTTCTATTAAACCTCTCAACCAATCCATTTGTTTGTGGATGAAAAGGGGTGGTGAACTTGTAGGTAACACCACACTCCTTCCACATTGCCTTGAGGTTTGCAGACATAAAGTATGACCTCTGTCTGATACAAGTTCATTGGGAACCCCACCCTGGAAGAGATTCCCAGGAGGGCTTTTGCCACTGCAGGTGCTGTAGTGGTCCTTGAGGGGATAGCTTCTGGATACCCTGTGGCATGATCCACTACCACAAGGTTGGATCTATTGCCAGAAGGTGTTAGAGGGTCAAGAGGGCCAACTATGTCAACCCCTACCCTCTCAAAGGGTAACCCAACCACTGGCAGAGGGATTAAGGGGGCCTTTGGGGTGCCACCAGTCTTGCCACTTGTTTGGCAGCTGACACAGGAGCGACAAAACTCCTTTGTGTCTTCTGACATGTGGGGCCAGTGAAAATGTGGAACCAGTCAGTGCCATGTTTTACTCTGGCTTAAATGCCCAGCCAAGGGAATGTCATGAGCTAGAGTTAGGAGGAATTCCCTGAACTGAAGGGGGGCGACTGGTATCCTGGTGGCACCAGGTTTAGGGTCCCTTGCTTCAGTATAGAGATGAATTTCCAAGTAAACTCTGTGGCTGTCATTGACATCCCCATTCCGCTGTTTGACAGCTTCCTGTCTGAGACCCTCTAGTGTGGGACAGGTCTGCTGTGCCACAATCAGTTCCTCCCTGGCAGGCCCCCCTGCACCCAAAAGCTCAGCTGTATCAGCTTCCAGCTCCTCTGGTGTAGGTTCTGCACAGGGAGAATACTCCTCCTCATCAAAAGGGGAATCATCTGGAGTGGGAGGGACAGTGGACAAGTAGGAGCACTTGGTCCATTGTTCCAGGATCCAAGTTTCCCTATCCTCTTTGCTTCTTGGCCTGAGCCCTAGTAAGAGCGAAGATATACCCAGGAATGTCCAGCATTGCTGCATGGGCCTCCAAACTCCCCTCAGTCCAAGCTGAAGTCTCCAAATCATTTCCTAGCAGACAGTGTACGGGTAAGTCAGTGGCTACCACAACCTTCTTTGGACCAGAAACTTGCTCATGCCCTTGCCCCTCCCCCTGCAAAAAAGTCAACCCCCAAGGCCAAGGCCCCCCTCCCAAGGCCAGACCCAAGGCCCCCCTGCCCAAACCCTAACCCAAGGTCCCCCCTCCCAAGCCCAAACACAAACCAAGGACCCCCCCTCCCAAGCCCAAACCAATCCTCCAACCCCTCCCTTTCACCAATGAAATATCTGCCTGCCCTCTTGATGCCCCCACCCTGTCAAGCGTCAAGTTGGGGCACAGTGAGGTGCCTAATGTGCCTTTGCCACCTAGGACAATGGACTTGCCTATGGGCTATTATGTACATATTTAATTATTTCTATTTTTTGGGATAACTAATACATCTGGGCAAACTAGATGTTGACATCCATCGAACACTACTTGTCCTACCTTTTTTCTCCATATTGGATTTGTGTTTCTGATCCTTAGTTCGTGTGTGTGACATGTATGTGTTGTCTGTGGGTGCTGTTGTACATGGCCTACATGTGAGTGTGGGGCCCTGGCATTAGTCCCACTGTGATGGGTGTGTTTTGTGTGTGTGATATGATTGTGTTGTCACATGCATGTGTGTAGCTATATTGTGTATTGTTCAGGGTGCAATGTCTTATGTTGGTGTTGTGTGCCATTGTGTGATTTTTGTATGTGCATTCGATTGTGGTGTTGGCTGTGTGTTATGCGCGGTGTGTGGTGTGGGCGTGATGTGACAACACATTCGTTGTATGGGTGTGTGTCATTGTTGTTTGGTTTTGTGGTGTTATTACGTGTTGTGTGTATGTGTTGTGATGTGGAGGTGTGCAGTGAGAGTGGCTGGTGAAGCGTTTGTGTAGTTGCGGTTGTGATGTGGTTGTGTGAGTCAGTGGTGTTTTGCATGGATGTTTTTGACAGTGGCGGAGTGGTGTGTCTTTGGGTTGGTGTGTGCGTGTCACATTTGTTGGCCGGTGTATGTAGTTCATGTGTGCGTGTGTGTATGTCGAGGTGTGTGTTTATATACGTATGGGTGTGCGGGTACATGTATGTGTGCCCATTGTAAGGCGTCCTGGCGGTGTGTGTTGTGTGTGGGTGTGTTCTTATGCCTTTGTGTGAGAAAGTAGCCTCTTTCTAGCATGGTTACCCCCCCCCCCCTTTTGGATCCTGCTAGCCAGGACCCCAGTGCTCATAGTGAAAACCCTATTTGTCAGTGTGTTTTGCCTCTCTCACTGTGATCCGGTTAGCCAGGACCCCAGTGCTCATAGTTTGTAGCCTAATGTGTGCGTTGTCAGTAGTGCTTAACTGTGTCACTGAGGCTCTGCTAACCAGAACCTCAGTGCTTATGCTCTCTCTGCTTCTAAATTTGTCACTATAGGCTAGTGACTTCATTTACCAATTCCAGTTGGCACACTGAACCCCCTTGTAAGTCCCTAGTATATGGTACCTAGGTACCCAGGGCATTGGAGTTCCAGGAGATCCTTATGGGCTGCAGCATTTCTTTTGCCACCCATAAGGAGTTCAGACAAACCCTTTCACAGAACTGCCACTGCAGTCTGCGTGATATAGTGCACACACTATTTCACAGCCATTTTCACTGCACTTAAATAATTTATAAGTCACCTATATGTCTAACATTCATTTACTGAAGGCTAGGTGCAAAGTTACTAAGTATGACGCCATCCTTGCGCTAGCAAAGGGGCCTCACGCTGTCCAGGGCCAAATCCCCGGACTTTGTGAGTGCGGGGACGCAATTACACGTGTGCACTACATATAGGTCAATACCTATATGTAGATTCACAATGATAACTCCGAATATGGCCATGTAAGGTGTCTAAGATCATGGAATTGTCTCCATTCCAAATCTGGTATCGGGGAGCCAATTCCATGCATCCAGAGGGCTCTACTACGGACCACCTGTATTGCCTAACCAGCTCTCGGAGGCTTGCAATGCAGCTACAGCTGCTGCCACCTCACAGACAGGGTTCTGCACTCCTGGGGCTTGAGCAGCTCAGTCCCCAGAAGGCAGAACAAAGCATTTCCTTTGGGAGGAGGGTGTTACACCCTCTCCCTTTGGAAATAGGTGTAACAGGCTGGGGAGGGGTAGCCTCCCCAGCCTCTGGAAATGCTTTGAAGGGCACAGATGGTGCCCTCCTTGCATAAGCTAGTCTACACCGGTTCAGGGACCCCCAGTCCCTGCTCTGGCACGAAACTGAACAAAGGAAAGGGGAGTGACCACTCCCCTGTCCATCACAACCCCAGGGGTGGTGCCCAGAGCTCCTCCAATGTGTCCCGACTTCAGCCATCTTGTTTTCCAAGGTGTGGGGACCTTCTGGAGGCCTGTGAGTGGCCAGTGCCAGTAGGTGATGTCAGAGACCCCTCCCTATAGGTCCATACCTGATAAGGTAGCCAATCCCCCTCTCAGGGCTATTTAGGGTCTCTCCTGTGGGTTTATCTTCAGATTCTACATGCAAGTTTCCAGCAGGAATCCTCTGCAACTACTAAATCATCATCTGACCTCGGATCGACCGCACACTCCTCCAGGAACCACTGTAACAGCAACAAAGTATCCAGAAGGGCTACTTTTCCTCTGCAACTTCAGCTCCAGGCAGCAATTGCAATAGTTTTCACAGAGTGAACACTCTGAGGACTCACTGCCTTCACCCTGCACCAGAAGGACCGTAGAAATCTCCCGCAGAGTGCTCTCGCAGGCACCTTCTAAGTCAATGAACGGTTCTTTTGGACTCCTCTCTTGGCAATGAACATGCTCCTTTGAACACAGGTGGTGGACCCCTTCGACACAGACTGTCCTGAGGTCCTGCTGTCCCAATTTGGAGGAGGTAAGAGCTTGCCTTCCCCGAGTACGACAGTACCCCTTTGCACTGTGTCTTCTTCACCCCCTGAGGCCTCTGTGCACTATTTGCAAAAAAAATAATCATGCACCACCTGGAAACAGTCGAGGAAGCCGGAAGGAAGAAGCAATACAAGGTTGCTAGTAGTCATCTTGCTACTTTGTTGTGGTTTTGCAGGCGTCCTGAGCAGTCAGCGGTCGATCCTTTGGCAGAAGGTGAAGAGGGAGATGCAGAGGAACTCTGGTGAGCTATTGCATTCGTTATCTAAAGAAGTATCCAAAGCAGTGACCCTAAATAGCCAGAAAAGGAGGTTTGGCTACCAAGGAAGGATGATTGGCTACCAAGAGAGGAAAGAGCCTATCAGAAGGAGCCTCTGACGTCACCTGCTGGCACTGGCCACTCAGAGCAGTCCAGTGTGCCACAAACATCTCCATTTCCAAGATGGCAGAGGTCTGGGACACACTGGAGGAGCTCTGGGCACCTCCCCTGGGAGGTGCAGGTCAGGGGAGTGGTCACTCCCCTTTCCATTGTCCAGTTTCGCGCTAGAGCAGGGCTGGGGGATCCCTGAACCGGTGTAGACTGGCTTATGCAGAGATGGGCACCATCTGTGCCCATCAAAGCATTTCCAGAGGCTGGGGGAGGCTACTCCTCCCCAGCCTTCACACCTATTTCCAAAGGGAGAGGGTGTTACACCCTCTCTCAGAGGAAATCCTTTGTTCTGCCTTCCTGGGCCAGGGCTACCTGGACCCCAAGAGGGCAGAAACCTGTCTGAGGGGTTGGCAGCAGCAGCAGCTGCAGTGGAGACCCCGGAAAGGCAGTTTGGCAGTACCCGTGTACTATGCTAGAGACCCGGGGATCATGGAATTGTCCCCCCAATGCCAGAATGGCATTGGGGTGACAATTCCATGATCTTAGACATGTTACATGGCCATGTTCGGAGTTACCATTGTGACTCTATACATAGGTAGTGACCTATGTATAGTGCACGCGTGTAATGGTGTCCCCGCACTCACAAAGTCCAGGGAATTTGCCCTGAACGATGTGGGGGCACCTTGGCTACAGCCAGGGTGCCCACACACTAAGTAACTTTGCACCCAACCTTCACCAGGTGAAGGTTAGACATATAGGTGACTTATAAGTTACTTAAGTGCAGTGGTAAATGGCTGTGAAATAACATGGACGTTATTTCACGCATGCTGCACTGGCAGGCCTGTGTAAGAATTGTCAGAGCTCCCTATGGGGTGCAAAAGAAATGCTGCAGCCCATAGGGATCTCCTGGAACCCCAATACCCTGGGTACCTCAGTACCATATACTAGGGAATTATAAGGGTGTACCAGTATGCCAATGTGAATTGGTAAATTTAGTCACTAGCCTGTTAGTGACAAATTTGGAAAGCAGGGAGACCATAACCGCTGAGGTTCTGGTTAGCAGAGCCTCAGTGAGACAGTTAGGCATCACACAGGGAACACATACAGGGCACATACTTATGAGCACTGGGGCCCTGCCTGGCAGGGTCCCAGTGACACAGACTAAAACAACATATATACAGTGAAATATGGGGGTAACATGCCAGGCAAGATGGTACTTTCCTACAAGCACCAAAACTCGCCTGCATCCAATATCTCTTCGTGTGACATCCATTGCATCATGCAGGAACCCTCTGACATCTTCCTTGGGTGCATTACTGCAGTCTTCGTCCAACCTGGAACTCTTCTTTTGCACCCTCTTCTGGGTTGGCAGGGGCTCCTGTCCTTCCTGGAAGGTCTTCCGACTTCTGGACTTGGTCTCCTCTCTTTGCAGGTCTTAAGGTCCAGGAATCCACCAGTTGTTGTTTGCAGTCTTGCTTGGTTCTTGCAATAACTCTAATCACGACTTGTAGTATGACCTAAGGAAACTTGCAGTACTTTACTCCTACTTTCCTTGGCTCTGGGGTGGGGTATTCTATTCACATTTGTGGTTTTCTCACTCTCCCAGTGATTCTCTGCACACTACACTTGTCTAGGGGTGGATTTGTGGATCGCATTCCACTTTCCTAGAATATGGTTTGTGTTTCCCCAAGATCTATTTTCTCCCATTGTATTCTGTAGTATTTCCTATTGTTTGCACTATTCTATGTCTAATGACTTACCTTATTTTGGTGTCTAGTGTGTATTTTGTATTTAATACTTACCTCCAGAAGATATTTTTGGCCTTGTGTTACCCAAATAAACTACCTTTATTTTTGGTAACACTGAGTATTGTCTTTACTTTTGTATAAGTACTGTGTAACTATAAGTGGTATTGCATGAGCTTTGCATGTCTCCTAGTTCAGCCTAAGCTGCTCTGCTATAGCTACCTCTATCAGCCTAAGCTGCTAGAACACTACTACATTTCATTAATAAGGGATAACTGGAACTGGTGTAAGGTGTAAGTACCCAAGGCACCCCCATCAAAAGGCCAGCCTCCTACATTGGTGGTGCAGCGGCGGGATAAGTACTTGTAATTGCTTTACCACTTGGTTACTAGGGCCAGATGTACGAAAAATGCAATTTGCGACTTGCAAATTGCGAGTCCCTGCGACTCGCAATTTGCAAGTCGCAAATTGCTATGCAGTACGGTGTCTAAGACACCGACTGCAACTCGCAATGGGGTCGCAATGACCCACCTCATGAATATTCATGAGGTGGGTCGCAAATTGCGGCCCCATTGCGAGTATGGGCACTCGCTAACATGGAGGCCTGCTGACGTCAGCAGGCCTCCATGTTAGCGACCTGCTTGTCAATAAAGCAGGTTTTTTTTTTTTTGAAGTGTAGCCCGTTTTCCCTAAGGGAAAACGAGCTGCACTACAAAAAAAAACGAAACCTTTAGTTTCGGATTTTTCAGGGCAGGGAGTGGTCCCTTGGACCACTCCCTGCCCTGAAAAAATATTTTTGGGTGCAATCACAAACTGGAAGGGGTCCCATGGGGACCCCTTCCAATTTGCGATTGGGTTACCATCCACTTGAAGTGGATGGTAACTGCGATGCCATTTGCGACAGCATATGCGGTCGCAAATGGTATTGCATCCCAATGCGACTCGCAAATAGGAAGGGAACACCCCTTCCTATTTGCGAGTCTGAAATGCATTTTGCGAGTCGGTAACGACTCGCAAAATGCATTTCTGCATTGGGATACGCGTTTTGCGACTCGCAAACGGCAAATTTTGCCGTTTGCGAGTCGCAAAACGTTTTGTACATCTGGCCCCTAGTGCTTTTCACAAGAAAAGCTTGCTCCAATACTTAGAGCTATACATAAGTATACCTAGAAGTAATTTCTAAGTTCCTAAAAAGTTCTTTTTAACTTTGCAAAAGTTTTACAAAGTTTCTGAAAAGTTTTATTTTTTTCTCCTAAAAGTTAGGTCTGCTATTCCACTAACTTTTTACTCGCTCTTCTAAACTCTTTTTCTTTGAAACATGTCTTCTGTAGAAGCCACCCCTAGAGTTGTGAAAACAACCTATGAGAATCTTAACTTTAAAAGTTTGAGGGGTCTCTGTAGTGAAAGAAGTTTAGGGATTGGGAAGAACCCCAACAGGAGTTCCTCTTAAATCTTTTACTGAAGGATCACCAGGGAGTTAGCACTGGTCAAGAACAGCTAGATGGGGAAGTTGAGGAAAACTCCCACCAGGCACGCTCAGAGGAGCATTCTGATAATCCTGGGGAGGGTCCTTCCACTAATCTTTCTGTCAACAAATCCTTTAGTGTAACTGGGAGTGGGAAGTGTACACACACTAGTAGGGCTCCCTTCACACCTAGAGGACAGCTCAGTAGGGTAGCTCAAGTTAGGGAAAGATCAGCCTCTGCAAATTATAATGTTGCTTCTGTCTCAGACGTATCCCACAATTCTAACCCTGAGGACCAGTCCCTAGATAGGGAACTCAGAAAGCTGAGGTTAGAAGAGGCCAGAGTGAGGCTACAGCAGCAACAGTTGGCCTTAGACAGGGAATCCCTGGCTGTGGAAAAAGAAAGGCAGGGGTTGAGGTTAGTTGACCATGGTGGCAGCTGCAGTTTCAGGAATTCTAATGTTAGGGAACCATCATTTGATTAAAAAAATCTGCATAAAGTTGTCCCTCCTTACAAGGATGGAGATGACATATACAAGTGGGTTGCTGCACTCGATAGGGCCTCTAAACTTCAGAGGGTCCCTCAAGTTAAGTGGGCTGCTGTATCCTGTGGCTATCTTTCTCTGGCAAGGGGAGAGATAGACTCCTTATTGTCAGGGAGAATGATGCTGATAACTACCATACACTCAAAAGTACACTCTTAGATGGTCTGGGCTTAACCACTGAACAATACAGGATAAAGTTCAGAGATACCAGAAAGAAGTCATCACAGGATTGAATAGATTTTGTAGACTGTTCAGTGAAGGCCCTAGAAGGTTGGTTAATTGGCAGTAAGGTGACTGATTATGAAAGCCTATATAACTTAATTCTGAGAGAGCATATATTGAATAATTGTGTGTCTGATTTGTTACATCAGAATCTTGTGGACTCAGATCTGACTTCTCCCTCAAGAATTGGGAAAGAAGCCAGACAAATGGGTCAGAACAAGGATGAGTGGAAAAGCTCATACAGGGGGTGACAAAGACAACAAGAAGAAGGATGGTAAGTCACACGACAAGGGTGGGGACAAAGAGAAAAAAATCTTCAGAGTCTTCATCAGGCCCACAAAAATCCTCTGGGGGAGGTGGGCAGAAATCCTCTTTTCACCATCAGAAAAAGCCATGGTGTTATCTCTTTAAAGCCAAACGTCATTGGGCAAGTGATCCCACTTCTCCAAAAAGAAACACCAAACTTCCCACCACCACAACCCCCACTGCTTCAACTAGGGCCCCTAGTAATAGCAGTGGTGGTGGGAAGAACACGACTAATAGCCAAAGAGAGTAGCTGGGCACACTTTTGGTAATGTAGTGGGGGATGGTCTAGTTAGGGAGACCACGGAGGCTATTCTAGTCTCTGATGGTAGCATTGACCTTGCCACCTTGAGTGTTTGTCTCCTTAATATGGATAAGTACAAGCAACTACCCCTAATAAATGGTGTTCAGGTTGAGGCCTACAGGGACACAGGTGCCAGTGTCACTATGGAGATGGAGAAACTGGTTGCCCCTGAGCAACACTTACTTGGTCATCAGTACCAAGCTACTGACGCCCATAACAACACTCTTAGCCACCCCATGGCTGTTGTGAATCTCAACTGGGGGGGGGGGGTTACTGGTCCAAAGAAAGTTGTGGTAGCCATTGATTTGCCCTTAGATAGCTTACTAGGCAATGATTTGGAGACAGCAGCTTGGGCTGAAGTGGAGTTGGAGGCTCATGCAGCAATGCTGGGCATTCCAGTGCATATCTTTGCTCTCACAAGGGCTCAGGCCCAGAAGCAAAGACGACAGGGAAGCTTGGGTCCTGAAACAATGGACCAAGTGCTCCCAAAAGCTAGGGGTAGAAAGGGTAACTCCTTGCCCACTATCCCTCCCTCTCCAGATGATTCCCCTTTTAAGGAAGAGGAATCCTCTCCCTGTGCAGAACCTACACCAGATGAGCTGGCAGCAGACACTGCTGAGCTTTTGGGTGTAGGGGGACCTGCTAGGGAAGAGCTGAGTGTGGCACAGCAGACCTGTCCCACGCTAGAGGGGTTAAGACAGCAAGCTACCAAACAGCAGACTGGGGACATCACTGATAGCCATGAAGTCTGCTGGGAAGATAACCTCCTCCACACTCAAGTCAAGGGAACTGAAACCTGGAGCTGCTAGGAGATTGGTCATCGCTTTGCAGTACAGGGAGTTTCTTCTGACTTTGGCACATGATGTTCCCTTGGCTGGGCATTTGGGCCAGAGTAAAACTTGGGACAGACTTGTTCCATTGTTTCATTGGCCTCACATGTCAGAGGACACTAAGGAGTTTTGTCGCTCCTGTATGACCTGCCATGCCAGTGGCACTACTGGTGGCACACCTAAGCCCCCCTTAGTTCCACTCCCAGTGGTTGGGGTGCCCTTTGAGAGAGTAGCGGTTGACATAGTTGGCCCCCTTGACCCTCCATCAGCTTCAGGCAATAGGTTTATCCTTGTGGTAGTGTGCCATGCCACTAGGTAACCTGAAACTATACCCTAAAGGACCACCACAGCTCCTGCAGTGGCAAAAGCCCTCCTGGGATTCTTTTCCAGAGTGGGTTTCCCTAAGGAAGTGGTGTCAGTCAGAGGCTGTAACTTCATGTCTCCATACCTCAAAGCTTTGTGGAAGGAGTGTGGTGTAACTTACAAGTTCACTACTCCTTATCATCCACAGACAAATGGTCTGGTTGAGAGGTTTAATAAAACTCTCAAAGGTATGATAATGGGACTCCTTGAAAAACTCAGGAGGAGATGGGATGTCCTGTTGCCATGCTTCCTTTCTGCTTATACGGAGGTACCCCAAAAAGGAGTGGGCTTTAGCCCCTTTGAACTCCTCTTTGGGCACCCTGTAAGAGGTCCCCTTGCTCTTGTGAAGGAGGGTTGGGAACAACCTTTAAAAGCTCCCAAGCAAGACACTGTGAATTATGTACTTGGCCTGAGATCCAGGATGGCTGAGTATATGATAAAGGCCAGTAAAAAACTTCAGGCCAGCCAAGAGCTCCAAAAGCTATGGCATGACCAGAAGGCTGTCCTGACTCAGTACCACCCAGGACAGAAGGTGTGGGTATTGGAGCCTTAGGCCCCAAGAGCACTCCAGGACAAATGGAGTGGACCCCATCTCATAGTAGAAAAGAAAGGTGAGGTCACCTATTTGGTAGACCTGGGTACTGCCAGGAGTCCCCTTAGGGTGCTCCATGTCAATCGCCTGAAACCTTATTATGACAGGGCTGATTTAACCCTGCTCGTGGCAACTGATGAGGGGCAGGAAGAAGAGACTGACCCTCTCCCTGACCTCTTCTCCACCACTGAAGCTGATGGCTTAGTGGAGGGAGTTGTGCTTGCAGATTGCCTTACTGCTGAGCAGAAGGACAACTGTATAAATCTCTTAGATCAGTTTCCTGACCTCTTCTCCCAGGTACAACTACCTGGTGTGAGCACACAATCGACACTGAAGACAGTTTACCTGTGAAAAGTCTGGCCTACCTCAGCGTACCTCAACGAACGAGTCAACTTCCACATACCAACTCCACAGCTCCGCTACGCCGACCTCGCCCTCGCTACAGTCCCCAGCATCCAACCCACCACCTCCGGCGGCAGATCCTTCTTCCACCTCGCCACCAAAACCTGGAACTCCCTCCCTTCCAACCTTCACAAGACCCAGGACCTCCTAACCTTCAGAAAGCACCTAAAAACATGGCTTTTCGAGCAGTAACCGCCCCCCCCCCCCCCCCAGCGCCTTGAGACCCTACCGGGTGAGTAGTGCTCTTAAGAAATTTATTTGATTGATTTATTGATTGAAAAGTAAGATTTATAGGCAGCCTGACCATGTCAGAAACTGCATAAAACAAGAGGTACAGAAAATGGTAGACCTGGGAGTGATTGAGCCTTCTGAAAACCCATGGGCTAGCCCAGTAGTGCTTGTCCCCAAACCTCATAGTAAAGATGGTAAAAAGGAAATTAGGTTTTGTGTTGACTATAGAGGTCTCAATCAAGGAACCAAAACTGATGCTCACCCTATACCCAGGGCAGATGAGCTAACAGATACACTGGCTTCTGCCAAGTATCTAAGCACTTTTGACTTAACTGCAGGGTATTGGCAGATTAAGTTGTCAGAAGATGCTAAACCTAAAGCAGCATTTTCCACCGTTGGAGGGCACTATCAATTCACTGTTATGCCCTTTGGTTTGAAACATGCACCTACCACTTTTCAGAGGCTGGTGAATACAGTCCTGCAAGTGCAAGGGTTGGAAGCTTTTAGTGCAGCATATCTAGATGATATAGCTGTCTTTTGCTCCACCTGGGATGGTCACCTGGTCCACCTCTGAAAAGGTTTGGAGGCCCTGCAACAGGCAGGCCTCACTATCAAGGCCTCAAAGTGCCAGATAGGGCGGGGAAAGTGGTTTATCAGGGCTACTTGGTAGGTGGAGAATAGATTGCACCACTGCAGGGGAAGATCCAAACCATTATGGAATGGGCTCCCCCTACAACTCAAACACAGGTGAGAGCCTTCCTAGGCATCACAGGGTACTATAGGAGGTTCATTAAGAACTATGGCTCCATTGCAGCCCCTCTCAATGACCTCACCAGTAAGAAGATGCCTAAAAAGGTATTGTGGACAGCTAGATGTCAAAAGACTTTTGATGAGTTCAAACAAGCCATGTGCTTTGCACCTGTCCTAAAAAGCCCTTGTTACTAAAATACAAATCATAGTCCAGACTGATGCTTCTGAATTAGGGGTAGGGGCAGTTCTATCACAGCTTAACACTGAGAGCCAGGATCAACCTGTTGCTTTTATCAGCAGGAGGTTGACCCCTAGAGAAAAGTGTTGGTCTGCCATAGAGAGGGATGCCTTTGCTGTGGTCTGGGCACTGAAAATGTTGAGACCATACCTGTTTGGTACTCACTTTATTGTGCAGTCAGACCACAAACCTCTATTGTGGCTTAAACAAATGAAAGGTGAAAACCCTAAATTGTTGAGGTGGTCCATCTCCCTACAGGGAATGGACTATACAGTGGAACATAGACCTGGGAGTACCCACTCCAATGCAGATGGACTATCAAGGTATTTCCACTTAGACAATGAAGACTCATCTGGGCAAGGTTAGCCTTATTGTCCCTCGTTTGTGGTGGGGGGGAGGTTGTGTAGGAAAGTACCATCTTGCCTGGCATGGTACCTCAATTTTTACATGCATGTCAGTTTGTTTTTGCCTGTCTCACTGGGATCCTGCTAGCCAGGACCCCAGTGCTCATACTTTGTGGCCTGAATGTGTGTACCTGTGTAGTGACTAACTGTGTCACTGAGGCTCTGCTAATCAAAACCTCAGTGCTTATGCTCTCTCTGCCTTTAAAGTTGTCACTATAGGCTAGTGACCATTTTCACCAATTCTAATTGGCACACTGGAACACCTTTATAATTCCCTAGTATATGGTACCTAGGTACCCAGGGTATTAGGTTCCAGGAGATCCATATGGGCTGCAGCATTTCTTTTGCCACCCATAGGGAGCTCAGACAAATCTTACACAGGACTGCCACTGCAGCCTGAGTTAAATAATGCACACGTTATTTCACAACCATTTTACACTGCACTTAAGTAACTTATAAGTCACCTATATGTTTAACCTTCACTTAGTGAAGGTTGGGTGTAAAGTTATTAAGTGTGAGGGCACCATTGCACTAGCAAAGGTGCCCGACATAGTTTAGGGCAATTTCCCCGGACACTGTGAGTGCGGGGACACCATTACACGTGTGCACTACATGTAGGTCAATACCTATATGTAGCTTCACCAAGTTTTAACTCCGAATAAGGCCATGTAACATCTCTAAGATCATGGAATTTTCCCGAAATGCTAAATATGGTATTGGGGTGCCAATCCCATGCATCCCCGGGACTCCATCATGGACCCCGGGTACTGCCAATCCAGCGCACTGGGGTTTTCTCTGCCGGTACCGCTGCTGCCAACCCACAGACATGGGTCTGCCCTCCTGGGATCTGGGCATCCCAGTCCTAGGAAGGCAGAACAAAGAATTTCCTGTGAGAGAGGGTGTTACACCCTTTCCCTTTGGAAATAGATGTTAAGGGCTGGGGAGGAGTAGCCTCCCCCAGCCTCTGGAAATGCTTTGAAGGGCACAGATGGTGCCCTCCTTGCATAAGTCAGCCTACACCGGTTCAGGGAACCTCCAGTCCCTGCTCAGGTGCGAAACTAGACAAAGGAAATGGGAGTGACCACTCCCCTGTCCATCACCACCCCAGGGGCGGTGCCCAGAGCTCCTCCAAGTGTGTCCCAGACCTCTGCCATCTTGAATCCAGAGGTGTGAGGGCACAATAGAGGCCTCTGAGTGGCCAGTGCCAGCAGGTGACATCAGATACCCCTCCTGATAGGTGCTTACCTGACTAGGTGGCCAATCCTCCTCTGAGGGCTATTTAGGGCCTCTCCTGTGGGCTTTTCCTCAGATAACGACTTGCAAGAATTCACCAGAGTTCCTCTGCATCTCCCTCTTCGATTTCTGCCAAGGATCGACCGCTGACTGCTCCAGGACGCCTGCAAGACTGCAACAAAGTAGCAAGAAGACTACCACCGACATTGTAGCTCCTAATCCTGCCGGCTTTCTCGACTGTTTCCTGGTGGTGCATGCTCTGAGGGCTGTCTGCCTTCACTCTGCGCTGGAAGCCACAAAGAAATCTCCAGTGGGTCGACGGAATCTTCCCCCTGCTCCAGCAGGCACCAAACCTCAGCATTACCTGTACTCTGGGATCCCTTTCATCCTGACGAGCGTGGCCCCTGGAACACAGGTGGTAGACCCAAGTGACCCAGACTGTCCAGTGGTCCAACTGTCCCAATTTTTATTTTATTTTTACATTATTTTGGAAAGGAATAAGAGATAATTACAATCATACATCATTTATGCCCACAATATACAACATCACAAAAGGAAGAAATTAATGCATAGCCCAGTTAGCCTGGAGGAGGGGAGCTTCCCTTCTTGTAAATTAGGGGGAGAACCAGATCAAATTAAATATTAATGGGCCAAAATCCAATCCTGAAATTGCCCCCATATAGCCTTCCCTTTATTCCTAGCCCCCCTCCCCTTGCGCTCGTATAGTGCCATTTCCAAATAAAAAACAGATAATAATCTACCCAGCCATTGCTGCCAGGACGGTGGGCGTGCATCCAACCATGCAGAAGATATACATATTCGATAAACTGCCATGGCCACAAAGATAAATGCTCTATGGTGTCCCACCGTTTCCGTCGCGACCCCTAAAGTCATAATCTCTGGTGTAAGGTCTAGGTCATGCCCCAAGATCCCTTTCAAAACAGATTGAATACCATCTCTCAATGTAGTTAGCTCCCCACAAGTGGCGAACACATGTATAGTGTCTGTTCCGAATGTCCTGCATCTCGGGTAATTTGTTCTTGATGTGCTCCCCCATTTAACAAGATGCGCTGGTGTGTGGTATAAATTGAACAGGGTCTTATAATGCTGCACTTGCAACGACGAGGAGTGTAGAATGGTATGTCCCAATTCTAGTGACTTAAAGAAGTTGCTGCTCCCATCGGCAACCTTGTCTCTCCACCTCTCACTGTACTTCTCCAAGTCATGAGATTGTTCTGCCATCAGCAGTGAATATATTGATCTAATCGATATATCGTGTTTCAGCAAAATGTCATTCACCAGTTGATTGATACCAAATCCCTGTGCCCCTCCTGTTTTTTTCCCCAGATAGTCAAGTATCTGTAGATATTTAAAGAAATCCCATCGCTCTAAATCATATTGCTCTTGGAGATCCCCAAACGTCTTTTCCCCAGTATTGTCAAAAAAGTCCCCTAACCGTTCTATGCCTAGGGACGCCCATTTTACCATATATCTATCCCTAAACACTTCAGGAAGCAGTGGATTATTCTTTATTATAGTGTAGTGATTAAATCTGCCAAGCCCATTCTTTTTTTGCCATAATCGCCAAACATTATAAGCCGCCTCTAATACCTTATATCGAACTTTCTTGTAAAATCCAGGTTCATGAAATGTTAGTAAATAGCCATTGGCTGCTACTCCCACCTGTAATTCATAGATATTAGGACTGTCCTCTGCCTCGCTCTCCTCTTTCTTAATCCTCCATAATGGGCACATATACTGAAAAGCTGCTGCCATTTGGTATAGTTTCATATTGGGTAAGGACCATCCCCCTCTTTCTCGCGGAAGAGTCATGTATTTACTTGCCCTTCTACACTTGCCATATGCCCAAATAAATCTCATGATCAATCGGTCTATCTCCTCAAAACTAGAATTTGTAAAGCTCAATGGTACAGCGCGAAATATATACAAAAATTTGGGAAGGAGGATCATTTTAACCATATTGCACCTCCCCATTATGGTCATATGTAGATTATTCCATCTACACATATCCTTTTTAGCTTTCATGAGTATTGGATCTAAATTCGAGTTAATGATCTCATCTACTTTTGGTGTAATGTCAATACCCAAGTACACTGCATGTTCAACCCTCCGATTATCCTGAGTGTTCACATATTGATTTGTCAATAATTGCGTTTTAGTTCTATTTAACAAATATCCGGAAAACCTACTAAATTTCCTTGTCACCTCTTCAACTTCTTTTAGTGCCAAGTCCAGATTGGGAGTTATAATGGCTATGTCGTCCGCATATGCTAGGACTTTGGTATCCCATCCAGGCCTACATACCAGTGGAATCCTACTGCTCTCTTCCAGCTGTCTAAGCAAGGGATCTATATATAGAGCAAACAGCAGCGGAGAGCATGGACAACCTTGCCTGGTACCTCTCCTCACCTGAATACATTCAGATTGTCCCCCCATTAATTGTATTCTCACTCCCGGTGACCTATATACAGCCTTTACTGCTAAAATAATTTTTTTCCCAAAGCCATAGTGCTCCATTACATACCAGAGATATTTCCTGTTCACCCGATCAAATGCTTTCTCTGCATCTAATAATGCGACTGCCATCGTCTCCTTTGCCATTGCTGTAGCATCAAGGAGCGTGACCACTATTCGAATATGGTCAGTAGTATCTCTCCCCGGGACGAACCCATGCTGTCTAGGTGTAACCAATGTCTTGATCACTGAAGATAATCGGGCGGCCAGTATTTTTGAGTATATTTTAACGTCACTATTAATTAGCGTAATCAGCCGATATAAAGCCGGATTTTGTGGGACCTTCCCTTTCTTTAGAAAAATCACTATGTTAGCCATATCCCATGATGGTGGGGTTTTCCCGCCACTCTGTACCTGGATAAATAACTCCATCATTATTGGGAACAGTAATGCTTTAAAGGTTTTATAGAATTCTAAGGGGATCTCATCCGGACCTGAGGCTTTCCCAGTTGTAAGCTCGCTCAGTGCCTCATCTAATTCTGGGGTACATATTTGTTTTTCCATATCTAGGTGGTTCTCCTCCGTTAGTCTTATGATCTTATTAGTATTTAAAAATTCTAACATTTCTATATCTGAGAATGCAGATTTGTCATTATATAATTCTGCATAATACCTCTGAAACACCTTCCTAATTCCGTCCACATCTGAAACTATCTGTCCTCGCCAATCTCTAATCTCTCTGATGACCCCGGCTGCTGTCTTCTGTCTTGCCCTTATTGCTAGCAGGTGTCCTGATCTTTCTCCATATTCATCTGAGCGTTGCGCGAGGTATTTCCCTGCTATTTTCTGTGCAGTAACCTCATTGATTGCTGCTTTAGCTATAGTAACCTCCTCCTGAACCTTATTTATGTCTTCCTCTGTTTCTATGGCTAAAATCAATTGTCTTTTTGCATTCCTTAGTTTAGTCCGCAGGGCATTTATTCTAATTTGGGATTTTTTCTGTCTCTTGAGGGTAAAGCTCAGAGTTTTCCCTCGTACTCCTGTTTTCAAAGTATCCCAGACCATCTCTACTGAAGCTGACCCCTGATTAAATCCCAAAAATTCAGCTATCCACTTTCTCATTTAACCACAATATTCAGGATCCTTGAGAAGCCCTCTTATGTATGTCCACCTCCTGACCTTATGCTCAAACCCATCCAACTCTAGGTCAAATACTAATGGATTATGATCTGATGTAATTCGTGGATATAATTCTATCCTTCCACTCTTTAATAATTCCGTGGATATTAAAAAATAATCAAGTTGGGCTAGCTTTACATGAGGGGCAGAGTAGTAAGTATATCCAGGGTCTGGGCTACATAGCTTTACCCAAGCATCCACCAGACCTAGCTCTTTTTAGATACAAGCCATTGCCCTAAATACCCGAGGCTTACGTCCCTGATATTTCTTGGTTGTGGGTGTTAATAAATCCTGCAATCCATCCCAAGAGCCATTAAAATTAAAATCTCCACACAAAATATAGGGAGGAGACCACTTCGGTAACTCTATAGCAAGGGTATCCAATACTGCTGGGTCGTCCGTAACTCCCCCATAAACAGAGCAAAGTGTAAAGCTGCCCTTCCCATAGCCACACTCTATGATCACCCATCTCCCTTTCCTATCAGCCTTCTGTCTAATGAATTTTAGTTTGTTAGTCCGATCTAAAATTGCCACCCCTTTAGTTCTGACATCTTGTCCTGTGCAAGAAATCATTCTCATACCGAGTGTCCCAAGAATTTTGGAATTTTTGTATTCGACATGTGTCTCTTGTAGACAATAAATGTCTGCCTTGAGAATTTTTAGATCTTCAGCAGCTTTCCTTCTTTTACGGGGATCATTTAACCCACATATATTAATTGAAGCAATTCGAAGTCTAGTCATTTTCTATATTTCTTCTTTCTTTTTCCCTTCTTCTCCTCCCCTCTCTTCCTACGAAGTCACGAAGAGTCCTGAATTCTCTTTCCAATTTGCTCCCCTGTTCCTATCCTTTTGCTTCTCTTCCTTTTGCTCCTCTCCCCTCCCTTTGGCCTTTCCTTTCCATTTTGCTCTCTTTTTCTCCCTCCCCCTACTTCCCCCCCCAAACTCACCCCCGCCCCATACCTTCCCCATCCACCCCCCGCCTGCCCCTCCCACCCCTCTACGGCTGGTTGAGACCCCCCTTTCTCATCCAGCCCCCCATCATGATGAGCAATCAGACCCCCCCATGGCCTGATCGTGGTGCTGTGTGAATGTGGGCCTACCTGCCCACCCATCCCCCGATCTCCCTTTTGGCCCTCTATTATTTAAGCCCCATAAGATATTCTTTCGCTTTGATTTCTGAGGTGAACATTTTTACTTTCCCATTCATTACTGTTTTAAGTCGAGCAGGGGCCAACAAATAGGCCTCCCCTCCTTTGTCTGAAAAAGGTTTAATGAGCTGTCGGAGCCGCCATCTCCGTTCGACAGTGATGTGGTGTAGGAAAGTACCATCTTGCCTGGCATCTCTACAGGGAATGGACTTTACAGTGGAACATAGACCTGGGAGTACCCACTCCAATGCAGATGGACTCTCCAGATATTTCCACTTAGACAATGAAGACTCATCAGGTCATGGCTAGTCTTATTGTCCTTCGTTTGGGGGGGTTGTGTAGGAAAGTACCATCTTGCCTGGCATGTTACCCCCATATTTCACTGTATATATGTTTTTTTTGTGTATGTGTTACAGGGACCCTGCCAGCCAGGGCCCCAGTGCTCATAAGTGTGCCCTGTATGTGTTCCCTGTGTGATGACTAACTGTCTCACTGAGGCTCTGCTAACCAGAACCTCAGTGGTTATGCTCTCTCTGCTTTCCAAATTGTCACTAACAGGCTAGTGACCAATTTCACCAATTCACATTGGCATACTGGAACACCCTTATAATTCCCTAGTATATGGTACTAAGGTACCCAGGGTATTGGGGTTCCAGGAGATCCCTATGGGCTGCAGCATTTCTTTTGCCACCCATAGGGAGCTCTGACAATTCTTACACAGGCCTGCCAGTGCAGCCTGAGTGAAATAACGTCCACGTTATTTCACAGCCATTTACCACTGCACTTAAGTAACTTATAAGTCACCTATATGTCTAACCTTCACCTGGTGAAGGTTGGGTGCAAAGTTACTTAGTGTGTGGGCACCCTGGCACTAGCCAAGGTGCCCCCACATTGTTCAGGGCAAATTCCCCGGACTTTGTGAGTGCGGGGACACCATTTCACGCGTGCACTATACATAGGTCACTACCTATGTATAGCGTCACAATGGTAACTCCGAACATGGCCATGTAACATGTCTAAGATCATGGAATTGTCACCCCAATGCCATTCTGGCATTGGGGAGACAATTCCATGATCCCCCAGGTCTCTAGCACAGAACCCGGGTACTGCCAAACTGCCTTTCCGGGGGTTTCACTGCTGCTGCTGCCAACCCCTCAGACAGGTTTCTGCCATTCTGGGGTCTGGCCAGGCCTGGCCCAGGAAGGCAGAACAAAGGACTTCCTCAGAGAGAGGGTGTTACACCCTCTCCCTTTGGAAATAGGTGTCAGGGCTGGGGAGGAGTAGCCTCCCCCAGCCTCTGGAAATGCTTTGATGGGCACAGATGGTGCCCATCTCTGCATAAGCCAGCCTACACCGGTTCAGGGATCCCCCAGCCCTGCTCTGGCGCGAAACTGGACAAAGGAAAGGGGAGTGACCACTCCCCTGACCTGCACCTCCCAGGGGAGGTGCCCAGAGCTCCTCTAGCGTGCCCCAGACCTCTGCCATCTTGGATTCAGAGGTGTGCTGGCCAGGGCCAGCAGGTGATGTCAGAGACTCCTTCTGATAGGCTCTTACCTTTCTTACTAGCCTATCCTCCTTCCTAGGTAGCCAAACCTCCTTTTCTGGCTATTTAGGGTCTCTGCTTTGGGGAATTCTTCAGATACCGAATGCAAGAGCTCACCAGAGTTCCTCCGCATCGCCCTCTTCACCTTCTGCCAAAGGATCGATCGCTGACTGCTCAGGACGCCTGCAAAACCGCAACAAAGTATCAAAGACGACTACTGCAACCTTGTATCGCTTCATCCTGCCTGCTTTCTCAACTGTTTCCTGGTGGGGCATGCTCTGGGGGTAGCCTGCCTCCTTTCTGCACCAGGAGCTCTGTAGAAATCTCCCGTGGGTAGACAGAATCTTCCCCCTGCAACCGCAGGCAACAAAAGACTGCATCACCGGTCCTCTGGGTCCCCTCTCAGCACGACAAGCGTATTCCCTGGAACTCAGCAACTCTGTCCAAGTGCCTCCCACAGTCCAGTGTCTCTTCAGTCCAAGTTTGGTGGAGGTAAGTCCTTGCCTCCCCACGCTAGACTGCATTGCTAGGTACCGCATGATTTGCAGCTGCTCCGGCTCCTGTGTACTCTTCCAGGATTTCCTTTGTGCACAGCCAAGCCTGGGTCCCCGACACTCTAACCTGCAGTGCACAACCTTCTGAGTTGTCCTCCGGTGTCGTGGGATTCCCTTTTGTGACTTCGCGTGGACTCCGGTTCACTCCTCTTCTAAGTGCCTGTTATGGTACTTCTGCGGGTGCTGCCTGCTTCTGTGAGGGCTCCCTGACTTGCTGGGTGCCCCTCTGTCTCCTCATCCAAGTGGCGACATCCTGGTCCCTCCTGGGCCACAGCAGCATGCCAAAAACCCTAACCGCGATCCTTGCAGCTAGCAAGGCTTGTTTGCGGTCTTTCTGCGTGGAAACACCTCTGCAAGCTTCTTCACGATGTGGGACATCCATCATCCAAAGGGGAAGTTCCTAGTCCTCTTAGTTCTTGCAAAACACCAAGCTTCTTCCATCCGGTGGCAGCTCCTTTGCACCCTCAGCTGGCATTTCCTGGGCATCTGCCCACTCTCGACACTGTCGTGTCTCTTGGACTTGGTCCCCTTGTCTTACAGGTACTCAGGTCCGGAAATCCATTGTTGTTGCTTTGCTGGTGTTGGTTTTCCTTGCAGAATCCCCCTATCACGACTTCTGTGCTCTCTGGGGGTTGTAGGTGCACTTTACACATACCTTACAGGGTCTTGGGGTGGGCTATTTTTCTAACCCTCACTGTTTTCTTACAGTCCCAGCGACCCTCTACAAGCTCACATAGGTTTGGGGTCCATTCGTGGTTCGCATTCCACTTTTGAGTATATGGTTTGTGTTGCCCCTATACCTATGTGCTCCTATTGCAATCTACTGTAACTTTACACTGCTTGCATTACTTCCTTTTGCTATTACTGCATATTTTTGGTATTGTGTACATATATCTTGTGTATATTTGTCATCCTCATACTGAGGGTACTCACTGAGATACTTTTGGCATATTGTCATAAAAATAAAGTACCTTTATTTTTAGTATATCTGTGTATTGTGTTTTCTTATGATATTGTGCATGTGACACCAGTGGTATAGTAGGAGCTTTGCATGTCTCCTAGTTCAGCCTAAGCTGCTCTTCTATAGCTACCTTCTATCAGCCTAAGCTGCTAGAAACACCTCTTCTACACTAATAAGGGATAGCTGGACCTGGTACAGGGTGTAAGTACCCCTTGGTACCTACTACAATCCAGGCCAGCCTCCTACATGTGGCAAAAATCTGTCCGGGTAAAAAAGGTAACCCCTTCCACACTGCATGGGTTATTAGGGCGAGCTTTGTCAAAAATCTCTTGTCACAATAGGTAGTTGCCAAAATAAACCAAAATAGCTCTAGGGTACTTAGATTCTGCCAGCTGACCTCCCTCCCGTCGAGTTGCCGGAAACCTATGGACGCCCTGAAGCTCATTCTCCCTGTCCCAACTACCCAGTTCTGGGAAAGCCCCACATCGGAGCTTATTCATATAGCTCCGTATATTGCTTCCTTCCAGACCTTCGGGTATACCCAAAAATCGTAAATTGTTTCTTCTCTGTCAATTTTCGAAGTCCCCCAATTTCCACATTACATCTGTCAATTGATCATCCCTTGCTGCACTCTGCTGTTTTAGGGCATTGACGTCCTCTTCAACTGCCCCTATCCTTTCATCCATCATGCATAGCTTAGCTTCAATCTCTGAGCACGACTTTGCGACCTTGCGAACTGTTCCCTGCAGTCGTTTTGTAGCTACTCTTGGCCGCCGGCTTTCAATCCTGGTCTCTGTTTGAAATTCTTTAATTAAATTATATATTGACTGCAGCATCCCTGCCTCGGCACCCACCAAAGACACATTTTTTGCAGAACCTCCTGTGTCTCCTTCTATATTGTTATTGTCCGGCCCCTGTTCATTTATGGTAGGCGTGTCCATTAGTCTAATGTCAGAATAGTCCCACTTTAGAGTCCTCCCCACCGTAGATGTCATACTTTCCAAACCCTCTTGAAGATTGGGCCGTGGTTTGGTGCATTTCCGCTGCCGACGCAGCTGCCGTACTGTAAGCTCATTGCTTGATGATTTATTTCCAGTTTCAGAGGTTACACTGCTGTCAGATTCACTAGAGCTATGCTCACCGCTGCTGAGATCAGATTCTTCCATCAGAGAGTAGAATTTATCACTACTGTCCTTAACCCAGTCTGCGGATTTTAGATCTTTCTCAATTTCCTTATTCCACCCTTTGGAATTTAGTGATATCTTCTGCAGTTCTCCAATATCCAGCGTAGGTCTTAGGGTATTTGCGTCCCCTTCCCTGTTTTGATTCTCCGGTCGTTGCACTAGAGGTTGTGGTTGTGGTTGAGGCTGCTCCTTTCCGGTGATGGGGCCCAGCACCTCCTCTCTTATTCCTGTATTACTGTCTCTGACCTCTGGGAGATCCTTGCTACCTTGTGTAGCTTTGATAAGGGGTTCATTGTTTTCAATAAGAGTCTTTTCGCTACTAGTGTCTGACAGTTCCTGCTGCTGATGGACTGACTTCAGAGTGGAGGGTTATATGCTCAAGAGAGCTATCTCGTGCACCTCTTGTGAGAAAGGTCGTAATAATAGATTGACTTTTATCTTTTCCTCTAACTTCAAAGGAACGGGGTAATACTGTCGCTCGTCTTGGCTTCTCTCCCTGTGCTAGGCATATTTTTCCCAGTTGATTTACCTATTGTCGACATGAGGCGCCTATTCGCTCCAACTAGATCTCCTTTATCTCTTCCAACACGTGTTAATTTAGATCCATCCGACTTGTCCCCAGAATTCCAGGTATTTTTAGGTGCCATAATTGTTTTCAGAGAATAGGGCAATCATCTCATAAATCCCGCTATTCCAGCTACTGCTGCTATCACGTCGAATATTGCCCGCTTAATTGCGCTCCTTACAAGTTGTGAGGGAGTGGGAGTGTGTAAATACCTGAATGTACCGACTTGTACAGCGAACAGCAATGGAGCCAAAAAAAAAAAAACCTTGTTCCTCTCCCCCTTTGTTTTTTTTGTTTGTTTATATATATCTTTCTTTGGGGTGATTTCGCTTAATGGTCTTGTAATGCTTTCTCCACCAGAACCAGGCCCCTCTAGTAGCGGTAGATAGCAGTTTCATATACTAGATAAACTAAATCAAAGCAGCTCTTTTATCTTATTTTTTGTGCCAAGTGTCTTAGTCCTTTTTCTTCCTTTCTCCTCTTTTTTTTTTTTTTTTTTTTTGTGGGAGGGGAAAAAAAACCTGCTTCCTTTTCAATTATAGTATTTCCTTTTCAATTGTAGTATTTCAGTTTTTTGACACCACTAAATATATTTCAATGTTCTCTCCCCTCGGGATATAATCCAAAGAAAAAGACACGAGTTACTTCAGTTAGTTGTCAACGAGCCTCTATTAACGTCCTGGTGCCTGGCTCTCGTAATTCTCCCACACCCTCACTTGCCTGGGTATTGTCAGAACAGTGCCCATGGAGCTCGCTCCCTCGCCGCGTTCGTCGTTTTGAGCCCAACTCCCGGCTTCCAGGTTTAAAGGGCCATCACGGCCCGACCTCGAGAGGAATCCAGCCCACGAACGGGGCTTGAGCGGTCCTGCTGCTCGCTCCGTACTTCTCCTGTTACGCGGCGCTTTTCGAGCTGCCGCAAGCCGACATTTCACTAACGACCTCCGTTTGTAGGCAGGCTCTGCCTGACAGCTAGCAGTTCCTTCTCCGTGGTGTGCGGTCCGTGCCACAGAACCGACTGCCGCCGTGGGATTCCGGGTGGGCGGGGCAAGCAAGCCTCGCACTCACTCAGCAGCCATATTGCTCCCCTGCACTTCCAAATTTGGAGGAGGTTAGTCCATGCCTCCCCTCTCAAACAGTAAACCTGTGCACCATGTGAACTGCAGCTGCTAGGGCTTTTGTGCACTTTTGTAAGGAATTCTTCATGCAAAGCCTAGCCCAGGTCCCCAGCACTCCATCCTGCATTGTTCAACTACTGAGTTTACCTCCGGCTTCGTGGGACCCTCTTTTGTAGTGTTGAGACAACCACTGTGCTCAGTCTTCTTGAACCCGTTTTCAAGGACTTCTGCAGGTGCTGCCATCATGTGCGTGGGCTCTCTGTGTTGCTGAGTGCCCCCTCTGTTTCCTCTCCCAAGTGGCGACATTCTGGTCTTTCCTGGGCCCAGCCAGAACCCTCTCTCTTCAACTGCGACCTTTGCAGCTAGCAAGGCTTGTTTACGGTCTTTATCCAAGGAAACATGCTGCGTCCTTGAGAACTCCATGGGACATCTTCTGCACAAAGGAGAAGTTCCTAGCACCTTTTGTTGTTGCAGAATCTTCAGCTTCTTCTATCCAGAAGCAGCCATTTTGCACCTTCATCCGGGGTTTAGTGGGCTCCTGCCCCCCCTGGACACTTTCACAACTCTTGGACTTGGTCCCCTTCCTTTGCAGGTCCTTAGGGTCCAGGAATCCATCTCCAGTGCTGTGCAGTCTGTTGTGGACTTCACAGAATCCTCTATCACAAGTTTAGTGTGTTTCTGGGGAAGTATTGTCACTTTACTCCTACTTTTCAGGGTTTTGGGGTGGGGTATCTTGGACACCCTTAGTGTTTTCTTACACTCCCAGCAACCCTCTACACACTATACTAGCCTAGGGGTCCATTTGTGGTTCACATTCCACTTTTAGAGTATATGGTTTGTGTTGCCCCTAGGCCTATTGATCCGATTGTATTCTACAGTGATTGCACTAGTGTAGGAGGCTGGACTGGCTTGTAGTGAGTACCAAGGGGTACTTGCACCTTGCACCAGGCCCAGTTATCCCTTATTAGTGTATAGGGTGTCTAGCAGCTTAGGCTGATAGATAATGGTAGCTTAGCAAAGCAGCTCAGGCTGAACTAGGAGACGTGTGAAGCTACTACAGTACCACTTAGTGTCATATGCACAATATCATAAGAAAACACAATACACAGTTATACTAAAAATAAAGGTACTTTATTTTTATGACAATATGCCAAAGTATCTTAGAGTGTACCCTCAGTGAGAGGATAGGAAATATACACAAGATATATATACACAATAGCAAAAATATGCAGTATAGTCTTAGAAAACAGTGCAAACAATGTATAGTTACAATAGGATGCAATGGGGAAACATAGGGATAGGGGCAACACAAACCATATACTCCAAAAGTGGAATGTGAACCACGAATGGACCCCAAACCTATGTGACCTTGTAGAGGGTCGCTGGGACTATTAGAAAATAGTGAGAGTTAGAAAAATAACCCTCCCCAAGACCCTGAAAAGTGAGTGCAAAGTGCACTAAAGTTCCCCTAAGGACAAGATAGTCGTGTTAGAGGGAAAATGCAAGGAAAACACAAATCAGCAATGCAACAACGATGGATTCCTGACTGAGGGTACCTGTGGAACAAGGGGACCAAGTCCAAAAGTCACAAGCAACTCGGAGATGGGCAGATGCCCAAGAAATGCCAGCGGTTGGTGCAAAGAAGCTCTTACTAGGCTGAAGAACTGTGAATACTGCAGGAACGACAAGGGCTAGAGACTTCCCCTTTGGAGGATGGATCCCCCACGCCTTGGAGAGTCGTGCAGAAGTGTTTTCCCGCCGGATGGACGCCAACAAGCCTTGCTACACGCAAATCGTGCGTTTGGCGTTTTTGGACGCTGCTGGGGCCCAGGAGGGACCAGGAGGTCGCAAATTGGACCTGCAGAGAGAGGGGACGTCGAGCAAGACAAAGAGCCTTCACTGAAGCAGGTAGCACCCGGAAAAGTGCCAGAAACAGGCACTACGAGGATGCGTGAAACGGTGCTCGCCGAAGTTGCACAAAGGAGTCCCACGTCGCCGGAGACCAACTTAGAAAGTCGTGCAATGCAGGTTAGAGTGCCGTGGACCCAGGCTTGGCTGTGCACGAAGGATTTCCGCCGGAAGTGCACAGGGGCCGGAGTAGCTTGCAAAGTCGCGGTTCCCAGCAATGCAGCCCAGCGAGGTGAGGCAAGGACTTACCTCCACCAAACTTGGGCTGAAGAGTCACTGGACTGTGGGGGTCACTTGGACGGTGTCGCTGGATTCGAGGGACCTCGCTCGTCGTGCTGAGAGGAGACCCAAGGGACCGGTAATGCAGCTTTTTGGTGCCTGCGGTTGCAGGGGGAAGATTCCGTCGACCCACGGGAGATTTCTTCGGAGCTTCAGGTGCAGAGAGGAGGCAGACTACCCCCACAGCATGCACAAGCAGGAAAACAGTCGAGAAGGCGGCAGGATCAGCGTTACAGAGTTGCAGTAGTCGTCTTTGCTACTATGTTGCAGGTTTGCAGGCTTCCAGCGCGGTCAGCGGTCGATTCCTTATCAGAAGGTGAAGAGGGAGATGCAGAGGAACTCGGCTGAGCTCATGCATTCGTTATCTGAAGTTTCCCCAGAAACAGAGACCCTAAATAGCCAGAAAAGAGGGTTTGGCTACCTAGGAGAGAGGAAAGGCTACTAACACCTGAAGGAGCCTATCAGCAGGAGTCTCTGACGTCACCTGGTGGCACTGGCCACTCAGAGCAGTCCAGTGTGCCAGCAGCACCTCTGTTTCCAAGATGGCAGAGGTCTGGAGCACACTGGAGGAGCTCTGGACACCTCCCAGGGGAGGTGCAGGTCAGGGGAGTGGTCACTCCCCTTTCCTTTGTCCAGTTTCGCGCCAGAGCAGGGGCTAAGGGGTCCCTGAACCGGTGTAGACTGGCTTATGCAGAATTGGGCACATCTGTGCCCAACAAAGCATTTCCAGAGGCTGGGGGAGGCTACTCCTCCCCTGCCTTCACACCATTTTCCAAAGGGAGAGGGTGTCACACCCTCTCTCAGAGGAAGTTCTTTGTTCTGCCATCCTGGGCCAGGCCTGGCTGGACCCCAGGAGGGCAGCTGCCTGTCTGAGGGGTTGGCAGCAGCAGCAGCTGCAGAGAAACCCCAGGAAGGGCAGTCTGGCAGTACCAGGGTCTGTGCTACAGACCACTGGGATCATGGAATTGTACCAACAATGCCAGGATGGCATAGAGGGGGCAATTCCATGATCATAGACATGTTACATGGCCATATTCGGAGTTACCATGGTGAAGCTACATATAGGTAGTGACCTATATGTAGTGCACGCGTGTAATGGTGTCCCCGCACTCACAAAGTTCAGTGAATTGGCTCTGAACAATGTGGGGGCACCTTGGCTAGTGCCAGGGTGCCCTCACACTAAGTAACTTTGCACCTAACCTTTACCAGGTAAAGGTTAGACATATAGGTGACTTATAAGTTACTTAAGTGCAGTGTAAAATGGCTGTGAAATAACGTGGACGTTATTTCACTCAGGCTGCAGTGGCAGGCCTGTGTAAGATTTGTCAGAGCTCCCTATGGGTGGCAAAAGAAATGCTGCAGCCCATAGGGATCTCCTGGAACCCCAATACCCTGGGTACCTCAGTACCATATACTAGGGAATTATAAGGGTGTTCCAGTAAGCCAATGTAAATTGGTAAAAATGGTCACTAGCCTGTCAGTGACAATTTGGAAAGAAATGAGAGAGCATAACCACTGAGGTTCTGATTAGCAGAGCCTCAGTGAGACAGTTAGGCACCACGCAGGGAACATATACATGCACACCTATGAGCACTGGGGCCCTGTGTGACAGGGTCCCAGTGACACATACATATAGGCCACAAACCTATGAGCACTGGGGTCCTGACTAGCAGGATCCCAGTGACACATAACAACCATACTGAAAACATAGTGTTTTCACTATGAGCACTGGGGCCTAGCCATCAGGATCCCAGTGAGACAGTGAAAACAGTGACAAACATCCTGACATACACTCACAAACAGGCCAAAAGTGGGGGTAACAAGGCTAGAAAGAGGCTACCTTCTCACAACTAGTTTTCTAACTGTGTACTTACCTGGGTTTGGTTTGTGTGTATATTTTGTGTATTTTACTTACCTCCCAAGAGAGTATATCCTCTGAGATATATTTGGCACATTGTCACTAAAATAAAGTTCCTTTATTTTTAGTAACTCTGAGTATTGTGTTTCTGATTATATAGTATCTATATGATGTAAGTGCTATGGTAGGAGCTTTGCATGTCTCCTAGATCAGCCTAAGCTGCTCTGCTATAGCTACCTCTACCAGCCTAAGCTGCTAGAAAACTACTAATCTACTAATAAGGGATAACTGGACCTGGCACAAGGTGTAAGTACCATCAGATACCCACTATAAGCCAGGCCAGCCTCCTACAATGGGACTCTCTGAATAACTCAGAAGGAGATGGGATGTCCTCCTGCCATTCTTCCTTTTTACCTACAGGGAGGTACCCCAAAGAAGTGGGCTGCAGCCCCTTTGAACTCCTATTTGGTCACCCTGTTAGGGGGTTCCCGTGTTCTTGTCAAAGAGGGGTGGGAGCAACCCTTGAAGCCCCCTAAACAAGACTTTGTGGATTATGTGCTTGGCCTAAGATCAAGAATGGCTGAGTACATGAAAAAGCCACTAAAAACCTCCACGCCAGCCAAAAGCTTCAAAAGCAAGGGCATGACCAGAAGGCTGTCCCGACTGAGAACCACCCAGGAAAGAAGGTGTGCATTTTGGAGCCTGTGGCACCAAGGGCACTCCAAGACAAATGGAGTGGACCACATCTTATTGTAGAAAAGAAGGGTGAGGTCACCTATTTGGTAGACCTTGGCACTGCAACAAGTCCCCGCCGGGTACTTCATGTCAACCTCCTTAAACTCTACTATGATAGGGCTGATTTGACCCTACTCATGGCCACAGATGAGGGGCAGGAAGAAGAGAGTGACCCTCTCCCTGACCTTCTTCTACAACACTGAAGCTGATGTCTTAGTGGAAGGAGTTGTACTTGCAGACTGCCTCACAGCAGAGCAGAGGGAGGACTGTAAGAGTTTACTAGGCCAATTTTCTGAACTCTTCTCACTCACACCTTGAACAACTGCGTGGTGTGAACATACCATTGATACTGGAGACAGTTTGCCTGTCAAAAGTAATATTTATAGGCCACCTGACCATGTCAATGACTGTATTAAATCTGAGGTTCAGAAAATGTTGGACCTAGGTGTTATTGAACACTCAGACAGCCCATGGGCCACCCAAGGAGTGCTTGTTCCAAAACCTCATAGTAAAGCTGGAAAGAGAGAAATGAGGTTCTGTGTAGATTACAAAGGGCCCAATACAGTTACAAAAAGAGATGCTCACCCTATACCCACTATGTAAACACAAATGGTCAAATAGGAGGAAAAAATAAAACAATTCACATCCAATGAAACTATAAATCAGTAATTGGGATTGCACTTTAATTACACGATTAATTATTTAATTCTACTTTTCCAACATCAAGTAAAGTCAAAAAGTGGTTCACAGAAACAATCATACAAAAAGACAAATAACCATCAATACATATATACAAGGTCCTTCACAGCACTCCATAATTTAAATCAATGTGGCTGTGTTAATTAATAATAACAATAATCCACATATCAGAGATGGTTGCCTAATTAATCACATCTCTAGTCTTTTTTTGTTTTCCATCATTGTTTAAAAAGAGATGTTATCCAAGATACTTAAAGGTCAAATCAATTTTCCTTGCAACCTCTCTAATTATAAGATTGACGCATTTGGGCCCCGTATCATATGGGCCTCTTCAGGACTAGCGGAGAGGTAAGTGCCTGATAAATACAAACAATACACATTACTCCCTCAAATCTTATCTGAACCTTAAAACCCTTCACCGTGAGGAAATAAACTAATAATTGCAAATAAAATATTTCTTCCCATTCCATGGTGTCTACTACACCCCACCAGTTTGATGACTTAATGGTTAATCATGCAGTACATCATGTCAAAACTCCAATCAAGAAGCACATTTTATGCAAAGTGCAACTATAAATATATGTTAGAAGCAGCCATTTTCACCTCCTCATGTGAAATCAAGTCTTATGTATACCTTAACCGATGTGCTCAAACGTTGCATGTTGTCCCGACTCTCCTGTCTTGAATAGATTTACTTAAATCAAGTTATTGTTTCCTGACAAAATAATCATTATTGAACCAATTGCAAGTCAATAAGTCTTGTAAGGACTCCCTTACCCAACACTACTTTTTCGTTCTCGTAACCTGTGCAACTCTCCTCCGGGCGGTTCTCGAGCTGCCGCTTCACAAGTTCCGGACGCGTAATGCCGATGGCTGGATTTGCGGTGGCCATTTTGAAAAGGGTGCTAAAATCTAAACATCTCAAATGTGGTGGCCATCTTTAAACACGCCTGATCCTTATCTTTAAACTCTGGCCGGCTTGTCAGTACTGCCTTTAACTGACGCTTATTGCTACTTATACTGATTTCAAAAGCGTGCTTGTCAAGCTGCCACTTGTCGCTGCTGAACGCATTATATCTAATAACTGAGTTACGGCGGCAGATATATAACAAGCATTTGCAATGCAATGGGTCTCGCATTGGCGTAAGTTAGAACTATTGGCGTTGTAAATTCATAGCTGGACTTTTTTTGCCACATAAATTGATCATACCTGCCTCATAATTTGGTCTTTCCCTACATATAATTCCAGTGGCCCTCCATATAGCTAAAGCGCTTCCATTTTTCTTCTTCCTGTAACTGCAGCCAAAAATGATGTTGCCATTTAGCATCTTAATTTAAACCTGCCATGCTAATTCCAATAGAATACTACTTTCACCACCCCACCATCAGAGTTGCTGGCTTGCTAACACAATCCCCCCTAAAAAAAAGACACAAGAGAGGATCCCCCTCAAAATAGACAGCAGCTCCAAGGTCGGCAGCTCAGGCCATTGAGCCACATCCTCGCATCTACACCCCATCCTGATCTATTGACATTAACAAAGCAGTTTGCGCCTCCCTCGCTCACTTCTAGGCACTGATAATGAAGCAAGCACACACACATGCAGTGTGCAGTGGCTTTACCGTCGGTAACTATGGAAAGACTTTTCGTTCCGTGTACACTAAATGAAATGCTAATACGTGCATACCACTGCGTGCATTCGATTTGGAAAACTAGACTTGAGAAGTAGTTAATGGGTGCCATTAAATTCTGCAGGTTAGCTTTAATTTGCGTGTTATTTGCATGGCCTTAAACGTATAATAGCATCAAAAAATGAAAGCTGGGCCACAATGGGATAATATTTAATGAGTGCATTACTGTAGATGAATTTCTGATGCTTGAAATTCCTATGACCAGACTGCCATGCGAGCTGCCCTCTCCAACCCACTGCACAACACGTGCATTTAACACCTCGGACTAAAAGTGTCAAATCTTGCTAGAGAACGTGAGACATGGCCACATTTTATTTCATTAACTGCTTTGTTATAAACCTCCCAAAATATCTAAATTCCGATCAGAGGTGTGTAACATGTCAAATAAAGCATGTTGTATAATGTTTTTCTAAACATGAAGATTTTACGAGCTATTGTATACATCCATATGTCTGTGAATATTCAAGTCAATTACACCATACTACCTTTACATACACAAGCCACGTGTTCTATGTACAGGATACACTTGTTGGCATGCTGTTTAGCTGTGGCATTGTTGATTGGTTGTAAACGGTGCCCACGGCGTCAGACTGGGTAAAGAAACCTTCTTTGCACACTCCCTCCTCTCACTGGGGGTGCACCAGCATCAGCCATAAACTCCGCTGTCAGAAGCGCCACCGAGGCAAGGCCCCCCCCCGATCTACAGACAACCTGTGTGAGAGCTGAACAAGGCACCGGATTACTGTTTGTGGACGAAGGGACGGGCTCGGTGCATGCACAAGGGCACACATGGCGGCACATACAGTGCTGCGCACCACTGCTTCTGTTCACAGTGTCTCTGCATTATTGTACTGTCTATACACGGGGCAGGCTGGGTGCGTGCACAAGGGCACACATGGCGGCACATACAGTGCTGTGCACCACTGCTTCTGTTCATACTGTCTCTGCATTATACTTTCTATAAACGGGGCAGGCTCGTGCGTGCACCAGGGCACATATGGTGACACATACAGCGCTGTGCACCACTGCTCCTGTTCACACTGTCTCTGGTTACTTCACTGTTTCTGGAAGATAGATTGGGCTCGGTGCGTGCATCAGAGCACACATTGCGCAGTGAACAGGAAGATGATGTAATCAGCTGTTTCATTAGAAAATCAACTCAAGGCAGACTGCAGGCATCGCAAACAAGGCAGCACAACAGAAATGTGATTCTCCCAGGGACTCCCACTGTAAGGCACAGCAGCATATCCACACGGGTGAGACCCCACTTACACTGCTTGTCTACAGATGATAACCAGACCTACAGCATGGTAAACAAACCCCATCCACCTTTCATTCACAACGCGTTTCCACTAAAAGGTTATTTTAATGAGCTGCAGGAGCATTTGTATGTTACAATAACAATTGTGCTGCACGGATCCGACCTCTTCCGCTCACCTTTACTATTTAATTGCCATACGACATTCGCATGAGCGGGAAGGAAAGACATAGAAGAAAAACGCATCGGATCTCGCGTTTGCTCATGTTAGAGCTGATCGCGTTAAACTCCTAACCCGACTTTTCACCTATCAGGCAAAAGTGCATTTACATACATAACCCGAAAAAGTGAAATCAAGTATGTAAAGTGCTCGACTTCTGCCAAGCGAGATCGGGCTCGTAAATTAGAGAAAAAAAAGTCCAGGAGCCCGATGGAAAACAGCGAGCCTCGCATGTTTTCTGTACTTGGTCGCTGCGCTGGAGGAGGGCTAGCCACTGGAAAAAGCATGACATATGCGTGCCTTCGACTAATGAAAGCTAGCAGATTTTATTAGCCAAGCCCACGAACCAATAAAAAACACTGACGTGAAGTTGACAGGGCTCCGAGCCCTTTTCTAAATACAAAAGAGTCTCCCTGCTAAACGCATGCGCGAGCGCATGCAACGCAGGCTCGACCCTAAAAAAGGGGATCAAACCTTAGTATCTCAAACATGGAGGCCATCTTAATACTCATATGGCCTTATCTTGAGCAATGGCCTCTGTCACAAGAGCTATCTATAACCACCCACTACATCATATTCTAAGAGCATACATATTCCTCAGACTCTAAAAGAAGTGCATCTTTTTCCTACGGGAGAAACACATTCTTGCTTGTCTAACAAATGTTTTCTAGGAACGGTTAGGTGTTGTCTCAGTCGGTCTTATTATGCTTATTTTGGCTGCCATCTTAAACAATCTCACATTTTCCCTTCTGAGAATGAAATCATATAAGTGTATGGCTTAACACCAGATATTGACCCAAAATGATTTCCCGATGTTCCTGTAATAGTTTGCACAACGTGTCTATTAAACAACCTTATTCTTAAGAACACCCGAAAGAACGTATATATATATATATATATATATATATATATATATATATATATATATATATATATATATATACACATATAACTGTGTGATCTACTTGACATTGCATCATTTAGTCACTATTTTACCAATATAAAAGTTCTACCAAGGTTGAAGTCTTCTTAAATCAGAGCCCACATTTCGTCCAGATCATTTAGGCCTTGTCTTGCTGTTCCATACTTCTCCATTAGTCTTGCCTCCATTCTGATCAGGTTTGTAGAAATCGAATGTCCATCATTTTTTTAATGTACCACCTGTAGTACTGTCCACCAGATTTCGTCTGGTTTATAATTCAATTCGAAATAATGTTCAACCAACAGTGCATTTCTAATTAGGCATTTGATTCTAGATCTATGTTGCAAGATTCTAGTTTTTACTAGCTGTGATGTTTGTCCAATATATACCAAATCACATGGACATTTAATACAGTCGACCACATTCTTAGTATTACAATTAGAAAAACTTATTTGATGGTGCACAAAACCATTCACCCATAGCTCTTAAGTATCAATCATAAATTGACATGGTATACAGTTTTTGCATTTATAGTGGCCCTGTAAAGGAGAAAGTTGGAGCATTGTTCTTACATCTTTCTTCTTTTCTACAGGGTACAATGCTTTTACCCAATATTCCTTTAAATTCTGTGCTTTTTTTAAAGAAAATAAAGGTTTCTGAATTCCTAATCGACTCACAGGTATTACTAGAACATCTGAAGAACAATACGATACCATTAGGTGCTCTTTTTTAAAGAAACTAAAGGTTTCCCAATTCCTAATTGACTCAATGTTCTCCAATTTCTTTCAATAATTGATTTTATTTTCTTGGCTTTGGGACTATAAGTAATTACGCCTGTCAAAGGATTGTCTTGTTTTCTTTGTTTAGGAGTCAATAGAGATTCTTTAGGGGTGAACAATGTTCTTTTGGAAGCTACCTTTACTAATTTTTTGGACATCCTCTATTAACTAATTTGTTGATCAGCTCACTCGCATTGTCGAAATAATCATCTCTGTTGCTACAATTCCTTCTGATCCGTAAAAATTGACCATAGGGTAGATTTTCTTTAAGTGTTCTTGGGTGACTGCTGTAAAAATTTAACAAAGTATTGCGATTGGTCGTTTTTTTTATATAAACTAACTTCTAAATGGCCTTCTTTTAAAAAAATCCATACATTTAAAAAATTAATTTTCTTGACGTCATTGTTCATTGTTAACTTAAAATCTACTGTACATTGATTAAGCCATTCATGAAAGGTTGACAGAGCTTCCTTCTCTCCTTCCCAGATCATTAATTGGTCATCTATATATCTGAACCATTTCCTGGTGTTCTTTATAAAAGGGTTCAAGTTATCATACACCCACTTCTTCTCGAGACAATCCATTACCAAATTTGCTATCTCTGGAGCAAAGCTGCAACCCATAGCTACTCCTTTAGTTTGTAAGTACATGATCTCTTTGTACCTAAAAAAAATATTTTTTAAACACAGAATAGCTAGGTCAGTGAGAAATTCAGTAGGAATATTGATTGGAGGCGGTTGTGTTTCTAATACCTGCCTGATCACCTCAATGGCCTCATCTTGGGGAATGTTTGTATAGAGAGCTTTAACACCAAAAGCCACCAAGATCTGATTATCTTCATTAAATGGTCGATCTTCAGTTTTATTAATGATGTCCTTCAAATCTCCGACATAAGCCCGAGTTTGGGCTACAAAAGGTTTTAAAAAGGTATCCACATATTGAGCCAAGGGCTCTAAGAAAGAGCCACATGCTGATACGATGGGTCTCCATGGGGGATTCTCCAAATGTTTATGAATTTTCGGTAAAATATAAAAACTGGATATTCAACCATCACTTTGATTAAAAAAAATCAAATTATTTTCTACATAACCATCTATTATCCAGAGCTTTCCTAGTAATAAACTCAATTCTATGCTGCACATCTCAAGAGAGATCTTTGTTGATGGCCCGATAGTGTTCTGCATTATTTAACTACCTCATCACTTCCTGGTCATACTGTTATTTTTTCTGGACAACTATTCCACCACCTTTATCCGCTGGTTTTATAATAATGTCCTGGTTGTTGGCCAGACTTCGAATAGCCTCCTTCTCTGTCTTTGTGCAATTTTGTCTAAAGTAAATCTTTTTGGTGTGAAGGTTATCTATGTCTTTCAAAACTACGTCTTCAAAGACTGTTATTTCCCTAGGCATATCATTCTTTTCTGGACAGAAGGAAGATCTGGGTCTCAGGCCGCTAAAATTCTCTTCTGTCTCTGTGTGAGAGTCTGTGAAAAAAACTTTTAATCTAAGTTTACTTAAGAATCTCAGAACTTCTATCTTACTCTCCACCGGGTCCTGATTTCTAAGCGGTACAAAAAACAGTCCTTTACTCATAATTTGAATTTTTTAAATGGTCGGGGAATATGTGGACAGATTATATATCGGAATAGGATCTTTACTGGTGTTTAATGCCTGTATGTCCGCCTCCGCATCCGAAAGATCCCATGTTCTTGATCTTGACCTCTCTGAGTACCTCCTCCCCTTCCCCGGCGGCTGCCTCTGCCGAAAAAAGGTTGCCCCCTCAATGTATTGTGGATTAGGGAGGGATTGTCCTTGATTTTCTTGCTCAGAATCTGAAGAAGTATCTGAAAATGTAATGAATCTCCTCCGAGATCTTGTCTGGTATTGGAGATTCAAAGTGCTCGGATTGTTATTCTTATAAAAATCTTCTTTCAAGTATGGGTAAGTACTTGTTATATTGAAATGTCTGATGTCTTTCGCCACTTTAGTAATTTTTTAATTCACTGTATGATTTTTAAATTCTATGATTGTTTTGTTCACATTATCTAAGAGTTGTTTTACATGTTGTATAGTATTATCGTTAGCAATTTCCTGTTCTAACTCTTCAATTTCCTTCAACTCAGCTTCACTGATCCTTAATGCCGTTTCCACCGATAACGCTAACCAGTCTCTAGAACATTTGGTACCTACTCCACTGAATTGGGATGAATAGGTTTTCATCAAAAATAAATATGACTGGTATGTTCTTCACTTGCAATCCTAATGGTATTGTATTGTTCTTCAGATGTTCTAATAATACCTGTGCGTCGATTAGGAATTCAGAAACCTTTATTTTCTATCAAAAAAGCACAGAATTTAAATGAATATTTGGTAAAAGCATTGTACCCTGTAGAAAAGAAGAAAGATGTAAGAACGATGCTCCAACTTTCTCCTTTACAGGGACACTATAAATGCAAAAACTGTATACCATGTCAATTTACGATTGATACTTAAGAGCTATGGGTGAATGGTTTTGTACACCATCAAATACGTTTTTCTAATTGTAATAATAATAACGTGGTCTACTGTATTAAATGTCCATGCGATTTGGTATATATTGGACAAACATCATAGCCAGTAAAAACTAGAATCTTGCAACCAAGATCTAGAATCAGATGCACAATTAGAAATGCACCATTGGTTGAACATTATTTCGGATTGAATCATAAACCAGAAGAAATATGGTGGACAGTACTACAGGTGGTACATTAAAAGAATTATGGCCGAACGATTTGTACAAACCTGATCACAATTGAGGCAAGAGTAATGGAGAAGTATGGAACAGCAAGACAAGGTCTGAATGATCTGGATGAAATGTAGACTCTGATTTAAGAAGACTTCAAACCTTGGTAGAAATTGTTTTATTGGTAAAATAGTGACTTAATAATGCAATGTCAAGTAGATCACACTGTTATATGTGATATATACATGTTCTTTCAGGTGTTCTTAAGAATAAGGTTGTTTAATAGACACGTTGTGCAAACTATTACAGGAACATCAAAAATTATTTTGGGTCAATATCTAGTTTTAAGCCATACACTTATATGATTTCATTCTCAGAAGGTAAAATGTGAGGTTGTTTAAGATGGCAGCCACAATAAGCATAATAAGACTGAGTAAGACAACACCTAAGCTTTCCTAGAAAACATTTGTTAGACAAGCAAGAATGTTTTTCTCCTGCAGGAAAAAGGTGCAATTCTTTTGGAGTCTGAGGAACATATATGCTCTTAGAATATGATGTAGTGGGTGGTTATAGATACCTCTTATGAGGCAGGCCTTTGCTCAAGATAAGGCCATATGAGTATTAAGATGGCCGCCACGTTTGAGATACTAAGGTTTGATCCCCTTTTTTTATAAATTTGCCGCCGTAACTTAGTTATTAGATATAATGCGTTCAGCAGCGACAAGTGGCAGCTTGACAAGCCCGCTTTTGAAAGCGGTATAAGTAGTGATAAGTGTCAGTTAAAGGGAGTACTGACAAGCCGGCCAGTGTTTACAGATAAGGATCAAGCGTGTTTAAAGATGGCCGCCACATTTGAGATGTTTAGACTTTAGCCCCCTTTTCAAAATGGCCGCCGCAATTCCAGCTATTGGCATTACACATCCGGACCTTGTTAAGCGGCAGCCCGAGAGGCGCCCGGAGGAGAGTTGCACAGGTTGCGAGAACGCAAAAAGTAGCGTCGGATAAGTGAGTACTTACAAGTCTTATGGACTTGCAATTGGTTTAATAATGATTATTTTGTCAGGAAGCAATAACTTGATTTATGTACCTCTATTCAAGACAGGAGTGTCGGGTCAACATGCGACGTTTGAACACATCGGTTAAGGTATAGATGAGACTTGATTTCACATGAGGAGTTGAAAATGGCTGCTTCTAACATATATTTATAGTTGCACTTTGCATAAAATGGGCTTCTTTGTCTTTTTGTATAATTGCTTCTGTGAACCATTTTTTGACTATCCTTGATGTTGGAAAAGCAGAATTTAATAATTAATCATGTAGTTACAGTGCAATCCCAATAATTGATTTATAGTTTCATTGGATGGGAATCAACGTTTGATTTTTTCCTACTATTTGACCATTTGTTTTTACATTTTGTGTATATCCCACCCAGGTATAGTAGGGTCATTTAGGTAGACCCCTTTGTCTTTTAGAGCACCCTATACCCAGGGCAGATATGCTCATAGATACACTGGCATCTGCCAAGTATCTAAGCACCTTTGATTTGGCTGCATGATATTGGCAGATCAAATTTTCAGAGGATGCTAAACTAAAAACAACATTTTCAACCATTGGAGGGCATTATCAATTCAGTTATGCCCTTTGGCACCTGCCACTTTCCAGAGGCTGTTGAACACAGTCCTCCAAGGTCTGGAAGCATTCAGTGCATCATATCTAGATGATACTGCTGTATTTAGCTCCACCTGGGATTACTTCCTGGTCCACCTGTGGAAGGTTTTGGAGGCCCTGCAAAAGGCATGCCTCACTATCAAGGCTTCAAAATGTCAGATAGGGCAGGGGAAAGTGGTTTATCTGGGCCACCTGGTAGGCGGAGAACAGATTGAACCACTACAGGGGAAGATACAGACTATTGTAGACTGGGCTCCCCTTACAACTCAAACCCAGATCAGAGCCTGGTCTCACTGGGTATTACAGGAGGTTCATTAAGAACTATGGCTCCTTTGTTGCCCCTCTTAAAAGGTGCCTAAAAAGGTGGGTGGACAGCCAGCTGTCAAAAGCTTTTGAGGAGCTTAAGCAGGCTATGTGTACTGCACCTGTCCTAAAAAGCCCAAATAACTAAAAAAAAAAAACATTGTCCACACAGATGTATCTGAACTGGGGGTTGGGGCAGTGCTTTCACAACTAAACTCAGAGGGCCAGGATCAACCTGTTGCTTTTATCAGTAGGAGGTTGACCCCTCGAGAAAAGCATTGGTCTGCCATAGAGCGGGAGGCCTTTGCTGTGGTCTGGACCCTGAAGAAATTGAGACCATACTTATTTGTTACTCACTTCATAGCTTAGACAGAACTCAAACCTCTCTTACGGTTAAAACAGATGAAAGGAGAAAACCCTAAATTGTTGAGATGATCCATTTCCCTACAGGTGATGGACTTTACAGTGGCACATAGACCTGGGAGTAACCACTCCAATGAAGATGGACTCTCAAGATATTTCCAATTAGACAATAAAGACTCATCTTGGCAAGGATGGCCTTATTGTGCCTCGTTTGGGGGGGGGGGGGGTTTGTAGGAAAGTACCATATTTCTGGGCATGTTACCTCCAATTTCTGTCAGTTTTTCAGTGTGTTTTTACTGTCTCACTGAGATCCTGCTAGCCATGACCCCACGGCTCATAGTTTCTAGCCTATCTGTGTTGTCAGTATGCTTTACTGTGTCACTGGAGTTCTGCTAACCAGAACTCCAGTGCTTATGCTCTCTCTGTATCCAAAATGAACGAGTTACTTACCTTCGGTAACGACTTTTCTGGTGGATACATTAGCTACCTGTGGATTCCTCACCTCATGAATACTCCCATGGCGCCAGCATTCTACGGAAATCTTCTTACTAGTCTCTGCACGTCGACGAGGACGTCACTGTCTCGCACGCGACGCCGTCTGACGTCATACAGGCAATAAGAGGTCCTCGACGACGTGCGGACGTCAGTACCAATCATTTTTTACGTGCATGAGAACAACCAGGCAATGCAATGAAAGAACAAAGCAACATCCATTATAATGTAAAAATACACCACATTGTATGAATAACTGTAATTCTTTTTATGTACATATATATATATATATATATATATAAAACTCTCTCTTTTAAAATATATACACACACCAAGTATATACATAAAGATATATAGACATATACCTACAAATATATAAATATATTATATATATACATCTATTGCACCCTCAAAGACCAAGAGGAGCACACTCAAGGATTACTTGGCAAGACCATAAAGGCAACGGGGAGGCGGGTGGGACCGTGAGGAATCCACAGGTAGCTAATGTATCCACCAGAAAAGTCGTTACCGAAGGTAAGTAACTCGTTCTTCTGATGGATACAACTACCTGTGGATTCCTCACCTCATGAATAGAGTCCCAAAGCAGTACCACGCCCGGCGGTGGGTGCCTAAATGGTCAAACCAAGAAATCCTGCAGCACTGACCGTGCAAAATGGCCGTCCCTTCTAACCTCAGAATCTAAACAGTAATGTTTTGCAAAAGTGTGAAGGGACGACCAAGTTGCGGCCTTGCAGATGTCGACCACAGGAACACCTCTGGCTAAGGCCGAAGTGGCCGACTTAGCTCTGGTGGAATGAGCTCTAATGCCCTCAGGAGGATCCTTCTTTGCCAAAGAGTAACATATTTTAATGCAAAGAACAACCCACCTGGATAGTGTTCTCTTGTGGACTGCCTTTCCTCTCCTCTTGCCCACGTATCCAATAAACAGCTGATCCTCCAGCCTGAAATCCTTTGTTCTATCGATAAAGAAGCTCAACGCTCTCTTTGGGTCCAGACGGTGCAGTCTTTCTTCCTCTTTGGAAGGATGAGGCGGAGGATAGAACGTGGACAAAGTAATTGCCTGAGCCAAATGGAAGGGTGAAACAACCTTCGGGAGGAAAGCAGCCTTGGTCCTCAACACCACCTTATCCCCATAAAAAGTTGTATAAGGGGGTTTTACTGATAAGGCCTGCAACTCACTCACTCTCCTTGCTGATGTTATAGCTATCAGGAAGACTGTTTTTAAAACCAAATACCTCAAGGGGCAAGAATGCATAGGTTCAAAAGGGGACCCCATAAGGAAAGTCAGGACTAAGGACAAATCCCATTGCGGCATAACGAATGGCTTTGGAGGATATTGATTTAGAAGACCTTTCAAGAATCTGATAACAATAGGGGATTTAAATAAAGATGGTTGGTCTGGAAGACATATGAAGGCTGACAAGGCCGATAAATAACCTTTAATGGTAGCCACTGCACAGCCTTTCTGCGCCAGAGATAGAGCAAAAGACAAAACGTCCGATAGATGAGCATGTAAAGGATCAATCTGCCTCTCTCCACACCACGCAACAAATTTAGACCACCTATTAGCGTAGATAGATTTAGTGGAGTGTCGCCTGGCCGCTAATATAACATCCACTACCTCAGGCGGGAGAGAGAAGGAACTCAGGTTGCCCCGTTCAATCTCCAGGCATGTAGGTGCAGACTCTGGAGGTTGGGGTGTAGAACCTGCCCCTGCGACTGTGAGAGGAGGTCTGCCCTGAAAGGGAGACGGAGCGGCGGGCACGTTGAGAGTTGGAGAAGGTCGGAGTACCACACCCTCCTTGGCCAATCCGGAGCTATTAAGATTACTAGAGCCCGGTCTTGGCGAATCTTCCTCAATACTCGAGGAATCAAGGGTATGGGAGGAAACGCGTAAAGCAACTGGCCGCACCAGGTCATTTGAAACGCGTCCCCCAACGCTTCCTGCATCGGATACTGAAGGCTGCAGAACAACGGACAATGCGCGTTCTCTCGAGTGGCGAACAGATCTACCCGAGGAAACCCCCACTTGTGGAAGATTAAACGGACTTGATCTGGATGGAGACGCCACTCGTGGTCTGCCGAGAAGTGGCGACTGAGACTGTCCGCACGCACGTTCAAGACTCCGGCCAGATGGTTTGCTATCAAGCAAATCCGATGGTCCTTTGCCCAGGACCATAGTCGAAGAGCTTCTCTGCAGAGAAGGTACGACCCCACTCCTCCCTGCTTGTTTATGTACCACATCGTGGTAGTATTGTCCGTTAGGACCTGTACCGACTGACCACGAAGGGAAGGGAGGAAGGCCTTGAGAGCCAGACGTACAGCCCGTAACTCTAACAGATTGATGTGAAAAATCTGTTCCTCTGGAGACCAAAGACCTTTGATCTCCAGATCCCCCAGATGAGCTCCCCACCCTAGAGTGGAAGCATCCGTTATGACTGTGGCCACTGGTGGCGACTGCTGGAACGGCTTTCCTTGTGAAAGATTGTTGCTTGCAATCCACCACTTCAAATCCACAGCAGCATCTCTGGAGATCTTGACAGTACCCTCTAGATCCCCTCTGTGTTGAGACCACTGCCTTCGGAGGCACCACTGAAGAGCCCTCATGTGCCAGCGAGCATGCATGACCAACAGAATGCAGGAGGCAAAAAGACCGAGCAGACGAAGGACCTTGAGGACTGGAACTACCGCTCCATTTCGAAACATTGGAACCAAATCCTGAATATCTTGAATCCGCTGAGGCGGAGGAAAGGCCCGACCCAATGTTGTATCCAGTACTGCCCCTATGAACAGGAGGCGCTGAGAGGGCTCCAGGTGAGATTTGGGCTCGTTCACCGAAAAGCCCAGGTCGAACAACAACTGGGTTGTTGACTGCAGATGACGCAACACAAGCTCCGGGGACTTGGCTTTGATCAACCAATCGTCCAAGTAAGGGAATACTGCTATCCCCTTCCTTCTGAGCTCTGCCGCAACCACCGACATCACCTTCGTGAAGACTCGAGGTGCTGAAGTAAGACCAAACGGAAGGACCGCAAACTGGTAGTGTTGCGATCCCACCACAAACCGGAGATACTTCCTGTGTGACTTGAGTATCGGGATATGAAAGTAAGCATCCTGCAAGTCGACAGACACCATCCAGTCTTCCATGTTCAACGCCAAAAGCACCTGTGCTAGGGTCAGCATCTTGAACTTTTCCTGCTTGAGGAACCAATTCAAGATCCTCAGGTCCAGAATTGGTCTCAAACGACCATCCTTCTTGGGAATCAGGAAATACCTTGAGTAAACTCCTTGACCCCTTTCCTGCTCCGGGACCAACTCCACCGCGCCCTTTAAAAGGAGGACTTCTACCTCCTGTTCTAGCAACAGGAGGTGTTCTTGTGAACAATACGAAGGGCGGGGCGGGATGAGGGGCGGAAACTCCCGAAAGGGAAGGGTGTAGCCTTTTCCCACAACACTGAGAACCCAAGTGTCCGACGTAACAGTCTCCCATTTGGTGAGAAAATGCTGTAATCTTCCCCCTACAGGAGAGGAGTGAGTGGGAAATGGTGGAAGCCTAAGGCTGCTTCCCCTGCTGCACCCCGCCAGAGGATGAGGAAGAGGCAGAGTGCTGCTGAGAGGCTCCCCTGGTGCGGACCCTACCCCTCCCCCTAAAAGATCTATAGGGGTGGGAAGAGGCAGGTTGCTGATATCTTCCCCGAAAGGAAGAGGAGGAAGAGCCACGCCCAAATCCACGAAACCTCCTGAAGAATCTGGAAGAGGCCGTGGAAGAAGGAGCTTGGAGTCCCAACGACTTAGCCGTGGCCCTGCTCTCCTTAAACCGTTCCAAGGCCGAATCAGCCTTAGCCCCAAACAGTTTGTCCCCATCAAACGGGAGATCCAACAATGTGGACTGTACATCTGGCGAAAAGCCCGAGTTACGGAGCCAGGCCTGTCTCCTTTCCACCACAGTTGTGCCCATTGCTCTGGCTACCGAGTCGGTGGTATCCAGTCCCGTCTGGATAATTTGGGTCGCAGCAGCCTGGGCATCAGAGACAAGATCCAAAAGACCCTGGGGAAGCTCTGTAAACGAAGAGGAGATGTCATCCATCAGAGCATGAATATACCTCCCCAGGATACAGGTCGCATTAGTGGCCTTTAACGCCAGACTGCAGGACGAAAAAATCTTCTTCGACTGCGCCTCTAGCTTTTTTGAGTCTCTGTCCCCAGGCACCGTCGGGAAAGAACCAGGCGCTGACTTGGACGAACAGGAGGCCTGCACTACCAAGCTCTCCGGCGTAGGGTGCCTAGATAGGAAACCAGGATCAGTTGGAGCCGTCCGATACCTCCTGGCCACGGCTCTGTGAACTGCTGGGGAAGATGCCGGCCTCTTCCACACCTCTAAAACCGGATCCAGCAGAGCGTCATTAAAAGGTAACAGAGGCTCCGCCGCGGCTGAGGCCGGATGCAACACCTCCGTCAAAAGGTTTTGTTTTGCCTCCACCACCGGCAAAGGCAGGTCCAAAAAACTAGCTGCCTTCCGTACCACTGTATGAAAGGAAGCAGCTTCCTCAGTATATTCCCCCGGGGACGAAAGGTCCCACTCAGGGGAAGTGTCCAGCCCACTGGCCGACTCCAGTCCACGCAGCCCATCACCCGAGTCCTCTAGCTCTCCTTCCTCTAGGGCTCGTTGGTACTCCTGCTCTTCTAGTACCCGGAGAGCACGTCTCCTCGAATGAAGTCGTTGTTCAATACGCGGAGTCGACAATGCCTCCGCCGAAGTCGAAGATCGGCGCCGATCTTCGGAAGCCACCGACGCCGCGTCCGGCGCCACATGTAACTTCGGCGCCGACGAAAGAGCAGCTGAAGCAGATGGACCCACCGGAGTCACAGGCCGAAATCCCGACGTCGACGGGATGGAAATCCCCGGGGCCAATCCTTCTGAAGCCACCGGAGCGGCCACCGGCGCCGACACTGGCGCCGAGCCCACGTTCCCAAACGGGAGAAAGGGCATAAAGGGTGCCGGCCGAAGAGGCGCAGGATCACCCAAAGAAAAGGCCAAGGGCCCAGCCGGAGCACCCCCTGGAGCCATCTGTTGGAAGATGGCATACATCGCATTCAAGAATGCGGAACTATCGGCTCCAGGGGTGGGAAAAGCCGGATACTGGGGTGCCTGTCTCGGAGGCGACCCCGACTCCGGCCTCGGCGTCTGCGCCGGAGAAAACACTTGAGGCTCCAATACCTCAATCACCGACGCCTGTCCAGGCGAAGTTGGTGACGCCGGAGAGGGCAACGGCGTCGAAGGATGCGGCGTCACCGTGGGGCTGACCTCCCATGTCTTTCGGCGCCGATCCGGAGACCTGGAACGAGCCTCCCTTGAATGACGCCGAGATTCTCTACGGCGCCGGGAGTCTCGATGACGCCGATGTTTTGGAGAAGACTTCTTGTGATGCTTCTCCTTTGACTTGGCCATAAACAGCTTCGCCTCACGTTCTTTAAGGGCCTTCGGATTCATGTGCTGACATGAATCACAAGTCGAGACGTCGTGGTCGGAGCTCAAACACCAAAGGCAATCGGAATGAGGATCCGTCACCGACATCTTGCCTCCACACTCACGACAAGGCTTAAATCCAGACTTTCTCTGCGACATTATTTCCACGGAGAAAGAGTACGCAGCAAGATATACACTGTAACCGCAAGAGTAACAGTTGCTCCCTCGAAGATAACCGTTTCGAATGCACGGAAAAAAGGGAACTGACGTCCGCACGTCGTCGAGGACCTCTTATTGCCTGTATGACGTCAGACGGCGTCGCGTGCGAGACAGTGACGTCCTCGTCGACGTGCAGAGACTAGTAAGAAGATTTCCGTAGAATGCTGGCGCCATGGGAGTATTCATGAGGTGAGGAATCCACAGGTAGTTGTATCCATCAGAATTTTCATTGTAGTTTAGTGACTCCATATTCCAATTCTGATTGGCACACTGGAACCCCCTTATAAGTTCCTAGTAAATGGTACCTAGGTATCCAGGGCATTGGGGTTCCAGGAGAGCCTTATGGTCTGCAGTATTTCTTTTGCCACCCATAAGTGGCTCATACAAACCTTTCTTCAGTACCACCACTGCAGCCCGAGTGAAATAGTGCACACACTATGTCACAGCCATTTTCACTGCACCAGGTAACTTATAAGTCACCTATATGTCTAATCTTCAGTTACTGAAGGCTAGGAGCAAAGTTACTGTGTAAGATGGCACCCTTGCACTAGCAAAGGTGCCCCCACATTGTCCAGGGCCAATTTCCCAGACTTCGTGAGAGTGGGGACCCCATTATAGGTGTGCACTACATATATGTCAATACATATATGAAGCTTCACAATGGTAACTCTGAATATGGCCGTGTAAGGTGTCTAAGATTGTGAAATTGAACGCCCAATCCAAATCTGGTATTGGGGGGCCAATTCCATGCACCCTGGGGGTCCCACCATGGATCCTAAGTACTGCCGAACCAGCTATTCAAGATTTCCACTGAAGCCCTAGCTGCTGCCACCTCACAGACCGGTTTCTGCCCTCCTGGGGATTGAGCAGCTCAATCCCAGGAAGGAAGAACAATGCATTTCCTTTAGGGGAGGGGTATTACACTCTCTACATTGGAAATAGGTGTTACAGGCATGGGAGGGGTATCCTCCCAGAGCTTCTGGAAATGGTTTGAAGGGCACAAACGGTGCCCTCCTTGCCTAATCCAGTCAACACCGGTTTAGGGACCCTCAGTCCCTGCTCTGGCGTGAAACTGGACAAAGGAAAGGGGAGTGACCACTTCCCTGTCCATCACCACCCCAGGGGTGGTGCCCAGAGCTCCTCCAGAGTGTCCCAAGCATTAGCCATCTTGGATTCCAAGGTGTGGTACCCTAAGAGAACATCTGAGTGGCCAGTGCCAGCAGGTGACGTCAGAGACCCCTCCTGATAGGTGCATACCTGGGTAGGTAGCCCATCCCTATCTCAGGACTATTTAGGGTTTCTACTCTGGGTGTTTCCTCAGATTCAGCTTGCAAGATTCCTCTAGGACTCCTCTGCATCCTTTGTTTCAGCTTCTGACCATCGGATCAACCGCAGGCTGCTCCAGGAACAGCTGTAACTGCAACAAAGTATCCAGGAAGGCTCCTGTGACCTGCAACTTCAGCTCCAGCCAGCAACTGCAACAGTTTCCATGGTGTGCATGCTCTGAGGACTGCCTGTCTTCATCCTGTACCAGAAGAACCGAAGGAATCTCCTGTGGTGTGACGGAGCCACTTCCCTGTTTCAGCAGGCACCTCTCTGCGATGACGACCTGTACTCTGGGCCTCCTCTCCTGTCGACGAGTGTGATTCCTGGAACACAGGTGGTGGACTGAAGTGATCATGACTGCCAATAGGTCCAGCTGTCCAAATTTGGAGGAGGCAAAAGCTTGCCTCCCTGTGCCAGACAATACCCCTGTGAATCACGTCTTCTGCAGCTCCTTGGGCTTCTGTGCGCTTCTTCCAAAAAGGATTAGTGCACAGCGTAGCACAGGTCCCCAGCACTCCATCCTGTGATGCACAGCTCCTTGAGTTGTTCTATGGCTGTGTGGGATCCTCCTGTGTAGTGCTTTGATGACAGCACTTTGCAACTCATCTGTCTCTGTGTCCTGGGACTCCTGTGGGTGCTGTCTGGTCTTCTGAGGGCTCTCTGAAGTGCTGAGAGCTCCCTCTGTCTCCTAAGTCAAAGTTGAGACCCCCAGGTCCCTCCTGGGTCTGGGCCGCTCCTCTTTGATGCAAAACGCGTACTTGAGTGAATCAAGGCTTATTGGTGGAATCCATCCTGCATCCAACAACTCGACGTGGGACATCTCTTGCACCAAGCAGGAACCCTCAGCTATCTTCTTTGGTGCATTTCTGTACTTTTCTCCCAACCAGAGAATCCACTTTGCACCTTGTTCCAGGTGGGCAGGGGCTCCTGTTATTCCTGGACTCTTCATCGACTTCTGGACTTGGTCTCCTCTCTCCACAGGCCTTCAGGTCCAGGAATCCATCATTGGTTGCTTGCAGTCTTGCTTGGTTCTTGCATAATTCTTCATCATGACTTGTAGTGTGTTCTGAGGAAACTTGCTGTACTTTACTCCTGCTTTCCTGGGCTCTGGGATGGGGTACTTTACTTACCTTTGGTGTTTTCCTACACTCCAGTGCCGCTCTTCACACTACACTTGCCTAGGGGGGAATCCAACTTTCGCATTCCACTATTTTAGTATATGGTTTGTGTTGCCCCTAGGCCCATTGCAATCTATTTTGTTTTTCACTGTTTGCACTATTCTGTGACTGTTTACTTACCTGATTATGGTTACTGTGAGAAAGTAGCCTCTTTCTAGCATGGTTAACCCCATTTTTGGCCTGTTTGTGAGTGTGTGTCACTGTGTTTTTACTGTGTCACTGGGATCCTGAAAGCCAGGGCAGGACCCCAGTACTCATAATGAAAACCCTATATGTCAGTGTGTTTTGCCTGGCTCACAGGGATCCTGCTGGCCAGGACCCCAGTGCTCATAATTTATGGTATAATGTGTGTGTTGTCAGTAGTGCTTGACTGTGTCACTGAGGCTCTGCTAACCAGAACCGCAGTGCTTATGCTCTCTCTGCTTTTTAATTTGTCACTATAGGCTAGTGACTTAATTTCCCAATTTTAATTGGCACAGTGCCCCCCCCCCCCTTATAAGTCCCTGGTATATGGTACCTAGGTACCCAGGCATTGGGGTTCCAGGAGATCCTAATGGGTCGCAGCATTTCTTTTGCCACCCATAAGGAGCTCAAACAAACCCTTCCACAGGCCTGCCATTGCAGCCTGCGTGAAATAGTGCACACACTTGTCGTGAAGGATCTCATTATTTTAATGAGACTACTGGATTTCGAGCAGCAGCATCGCCTGCGGTGTGGGAGACTGAGTCTGACCCACTACAGGTGACAACTGTCGCTCCAATCCGGGTTTTTCTCTGGCTAACTAACAGTGCCTCACCTCTACCCATGGGCAGGGGTGATTGGGCAGCCGAGCGCATGACATAACTGGTTTCTCAAGAAAGCCGTGGTCACTCAGGTCTCATCCGTTTCACTCAGATACATTAGTCTCATATATACAATGACAAACAGAGGCAGTATATGTTTCAATAATGATTTTAGTGAAGCGACTGCATCTTAGATAGCAAAGCGTGGGCTGCTATAACCAGGATGATACAGCATGACAAGATAAAAATTGTGACAAGGAGAGTAAAGCATAGAAATAACGCTACTATATTGTCACTATAGTCAATAGACAAATTCCTACCCAGGCTATAATTGAGCACAGCATGTTAAGCTCTAATTCTGCCCTTCAGGTTTCCCTGGGAAGACATCATCACCCATACCTGAGCAAAGGCCTGAAGTCTGCATAGGCAACTGTAGCAAAGCATTCAGCAATCAGCATATTGTTGTGGTTCTCAGGCTGGAATCTCCCTCTAACGTGTAAGCGATAAGGAAGTGTTTTTATAATAAAGCAGCTGATGTTCTGAGACAATGTCCCTACGAAAGGATGTGTATTTTCTATGAATCTCAGAGACGAAACTTTATACCACGTTCATTGGCAACCTATCTTACTGCAGCCGTGGAAGAAGCACAGAGTGCGCAAGAATGTCTCGTTTTGAGAACAGAGTGCTGGCCTAGGCAAAAACAGCTAGATTGAGAAAATAAAACAAGACTGTAAAAGCGGCTACTGTAACAATAATAAAATGAAGCCGAATAAAATATATCTAGGTTAAAGTGCACTGCGGCAGGCCTAGTATGCTAAAATAACGTGCACGGAGTTATAACTAAAATGGCTTATGTAACATATAAGTCACCTATATGTCTAAACTTCACTTGCTGAAGGTTAGCTGCAAAATTACTAAGTGTGAGGGCACCCTTGCACTAGCTAAGATGCCTCACATAGTTAGGGGCCAATTCCCGGGACTTTGTGAGTGCTTGGACGCCATTACACGTGTACACTACATATAGGTCAATACCTATATGTAGCTTCACAATGGTAACTCCATTAATATGGCCATGTGAGGTGTCTAAGATCATGGAATTGTACCACCATTCCAAATCTGGTATTGGGGAGCCAATTCCATGCATCCTGGGGGCTCCACCATGGACCCCCAGTACTGCCAAACCAGCTCTCTGAGGCTTGCAATGCAGCTACAGCTGCTGCCACCTCACAGACAGGGTTCTGCCCTCCTGGGGTCTGAGCAGCCCAGTCCCAGGAAGGCAGAACAAAGCATTTCCTTTGGGAGCAGGGTGCTTCATCCTCTCCCTTTGGTAATAGGAGTTACAGGCTGGGGAGGGGTACCCCCCTCACCCCCCCCTCAGCCTCTGGAAATGCTTTGAAGGGCACAGATGGTGCCCTCCTTGCATAAGCCAGTCTACACCGGTTCAGGGAGCCCCACTCCCTGCTCTGGCGTGAAACTGGACAAAGGAAAGGGAAGTGAGCACAGCCCTGTCCATCACGACCCTAGAGGTGCTGCCCAGAGCTCCTCCAGTGTGTCCCAGACTTCAGCCATCTTGCTTTGCAAGGTGTGGGGATACTTTGGAGGCCTCTGAGGGGCCAGTGTCAGCAGGTGATGTCAGAGACCCCTCCTAATAGGTCCATACCTGATAAGGTAGCCAATCCCCCCTTTAGGGCTATTTAGGGTGTCTCCTGTGGGTTTCTCTTCAGATTCTGCTTGCAAGTTTCCATCAGGAATCCTCTGCAGCTACTACGTCATCCTCTGACCTCGGATCAACTGCAGACTGCTCCAGGAACCACTGTAACAGCAACAAAGTATCCAGAAGGTCTGCACTTCCGCTGCAACTTCAGCTCCATCCAGCAACTGCATCAGTTTCCATGGTCTGCACGCTCTGGGGCCTGTCTTCACCCTGCAGCAGAAGGGCCGAAGAAATCTCCCATAGAGTGACGGAGTCACTTCCCTGCTAAAGCAAGCACCTTCTAAGTTGACGACCTGTTCTCTTGGACTCCTCTCCTGGCGACGAGCGTGCTCCTTGGAACACAGAAGGTGGACCCCATTGACACAGACTGTCCAGAGATCCTGTTGTCCCAATTTGGAGGAGGTAGGACCTTGCCTTCTGTGAGAATGACAGTACCAATGTGCACCGCGTCTTCTCCACCTCCTGAGGCCTCTGTGCACTCTTTGCAAAATTCCTTTGTGCACACCCTGGCCCAGATCCCCAGCACTGTATCCTGTGATGCTCATCTCACTGAGTTGTTCTCCGGCGGCGTGGGACCTCGCTTTGTAGTGCTACATCAACTGCATTTTACATCTCCTTTGTCCCTGTGTCCTGGGACTCACATGGGTGCTATCTGGTGTTCTGAGGGCTCTCTAAAGTGCTTAGAGCCCCCTCTTCCTCCTCACACAGAGTTAAGGCCCCCAGATATCTCCTGGGTCCAGATAGCACCATTTTGATGCAAAACGCAACTTTCCAGAACCAAGGTTTGTTGGAGAATTCCAGCGCCAAAACTCACCTGCATCGAACATCTCTTCGTGGGACATCCAGTGCATCATTCAGGAACCCGCTGACATCTTCCTTGAGTGCATTTATGTAGCCTTCGTCCAACCAGGTACTCTTCTTTTGCACCCTTTTCTGGGTTGGCAGGGGCTCCTGTCCTTCCTGGAAATTCTTTCGACTTCTGGACTTGGTCTCCTTCCTTTGCAGGTCTTCAGGTCCAGAAATCCACCATTTGGGGTTTGCAGTCTTGCTTGGTTCTTGCAATAACTCTAATCACGACCTGTAGTGTGTCCTAAGGAAACTTTCAGTACTTTACTCCTGCTTTCTGGGCTCTGGGGTGGGGTAATTTACTTACCTTTACTCTATTCCTAGTCTCCCAGCGATTCTCTACACACTACACTTGTCTAGGGGGGAATTTGTGATTCGCACTCCACTTTCTTAGTAGATGGTTTGTGTTGCCCATAGACCTATTTTCTCCCATTGCATTCTGTAGTATTTCCTATTGTTTGATAATACTTGCCTCCAGAAGGAGTATTGCCTCTAAGATATTTTTGGCTTTGTGTCACCCAAATAAACTACCTTTATTTTTGGTAACACTGAGTATTGTCTTTACTTGTCTATAAGTACTGTGTAACTATAAGTGGTATTGCAAGAGCTTTTCATGTCTCCTAGCTCAGCCTAAGCTGCTCTGCTTTAGCTACCTCTAACAGCCTAAGCTGCTAGAACACTGCTACATTTCACTAATAAGGGATAACTGGACCTGGTGTAAGGTGTAATTACACAAGGTACCAACTACAAACCAGGCCAGCCTCCAACATTGGTGGTGCAGCGGTCGGATAAGTACTTGCAATTGCTTTACCACTTTTTTACTAGTGCTTTTTATAAGAAAAGCGTGCTCCAATACTTAGAGCATACATAATATATGCCTAGAAGTAATTTCTAACTTGTCCCCACCCTTGTCATGTGACATACCATCCTTCTTCATGCCATCCTTGTCTCCCCCTGTATGAGCTTTTCTGCTCACCCTTGTTCTGACCCATGTGTCTGCCTTCTTTCCCAATTCTTGGGGAGAGGTCAGATCCGAGTCCACAAGATACTGGTGCAACAAATCAGACACACAATAGTTCAATATATGCTCTCTCAGAATTAAGTTATACAGGCTTTCATAGTTAGTCACCTTACTGCCATTTAACCAACCTTCTATGGCCTTCACTGAACAGTCCACAAAATCTGACCAATCCTGTGACGACTTCTTTCTGATCTCTCTGAACTTTATTCTATATTGCTCGGTGGTTAAGCCCAGACCATATAAGAGTGCATTTTTTGGAATGTGATAGTTGTCTGCATCATCATCCCTGACAATAAGGAGTCTGTCTCTCACCTTGCAAGTGAAAGACAACCACAGGATGATCAGTATAGGGAAAGGTTAGGAAGACATTGTGACGCGAAGGGTTAATTAGCTTGAACAGTGTAGATGAGCGTGATGCCTGCTGAGACCCGAAACAACGTGGAAAAGTCCATGATGTTGTTTTCAAGTTTGTTTTCCAACATTCCATAGATAAAATTGTTCAAGCTGCATGTGTAAGAAGCAGGATGTGTAGGAGAGAGACACGAAGGTCGTCTTAACCCTGAGAAAGGGAGTACAGGAAAAAGACAGAAAAAACAATGGCAATGGAACGGCAGATCAGCCAAGGGACATGTGCTGATAACATAGCTAGAAGATGTGAGAAAGGAATAGAATCCAAGCTTCAGGTTATTTAAGCAGTGAAGCGCGGGTGAGGGGATTGAAGCTTGCAGATCGGGTTGTGAAAGCTGCCATCGCCAGGCCTACAGTGCTGCCGCCCTGGTTTTGCTGTTTAGAGACCGTGACGCTCGAGGGGGAGAGAGGTCCAAGCGGGCGGTAGAGGGCTTCCCAGCATTTGTGGATTAAGTTAAGTTCCACCCAGGGATGAAAGGCCTTTATTTCTCTGCTCTATTGTTATGATTGATTATTAAGCATGCACTATGTTTATAATCTGAAGTATTCAGCTCATTTATATTTTGCTTCCTGAACATCTTAACGTGAGCTTGCTACAGTAATTGAAATATGTGTTTCGTATACAGTTAATACAGTTAATCAAAGCTTATATCTGTCAATGTCTTTGCTCATATATAAATAGATGTCACTGAACTCTTTGCTCATATATAAATAGATGCTCTTTATTGCTGGTTTTCATTCTACTTCGTTGATGTGCCAAATGCATAAATTTTCCTGAAATTCTAGTAAAGCTAAATTGTGTTCATAATTGGTGTGTGGTCCTTCATTGAGCGTCCTTATTGACTTATATCGAAGTATATCCACTGAACTTGAGGGACCTTCTGAACTTTACAGGCCCTCTCAAGTGCAGCAAACCACTTATAGATGTCATCCCCAGCCTTGTAAGGGGGAACAACTATGTGCAGATTTCTGGAATCAAATGTAGGTTCCCTAACACTGGAGTTCCTGAAACTGCTGCTGCCACCATGGAGAACTAACCCCAAACCCTGCCTTTCCCTTTCCACAGACAGGGATTCCCTGTCTAAGGCCAACTGTTGCTGCCGTAGCCTCAGTCTGGCCTCCTTTAACCTCAGCTTTCTGAGTTCCCTATCTAGGGACTGGTCCTCAGGGTTAGAAGTGTGGGATGCTTCTGAAGTAGAAGTAACATGGGAATTGGCAGAGGCAGATCTTTCCCTAACTTGAGCCACCCTAGTTACCTGGCCTCTAGGTGTGAATGGAGCCCTACTGGTGTGTGATCCCTTCCCACTCCCAGCTATACTAGGGAGTTTGTTGACAGAAAGATGAGTGGAAGGATACTCCCCAGGATTATCATTATGCTCCACTAAGCCTGCCTGGTTGGACTCTTCCACTACCTCCACCTCTTTCTGATCCTAACCAGTGCTAAGTCCCTGGTCATCCTTCAGAAGGAGATTTAAGAGGAATTCCTTATTGGAGTTCTTCCCAAACCCTAGACTTCTTTCATTGCAGGTACCCCTCAAAATGTTAAAGTTTAAACTTTCATATGTTGCCTTCACAACTCTAGGGGTAGCCTCTACACCAGACATGTTGAGAGAAAGAGTTTAGGAATAAAGAGTAAAAAGTTAGTAGAATAGTAGGCCTACCTTTTTAGAGAAAATAAAAAAGTTTCCAAAGTTTTGAATAGTTTTTTAGAATGTTAAAATTGACTTCCCGGTACAATTATGTATAGCTCTAAATATTGGAGCAAGCTTTTCTTGTGAAAAGCACTAGTAACAAAGTGGTAAAGCAATTGTAAGTACTTATCCCACTGCTGCACCACCAATGTAGGAGGCTGTCCTGGTTTGTGGTGGGTACCTTAGGTACTTACACCTCATACCAGGTCCAGTTATCTCTTTTTAGTGAAATGTAAGCAATGTTCTAGCAGCTTAGGCTGTCTAGGGGTAGCTGTAGCAGAGCAGCCAAGGCAGAACTAGGAGACATTCAAAGCACTTGCAATACCACTATAGTCACACAGTACTTATACACAATAAAAGACAATACTGAATATTATACACAAAATCAGGTAAGAAAACAGTCATAAAAGAGTGCCAACAGTGAAAATCACAGTACGTTGCAATGGGCCTAGGGGCAACACAAACCATATACTACAATAGTGGAGTAAGAATGTTGGTTTCCCACTTAGGCAAGTGTAGTGTGTAGAGGGGCGCTGGCTGTGTAAGAAGACACCAAAGGTAAGTAAAATACCCCACCCCAGAGCTCAGGAAAGCAAGAGTAAAGTGAAGCAAGTTTCCTAAAACACACTAGAAGTCGTGATAGAAGATAATGCAAGAACCAGAAGAGACTGCAAGACACTAATGATGGATTCCTGGACCTGAAGACCTGTGGAAGAAAGGGACCAAGTCCAAGAAGCACTGAAGAGTTCAGGGAGAACAGGAGGCCCTGCTAACCCCGATGAATGTGCAAAAGAGGAGCCACCAGTGGGAAGACAGTCAGTATAGCAATAAAGAAGACAGATACAGGTTCCTGGTTGGTGCAGAAAATGTCCCACGCCGGATGGATGAATGCAGTCTGGTTTGCATTACGGGATTCCACCAACAAGCCTTGGTAAACGGAAAAGTTCCATATCGTGAAAAATGGCGCTATCCGGGCCCAGGAAGGACCAGGTCGACTCTACCCAAGAGGGCGAGACAGAGGGGACTCTCAGCAACTCAGAGAGCCCTCGGAAGACCAGGCAGCATGCACAGGAGTCCCACAGCACGGGGACTGTGAGAAAGTAGCCCCTTACTAGCATGGTTAGCCCCACTTTTGGCCTGTTTTTGAGTGTCCTTTCTGTGCCTATTGTGCATGGAGTACACCACCTTACTGTCATGGACAGGATTGGTTTAATTCAGGGTAGTGTGCCTGGATTAGTGGCCCTTTGGATTGGTGACAGTGCTGTGTCTAGGTTAGTTTTCCATTGTGCCGTTCCATAGCATTGCTGTCATTGCCATGTAGTTGTCCTCAGTCACAACATCCAGTTGCTGTAGCTAGTGCAATTCTCATACATGCAAAAGGTGTGATGTGACGTGCACAACGCTAGTGCATTGTGGGAGTCATAGTGATTGTTATTGGCAGTGCTATCCGTTCACTTGGCAGGGAATTGTCAAAGCCCAGCTCACCTGAGTTCTTGTTCAGTTCTGATGGAGGTTGAAGACAATCCGACCCCACCCTGAAACTGCTTGTTCCAGCACACTAGTTTTTAAAACAGTGCACTAAGAACAGAAGCTCAAGGGAAGGGGGGAAGTGGATAAAATAAAAAAGAGAGACAACACCGTTCTTGCGTTTCCACTGTTGAAGTGCTGCACAAATCTGCGGCCCTTTCTGACTTCTGTAGAAACTGGTGCCTAATGAAACATAAACAAAGAACAGATAAGTGCAACCTATTCCTAAATGGGTTCCTGACTATCCCTTTATTTATTAGAAATTCTCTTCTAAAAGTACCTCTTGGATCCTGGTCTCTAGTTTCCAGGTTTGGATTGTGTTACTGCTCTGGGATGTGCTTTCTATTACTGTAAAGCTTCTAAAACATTAAACAAATACCGTTATCAGAATTACCAATATCAAACATTCATCATAATATAACTAAAGCCTAAATTCCCAATAGCAGACTCACTTTTTCCATATTTCCAGAATCTTTTATAAAACAAATACTGTACTTTTACATCAAAATACAGCATGTAATTTGTGCAAGTCCTTGATTTACTGTTTGCCTTGCTGTTAATGGTTTCCACTGTTCGATTCTTAAAAGTTCCATGAGAAAAAAACAATGTTTGCTTCACAAAGTTCTGCAAAATATTCTTGTAACAAAGAGTTTGAATCACAATGTTCGTGGAAGGTATTTTGTTTCAAATTGTCTATACACGAATCCAGAAATTGTTGTCAAAGTTCTTTCAGGTAATAAAAGGTTTTGCACTTACTTGTTGCTGGCAAGAGATACTGATCAGTCTAACCTTGTCTTCTTTCTCTTTTGCAGGTTACTCATAGGAGAGAGGCTGAAGCAAGGAGGAACCGGAAACCGGAAGAAGGAAGAGCCAGAAGCTGCGCCCATTGAAGTCAATGAAAGTCTGTAAAGAGCAGGAGTGCCAGCGCCGAGGGATCTGTTCTCAGGTAAGCGGGAGGTAGACGAGCACAAGCACTGGGTGAGGCTCGGGGGATGCCTTTTATAGACAGGGCTGGGTGTGGTTTGAAGGGCTGGGTGTGGTCCTCACATGCTGCACATGTTCTTGGAAGGTGTGCAGAGCTGGGTGTGGTTTGAAGAGCTGGGTGTGGTCCTCACATGCTGCACATGTTCTTGAAAGGTGTGCAGAGTTTCAGTTATTATACAAATGAGTTGGATTAACACATGGCCTAGGGAGGAGTATTTTAAAGAAGCCTTGGTAAAAGCAAGGCTCAATGTGTAAACAAAACAGCACATTAAACAACATACACAGAAGCCTGGGGGGGGGGAAGGTGAGATAACAAGAAAGGCTTTCAATAGTAAGTTTAAAAGGGAGCTATTACAGAACCCACTAGTGCAGTGAGAGGGGACATGCTCTTTGCTGTGTACAAACCCTAACAGGAATGTGTGGGCATTGGGGGTGGGTGGCGTTGTGACATGCAGGAGATGAGCATTAGGTGAGTAGGTGGGAGGTGTAGTGGGAGATGGAGTGATTTGGGGAGTGATTGGTGTAGGAGGCTGGTCTGGTTTGTAGTGGATACCTTGAGTACTTACACCTTGCCCAGTTATCCCTTATTAGTGAAATGTAGTAGTGTTCTAGCAGCTTAGGTTGATAGAGGTAGCTATAGCAGACCAGCTTAGGCTGAACTAGGAGACATGCAAAGCTCCTGCAATACCACTTATAGTTACACAGTACTTATACACAAGTAAAGACAATACTCAGTGTTACCAAAAATAAAGGTATTTATTTGGGTGACACAGTACCAAAAATATCTTAGAGACAATACTTCTTCTGGACGTAAATATTATACACAATATATACACTAGACACCAAAACTAAACAAGTAAATAGTCATAGAATAATGCAATCAGTAGCAAATGCTATAGAATGCAATGGGAGAAAATAGGTCTGGGGGCAACACAAACCATATACTACGAAAGTGGAATGCGAATCACAAACTGCCCCCTAAACAAGTGTAGTATGTGCAGAATTGGTGGGAGAGTAAGAATACAGTAAAGGTAAGTAAATTACCCCACCCCAGAGCCCAGAAAAGCAGGAGTAAAGTACTGCAAGTTTCCTTAGGACACAGTACACCTCCTTTTTTGGATTTTGCAGCAGCCAACCAAGTCTGCAAAGAAGAACTGCTGGATTATTGGACCTGAAAACCTGCAAAGGAAGGGGACCAAGTCCAGAAGTCGAAAGAAGTTGCAAGAAGGACAGGAGCCCCTGCCAACCCAGAAGAGGGTGGAAAAGAAGAGTCCCCAATTAGTTGAAGACTGCAGAAATGCACCCTAGGAAGATGCCAGCAGGTTCCTGCATGATGCAAAAGTTATCCCACAGTGTAAAGATCATTGCAGATGGGATTTCGTGTTGGAAGTCACCAACAAGCCTTGGCTACGATAAAAGTGCATTTTGTGTCAAAATGGCTCTGGATGGACCCTGGAGGCCTCAACTCTGTATGAGGAGGAGAAGGGGGCTCTCAGCACTTTAGAGAGCCCTAAGGATGCCAGCCAGCACCCCCAGGAGTTGCAAGATCCGGGTTGAAAGGAGGTCCCACGCCACCGGAGAGCAACTCAGCGAGTTGAGCATCACAGGATGGAGTGCTGGAGACCTGGATCAGGCTGCGCAAGAAGGAATTATGCAAATAGTGCACAGAGGCCTCATTAGGTGAAGAAGACTCAGTACACAGGGGTACCGTCGCTCTCGGGGAAAGCAAGGTCTTACCGCCTCCAAATTGGGTCAGCAGGACAGTTTATGTCGATGTCCACCCTCTGTGCCCATAGGAGCACGCTTGTTGCTGTGAGAGGAGCCCAGGGCACCGGTCGTCGTCTTGGAAGGTGCATGCATGGAGCAGGGGAGATTTCTTCGGTCCTTCCGGTGCAGGATGAAGACAGGGAGTCCCCAGAGTGTGCACACCATGGAAACTGTTGTAGTTGCTGACTTGGAGCTGAGCTTGCTGAAGAAAAGTGTCTCTTGTAGACACTTTGTTGCAGTTACAGCGTTTCTTGGAGCAGGCTGAGGTTGATCCGAGGTCAGAAGAGTCTGAAGTTGTTGGAGAGGATTCCTGAAGGAAACTTGCAAGCAGAATCTGAAGAGAACCCACAGAAGAGACCCTAAATAACCCTGAGAGGGGGATTGGCTACCTCATCAGCTAAGGACCTATCAGGGGGGGTCTCTGACGTCACCTGCTGGCACTGGCCACTCAGAGGCCTCCAGAGTACCCCCACACCTTGTAAAGCATGATGGTTGAAGTCTGGGACACAGTGGAGGAGCTCTGGGCACCACCCCTTGGGTGGTGATGGACAGGGGAGTGGTCACTCCCCTTTCCTATGCCCAGTTTCGCATCAGAGCAGGGGAGACGGGGACCCTTAACTGGTGTAGACTGGCTTATACAAAGAGGGGACCATCTGTGCCCTTCAAAGCATTTCCAGAGGTTGGGGGAGGCTACCCCTCTCCAGACGGTAACACCTATTTCCAAAGGGAGAGTGTGTAACACCCTGCTCTCAGAGGAAATGCTTTGTCCTGCCTTTCTGGGATTGGGCTGCCCAGACCCCAGGAGGGCAGAACCCTTTCTGTGAGGTGGCACCTGGGAGTAGCACTCCAATGCAGATGGACTCTCCAGATATTTCCACTTAGACAATGAAGACTCATCTGGGCAAGGTTATCCTAATTGTCGCTCGTTTGGGGGGGTTGTGTAGGAAAGTACCATCTTCCTCGTCATGTTACCCCCATTTTTACCTGTATGTCAGTATGTTTTTGCCTGTCTCACTGAGATCCTTCTGTTCAGGACCCCAGTGCTCATAATTTATGGCCTAATGTGTATGCTTGTGTAGTGCCTAACTGTGACACTGAGGCTCTGCTAACCAGAACCTCAGTGCTTATGCTCTCTCTGTTTTAAAATTTGTCACTGTAGGCCAGTGACTTAATTTACCAATTTCAGTTGGCACACTGGACCCCCCTTATAAGTCTCTAGTATATGATACCTAGATACCCAGGGCATTGGGGTTCCAGGAGATCCATATGGGTTGCAACATTTGTTTTGTCACCCTTAGGCAGCTCAGACAAACCCTTGCACAGGCCTACCATTGCAGCCTGCGTGAAATAACGCACACATTATTTTACAGCCATTTTCACTGCACTTAAGTAACTTATAAGTCACCTATATGTCTAACCTTCACTTGCTGAAGGTTAGTTGCAAAGTTACAAAGTGTGAGGGCACCCTTGCACTAGCAAAGGTACCCCCTCATAGTTCAGGGCCATTTCCCAGGACTTTGTGAGTGTGGGGACACCATCACACACGTGCACTACATATAGGTCAATACCTATATGTAGCTTCACAATGGTAACTCCGGATATGGCCATGTAACATGTCTAAGAAATTGGAATTGTCCCCCCATTCCAAATCTGGTATTTGGGATCCAATTCCATGCATCCTGGGGGCTCCACCATGGACCCCCAGAACTGCCAAACCAGCTCTCCGAGGCTTGCACTGCAGCTACATCTGCTGCCACCTCACAGACAGGGTTCTGCCCTCCAAGAGTCTGGGAAGCCCAGTCCCAGGAAGGCAGAACAAAGCATTTCCTCTGAGAGCAGGGTGTTACACCCTCTCCCTTTGGAAATAGGTGTTACAGGCTGGGGAGGGGTAGCTTCCCTCAGCCTCTGGAAATGCTTTGAAGGGCACAGATGGTCCCCTCCTTGCATAAACCAGTCTACACCCGTTAAGGGTCTACTTCTCCCCTGCTCTGATGCGAAACAGGACATAGGAAAGGGGAGTGACCACTCCCCTGTCCATCACCACCCAAGGGGTGGTGCCCAGAGCTCCTCCACTGTGTCCCAGACTTCAGCCTTCTTGCTTTGGAAGGTGTGGGGGCACTCTGGAGGCCTCTGAGTGGCCAGTACCAGCAGGTGATATCAGAGACCCCCCTGATAGTTCCTTAGCTGATAGGGTAGCCAATCCCCCTCTTAGGGCTATTTAGGGTCTCTCCTGTGGGTTCTCTTCAGATTCTGCTTGCAAGTTTCCAGCAGGAATCCTCTGCAACTACTACTTCATCCTCTGACCTCGGATCGATTGCAGATTGCTCTAGGAACCACTGTAACAACAACAAAGTATCCTGAAGGGCTACCTTTCCTCTGCAACTTCAGCTCCAGCTAGAAACTGCAACAGTTTCCAGGGTTTTCATACTCTGGGGACTCCCTGTCTTCACCCTGCAGCAGAAGGACCAAAGAAATCTCCCGCAGGCACCTTCTAAGTCGATGAACGGTTCTCTTGGACTCCTCTCCTGGCGACGAGCGTGCTTCTTGGACCACAGGTGGTAGATCCCTTCGACACAGATTGTCCTGAGGTCCTGCTGTCCCAATTTGGAGGAGGTAAGAGCTTGCCTTCCCGAGTACGGCAGCACCCCTATACACCACGTCTTCTTCACCTCCTAAGACCTTTTTTGCACTATTTGCAAAATTCCTTCATGCACAGCCTGGCTCAGGTCCCCAGCACTCTATCCTGCGATGCTGAACTTGCTGAGTTGAACTCCAGAGGCGTGGGACCTTCCTTTGTAGTGCTGCGCCAACTGCATTTTGCACCTCCTCTGTCCCCATGTCCTGGGACTCCCGTGGGTGCTGCCTGATCTTCTGAGGGCTCTCTAAAGTGCTGAGAGCCCCCTCTTTCTCCTCACGCAGAGTTGAGGCCCTCAGGTCCCTCCTGAGTCCAGACAGCACCATTTTGACGTAAAACACAACTTTTTGGTAACCAAGCCTTGTTGGACGAATCCAGCACCAAAACTCACCTGCATCCAACTTCTCTTCGTGAGACATCCAGTGCATCATGCAGGAACCCGCTGACATCTTCTTTGGGTGCATTTCTGCAGTCTTCGTCCTAATGGGGACTCATCTTTTGCACCCTCTTCTAGGTTGGCAGGGGCTTCTGCTCCTTTTGGAACTTCTTCAGACTTCTGGACATGGTCTCCTTCCTTTGCAGGTCTTCATGTCCAGGAATCCACCATTTGTTGTTTGCAGTCTTGCTTGGTTCTTGCAATAGCTCTAATCATGACTTGTACTGTGTCCTAAGGAAACTTGCAGTACTTTACTCCTACTTTTCTGGGCTCTTCTGTGGGGTAATTTACTTACCGCTACTGTATTCTTACTCTCCCTGCGATTCTCTACACACTACACTTGTCTAGAGGGGAATTTGTAGTTCTCATTCCACTTTCTTAGTATATGGTTTGTGTTGCCCCTAGACCTATTTTCTTCCATTGCATTGTATAGCATTTCCTATTGTTTGCACTATCCTATGTTTAATTACTTACTTTAGTTTGGTGTCTAGTGTAAATATTGTGTATAATACTTATCTCCAGAAGGAGAATTGCCACTAAGATATTTTTGGTACTGTGTCACCCAAAAAAACGACCTTTATTTGTGGTATCACTGAGTATTGTCTTTACTTGTGTATAAGTACTGTGTAACTATAAGTGGTATTGCAGGAGCTTTGCATGTCTCCTAGTTCAGCCTAAGCTGCTCTGCTATAGCTACCTCTATCAGCCTAAGGTGCTAGAACACTATGACATTTCACTAATAAGGGATAACTGGACCTGGTGTAAGATGTAAGTACCCAAGGTACCCACTACAAACCAGGCCAGCCTCCTACAGATATGATTTGTCAACCTCCATACCCAACATTTCCAACTTCATGAGTGGATCTTCATGTGCTATCATACATAGTTGTCAGTATATGCAAGATTTCTATATCTGAAATACACAGATTACTCAACTCAAAACCCCTCTTGGTCTGCTTGTAATCACCCACTTTGGTATGATACAATTTTTTTAATTTAAGTTTCCTTACAAATTTTAACAAATCAATTCTAGTCTGGGTGTAATCGAAACCATTAGTTGGGCAAAGTGAAAGACCTAGAGATAAGAGTCCCTGTTCCTCAACAGACAATTATCTACTGGAAAGATTTACCACATTCATTGCATTGGTTTTCAGGCCCTTGTTGCCATTCCCATGGGCCTTGAGTCTTCTCTTACATCTTCTCTTTTTTGCTTTCCAATTCCCCTTCCTCTCCTTCTTGCTCCTCACCCTCTGCGTCTCTGAAAATACGATTCCTTGCGTTGTTCTGTCCTTCCCTGGTTTAAGAGTTGAAACTGCTTTTAAAAATTAACTGCTTTAAAAAATTAGATCTATTTGCAGCTTTATCTATTACCAGGTCTTTTGCTAGCGTAGAACCCAATACATCAGAGAGGTTTCTGACAGAAACATCACTTTCTTCTGGCTCCCTAAAAGGTGAACCTTTATCCCCCAACAACCTTGGATAATTGTGCTGTCAAATCTTCAGTATACATGTAATCATATTTCCGATGACAAGTTAAGCTCCTTCCAGCTTGATAATCCCTAAAATCAAGTATGAATTTCTTTTGCTTTTTATTAGTAATCTCTTCTTCAAGTTTAGAGAGAATTTTCTCCATATTTCTCATAAAAATCATCAAAAACATCCAGAGATATCACAGTCAACAAATTGGTATTGGTCTTTTCAATTTCCTCCACAATTTTAGCCCTATCTTCCATTGCACATTTTATCAAAATCCTCATCATGTTCAGGGAACTTTGCTTGGAATTCTCCGCCCATTCTTCCAACATCTCCGGATCAGGGTCCTTATATGTTGGTACGGTACAAATCCTCAGACCCCTAGGTACTCCCTCAGCCTCAATGTATCTATGGAGGGATTCAACCTCCCACCGTTTGGATAACTCCTTCTTATGCAATTTTTCCAATTTATCATACATTATTTGTATTCTCACTACAGTCCCTACATTACTGGAACCCTGCTGGTCAGGATGAATGCCGTCTATTTGGGAAAAGAAGAGTTTGCTTGATTTTTCTTTGCGTCAAGCCTCTAAAGAAGAAGCCATTATGTTCCTGAAGTATACTCTCAATATATGAATATTCAGCAACAATAACAAACGTGGATATGAAGACTTATACGCCTCCCGTATAACCCATTCTGCTATTGCAAGCTATCTTCATGGACTACGTTATATTACCCTGAATATATGAGCCTCCCATCATTCCTCATCCTGGGAGAAGCTTGAAAGCTTATGGGATTCTCTGTAGTTTAGCAATTGATCTCACTATGCTGATATTTTTACCGCCCAAGTATCACACTCCAGAGCGCAAGATCCAACAGTGTATGGATCAGGTAATCTGACACACCAGACGCAGTTACATGCACTCACCGCTCACCACTTGTGTTTTGCTCCAGTGGTCCTCGTTCCGGCTCCACATTTGTTGCCTCTTCCTGAGAGAAACTCTGAGGCTTTTGGAATCCTGTATAGTTTAGCACTTAATCTCACTGTAATCCTCGGTCTGGCTCCACACTCATTACCTTCCGATCCACTTCCGATGAGTAATTCTCCACATTGCACGCACTTTGTCTCAAAGTCTTTGTGTCGGCATGTCAGTTCCTGATGTCACCGAAGTTCGAAATGGGAGAACGCTTGTCCATAATTGCAGTCGCCTCTGCTCTTACAAATTTGAATACCAAAATACAATCCGGAGTACAGAAGCTGTAGCGCAGCAATCCTGGCCATCTACTGCAAAGCAGACAGTGCCCATTCCGACAGTCCTGAGCATGGGGGGGGCCCTGCACAGCCCACAACGTCATTGTGGGCACTGCAGGGGCCCCCCATGGCCCCCAGCACTTCCTTTCTGTCAGCCTTTTCATGGCGATCTCCCTGCCATGAAAAGGCTGGCAGAAAGAGGGGTTGTGATCAGTCAGGCAGTGCTGAGTTCAGCACCGCCATGGCTGATTGCAAGCATGACCGCCATACATGTTCCTGGAGGGGATGGTGGGCCTTTGGCGGTCCGACCGACCAAAGTCATAATTTGGTGGTCAGCCCTCCAAAGCTGTAGCCATCCGCCCCCCACCACAAGTTTGGCAGTCTGATGACCTCCAAACTTGTAATGAGGCCCTTACTCACAAAATAATGCATTGTAAAACCATGTGTGGTACTGGCATTCGTGGTAAAGCCATTCATGGTAATGTCATGCATGGTAATGAAATGCATGGTAGAGATATATTCATTGTAATGTCATGCCTGATAAATGCATTATCAATGTAAAGGCTTTGTTGTAAATGTAATGCGTTGCTTTGACTACGTTGTAAAGAATGTTTCCTGTGAGAATACCCAAGCCGAGAACCCAGCATTCGTGGAGAAAGACATCACAAAAGGATACAATACCATACATTAGCACCTGAAAGGTGATTTATTCTCAGAGGCCACAAAACAATTCAGGAGCACACAGCATACAACACCCCCAACCCAAAGTTGTTCTGATCACGGAACACGATAATGCCTAACAAAGGTATTAGAGGAAGCCCAAGTAGCAGAACAGCAAATCTCAGAGATGGCCACCCCTTTCAATTCAGCCCAACAAGTTGCCTTCCCCCAGTATATCGCCCCTGTGTCCCCACTAGAGGAGGAGACCCAGACAGAGAGTAAACCAGCTCAATCAACTGCTTGATCCACCTACTAATGGACAAAGAAGAAGTCGTATCCCCCCAGGAGGAAGCCCCATCAGAGACAAAGAGTTGGTCTTCCTGAAATTACTCATTTGAACCAAATAAACCAGCAAGGCCCATCTCATGTCCAACAAGGACTAGAGAGCCTCCTAAGCAGACCTCGAAGCAGCCACCAAAGTGAAAAGAATAACTTCCTGAGATTCATGAAACTGAGATGCCACATTGGGCACAAAGGAAGAATCCAGATGCAGCACTGCCCCATCGTCAACAAAAGACAAAAAGAGTTCACGAACCAACAGGGCCCCAAATTCACCAATGTGTCTGGCAGAAGTGATGGCCACCAGAAACACCACTTTAATGGTGGCAAATTTAGGGCCTAATTATGACATTGGCAGATAGACTGCCGGACTGCCATGGTGGTGGTCTTTCGAACGGTGCCAGAGCGACGGTCTTCTGACTGGCGGATTACGAGTTCCCCATGGGGCTGGAGGGGGAGGCATGGTGCAGTATACTGTCAGTATACTGGCAGCATCCTGGCTGGCACAAAGAGCTGACTGTGCCCATGCACCACCATGTGCATGGGACACAGTTCGCCCCCAAATCCCAATTTCTTGGAGGGGCCTCATCCTCCATGGGGCCATATCCCCTAGGAGCCCCCATTATGGGCCCCTTTACCTGCCTGACCACCAAGCTTTCCACGGCAGAGGGATCTCCTTTGAATGCTTGGCGTCCTGCAGGTCGTAATGGCCATAACAGTTTAAATGCCAGGACCTCTAAAATTAGCATCCACTGTCAAAACCGCTGTGGTCCTTGTGGCACTGACTATGGCAGTGCCGGCTGTCCGCTGGCAGTGTTCTGGTTGTCTGACCGCCAAACATGCAACCCAGCAGTCCGACCACAAAAGTTGCGGTGATTAGAATGCCACCGCTACCATGGAAGTCCACAGACCGCCAAACTCATAATGAGGCCCTTAATGTCTACCATCTGCAGTGGCTCAAAGGGGGCTGAAACCAGAGCCTTCAACACCAGAGGCAAGTCCAAAAACAGAAACAAAGGGGTTCACAAAGGGGTGAGAAAGAGAAAAGCCATGCAGCAACCTTGCCACCAAGTCTTCAACATCATCAAGTTCCCCCACGGGAACCGGAGTGCCTTAATAGCTGCCCATTGGGCCAGCAATGTGGACACCACAAACCTCTTCTCAAATCCTTCCCACAAAAACTGTAAAACATCAGACAGAGAACACTCCAGGAGAGACAGGAGAAGAGACCCACATAATGCTGGAAATTAACCCAATGTCTCGCATAGGACAGCAGAGTGGAAGGCCTGCGGGACTGTTGGATGGCCACTGCTAAGTGCCATCGAAGCCCTTTGCGCTGCAACACCACCCCTTACAACTTCAAAACCGAGAGACAAAGCATCCGTTGTGACAACAAAGGAGCTGACTGAAGAGGAGAGAGGGGTCACGAATCATCCAGAGACCCTGAACTGGCATGAGCTTTAACTTGGAAACAAAGAACAACTGGACCAAAAGAGCACCACCATCACCACCACCAGCCGGGATTCTCCCATGAGACGAGCCAGAAACTTGGGAAATGGAGCAATTGGAGGAAAGTCAAACAGTTGGTCCAGCCAAGGAATGGACAAAGATTCCCTCGTGCTGGCCGTGGGCACAAAACTTGGGAACATGTGCATTGAGATGGGAAGCAAATAGGTCCAGTAAAGGAACACCAAACCTCCTGAACACCGAAAGAAAGAAATCCTTGATGAGAGACATTTCTTGGGAAAGAGGAAAGAACCAACTGAGGATATCTGCTACCCCATTAGCTACCCCCGACATGAAATGCCAAGAGACACTGCAGATGCCCCTCCCTCTTCAAAAAAGTGGCCAGCCACCTCATTCTGGTAAGTGAAACAGATCCCCCTGTATGGTTCAGATATGGAACAGTCACTTGGTTGTCCGACCTTACCACAAAATTGTGTCCCAACAAGAAGGTGACTGAATTTCATGACTGCTCTGTATACTACCATCAGTTCCTTCCAATTGGAAGAACGCATCCCTTTCTTTCGAGACCTGCAGGGACCTTCTCCCCAGAGTGGTGCCCCACCCAAAAGCAATGGCATCTGTAGTGAGGACCACTGGCAGATCTGGCTGCAAAGGCATCTGTAGGAGGCTGACCCTCTATGTAGTGTGCAAAGCTAGGCACATTGTGCAGGGGGTCCAGGCAACCACATCTTGGTTTACAAGGTAGTTTGGTTGAGCAGTTTGGCCAGTCTTGGAGAAGTGCAAAGCATTTGTTGTACTCACAGCACCAATCTTGCAACTCACGCACTCGAAGGAATAAATCAAGACTAATTCAAAAAAATACTCCAGATTTTTATGTAATTTTTAGGACCAAAATTATCAAAACTGGTTAAGTACTTTTTGAGATATGAATTTTTGAAGTGTAATAAAAATAGTCGTTTTGTGCGTAGATACGCACCATAGGAATAAATTGAAGATCACCTTTAAAAATACACATAAAATTGTACAGTTGATTTTCCAAGTTCTCTTTTTGCAGGTTGGTCATGGTCGTCGGTGGGCACACTGTGTCAGCTGGAGAATTTCGAGCCATTTCCGGTTCCAGCAAGAGCAGCAATGAAAGTTCTCTGGAGCTGGTGAAGGGCCACTGAGAGGAACAACTTGGAAAAGCACTGCACAAGTAAGTTTAAAGATGGTTCCTTGGGGTCCCTTTGGAGTGTCGATATTGCGAGGGGTGGAGACCCTTAGGGCATAGCAGTTTCTTTGTTGCAGGGCACAGGGCAGCCAGATGCAGAGCGATTCGGAAAGCCAGGAGCTGTGCACAAGGATGCCCTCTGGAGCAGGAGGTAACTTGGTTCAAAGGCTGTTTGCAGGTCAACGGGGTCACTTTGGAAGGAGGTCTGGGGTGTTCTTGAAGTCCCTCAACTGGGACATCCTCCTGGTCCTTTTTCAGCCCCAGGCGGTCTGGTTTTCTTGGTGTCCGATGTTAGTTAACCAATACCAAGGGTATTGGTACGGTTTGACCACTGGAGGGCGCAGTGCCACCAATCTTGCCACACTTGCAGGGTTACCTTAGGGTGGCTACACCCACTAAGTGACCACTTCCTGTAGGGAGGGGTCACTTCCCTATACCTGATTGGCTATCTTCCTTCCATCCAAAATGGAGGAAAATGAAATGGAGGGTCCACCTCGCAGGCAGCACCTTCAGGGTGGTGCATGCCAGGTGGAGCCACTCCTCCTACCCTTTGTTTGGTTTTCCTGTTGTTGTGCCCACCAAAAGTGGGGGTTTGCAACAGGGGAAGCTATCTGCTACTAGCAGCAGTTCTGGGGTTAAGTTTCAAGGGCAGTAAGCCCTTTGAAGCTCACCAGCAGGGCAGTGCACATTCCTGAGGGAGTGGGTGTTAGTGCCTCCACCAAGGAAGGACATTGTCCTGAATCCCAGAGACAGGCGCTCTCACCCTAGGGGTTCAGACTTATGTCTGGAGGTGGCAGGCTGGTGGGACCGGCCAACAACCATACCAGGGTATTTAGCTTTTGCAGAGGGAACCTCTAAGATGACCCCTGAGCATATTTTATACAAAATCCAGTACTAGTAACTGTTCGGATTTATCATTCTGAGATGTTTGATACCAAACAACTGAGGGTTCAGAGTAGCCATCATGTAGCTGTGAAACTCATTCTGACCAAGATCCAGCACATGCATTTAAAATGGCTGCTCTGTTTACTCACTATGTCCCAGGTTTCACAAGGACTCAGTGGGGGCATATTGTTCATGCAGCTATGCCCTCACATACAATTTAGTGCACCCTGCCTTGAGGCTGAAAGGCCTTCCAGACGGGTGACTTACCAATATGGTATGCAGTGTACAGGGCACACAGGCAGTGTGCCATGTTGATTTTGCATTTTAGGATTGCACCATGACACTAAGCCTGCTATGGCAGTGCTGGGTGCATCTGGATGCATGGCCCTAGAGCAGAGGTCTCCAAACTTTTCAATGTCGCGCCCCCCCAGTTGAAAAATAAAAATCATTGGGCCCCCCTCAGAATTTTTCACAATTATTTTATAAAAATGGCAATGTTTAAATATGTGTAAACCTATTTAAACAGTGCAGTTAAGTACTGTTACCTTTTTAAAACTGCAATAACATGCTTCTGCTTAAAACAAAGGCCTGTTATCTGTATAATATTTATTTTTGTCAAGAGTCTGGGGCCCCCCCTGGGATCACTTGAGGCCCCCCTAGGGGGGCCCGCCCCCCAGTTTGAAGACCTCTGCCCTAGAGGGTGGCACAATCAGTGCTGCTGCCCTCAGGGGCCTACCCTTAGTACCCCATGTCCTTGGTACCTAAGCACCATTTACTATGGACTTATAGTGGCAGCTAAAGGTGTTGTCAATTACCTTTGCCATTCTTAGGGAAAGCACACTGGCACTGGGAACCTGGGTAGCAGGATTCCAGTGCACTCCAGTCCAAGTTGCATCCAGAAACCAGGCAAAAAGGGGGTTGGGGTACTGCAACAAAGTGCCAGTTTCTCACGGAATCCCATTGGAAAGATTATCTAGCAGAGTCCACCAGCACAGATCCGTGATGACCACTGGAGTCACTGGGACAACTTGGTCGAAATCCTTTGAGTGTGGATCCTAGAAGGTCAGCAGATGAACCTGCAGAAACCAGAGGTCAAACCACCATGTGACCTAACAGTCGTAACCACAGTAGCACTGGAAGTGACGCACTACTCATCACCTTCACCACCATTGACCTCAAGACTAAAGCTCTGGGCACTGGAAGAAAGACCCTATAGAGATTGGTATGAAACCGGGCCCCAACAAATGTCAGATCCACTGAGGGTACCAATTGACACTTCTCCCGGTTCAACAAAAGCCATGAGACCAGAGGACTGCCAAACCGCCTCCAAATTGTGAAGAAGCTGCTTCTCTGATGGCGCATGGAGCAGCAAATTGTCTAGAATGGTATACTGGTGGATGCCCTAAAGATGGATCAAAGCAACCAATGGAGCAACAACCTTGGTGAAAACTCTCAAGACCGAACAGCAAGACCCAAAACTAATAGAGAGTTCATTGTATGCAGAACCTCAGAATCTGCTAGAAATGGTGATAAACTGATACCTGGTAATACACATCCTACTGATCAAAGGTGCATGTCGGATCACCAAAGAATCACGTTCTGTAATGTCTTTATTTTGAAGGGCAGATGCTGCACAAACTTCAAATCCAGAACCAGCCAGAATCCCCCTGTGGATTTTGCACCAGAATGTTTATGGAGTAGAAACCCCTGCCCCTCTACTTCTGAGGAACCTCTAGAATGGTACCCTTCTGCAGGGGTAACTGTGTCTCAAAATGTCCAATACTCAACCATTTGAAGTAGGTTCCTCCCAGGCCCAGAGGAAGTGTTGGATCTGACCACCCACCACATACTCCTAACCCACCATCATATACTCAGGAACGATGTTTCGGTGAGGTTGACTTGTTTTTTTCTGTCTCTACCCCTTCCTGAAGGAAAACTTTATCTGGGAATGGGGATACTGTATTCAAGAAAGGTTGACTGAAGAAGGACTTGGGCTACAAAGACTTTATCCAAGGAAGCCAACTTCAGAGATAGATGTTTCTTGTTGTTGAACAACTTTTGGAGCTTATCTTCCAGTTCTACCCCAATTAGCAGATTCTCCTGGAAAGGCAGAGTGGATGCCTTCAGGACTGAATCAGTTTGCCAATCCTTCAAAATCCAATTCCGTCGAGCTGTCACACAAGCCCCACCAGGCAGTGCCGAATCCATTACCACATCAAAGGAAACAAGTGATCCATTAACCTAGAGCAGTCGGATGTGTCATCCAGTGATACATACAAGGACTTGTTGTCAGAAATCTAGGACTGGGCCACATAGGTACCACAAATCCCTGCCCAGAGGGCCAGGTGTGAGTCAGAATACACCTTCCAGAGGGAAGCATCAACTTTTTTACCTACTGCATCCTTAATCACAGCATCCTCATCCAAGTATGACCTCCCCACCAGACTGGCCTCAAAAGAATCAAAGGGAATAGAGTCTGGTAACTCCGTCTGCATATCCTGCAAGGAGTACAATTTGGCTATAAACCATGCAGCATGATTTTATCAGGATGCTTCCACTCCCATTTAAGAACCTCATGGGTAAATGAGTAGACCAGACCATCAATAAGACCAGAACTCTGAAACTGGTGCAGGAGTGACGCAGTGGGAGTGTCCAGCACCTCTTCATCAAGAAATTCCATTTTTGCCTTAACATGCTGAATCAAAGCTGGCAACATCTCCTGAGCAATATACTTGCCCTTATGATCACCAGGGCCTGGTCCTTCTGACTGAAGACTGGGAGGATTGTAGATGGAAAGCTTACTTAGGCTTATTACTGCCCCCCATCTCAGGCAATGTCTCACCGAATAATCTGTTGCGTCTTGAATCCTCGTTTTCCCTGTGATGCTTTGACAGAGGAGGAAGAGCAAGAAAAGAGGAAGACTCCCTCACATGCCTCCTCTTCCACATGTGTTTCCACATGGTCAAAATCGCAATCGGTAAGACAGCGAAATGGCCAAACACAAGCTTGCAGCAATTGGCACAAAAAATTAACCACTACGCAGGACTGGCCCCGGGGCCAGCATATGTAGGTATCCCACCTGAAAAAATACCGACATCGGATAACCTAGGCGTGCACTCAGCAGCCTGGGCGTATGCGCTACACCAGTAATGTCCTGCAGCCTCATTATGAGGCTGACAGGCCATCCGTCGGCCTGCCAGCCCCGTGGTGAGAAGACCGCCATGGGCATGGAGGTCTTCTCACCAGGCCTATTGTAACTTTCCCACTGGGCGGATGGGTGGAAACCAAGGTTCCCGCTCATCAGCCCATTGGGAAAGGTCTGGCAGCATTGTTCCCAGCTCACTATAGAGTCGGCGGCAATGCTGCCGTGGATGCACCAGCACGCTTGAAATGCACACTGTCTGTACAGCATGGGCAGTGCAGGGGATGCCGTGGCTCCCTGCAAATGTTCTCCACCATCCTTTTCATGGTGGGAAAACCACAGTGTTAAGGCTGGCGGAGAACAAGGTTGTAATGCTGAGTTCAGCCAACCAAAACCACCGTCAGTCCGTTGGGATCTTTGATCCTGGCAGGGACAGTGCTTTGTAGATGGGTCAGCGCGCCTATCTTGTAATGTGGTTGTCGGACCTCCACAGCCGCTGGGTTCGACTGCCACCGCAGGGACTGCCAGCCTCGCAATGAGGCCACTAATCCGGAAGTCAGGCCACCCAGGAAAACCCCCCAAGCCCTTGCACTCCCTGGGCCCCGACATGCATTTACCTATACGAGTGCCTCGTTGTCAGTCCAGCAGCCAAGGAGATGTGCAACTCCAACAGAAACATCCACAGTATGAAACGGAAGGCCAGCCCCCCCAAGAAGTACTTACCACACATACGCTTCTCAAGCTAGCCGCTGCCATCCCATGTGTCTCCCTGCAAGCCAAACATTCAGTAAGATGTGCAAAACACCAGCCGTTACAGCCACTCCGCTGCCATGACGGCCAACCACAGCACCAGCAACCGCCACTCCAGCCCTCATATTACTCATGCCAATTTGATGACAGACAGAAAAAAGAGCAGAAGGAATCCTGTGTAGATATGCCTCAAGTACTCCTGGTGGGAGCTGGTGGGGTAGTATTCTAGTATTCCTTTTGTTCGTTTTTTCTATCTGCAAGATAGATATATGTCACATTGTAATAAATGGGAGGAGGACAGGTGGGACCTGGGGGTAAAAGCGCATTTCTCATCTCCCCTTAATAAAACACCATTCCTAAAGCAAAGATATAGAAGTAGTCACAAAATCTTGGCATTGTGTGGATCAATGAATTTGGCCTCTTGAGCATAATCTCTTTGCCGTGTCATCAGGACAGAGTAACTGGGAATGGAGGACAAATGATGTGGGGAGAGGATGTGGCCTAGCTACCGACTATGAAGCTGAGAAAGCAGGTTTGAGCCTTAGTGTGGCTCAGCATTCTGGGAAAAATCAGTTAATTTCCCCGTCCCAAAAATAACATTGTCCTCGAATAATACACCTGGTGCTTATTTAAAGCACTGAGTTTGCGCTACATAACAACTACCACAATACAATGCCTGCAGGATGTTTCTGTTCAGTACTAACTGTGACTAAGTGAAGTTTGCCAATTTTTGACAAGTCCACTAGATGCACAGTAGGACCAAAATGGACTAATCTAACATTCCAAAATATACTGAACTTTATGTTGCTGATGAGGAAGGTGGCAAGAGTGCATACTTCTGAAGTGTTACAAATTTAATTATCTAACACCCTTTTTTTTACTGAAGTGCACCCCGGTAGCTTGAGTACCTGACTGTGTAACACAATGAAGTCAAGCAGTAAACATCTGTAGAAATTCCTATGCAGGATTATGGAATTTCACAAGTCACAAGCATCTCATTTGTTTTCAGTCTCATACATATCATATTTAATTTGTCATTGCCTTATTCACTTTTTCAGATACCAGACATACTGCCGCCATTTAAACTTGACAAAACAATAAACCTTTAAAAATGATTAGGTTGCTCTGAATTTCTAATCATTCTTATTTCTTATTTGTATCATGTACACATCCAGAATCATAGCAGTTGCTTCCTTGGTTTAGAAGGGCATGGCTTAGAATAGCTCAAAGAAATAACTGAAAGGGTGGATCTGTGTTGAAGGTCATGACAAACAATGTTTATTAAGCACTCAGAAAATGATAATTTAAAACTGAGAAAAACGATTGATTGATACAATTAGAGAGTCTGATCAAATATTGATTTCCTGCATGATATATCCATCCACGCTAATCTTATTAAAACATTTTTTTTCATTATTTGTGCTTGGAATCTTATTCCATATAATACCTGGATAGAGTGAGAACTCTTGTGGGCATCAGACATTTTTCCACTCCTGGGGCAATTTTCTGATAGTGACAGATCAAATCAGTTAAACATTCTCAAAAATATCATGTGACATAAACAACCTTTACAATAATGCACAAAACTGATTATTTGTATTTGTGAATTAGGCACTTTCACTTTTTTTTTTTAATATTCAGAGTTTGTTTGAATTCCATATATTCATGATTATGGGGCTCATTACGAGTTTGGGGGTCCCAACGCAGGACCGCCAGACTCGCAGGGAGGACACCACCGATGTCTGCTGTGTCCACCTGCCCTATTTCAAGATTTCCACGGTCTTACCTTGCTGACTGGCAGAAACCTTGAAAAAGAGCGTTCCTGCTGGTCTGACCATCGGGAACAGTGCTACAAGTCAGCACTTGGTTCCTTAAAGGAGGAGAGTGCTATCTCCTAGCACAGAGGGGGCTGTCCATCACTCTCAGACAGTGCACATTCCGAGGGTGCTGGGCAGGTTGGGCCCCTCCACTACCTATGCCGTGGGCATGGGCAGTGCAGGCGCCCCCGTGGTCCCCTGCACTTGTTCTCCGCCAGCCTTTTTATTGTGGGGAAACAGCAATATAAGCAGAAGAGATGCAAGAGATAGTGCAGAGCATGTTGGGTAATCTGTCAATATATCAGCAGGACTGTTTTTAGTTTGCTTTCATGGGAAGCAGAAGCATAAAAAAAATTCATTCAAATATTAGGAAGAACTTTATATTGAAACCAGTTTGTGTCGACTGGGTAATGAAAGCAAACTGTTTGGAAAAAAACAGAGAAGAAAAGAAGCATGTCTCTTTGAAAACAAAGAAAAGAGTAAAATTCAATAGGGTGATAGCTCCCAAGTTTTCAGATGCACATCTGATGACTGGCTGATGTATAGAAATCACAGAGTTAACATGAGTATTCTTAGAAAGCACTTGGGGCCACATGTACGTAAGTTAGAAATTGTGATTTCCTAATTGTGATTCCATGTGGATCGCAATTAAGAAATCACAATTTCAAATGTATGAAACTCTATTGAGTTTTGTTTGCGATAATCTAATGAGGTAGGTTGCAATTTGAGACCCATGGAGAATCGCAAAAATCACAGGGATAGTGGCCTGATGGGTTCAGCAGACCACCATGTCTGTGATTGCTTTTAAATAAAGCAATCTTTTTTTTTTTTTTTTTTGCAGCCCGTTTTCCTTAAAGGAAAATGGGATGTGTTTAAAAAGAAAAAAATGAAACTTTTACGTTTCATTCTTTAAGAGTAGGCATGGGACCACTGCCTGCTTTTAAAAATATTTTCCCAGCCACTCACAAGGGGGGAGGGGTTCCCAGGGGACCCCTTCCTATTTGCAAATGGATTACCACCAACTTTTCATTGACTGTAAATGGCAAATGTTTTGCGACCACATTTCGGTGTCAAAGCATTCGTACACACCTTTCCTCTTCAGAATTAGGAAGGGACACCCTCAAGACGCCTCTTCCTGATACCGTTTCGCCATCCTAAATAGCAATTCAGCCACAAGTTACTGAATCACAATTTGGGGTTTATACATCCCAAATTGCATTTTTCCAGGTCCAAAAGGGTCGCTTCGCATTATCGGCTTGTTTGCGACTGGAAAAAAGCTTTGTACATATAACCCTAAACGTACTAAATTGTTCATGGGTAAGTATCAACAATAGGATTATTTCTGCTGCTGTGCTCTGAATTACATCAAAGATAATAAGAGTAGCGGTGCCTGCATTGCCGACGGCAAAATGGCTGACAGGTTCTCTCGGTTCAACGAGGACAGGGACTTTCAGACCTGTTGCTGAAGCGCCTGTGAAAGCGGCTGGAATACGTAACAGACATAAGATCATTTTACCTGTCTTCGTCGGCGCCGACCTTATAACACGACCTTCACTCTCACGCATAACGACGTCTTTCGCTGCTAATTAAAATCAAGTTAAATGAAGACAGCACAACGAGTCCACCAATACGCATAACTTTATTTGGAATGCACCACCACGACCAGGGAGCAAATAGGATACATGACGAGAAAGCTACTTGAAGGAGTTCCACTGAGATTGGATTGAGTTCCTCATGGAGAGCTGTGCGACTTAAGTTGCACCATTGTGCTGTTCAAGATTCTGTGGTTTGGCAACACGAATTCGCTGTTGGCTGTTGGTTCGTCTTTGATTCTGGATATTTTAAGCAAAGAAAGAGGAAGGACATATATATACCAGATGGTGGGCCCTGATTGGGAGTCATAACAAGGATGTTCGATATTGGGAAATGTAGTTCTGTTTTTCCATTGGCTGCTGTGTGTTGACAGTAAAGTAAGAGATAGCATAACTATCACAAGGGGAGACAGCTGATAGGGCAGGAGCCCTTTAAACTTTTCTTCGCACTCCCGCTGCGCGGGGAACGCTATCACAAGGGGAGACAGCTGATAGGGCAGGAGCCCTTTAAACTTTTCTTCGCGCTCCCGCTGCGCGGGGAACGCCATCACAAGGGGAGACAGCTGATAGGGCAGGAGCCCTTTAAACTTTTCTTCGCGCTCCCGCTGCGCGGGGAACGCCATCACAAGGGGAGACAGCTGATAGGGAGGAGCCCTTTAAACTTTTCTTCGCGCTCCCGCTGCGCGGGGAACGCCATCACAAGGGGAGACAGCTGATAGGGCAGGAGCCCTTTAAACTTTTCTTCGCGCTCCCGCTGCGCGGGGAACGCCATCACAAGGGGAGACAGCTGATAGGGCAGGAGCTCTTTAAACTTTTCTTCGCGCTCCCGCTGCGCGGGGAACGCCATCACAAGGGGAGACAGCTGATAGGGCAGGAGCCCTTTAAACTTTTCTTCGTGCTCCCGCTGCGCGGGACGCGCGCGGGCGGTGCCCGGGCAAAGCCCGGGCCAAGGGGGGGCCCGTCTTGCGCCCGTCATCGCCAGGAGGAGACTGGGCTGGGCCACCCCCCTAAAATTATGTTCTTTTGATATTTAGTTCTGGTATAGAGGCCTCTGTTGCTAGTGGTGTAATTTTCTATTACCTCTTATTTTATAGGGGCTTCCTTTCCTTACAACATCATTTGTACTTGATAGTAGGCTTTTGGGGCTGGGCTATTTTCTTCTTATATTTGTGGTTGAAATTATCTACTTTACTAGGCCACCGGTCAGTCGACATGGGGAAGAGGAAGGCCGATGAGGTAGCAGTATCCCAATCTAGGGTTAAAAAACTCAAGAAACGTTCTGCCGGGAAAATGGAGGGATCTTCAACCACTAAACTACAGCAATTCAAAGCAATTGATTCACTGTTTGAAGAGGTTGAGGCTATATTGAGGAGTCCTTCCATTGTTGGTCCTTCTAGACCAGATACCACTCTTTCCAAAAAGATCCCAGATCTCTTCAAGAAAAAAACCCAGTCACTTAGAATAGAGGTTAAAGCTGATTTACACCCTTTTCCTCAATCCCAGGGTGTAACCCCTTTACCTCCGGAAACCTCATCACCCTTGGTGGGGATAAATGGTCATCTAGCCGAAGAAGATGCACCCCATGTGAGGTGCGCGTCCCCTCCCCCTATTACCATTCCTTGTTCAAATAGGTTCTCGGTTTTGGCTTCAAATCCTGTAAGTCCTGGTTACTTACAGACCTTATGCGAAGAAGGTTCTGTTAAAAACTCTCTGGATGCAAAGATGGGCAACAATGAAGTTTCCCAGTTGGATATTATTTCTCTGAAATTAGATGATGTTAAAAGTCTATTGGTAACTTTGATGAACAAAATTGCTGGACTTCAGGGTCAAAAGTCTGGTTGTATCTGTAGTGTGCCCTATAAGTCTGTCCCCTCGTCTGATCTTCTGATGGATTCCACAAAACCCAGTCCCCTCAGTATAGGTGACAAAATGACATCTTCCTCTACACATAACACCGTTAGGTGTATTAATGATAATTCCCCAACATGTGGCAGGAATGGTAGGTTTGTTTCTCAATCCATGTCTTCCGCATATGAGCGAAAGTCTCAATCAGGTGTTAATAAGGGTGGATTAATTTTTGGACGGGGAGATATAGATATTTCACGTCCAAAAACTTCTCAGTTAAATCCAGGAGGAACATCCTCGGTAGTAAGCTGCTGTGTTAGTCCCCGTCCAGCCACTAATCCTGATCATATGACATTATTGCAGACGCACGTCCCTAATCAAAGGTCCAGAAGGAGGAGGGAAGTCGCGACTATCTATTTAACTAGGGTACCAAAGCTACCTCAGGGTAACAGAGAGTCGAGTGATTCACTAATTAACAAAGTGATTCACTGGATTCGTTCACAGAGGAATTGCCGCTCTGTTATCCGGTCTGATATGTGTGAGGCCCACAGACATAACCAGTTAGGGTCAGAATTTGATTACATCTCGATTCTCTTCAATGATTATAGTCTAGCTAAAGATCTCCTGGCCTTTGATGCACGGACACGCACACTATGTATTGGTAGGGTATCGAATCTTAGACTTAGCAGTCAGCCGCCTGGGGCCCCGCTATCCAGAGAATGTTGTATATCCGGAACTATAGCAGCTGGGGCTATTCCCTCCCCAGTTAATTCTGTTACTTCTAAATATGAGAACCCTTCCCCCTCACTCTCTGAATTGGACTGACTGTCTGCCCCCTGTACAGTGCTTCCAAAAACAGTAAATGATGTGTGTCAATTTATAGGGATTTCGACTCCTGCCCTACCTATGAGAACAAAGTCAATATCTCCACCTCCTAAAATTAACATCATGTCCTGGAATGTAGCTGGAATCAAGCAAAAGCTGGATGACCCGGAATGGGTAAGCCTTGTAAACAAACAAGATATCTGTCTCTTCCAGGAGACATGGACTAAAGAACAGTTATCCTTACAAGGCTTTACAACCTATTTCTCTGCTGCCCAACCTGCCTCTGGTGGATTTGGAAGACAGATAGGAGGTTTAATGATTTTACTGAACAATAAGTTAGAATGTGATCACTCTGTGATAAAGTTTAACTCCTTTGATCTGCTGGGTGTGCAACTTACATTCCGTCCTGGCTTCAAAATTATAGTTCTGAATATTTATGCTAGATCTGTTCCCCATGGGTCTGATTCAATTGTTCTTTCCCAGTTGACGGACTACATAGACGTTTTGGACCCTTCAGTTTTTCTGATTATAGCAGGTGATTTTAATTGTTCTTTTGTGTTGGACAACTCCATTAGCAATCTGACTACTGAGGAGGACGAACATTGGGGTATTCCCCAATCTAAAGAAATGGTACTTTCGCCTGTTTCCTGTGTTGCATTCCAGATGTCTTCCCTTTGCCTGAACTATGGCCTGAGAGAATGCAATGGCCGCACTAAATCTGACTCAGAGCGAGCCATTACTTTCAAGCGAGGGCTTTCCTTTAGTACTATTGATTACATTCTTTTGGACATTAGGCTATGGTCAAGTTCACTTGATATGGAAATTTTACCTCGCTTGGATAGTGATCATAATCCTTTGTGTCTTGTATTGACTAATCAGGCATTTTTAAGAGTCCAGCACTTAAGGATTACTAATGTTCCATTCCCTCATTTGAACCATAGACGCTCTAGGGTCTGCTGGCCAAAGGTTGAATGTAACCCGTACTTAATTGGGGAAATTTATTCATCTTTTTTAAAACTCTTTGTAGATTATGAAGATCAAGAATCCTCGGATATTCCTATTATGGCGATCCACACTAAGATGGTCGATTCCCTTCAGGGTATCTTCTATAAGGAAACTTCCTTTAAATTGAGACCCGCTGACACCCTTCGCAGGGACTGGTATAATCAGGATTGTGCGCAAGCAAGATCCACCTTAAAAGAGGCTGTTAAAAATTCTACGCATGCGGCTATTAAAGAGGCTCGTTGTAGGTATGCTAATGCCCTGAAGCGAGCCAAAAGAGACTGGGAGAATGAGACATGGCAGAAACTGCTTGCAGCAGTCCAAAGTAAAGATGATAGCTCTTTTTGGCGGTTGTTGACCTCCAGTTCGAAAAGGGGTAAGGACGATATTGGGTTGCATATACAGCCCGAAAGATGGGTGTCCTACTTTTCTGAAATCTATGCTTTGCCTGTACAGCAAGCTCTGGAGGACCCTGCACATGTCGAGTGTTGGGCTGCTAATAAGATCTCAACTGAGAGAATTGTTTTTACCTTAGCTGAAACCACAGCTGCTATTGATTCTCTGAGGCCAGCAAAAGCCCCTGGCCCGGATAAGATTCCAGGGGATTTGTTCAAATCAGAACCTAAGATATGGGCATGGTATATCAATTTGTTGTCTAATGCCATAGCAGCTGGCAGCCCTATTCCAGAGTCTTGGCATGGTGCTGAAATAATACCGATCTATAAAAAGGGTGATACAGGGTTGCCTGTAAATTATCGACCAATTAGCCTTATTGATATCCTTCAGAAGACGTTTGCCAAACAAGTCTTAGTGAGGCTTACTGACTGGATTCAAGACCAGCAAATTTTATCTCCTTTACAGGCTGGGTTTCGGCCCAAAACTAATACTATGGACCAAGTTTTCAGGCTGTCATTACTGTTCTGGAAGTATGTCACCTTATCTAAGCAAAAACTCTATGTGGCTTTCGTAGACTTAAGATCTGCATTTGATCTTGTCCCAAGAGAGAAACTGTGGGAAGTATTGTACAAAATTGGTATCCCATGGAACTTAGTGCATTTAATCCAAAGATTACATGAAAAAACATTTGCACAAGTAAGATGGGGCAATCAGGGGGAACTCACAGACAAAATAGACATCAAGAGAGGAGTGCGCCAGGGTTGCGTTCTTGCCCCAACGCTATTTACACTGTTCATCAATGAGGTGGTGCAAGTCGTGTCCAATTGTCAAAATGATGCCCCATCTTTGAATCACCATAAAATTCCAATTTTGTTATTTGCCGATGATTCTCTCTTGATCTCCAGAACCCCTATGGGCCTCCAGGTACTCATGGACAAGTTCAGTTCGTTTTGCGGTGACTACGGTCTGGAACTTAACCATAGCAAAACTAAACTCATGACTTTGGGTTGTGGCCCCACTAAGAGATATTCAATATTTTACAATGGAACGCCCCTAGGTTTGGTAAACTCTATAGATTACTTGGGGGTGAGAATCAGCAACAATCTGCATTGGGGGGCCCAAATCGACAAAAGTTTGGCTCGCCTGGTACAGTCATCTGGAGCCATTCTTCGTTTTCATAAGTCTACTTCTGAGAGAGTGATTACTCCAATTATTAAAATTTATAGAGCAAAGGCACAAAGTGCAGCGGTCTATGGGGCAGAAATTTGGGGGTCCTCAAACACTGGCAGGCTTGCAGTGGGGGAAAACAATTTTGTGAGGTCTACTTTGGCCTGCCCTCGCAGTACCCCACTGCTGCCATTGTTCTGGGACCTTGACCTTCCACGCATCACAGATGTAGTTGCCCTACGACCTCTGCTTTTTTGGGTCCGTGTTTGGTCCACCCCTGAGTTATCTACATACAAGGAGTCTATCCAAGACATCTTGGATAGACCTAATGTACTCACCATTCCCTGGTTTAATCACATCTCTAAATGGTTTCACAAATTGGGTCTTAGTGAGCTATGGAGTCATCCAGAAAGTATAAGGAAGGAGCAGAAGAATCATTTGAAAACTGTATACTGGACTTACGTCAGGGAAAACTATCTGCTGTGCCTTACTCACGGCAGATTGACCTCACAATTTTTTGATTTTAAATGGTATCCGTCTTTTGAATCTTTTATGGATATAATTCTTGACCCATTAAGTAAGAGTTTATATATCCAGTTCAGATATGGTTGTCTGCCTCTCAAATCATATGGCAGTAAGTGGAGTGCAACTACAAGATCTGATTTATGTCCGAGCTGTACCCATAATCCAGAATCCATTGTACATTTTATGTTTTTATGTCCTGCCTATTTGATTGCGCGTCGAAAGTGGTTACGGCCAGTGTGTAGAAATATGGGGGTAAGACATTGTATTGTTGCCTTAAGAATTCTGATGAGGGAAAGTTCCCCCCCTTGCCCTGTGCGGTTAGTAAGTACATTACAGCTGCCTGGCATGTACGTATTAATCACTTGGGGAAAGTTGCTGATGCGGAACTTACTTCCAAATAAGGACAACATGAAAAACTGACAATGGAATGTTTTAGTCATCAAATTTTAACCACACACCTAGACTGGAACAATACCCCATGATTGATTTAAATGACAGTCAGTAGGAGATTAGGTGTTTGGTTTTTATGTGTTTTAAGGCCGTAAAGGATGTTCTTTTTTATTCCTCTTATTTCCTTTTTAACTTAATTTTTACTTATCTTTTATCTTTCTACCGGTGGTTGTTTTGCTTTTAGGGTTGAAAGTAACCAATAAAGCTATGTATGTACAAATATAACTGTGGGAGAAAACAATTTTGCGAGGGCTTTGATAGTGTGCCCCCGAAGTACACCACTGATCCCAATGTTTCTTGATTTGGGGCTAAACCAAGTAGCTGATTTAATTTCCCTATGACCTCTATTATATTGGATAAGGATTTGGACCACCCTGAATTGGATTTATACAAAGCATCATTGCTTGACCTGCTAAAGAGACCAAATGCAGCTATTATTCCTTGGATTAAATATGTGTCCAATTGGTTTTGTATCTTGGGGTTCGGAGATTATTGGGAGAATCCCCCAAAATTAGTGAAATCCCATAAAACTGCTTTGAAATCAGCTTACTGGTCCAATGTATGGAACAATTATATTTGTTGTAAAACTCATGGTCGATTATCTAATCTTTTTATTGATTTTAAGTGGTTTCCGCAGTATGAATCCTATTTAGATATTATACTAGATTTACAGGGCAAAGGTTTATGTGCTAGATTCCGTTTTGGGTCCTTACCAATGTTGTCTTTAACTTGCAACTGGGGGCCAATCACTACTTCAGATATATGTCCGGCTTGTGGCGATGCCCCGGAAACAGTTGAACATTTTATGCATTTTATGTTTTTTTGCCCAACATATTTTTTTCCACAGTCAAAATGGATTCGAAAAACCTGTAGGGAAATGGGGCTGGAAAATTGCAGTATAGCAATAAGGGTTTTAAAAAAGCCATAGATCAAATTAATTAATTTTAGCAGTCAGCAAGTTTTTAGTGGCAGCATGGCATATACGTGATCACCATTTTAATCAAGGACCCATGAAGCGTGCCCAGGCAGGATTTTAGATGAATACTTTGATATCACATGTATGTATTTATTTATGTGTTTTTTTTATAAAATGATTTAATTATTGTACAGATTATAAAATGAGTTGAAATTTTTCCTTTAATGTATGTGATGCTTTGATGGTTAATTGACCGAATAAAGCTTGATTTGATTTGATTAAAAAATAAGAGTAGCACTTGAGTTGTCTATAAAATCACTTGCATTTTGAGAAGGAAAACCTTCTATTTTAAATCTTATTTTTGTACAATTTCATGTTGTATGTGTCCCTCCTCCCACAGGCTCAACCCCCAACACCGATTTACAGTTGTCCTGTTCGGCAAGTAAAGTAAAAGGTGAGACAATCTAAAAAAGCACCTTAATAAAGTACTTTGGGATGCTTTGGATATAGCAGTTGGCACTGGGATGTCCCCTGCAGTTGACAATGTTTGGCAATTGCAAAAAAGTAATTGATGAAATCGTGTTTTGTAGAATGGTTTCCTATGAAATCTATCAGGAACGTACAGATTTATAGATTTGGAGATATCTATTATAAGACTGTGTTCTACCAAGTGGTACCAAAACACATAGTAGAAAAAAGCAATGCTTGACTTGTCTAGGATGTAAGTTGGAACCCAAAGATTAAACTCTCTCTCAAATTGATAGCTACCCCTTCTGCTAGTTTGTGTTGATTATGTGCTACTGAACACAGTATACAAGCAATTCAAAAAGTATAAAGTCAAAGTATAAAGTATAAAGTAAAGTATAAAGTCAATTCAATTGACTCAGATGTAAAAGGTGAATAAATCACGGAAATCCACACACACATGCTGCCTTCAACCCCACCTCCCTGAGTCTTTGCCTTAAAATATTGCCCAAGAGAATCATTGTGTCCTGCCACCATTCTCAGCCTGCCCTGGCAATCCCTCCATCGGTCCAATAGTTTGTCACGTACTCGCGGTGAATCTAGTCAATTCAGCCTTCTTCTTGACTGCTTGAGGAAAGAGTGACAATTAACATCCCTCCAGGTGATCATGATTACAGACCAACAGTACAGCTTAGGCTATGAGGTCATCCAACTACGCCCTGAACGCAGTATACAGCAAGATTTTATTTAAGTGAGGAGGACGTGCCCAGTCTTATCTGAAGACGGATAGCCTTCGTTCCGTGAGTCCTGGAAACAGTATTTGGAAAAGAAAGACAAACCTGATTCCTTGTCCCCTTTCCCTCTGTGCTACCCTATCCAAAAGAATTTAAAAATAAAAGCACCTGTTACCCTCCCCACCCTCTTTCTGGGTCTGCTGTCCTTTTCTGAAGGCATGTCCTGTGCAAACTGTGTCGGTAAACCACTACCAGCATAGACATAAATTCCTTATCAGCTTCAGATCAGCGCTGCCCCTTCAGAGGTTTGGAAGCTACCAGTGGTGGAATGACATCCCCATTATAATGTATTTCTCAGGTCTGCAGAGATCCAAAGAAAGTCAGGAACAGGAGGATAGATTTTCTACAGACACCTTCCTTCCAGTGTGTGGTGACAAGGTTAAATCAGCACTTCTCCATTCACACTGTTAAAGCTTGGATCCTTGGATTTCACTGCACTTGTGTCTTATGAATTCTGATCTCTTTGTTCTTCTTGGGAACACCCTCGAAGCCTTTGGCGCCTACACTGTTGTTTTCAAATGCTATTCAAAAACTGGAAATGTAAACCTTCTTCACCTACTTAGTTTTATAATGTAAGATAAGTAATGTTTCTTCTGCCTTTTCTATTGTGTATATTGAGCTGCCCTTTTGCTTACAAAAGCGAAAAAAGTTTAGAATGTGATGTTATGCATAACGGATTCGAATGTAAACAATGCACAACAAAGGAGTTAATGATTGGGACACCTAGTAGAAATCAAAGCACACTTTAAGCACGTTGATGAATTTCAGACACAGAAGGGAATCTTTGTTGAATAACATACAAATTCTGTGAATAACATTAATTTTTTTCACTAATGCCATTTGAGGCTATTGCACATTTTTTATTTTATGAGCAAAAACAAACAGAATACTTTTAAAATCCATGACCGAAAATTTAGTTTGGTTGATCCTCGGGGTCATTATAGCCTCCTTAATAACAAATCCTTGGGCGCTCAAAACTTTCCTCACAAAATCCTCTTCAATGCATAGTACTGGAAACTTAAGTGTTTCTATGTACAGATATGTGCACTGAATAAACACAGATATTATCAAGTGCCCCCCAACTTTCAACAGTGAAGACATATTTTTCACACTGCTGATGAAGGAGTCATGGTCCTTGCAGAGCATGGTCAAATGGTAGGGGCTAAACAGGCAGTCAGCCTGAGGGAAGATCTTAAGCACTTCTCGGCCGCTCTCATCAAGATCTATTTTTTCAATCAGTTGAATGGATTGTTTTAATTTCTCTTCTTTTTCTGTCCACTGTTCCCTAAGATGCAAAAAACAGAAAGCATTACTTTGACTTTTCCTTTGTTCCTAAAATATAATGACTCACTAAATACTTGTACAGCATACAATACACATGGAAGTGTTTCATATAGACAGCATTTTTTTCAACCTAGCAAAGTGGCTTTAAAATATCTTTAGCAACTGAACTGTTCTAAATTGACTCATTAGAGTCCACTACTAAGTAAACAGAATACACTTAAGTGGGGTAACAAATTAGCACCACCAGTTTTAGCCCTTTGAGTTAGAAAAAAATTGAATGCTTACGTTGATGTTTTTAATATACAATTTATCATATTTTTCGTTAATTTTTTTAAAGTCGTTACATATTCTTAATATTATCAGGAGACACAGTGCGTTAGCCTACCTAGTACTTTGCTACAAATAACTACAAAACACCCTGAAGTTGAAAACAGTACCAGCCACATTCCCATAGTTCTGGATTAAAAGCACAGCCACTTCTCCTTTTTCGAGGATTTGACCAGGGGTCATGTTTTCCAGTACAAATTTGAGAGACTTTGGGTTACTGAGGAAAAAACACCATCCATGTGTATTTACACCCAAAATGGAGAATTGTTATTAGAGTTTGAAGTAAACGTATGCTATGTCAATTTGTATGGCGCAGCTTATCACTTGTGAGGGTATCCAGGCGTTGGAGGAGGAACACAGGCCAGGTAGTGCTCCTTGTTGAACTGCCAGGTCTTCAATTTATTAAAGAAATTAAGACATGTGGTAGCAGTCCTGATTTGTTGAGGAATTTCCCTCCAGTTCTCGGGGTGATGAAGAAGAAAGGTGTGCCCTCCTGACTTCCTTCTGCAGACTTGGGGGACTCCTGCAAGGGAGAGAGATGGAAAGGAGCTGGCTGGAAGGTTCTTAGAGTTGAAGTCTGTTGTTGAGGTATGCTGGTCAGGTGTTGTGGAGGGCTTTGTAGGGGTGGATGAGAGGCTTGAATTTGCAAGATTTCTGAATGGGGAGCCAGTGTAGTTCAGTGAGTTAGTGTGAGAAAGTAGCCTCTTTCTAGCATGGTTACCCCCCCCCCCTTTTTTGGCTTGTTCCTCACTACCTATATACAGCTTCACAATGGTAACTCCGAATATGGTCATGTGAGGTGTGTAACAACTGGGAATGGTACCCCAAAACTGATTCCAGTATTGGTTGCACAATCCTCTCTGGGGGCTCCACAGTGGACCCCCAGTACTGCCATACCAGCCTTCTGAGGTTTTCACTGCAGCCCCAGCTGCTGCCACCTCACAGACAATCTTCTACCCTTCTGGGGCTTGAGCAGCTCAATCCCAGGAAGGCAGAACAATGTATTTTGTTTAGGAGAGGGGTGTTACACCCTCTCCCTTTGGAAATAGGTGTTACAGTAGGGGGTAGCCTCCCTCAGCCTCTGGAAATGCTTTGAAGGGCACAGATGGTGCCCTCCTTGCATAAGCCAGTCCACACCAGTTCATGGACCCCCAGTCCCTGCTCTTGCATGAAACTGGACAAAGGAAAGGGGAGTGACCACTCCCCTGTCCATCACCACCCCAGGGGTGGTGCCCAGAGCTCCTCCAGAGTGTCCCTGGGTTTTGCCATCTTGGATTCCAAGGTGGTAGGGCACTCTGGGAGCATCTGAGTGGCCAGTGCCAGCAGGTGACGTCAGAGACCCCTCCTGATAGGTGCTTACCTGGTTAGGTGACCAATCCCCCTCTCAGGGCTATTTAGGGTCTCTCCTCTGGGTGTTTCTTCAGATTCAGATTGCAAGACTCCAGCAGGAATCCCCTGCATCCTTTACTTCATCTTCTACCAACGGATCAACTGCTGACTGCTCCAGAAACTCTACAAAACTGCTACAAAGAAGCTGAGACAACTTCTGCAACATTGTATCTTAGGCTCCTGCCAGCAACTGCATCAGTTTCCAGGTCATGCATCCTCCGATGACTGCTTGTTTTCAGCCTGCGCTAGAAGAATCGAAGGAATCTCCTGTGGAGTGACAGTCACTTCCCTGCTTCAGCAGGCACCTCTCTGCAGCGAAGACTGGTTGCTTGGGTCCCCTCTCCAGAAAACAGGTGTGGCTCCAGCAACACAGGTGGTGGACTAAAGTGACTCCGACAGTCCCAACATCCAGCTGTCCAAATTTGGTAGAGGTAAGAGCTTGCCTCCCCCACACAAGACAGTACCCTCATGCACAGCGTGACTTACAGTTGCCAAGGCTTGTGTATGTCCTTCCAAGTAGTTTTTCATGCGCAGCACAGTTTAGGCCCCCAGCACTCTATCCTACGAAGCACAGCTCCCTGAGTGGTTCTCCGGCAGCATGGGAATCTTTTGTGTCGTGCTGCATGGGCCTCCATTTGCACCTCCTTGTCCCTGTGCTGTGGGACTCCTGTGCATGCTGCCTGGTCTTCTGAGGGCTCTCTGAGTTACTGAGAGCCCCCTCTGTCTCCCCTTCCTGAATAGAGGCCACCAGGTCCCTCCTGATCCCGGGCAGCAGCATTTTCCACCAACTGCATGTTTTGCATGACCCAAGGCCTATTGGCGGAATCCAGCGACACAAACCAGACTGCATTCATCCATCCGGTGTGGGACATCTTCTGCACCAACCAGGAATCCACATCTGTCTTCTTTGGTGCAGTACTGACTTTGGCCCTCATTATGAACACAGCGGTAAACACCGCACCGCCGGCGGTGGCGGTAACAACCGCCAACAGACGTGCGGTCCGAACCGCCAAATAATGAACCAAGTGAAACACAGGCATATTGAAAACCACTCACCGCCAGCAGAGGAGTGCCGAAAACAACGGCAGAGCATGCCCACAGGCCGACGGAAAGGCCCTACCTGCCCATCAAATAATGAAGCACTATACCGCCGTCAGTTCTGGGGCAGGAACCACCGCTTCGCAAAGCCAGGCGGAAACGAACCAAATATAAGGAAACACGCCAAAGCAGACATGGAGGGAGAGTTGCAGATCATGCCAGCCCTGCTCCTTGCCATATACCTCCAGGACCGAGACCGCTGACGAAGATGACAACGGTAAGTCCTGCAACCTACTGAACAAGGGAAGAAAGGGCACAGTTACATACCCACCCACTCCACCCACCCTGCAACGCTCCCACAACCCTTCAAAGCAGCACAAGCCATACCAACCACAGCAAGAGGTACTTACCCGACACAAGGCAAATACAACCTGCCCAAAGTACATACATGTGCCCAACACCCCCAAACATTGAAACAAGAGACCACGGATCCAGAGTGTGCCTTAAACAACACAGGCCACACATTAACCTTTATTCTGCTCACTGAGCAACAGAAGTGCATACAAGGCCAATGGCCAGTACATAGTTAAAGAAGTGCAATGGGCCACAATGGCCACAACTTGACTCCCACAAGTGCAATGGTACTCCACTTAATAGAGGCAACAATGGGGCATCCAAGCACCTCAGGGAATAGGGGCAGAGTGTGGTGGGGACTTACGACTGGGAGGGGGGCTTAGATTTACGTTTGAAAGGTGGAGGGGGTTTGGGTTTTGTGACAGCAGCTGGTGGAGTGGCCTTGGCGGCAGATGTTCCTGGGCCAGCACAGGGTCTCTTCCTCACAGGGGAGGTAGCAGGGGAATGGGAAGGGTGGACAGGGGCGGGCTGTGACGTGGCAGGAGTGGACAGGGCAAGGAGGTGGGCACGTTTAGGGACGAGACGGGGTGGGCCTGTGGGTTAAAATAGGTCTACACTGGATAGGAAAAGTTTTGTAGGTGTAATTTGGGTGGACCTGGAGGAAGGCGTGGGAGTGGAGGTAGAGGGAGTGGTCATGACAGGTGTAGGTGTGTGTGGCGTGGGTGCAGGTGTCTGGACAGTATGCTGAGGTGTGGTGGAAGTGTGATGGGTGGGTGTTTTGGTGCGTTTGAGTGTCTTGCGAGGAGGTGGGGTGGACACAGTGGGACAAGACAGGCTGCCAGTGTAAATGGATGTTGTCTGGGTGTCTGCAAGTCTGGTGAGTGTGCTGCATGTGTCAACTAAATTCGTTGTGGTGGGTGCAGGTGTGGTGTCTGTGGTGCATGAATGAATGTTTGCTATTGTGGTGACTGCAGGAATAGGGTCAGCAACATTGAATGAGGGTGCAGTGCCTGTGGGTGTGCATGTACAGGGGACAGACAGGGAGGCGGAAGAGGTGGACACACTGGGGGAAGTGGTTGTTGGTGTGTATGCATGTGTATGTTGGCTGTGTGTAAACCTGTGGTGGGAGGTGTGGTGCTTGTGTTTTGAAGTGTGCTTCTTGTGTGTTTGAGGTGTGTGCCTGCGTGTTAGAATGTGTGCTTTGGACAGGTGATGGAATTGGGGTGCTGGAAGGGGTAGAGGTGGTTGGAGGGGGAACGGAATGACCAGGGACAATGGCTGCCGTCAAAGAGGAGGCCAGAGCCTGAAAAGATCTCTGTAGGCCAGAGATGGCACCGTGAATGCCATCCAGATAGGCATTGGTCTGCTGCACCTCTGATGCTAGCCCCTGGATGGCATTGACAATGGTTGTGTGCCCTACAGAGATGGTTCTCAGGAGGTCAATAGCCTCCTCTGTGAGGGCAGCAGGGCTGACTGGGGCAGGGGATGAGGTGCCTGGGGCGAAGGAGGCGCCCACCCTTCTGGGTGAGCGGGCACAGGCAACTCGGTGGGGAGCAACTGGGAGGGCGGTGATGGTATTGGGGTGGGAGAAGATGACACAGTAGGGGTGGGCCCACTAGGGTCCGCCACCGCCAGGGAGCTCCCATCGGAAGAAGTATCAGTGTCACTGCCTCCAGTGGTAGTTGCCTCCCCTGTGGTACTCTCCTCGCCCTCCAACCCACTGGTCCCCTTGGCGTCGGATGACTCTGCCTCCGAGGATCCATGGGCCACTGCCTCCCCCACTCGCTGGTGCCTCAGCTCCCTCGCCAGATGATTCTGATGTAGACAGACAACAGAAGAGAACAGGGATGGGGAGACAAAACAGGAGAGACACTTGTAAATAGCTGAATGGAGGTACAGAACTGGTTCACACATACACCCACCCTGAAAATATTCCACCAGGCAGCACCTACCGCTATACACATGGCTATGCCCCTGACTAGTGGCCAGAACCCTGCTCTACAGCCATTCCCCACAACACTTAAGGACCTGATGTACTTCAGACTCGACCCTTACACACCTTCTCCCCACAGGGGCCATCATGTAGATGGACATCAGTCAGCATCCCTGCCACTAGACAGCATAAATATGTACGCACACACACACATCCATCAAGGAGCCAAAATATGGTATATGTACTCACCCCCTTGTGACTGCTGTGCAGCCTTCAAGCGCCCATCCAGGTCCAGATACGCCACTGCCTGGATGCGTTGCATTAGTGGGGTCAGTGCCTGACAGGCACCCCTTCCTTGTTGGGAGGACTTCCCCAGCTGGGCCTCACAGATCTTCCTCACCCAGCGCCGCAGGTCCTCCCACCTCTTCCTGCAGTGGGTGCTCTGCTGGTTATAGACCAACAGGGTCCGCACCTCCTTGGCAAAGTCCCCTCTTCTGGTGGACGCTTACCTATAAGGGACACAAAGAAAAAGTAACACTGAGGTCAGACAATGACCAATAATATACAGCTGGCTATATGTCCACTAAGGGGCGGTCATTTCAAACAGCACACACACACGCAGCATGTCAGGAACCCTGGACTATACAGTGTCACACGTGCACACATGTATGCAACCATCTACCACCATTACACACATCCATGCCCCCCAATTCTCCTTCTCACCGGTACCTCTGGCCAAACGTAAAGCTTGGCGTACAGGGGCAGGACCCCGTCCACGAGCTTCTCCAATTCCTCGTTGGTGAATGCCGGAGCCCTTTCCCCTGCAACACGTGACATTTCCATGACCAGAGGCAGGACGCAGCAGTACACTCAGTGGAGTACCTCCATGCACTAGATCCGGGAGTCAAGTGAAGTAGGGGTGACGAGTTCGCATACGCACCACGGGGATGTGCACGGTCACCGCCGGCGGCGATCATAATGCGCTCAGAATGCCCATTGACAACCACGTTAACCAATGAATTTGCGCACAGCGGTAAACACCGCCTTACGCTATTATGTCAACCGCTAGCGGTATGAGGTCACTTCCACCACAACACTTCTGGATAACAGGGGCAGGCATTTTGGCCTTAACAACGCAGTTATAAAACCCTCATCAGCACAATGCAGGCCCTATTGTTCCCTAAACACCCATAGGCATGTAATAATATACATTACCTCACCTGAACAGTCCTTATATATTATTGTGGTCATGTTGCTGCAATGTCACACATACTAAGCATTTGTGTCATCGACAATCATGCCAGCAGTGCTGAATGAGAAACAATATGTGCAGATGTATGTGTGTTCCTCATACGTGTTTTGAACTCCTCCAAGGTACAGACCCTTGTGGCGAGGTAGGGCCCCATCATTGTACAGACCACTTGTTGATTTGTGGACCACAGTGGAGCATCACATCATTATCAATTACAGACTCACTCGTGCTACTATTTATGAACTTTGTGCATTACTGGATCCAGCACTGAGACCGGCTAATCAGAATCAGCATGCCATCCTTACTGAAGTACAGGGGCTCTCTGCACTCCATTTCCTGGCCACGGGCTCATTTCAAGTGACAGTGGGCATGGGTGCAGGTTTCTCACAGCCAATGTTTAGCATTATACTGTCCAGATTCCTGAATGCATTTGTACAACACCTGCAGTCTTATGTGAGGTTTCCCCAAAGTGCTGACCTCCCTGCCATCAAGTCGGACTTCTATGCCTTTGCCAACATACCCAATGTGATAGGTGCCATCGATGGCCCGCGCATAGCTATCATCCCCTCAAGAGTCAGTGAACAGGTGTACAGAAACAGGAAGAACTTTCATTCCATGAACATTCAATTGGTGTGTACTGCAGACCAGTACATCTCACATGTGAATGTCATGTTCCCTGGATCAATACATGATTCCTTTGTGCTAAGGAACAGTAGTGTGCCACACAAGATAGAACAACTACAAGAGGACAGAGGATGGATCATAGGTAGGTGTTTCTGACACTTATTGCCACATAGCAGACAGCCAGGCTGTCTGCCACTGAGGGTTGTCATTGACAGTCCTATTTTGCACCACTTTTAGGTGATTCTGGCTATCCCAACATGCGTTGGCTCCTGACAGCAGTGAGGAGTCCTGGAACAGATGCTGAGAGGAATTACAGTGAGGCCCATGGACGTACTAGGAGGGTGATAGAGCACACAATAGGTCTCCTGAAGGCTAGATGTCGTTGCCTACATATCTCTGGCGTGTCCCTGGCCTATGGGCCTGAAAAGGTGTGTAGACTAATGGTGGCCTGCTGCATGATGCACAAAGTTTGAGTAATTTTATTCCCCTGTTGGAGGAGGAGGGTGCTGTACATCCAGACCAGCTTCCTCAGAGAGGGGATGAGAGTGATGGGGATGATAAGGAGGGGGAAGATGTAAATTCCAGGACCCAACTGATACAACTCTACTTCCAGTAACTATGTGGGCCTATTCAATGAGATTGCTGTCTGTGCAGCATACTGTCAGTGTGCCTTTTCATCTAGGGGGTGTTGGGTCAGTAGTCATTGCCACTGTCCCCAGGTCTGCATAGGACAGGTAACATTATAGTATATTAGTTCAACACATCTGTGGGCACAACAACATGTTATGCGTGTGGTGCATTTCCTGCTACTGAGATAATAATAAATGATTTATAATACAGTTGCATCCATACTTCACTTTGTTTAAACATAATGACAGGGGACATTGTAATAGGTGAAATGGTGTTTTATTAGGTGCAGGGATTACATCGTGCAGATTACAGTGATGGGAGTGGGCTACTGGTGGTTGTACAATATGGCAACATGGTCGCAGCGTTTGTTGGCAGTAGTGGTATGTCCACCTATGTTTACAAGAGTTTGTTGTTGTTTTCACACGGTTTGGTCGTTGATTCAATGGGATACTTGGAGGACAGTTCTTGCCAGTCACTTCTTTGAGGGGGCCTTGGTCTTGGCAGGTGTTCCAGTGCCATATCTGGGCCTGAGGGACCATTTGGGTGCCTGGTGTTGGCCTGTACGGGTTGAGATGCATGTCTCCTGTGTGTCCTGAAAGGGTGGCACATGTCCGGTTGCTGCTGATGCTGTTGTTGTCCGGTCTGTATCCTGGCCTGTAGTAGGGGCTTCCTAGTCTGTGTGGGCCTCAGGCTGTGTTGGGACAAGGCACAGCAGTGCACCTGCTATGCTGGCCATTGTGGCATTGTGCAGTTTCCACTGCTCCATGGCCTCTTGGTGGTGTGCTAGCTGTATCCTTTGACTGTGCTCCAGGGAGGATACTATCTTGGCCAATCTGTCCTGGGTATGGTGATATGCTCCCAGGACCTCAGATATCACATCCTGGGCTGCAGCATCAATCCTGTGGCCTGACCCCTGGACCATGTTGTTGGCTGGGTGGTAGGGGTGTCAGTGGTGTCCTGGGTGGGGCTGCTGGATGATGACAGTCCAGGACTGTGTGAGGGGCCAGGTCGATTGTCAATGTCCAGGGTTCCATCCCTAGTGTCCTAGGAGGTGCCTCTGTCTCCCTGTGGGGCAGTGCCACTCCTTGTCCTGTCTGTCGGGTGGCATGGGTGGTGGTGCCTGTTGGGGGGAATGGACATATCTGTTACAATAGCATGATCGGATGGGGTGCACAGGACAGGGAAGTTTTGTGCAGGTTTTCACATTGTTGGGGCAATGCAGGGTGCTTTTGTGAGGTTTGCATTGCATTTTGCTTTGGATGTGGAGGTGCATTGTGGGTGCTGTAGGCCATTGTGATTCCTTTCAGCAGTGGGTGGCTCTGCACAGTGGGAGGGATGTGGGCCTGTTAGTGGGTTTGTGGGCATGCAGGGGGACTGGATATAGTGATTGTGGCCTGGGTGGGGTAGTGGTCCTGGTGGGTGTTGGGGGAGGAGGGGGTGCATGCATTACCATTGTGATGGATATGGGGTAAATGTAGACGACTTACCCAAGTCCATTCCTCCAGTGAATCCCTCAAGGTGCAGGATGGCCAGTACCTTTTCCACCTAGTCAGTGTAGTCGGGTGGTGTTGGTGGCGGTCCTCCTCCAGTCTTCTGGACTGTAATGTGGTGCCTGGATGCCCTGGATCTGACCTTCCCACGCAGGTCATTCCATCTCTTGCGGATGTCGTCCCTGGTGGCCCATTGACCATGTTAACTATTGTCTGCCATAGCTACATCTTCCTGGCGATGTGTGTGTGCTGGACCTGTGCCCCGAATAATTGTAGCTTGACCTTCAGTATCTAGTCCACCATGGTCCTTATCTCCCTTTCTGTGAAGCGTGGGTGTTTGGGGGGTGCCATGGTGTGTGTTGTGAATGGTGTCTTGTGTGGATCTAGGTGAGTGTGCTGTTGTGTGGTTGGGTGTGTAAGTCGTGTGATGGGCGTTCAGTGTCTGCCTGTTGTGTTGTCCGTCTGGCTTCTCCTATCGGCGATGCAAAGGATTGTGGGTTGTGTCTGTGAGTGTTTCATAGTATTGTGGATGTGTGTGTCAGGTGTGTGGGTTTCAAACTTGGCAATGTATGCATTTCTTACTGTTGGGTCCACTTGCCGCCCATGGCGCTCTGTACTGCCAATAGTCGTTCGGCTTCCACTGACCGCCGCGGTGATTTGTGCTTCATTATTTGGAGGGCGGGCTGTTTATGTGCTCGGCGGTGGCGGGGTGGGAGGTCCAGCATTTCCGCCAACAAGGTTCTGGCGCTGACTGGTGGAAGGGAGATTTTTGTCAGTTTCTGATTTTTGCATCATTATATGGCAGGTTTCTGTTCACTGCCAATGGCGGTCTTCTGTTCCCTTTCGCCGCGGCAGTCAAAGGTGTTTACCGCCGCGTTCATAATGAGGGCCACTGTCTTCTCACTGGTGGTTCTTCTTTTGCACCTTCATGTGGGTTGGCAGGGGCTCCTGTTCTCCCTGGACTCTTCAGTGCTTCTTGGACTTGGTCCCCATCTTCCACAGGTCTTCAGGTCCAGGAATCCATCATTGGTGTCTTGCAGTCACTTCTGGTTCTTGCATTATCTTCTATCACAACTTCTAATGTGTTTTAGGAAACGTGTTGTGTTTTACTCCTGCTTTCCTGGGCTCTGGGTGGGGTATTTTACTTACCCTAGGTGTTTTCTTACACTTCCAGTGCCTCTCTCACACTACACTTGCCTATGTGGGAAACTGACTTTCGTATTCCACTATTTTAATATATGGTTTGTGTTCCCCCTGGCCCATTGCAACCTATTGTGATTTACACTGTTTGCACTATTTTCTGACTGTTTACGTACCTGTTTTTGGTTACTAGTGTATATATTGTGTAATTTACTTACCTCCTAAGTGAGTATAGTCTTCAAAGTATTTTTGGCAATGTGTAACTAAAATAAAGTACCTTTATTTTTGTAACACTGAGTATTGTCTTTCATGTATGTGAGTACTGCGTGACTGACTACAGTGGTATTGCAAGAGCTTTGCATGTCTCCTAGTTCAGCCTTGGCTGCTCTGCTTACAGCTACCTCAAGACAGCCTTGCTTCTAGACACTCACTACATTTCACTAATAAGGGATAACTGGACATTGTATAAGGTGTAAGTTCCTTTGGTACCCACTACAAACCAGGCCAGCCTCCTACAGTTAGGGAGTGATGTGAGTGCTTCCGGGGACGTATAGGATGAGACAATCGGCTGTGTTTTGGATGGTCTGGAGACTTTGCTTGAGCTGGTTGGAAATGCCTTTGTAGAGTGTGTTGCTGATGGTGAGTTTTATTTGTTTAATGTAAATGTCATCAATTAACAGAAGTGTATTATACGTGAAAAATATACATTATTTCTTTATATATGAGCTGCAGTTGTAAGATATGTTTGCAGAGAATACATATTTGATTGATAACTAATGTAAATCTATCAAAACTGCAGAGGTCACATGCCCAGAGACAAACATTATACATTTTACAAAGGCTTTTTTCTGATTTCTTATGCATACGCACTAATGAATGTTATGCTTGAGCAAAGCCAATAGTAGTGGCTGTGATAAGCTTGTGTGGTGCTTTAGATTTTAGGGCCTCATTCAGAGTTCGGCGATCCGAGGACTGCCAAACTCGGGGTGGCAGTCGGACCACCACACTCCTGGCAGTCCAACTGCCAGATTATGATCTTGTCCATCGGTGCCACTGGACCGCCACCAGGATCATGAATCCCGGCAGAGTGGCAGCAGTCGGTGTCATGGTCAGCCACGGTGGCACTGAGTTCAGCACCGCCGTGCTGATCACGAATCTTCTTTCCACCAGTCTTTTTATGGCTGGGTCCCATCCATGAAAAGGCTGGTAGAAAGCCAGTGCTGCGGGTCACGGGGGACCCTGCACTGCCCATGGCATAGAGAGTGCAGGTGCCCCCTACCCGCACTCCCGGAATGCGCACTACCTGCTATGCAGACAGTGTGCATTCCGAGGGTCCTGTTGTGCCACAGCATCGGCCAATGCTGTGGCATTGTGTACACTGGTCCGACCGGCGGAGATGTCATAATGCAATGTTTCCGTCGGTCAGCCTGGTGGAAAGCCTGTAGTACGACTTGGGGAAAGGTGGCTGATATGATGGCAGCCTCCTCCCCGCAGCTTTAACTGCCAAAGTCATAGAGTGGCCCTTAATCTTTGATGTTTTTCTTTACTGTTTTATAAATATCCAAAGTGCACACACATGTATCACAGTCCACATTCAAAAAACAATATTAGGATGAACTAATCGGTGCTGAGTTTTACACAGGAAATACGACTTTATTAACTCAGTTCCTTTCGAATGCAATACAGTTGTCAGAACACTTGATGCAACAATGAGCTACAGAGGCTATATGTGGTTGCAATTAAGTGAAATGTGTGACTATGTGAAAGGATTCTTAGCTGATAAACATCCACTTTTTAACAATATGACACATTGAAATGGAATGCATATAAATAGTGTAAGAATATGCCTCTGTTTGTATGTTTAGTCCACTTTTTATTGGACTGATGCTGCTGTTTTATTTAACTGTGCACCAGGGGCACTGCTGACCAGGGGCCAGAGCATGTGCTCTGATCCCTAAAACATGTCAAAATTGGCTACACTGCTGGTTAGCATATTTAACATAACTATAAATCTCCTGAATATGGTAGAAACGTGTACCCAGGACCTCTGAGTTAAATGTCACTAGTGGACTGGAGTAAATACTGTGCCATCACTAAAGTGTCAAAGCACAGTATGGCTCCAAGCCTACCCTCCTGCCTGGGTATGCAGTTTAAAAACCACTACTTCAACCCGTCAAAATAATCCTTCTGCCAGGCCTAAGCCTTCTTTTTTAATACATATAAGTCATCCCTAGGGTAGGTCCTAAACGCCCATAGGGCAGGGTGTCAGGTATTCAAATCGTAGAACATGTATATTTCACATGTCCTGGAAGAGAAAATTCCTCAAAGTCATTTTTCACTGTGGTGAGGCTCGTTTTGCCATAGGAAAGCAATGGGTTTCATTATAACACCTTATAATGCTTAACTTCAGTTTGGGACTAGCTAGAAAAGGGGTTTAAAGACTCTAACTAATGGTCAAGTCAGATTTTACATTGCTGTTTTGAAAATGACACTGTTAGAAAGTTGTCAGTTTCCCAACTAATCCAAATGTACCTTTCCTCCAGGTTTCACTGTCACCTAAATGTTGATGGCTCTCCTGGAGGGAGATGTGGATTGCTCACAGACAGTGGACAAAGGACTAATACATGACTTTGATTTGGCACAGGCATTTGCAGTAACAAGGTCATTCTGACCAGGCAGAGTTAATAATTAGGGATACCAAACACCATGGTACCCAGTGTCATCTGTGTGTTTGTGCAGTAAACACTGGTGGTACATGCCAGAACAAAATGTGGCAAGGCACAATATTTGCAAAACACCTAATGCTAAAACCTTTTATGCTTGTTTTCTACTTGATTCAGAGTCTAAATTATCTTCATTATGGGAGCTTGTACCATGACCAAGAGATGTACCAAAATGTTTCAGAGAAGGTACTCCTCTGATTAAATGTCTGCATTTGTGACAAAATACATGAACACATGTGTCAGCGAATGGTTCAAGATGATTAGGTTGCACATTTCATACCTCTCTTCACTTTTCTGAACACTCTTAAAACTTTGTTTCCAATCGAATGACTGTGGATGATTGTTTTTCCATTGTGTTACATACTGGAGATGGGTATCCAAAACATCCATTAAAATGATTTCCTTGAAGTGGTCACATGCTGGGCAAATCAAATGAAGATTGATGACCGCACCATAGACAATCAGAATATCCCCTTTCAGAGATCCTGGTTGGAAAATAGAAAACAAATAATTTCAAAACTTCTTTTAGTGTTCATTGTATAGCTTTAAAATCATGTTTCCTATCATTAAAAAATGCATTAATATCTGGGTGAAGAGAACTTTAGTTCTTTCTACAAGTACAAGGCATAGCAGAGCTCCCACATTTTTCATGTCAATGCACGAGTAACTCCTGCAATCGAGGCTATTGCTCTGGATTTTCGTAATTGCATGATTGCAGTCTTGATTTTATAACATGGTACACATGACTTTAAGTAGCAGCAGAATTCAAAGAGAAACCTCTGCTGTAGAGATACTTATACATGGTGTGGGGAAATCTGATAACTTTGGGCCTATATAATACAGATCTCCAGAAGTAGGACAGCGAGAGACAGTCATGTATGTTATCAATCAGGTTGCAATTTACTGAGCCCCAATTTTCTGATTTTTCTCATCTTTTCAGATACAGTCATGCATATCTGTTATGGAACAAGATCCAGCCAACTTAGGGCCTGATTTAGAACTTGGTAAGGAGAATACTTCACCATAAATGTGACAGATATCCTGTCCACTGTATTCCAATCCCATTTAATCCTATGGGGATCGCAATAAGGCGGATGGGACATCGGTCGCATATGTGACGGAGTGTTCCATCCGCTAAGTTGTAAATCATTCCCTCAATCATTTGTAATTACTGCTGGGTTAACGTTTGACTGTATACTAGCCTCTTGTTTACACATCATCCATAAACATGCTAAGGATTCACTGTTAATAAATATGATGTCCCTACTCATTTTGCAAGGGTTGCTGCTTCCCCCGTTTCTCTACTGGCAAATACATGTGAATATTATTAATTTATGTAGTAAAGCCCTTGCCATAATCTTTGTTCATAAGGAATTTTGGTGCTCATGTAGACTTTGGTGCAATAGGTCTCCATACCTATAAGGTGGAAAAGCACCCACATGTGTGGCTTAGGGGCGGTTCCCCTGTAAAGGTCAGATTAATGTCCTGTTGGGAGGCACTTTTACTGAAAGTGCTTTGCTAGTACAGTGTTAGCACAGTTTGTGTGAAAATATAAATGTCGACCAGACCACCATATCATGGCAGCATGACAGGTCAGTCACGTTTTTAAAAAAAAAGACATGGGGCATATTTACAAGAAACTGGCGCATCAGTGCAGACGCTCCAGCTTCCCTGCGTCGCCCTTGCCCCACCTAATGACACCATGGGTGCCCTGTATTTGTAATATGGTGCACCATGGCACACGTTAGGCCAATAGTGTTAAATTTTTTTACGTTAGTGTGACGCTTTGCTGCACTACCATCAAAAAGGTTGACGAGAATGCAGCAAAGTGCAAGGGGGCCCATTGATTAAAATTTTAATACACCTTAACACCTGCTTTGAGCAGGTATTAAAAATGATGCCAAAAATGGCACAGTGAAATCTTATAGATTTCACACTGCCATTTTTGCGTGCCTCCTAACGCCGGAACGCCCCCCTTGCACACAGTACACCTGACACAGTCATAATGTGGCGCAATGGATCGTAAAGTGGTGCAATACATGCATTGTGCCGCTTTGTAAATATGGTGCAGCAAAAATTGCCTCCTTGAGCCACATTAGCATAAAAAAATGACTCTAGTGTGGTGTAAGGAGGCGCTAAAGCCTTGTAGATCTGAACCAAAATCTGCCAAAGTGATGTTCGTATTTGCAAAACAAAAAATAATAATACCTCATTGGAGCTGGGAGTTTTTTTCTCTGCACTTGGGAATACTGGAATAACTACCAGAGAAAATAGAATTTGAGAGAAGGGATTTATCCTATATAAGGCAGTATCTGTAGCCTCAAAAAGGAAAAGCCAGCCAGGAAATGACGACTTGGTTTGGGTAGAGAATGTCATATAAGAAGACTTGACAAGAAATTAGTAAGGGATTGAAAGTCAGACGTTCACGTAATATGTTGTATACCTCTATGTACATTGTTCAATATACACTTTACTTGTAGAAGACTGTCTTCCTGCTTAAAATCCAATGGTCATATTTATCATAGTGTTGCATTGCCCTTGCATCATGGATGGTAATGCGAGGACAACGCAGCACTAAAGTCAGATTTACCAAGCATCGCACGACCACCTTGTGTGGCCCTGCAGTACTTCGTAAATGTGGAGTAGTGTAGCAGAAGTCGCTGCCTTGTTTTTACTCTGTACAAGGGAGGCATTTCATGGGTGCAGTGTGGCTTTCCCATGCATCCACCAATGGATTTTGCTGCATTCCTAGATTTGCAGTGGGTGGCGGACCTGGAAATGCGTTAAAATGCTACACCTTCCCCGTGGGGGTATAACAAGGCGTAACAAGGAGAAATATGCTTATTTTTTCTTCGTTTTTCAGCTCTCTCTGTGTATAGAAAGAGGAAAAAGAATCAGAGGACTGTTTTGTGCAGGAAGATGACCCTGCAAAAAAACAATCCTGCCTAAAACGCAGACACCCTTGCACCTTGGCGCAAGGGTGCCTGTGTTAGCGCAAGCTAGCACATTCTGCAACAGAGCAAGAAGAGGGCAGGTTCGTGCCATATAATGGCAAATATAGCATATTCCTGCCCTCTCCCTTTCACACAGAACAGAGTAGCAAGGTGTCTTGCTGTGTGGTATGGCATGAAAGTTTTATAAATCTATGCCTATGTTTATTTGTTGTGGATTTTTTAAATCCATGAATTGAATTCCCAGTCTTATAATTAATAATCAACTGTTCAATCAAATAGTTGTGAAGAGATCAATTATATCCACATTGTATATAATTAATAATAAAAATCAGCAGAGCATTAGGTAATGCCTGCAGAAGAAATACTAAGGTGAAAGCATTTTTAAAGTGCATTTTGATTTTAGGATGTGGGGCTTATGGGAATATTGGGTAGGTAGTGTTCAATCAAAATGTATTTCAATTCATAAAATAATAGATCAATGTATCTAATATGCATGTGGGTAATTAATGTATTTTTTTGTTTATATATATATATTGATTTATAAAATAGATGTATATGTTTTTGTACACTATTATTTTATGTATGTACATAGATACTTTTGTCTATTGGGGTTTGAGTATTTGTACTTTTAAAGTGTATATAACTTATTATTACTTGTTTAATAATTTTACATTTTTAAATATTTTTTATTATGGCAATTTTCGGTATGTAGGTTTCGGGGGAATGCATGGCTAGTGTTTTTGTAACACAAAAAAAAAGTACATTATAATCAAATAAATGTTTTTTTCTACATGATCTGTTTTTCTATCATTATTCATTTATTATGCACTTAAACCCCTCAATGTATGCACTTTGACCAATGTTTTAGATAGGAGTTATTAAATTAAATCTGCCCTCTCTCAATGTATGTTCTTTCTCCAATGTTTGTTAGACTGCAACTAGAGTATTAAATCTGAACATCTCTCCAAAATGTTTGCACTTTCCCTAATGTTTGGTAGATTGGAGTTAGAATAGAAAATCCGCCCTTCCCCCCCCCCCCCCCCCCCCCCCCCATTGATTGTGCGTTCCCAGTGCTTGTTGTATTAAAGTAGGACATTTAATCTCATTATATGTGTGTTCCCTAAAGTATGTTAGACTGAAGATCGAAAATTAAATCTGATCACCACTCCTCAATGTATGCACTTTCCCCAGTGTTTATCAAAGTGGAGTTGGAATAGTAAATCTGGCTCCTTCCATCCCAAAGTATGCACCTTCTCCAATGTTTGTTCTGTTTATCTGGTGTTTTGAAGAATTCTAGTTAGTGTGCTGTATTTGAATTGTTTTTTTGTTTGTTTAGTATTTTTTTGGTTGAATTTAGGTTACTATATATAAGTTTATTCTAGATATTTTTTAGTTATTGTAAACATATTCAAGTTAAAATTATATATATATATATATTTGAATCTTATTTTTAATGTCATTTTGTATTTTATTATCCATTTTGGTATATATTAATAAAAACAAAGGGAGCAAAACATGGAAAAAGAGACATCAAAAAATGGAACCACCCAAGGGCTGATCATAGCTCTGCCTTTTAGTAACTTGCAGTTCAAATTACTATCCAGTGGCCTGAGGCAAAATATTTGGTCAGTTGAAGCAATGTCAGATTTGGGACCAACAAGCTCATGCTAGCAATCATTTCCAGCTTTGTCTGTGAGTTGTTGAACTCACTCCTTAAAGAGACATAGGTGTCCTGCAGATAGGAGTCAAAGTAGGTGTAGCTCCCCATTAATCAAACACAGTGTGCTGCCCATTAAGGCAATGTCAAAGCTGGATGCATGCTGAGCCAAGACTAGGTCAGAATATCTGGTCTGGATATCCGATTGAATAATTTAAACCCACAGGTTTAACATGGTTGGAATGCTTGGCACAGCTTTATTACCTAAAATACATCTGATAAGGGAAAATGCTTGAAGCAAGGCCTCAAAAATGATATGATGAAAGCATTATAAATAAGTTGGCAACATTATGTTGATGTAAATGCTGATTCGAGTATAGTTTTAGCTAAAATCACTTTATTGTAAAGCTTCCCAACTAGTTTTATGGAACACAAAGCATTTTCTTTTAGTTTTCTGTGGTCTGCACTTCTACTGGGACTAGAGCTTGCTCACAGTATTTTTAAGCTTTTTCCTCGTGTAGGAGGCTGGCCTGGTTTATAGTGGGTACCTTGGGTACTTACACCTTATAGCTTGCTCACAGTATTTTTAAGCTTTTTCTGCGTGTAGGAAGCTGGCCTGGTTTATAGTGGGTACCTTGGGTACTTACACCTTATACCAAGTCCAGTTATCCCTTATTAGTGAAATGTAGTAGTGTTCTAGCAGCTTAGGCTGATAGAGGCAGCGGTAGCAGAGCAGCTTAGGCTGAACTAGGAGACACCAAAGCTCCTGCAATACCACTATAGCTACACAGTACATATACACATGTTAAGACAATACTCTGTGTTACCAAAAATAAAGGTAGTTTATTTTAGTGACACCAGGCCAAAAATATCTTAGAGGCAATAACACTTCTGGAGGTAAGTATTCTACACAATATATACACTAGACACCAAAATAAGGTAAGTAATTACACATAGGATAGTGCAAACAATAGGAATTGCTATAGAAAGCAATAGGAGAAAATAGGTCTAGGGGCAACACAAACCATATACTAAGAAAGTGGAATGTGACAAGTGTAGTGTGTAGAGAATCGCTGGGAGAGTAGGAAAACCACAAAGGTGAGTAAAGTGAACCACCCCAGAGCCCAGTAAAGTAGGAGTAAAGTATTGCAAGTTTCCTTAGGACACACAACAAGTGGTGATAAGAGTTATTGCAAGAACCAAGCAAGACTGCAAACAACAAATGGTGGATTCCTGGATCTGAAGACCTGCAAAGAGAGGAGACCAAGTCCAGAAGTCGGAAGAAGTTCCAAGAAGGACAGGAGCCCCTGCCAACCTAGAAGAAGGTGGAAAAGAAGAGGACCTGGTTGGACGAAGACTACAGAAATGCACCAAAGGAGGATGGATTTGGGTTCCTGCATGATGCAATGGATGTCCCACAAAGAGATGTTGGATGCAAGCGAGTTTCGGCCCAGGATTCATCAAACAAGCCTTGGTTCAAGCAAAGTCACGCTTGTGTCAAAGTGGTGCTGCCTGGACCCAGGAGGGATCTGGGGGCCTCAACTCAGACTGAGGAGACAGAGGGGGCTGCCAACACTGGAGGGAACCCACAGATAACCAGGCAGCTCCCACAGAGGTCCCAGGATACGGGTACAAAGACGATGCAAATTGCGGTTGGTGTGGCACTACAAAAGAAGGTCCCACGCCACCAGAGGACAACTCAGCGAGTTGAGCATTGCGGGATTAAGTGCTGAGGACCTGGGTCAGGCTGTGCACGAAGGATTCTTGCAAATAGTGCACAGAGGCCTCAGGAAGTGAAGATGATGCAGTGCACAGGGGTACTGTCGCAAACGGGGAAGGCAAGGTCTTACCTCCTCTAAATTTAGACAGCAGGACCTTAGAAAAGTCTGTGCCGAAGGGGTCCACCACCTGTGTTCCAAGGAGCATGCTCATCACCAGGAGAGGAGTCCAAGAGAACTGGTCGTCAACTTAGAAGTTGCCTGCAAGAGTGGGGACGTGACTCTGTCACTCCACTGGAGATTTCTTCGGTCCTTCTGATGCAGGGTGAAGACAGGGAGTCCCCAGAGCGTGCACACCATGGAAACTGTTGCAGTTGCTCGCTGGAGCTGAAGTTGCAGAGGAGAAGTAGCCCTTCTGGATACCTTGTTGCTGTTAAAGCGGTTCGTGGAGCAGTCTGCGGTCAATCCGAGGTCAGAGGATGAAGTAGTAGTTGCGGAGGATTCCTGTGGGAAACGTGCAAGAAGAATCTGAAGACAAACCCACAGGAGAGACCCTAAATAGTCCTGAGAAGGGGACTGGCTACCTTATCAGGAATGTACATATCAGGAGGGGTCTCTGATGTCACCTGCTGGCACTGGCCACTCAGAGGCCTCCAGAGTGTCATCACACCTTGGAAAGCAAGATGGCTGAAGTCTGCGACACACTGGAGAAGCTCTGGGCACCACCCTTGGGGTGGTGATGGACAGGGGAGTGGTCACTGTAGGAGGCTGGCCTGTTTTGTAGAGGGTACCTTGGGTACTTACACATTACACCAGGTCCAGTTATCCCTTATTAGTGAAATATGGCAGTGTTCTAGCAACTTAGGCTGATAGAGGTAGCTCTAGCCGAGCAGCTTAGACTGACGTTGGAGACATGCAAAGCTCATGCAATACCACTCATCGTTACACAGTAATTATACACAAGTAAAGACAATATTCAGTGTTACCAAAAATAAAGGTTGTTTATTTGGGTGACTGTAGGAGGCTGGCCTGGCTTATAGTGGGTACCTTGTGGTACTTACACCCTGTGACAGGTCCAGTTATCCCTTATTAGTAGAATAGAGGTGTTTCTAGCAGCTTAGGCTGATAGAAGGTAGCTATGTCAAAGCAGCTTAGGCAGAACTAGGAGACATGCAAAGCTCCTACTATACCACCTGTATCATATGCACAATATCATAAGAAAACACAATACTCAGAGTTACTAAAAATAAAGGTACTTTATTTTTATGACAATATGCCACAAGTATCTCAGTGAATACCCTCAGTAAGAAGGTAAGTAATATACACACATTATATGTACACAAACCCAAAACAGGTAAGTAAGAGTTAGAAAAGCAATGCAAACAGTATAGAATTACAATAGGCTGCAATAGGCAAACATAGGTCTAGGGGCAACGCAAACCATATGCTCCAAAAGTGGAATGCGAATCACAAATGGACCCCAGACCTATGGGAGCTTGTAGAGGGTCGCTGGGACTGTAAGAAAACAGTCGGGGTGTCCAAGATACCCTGCCCCAGGACCATGAAAAGTAGCAGTAAAGTGCACCTACTACCCCAAAAGGACACAATAATTGTGATAGGGAGATTCTGCAAGAACCACAAACACCAGAAAAGCACTGAAGATGGATTCCTGGACCTGAGGACCTTCAAGGCAAGGGGACCAAGTCCAAGAGTCGCGATAGTGTCCGGAGGGGAAGGAGCCCAGAAAACCCCAGATGAAGGTGCAAGGAAGCTGCGTCCGGATGGAAGAAGCTTGGGATTCTGAAACAACGAAGAGGACTAAGAACTTCTCCTTTGGATGGAAGATGTCCCACGTCGTGCTGATGGATGCACAGGTGTTCCCACGCAGAAATACCCCAAACAAGGCTTGCTAGCTGCAAGGGTTGCAGTAGAGGTTTTTGGGTGCTGCTGGGGACCAGAAAGGACCAGGATGTTGCCCCTTGGAGGAGGAGACAGAGGGGGCGCTCAGTAACTCAGAGAGCCCCCACAGAATCAGGCAGCACCCGCAGAAGTACCAGAGCAGGCACTTAGAATATTTTTGCACCATAGCTGGCACAGAGTCACAAAGGAGGGTCCCACGACGTCGGAGGCCAACTAAGAGGGTTGAGCACTGCAGGACGGAGTTCTGGGGACACAGGCTAGGCTGTGCACAAGGGAAATCCTGGAAGAGTGCACAGGAGCCAGAGCAGCTGCAAATCACGCAGTGCACAGGTTTGCAGTCTAGCGTGGGGAGGCAAGGACTTACCTCCACCAAACTTGGACTGAAGGATCACTGGACTGTGGGAGTCCCTTGGATAGAGTTCCTGTGTTCCAGGGACCTCGCTCGTCAGGATGAGAGGGGACCCAGAGGACCGGTGATGCACTCTTTTGATGCCTGCGTTAGCAGGTGGAAGATTCCGTCGACCCACGGGAGATTTCTTTTTGGCTTTCAGTGCAGGGTGAAGGCAGATGACCCCCAGAGCATGCACCACCAGGAAACAGTTGAGAAAGCCGGCAGGATTAGGCGCTACAATGTTGCTGGAAGTCGTCTTGCTACTTTTTTGCGGTTTTGCAGGCGTCCTGGAGCAGTCAGCGGTCGATCCTTGGCAAAAGTCGAAGAGGGAGATGCAGAGGAACTCTGTTGAGCTCTTGCATTCGTTATCTGAAGAATTCCCCAGAGGAGAGACCCTAAATAGCCAGAAAAGGAGGTTTGGCTACCAAGAAAGGAGGATTGGTCACCAAGAGAGGTAAGAGCCTATCAGAGGGGGTCTCTGACGTCACTTGCTGGCACTGCCCACTCAGAGCAGTCCAGTGTGCCCCCAACACCTCTGTTTCCAAGATGGCAGAGGTCTGGGACACACTGGAGGAGCTCTGGGCACCTCCCCTGGGAGGTACTGGTCAGGGGAGTGGTCACTACCCTTTCCTTTGTCCAGTTTCGTGCCAGAGCAGGGCTGGGGGATCCCTGAACCGGTGTAGACTGGCTTATGCAGAGATGGGCACCATCTGTGCCTATCCAAGCATTTCCAGAGGCTGGGGGAGGCTACTCCTCCCAGCCCTTCACACCTATTTCCAAACGGATAGGGTGTAACACCCTCTCTCAGAGGAAATCCTTTCTTCTGTCTTCCTGGGCTGGGGCTTCCCAGACCCCAGGAGGGCAGAATCCTGTCTGAGGGGTTAGCAGCAGCTGCAGTGGAAACCCCGGAAAGGCAGTTTGGCAGCACCCGGGTTCTGTGATAGAGACCCGGGGGATCATGGAATTGTCCCCCCAATACCAGAATGGTATTGGGGTGACAATTCCATGATCTTAGACATCTTACATGGCCATGTTCGGAGTTACCATTGTGATGCCATACATAGGTAGTGACCTATGCATAGTGCACGCGTGTAATGGTGTCCCCGAACTCACAAAGTCCAGGGAATTTGCCCTGAACGATGTTGGGGCACCTTGGCTAGTGCCAGGGTGCCCACACACTAAGTAACTTGGCACCCAACCTTCACTAAGTGAACGTTAGACATATAGGTGACTTATAAGTTACTTATGTGCAGTGAAAAATGGCTGTGAAATAACGTGGACGTTATTTCACTCAAGCTGCACTGGCAGGCCTGTGTAAGAATTGTCCGAGCTCCCTATGGGTGGCAAAAGAAATGCTGCAGCCCATAGGGATCTCCTGGAACCCCAATACCCTGGGTACCTAGTTACCATACACAAGGGGATTATATGGGTGTACCAGTGTGCCAATGAGAATTGGTCAATTTAGTCACTAGCCTGCAGTGACAAATTTAGAAAGCAGAGAGAGCATAAACACGGAGGTTCTGGTTAGCAGAGCCTCAGTGATACAGTTAGGCACCACACAGGGAACACATATAGGCCACAAACTTATGAGCACTGGGGTCCTGGCTAGCAGGATCCCAGTGACACATATCAAACACACTGACAACATAGGGTTTTCACTATGAGCACTGGGCCCTGGCTAGCAGGATCCCAGTGAGACAGAAAAAACACCGACATATACTCACAAACAGGCAAAAAGTGGGGGTAACAAGGCTAGAAAGAGGCTACCTTCCTACAGTGACACAGTACCAAAACAATATTAGAGGCAATACTCCTTCTGGAGGTAAGTATTATACACAATATATACACTAGACACCAAAATAAGGCAAGTAATTAGACATAGGATAGTGCAAACAATAGGAAATTCTACAGAATGCAATGGGAGAAAATAGGTCTAGGGCCAACACAAACCATATACTAAGAAAGTGGAATGCTAATCACGAATTCCCCCCTAGACAAGTGTAATGTGTGCAGAATCGCTGGGAGAGTAAGAATACAATAAAGGTAAGTAAATTACCCCAGCCCAGAAAAGCAGGAGTAAATTACTGCAAGTTTCGTTAGGACACACTACACATCGTGATTGGGATTATTGCAAGAACCAACCAAGTCTGCAAACAACAAACAGTGGATTCCTGGACCTGAAGCCCTGCAAATAAAGGAGATCAAGTCCAGAAGTCGAAAGACGTTCCAGGAAGGACAGGACCCCTGCCAACCCAGAAGAGGGTGCAAAAGAAGAGACCCCTATTGGATGAAGACTGCAGAAAAGCACCCTAGGAAGGTGCCAGTGGGTTCCTGCATGATGCAAAGGATTTTGCACGCTGTGAAGTTGGATGCAGGTAAGTTTTGGCGCTAGATTCCTCCAGCAAGCCTTGGTTCCGGCAAAGTTGCATTTTGCGTCAACTAGGCACTATTTCTACCCAGGAGGGACCTGGGGGCCTCAACTCTATGTGAGGAGGAAGAGGGGGCTCTCATCACCTCAGAGAGCCCTCAGAGTACTAGATGGCACCCACAGGAGTCCCAGGACACGGGGACAAAAGAGGTGCAAAATGCAGTTGGTGCAGCACTACAAAGGAAGGCCCCACGCCGCCGGAGAACAACTCAGCAAGTTGAGCATCACAGGATAGAGTGCTGGGGACCTGGGCCAGGCCGTGCAGAAAGGAATTTTGCAAATAGTGCACTGAGGCCTCAGGAGGTGAAGAAGACGTAGTGCACAGGGATACTGTCGTTCTGGGGGAAGGCAAGGTCTTACCTCCTCCAAATTGCAAAAGCTGGACCTCAGGACAGTCTGTGTAAATGGGGTCCACCCTCTGTGTTCCAAGGAGCATGCTCGTTGCCAGTAGTGGAGTTCAAGAGAACCAGTTGTCAACTTAGAAGGTGCCTGCATGAGCAGGGGAGTGACTTTGTCACCCCACAGGAGATTTCTTTGGTCCTTCTGGTGCAGGGTGAAGACAGGGAGTCCTCAGAGTGTGCACACCATGGAAACTGTTGCAGTTGCTGGCTGAAACTGAAGTTGCAAAAATCCCTTGTGGATACTTTGTTTCTGTTACAGCGGTTCCTGGAGCAGGCTGCGGTTGATCCGAGGTCAGAGGATGAAGTAGTAGTTACAGAGGATTCCTGATGGAAACTTGCAAGTAGAATCTGAAGAGAAACCCACAGGAGAGACCCTAAATAGCCCTGAGAGGGGATTGGCTACTTTATCAGGTATGGACCTACCAGGAGCGGTCTCCAACGTCACCTGCTGGCACTGGCCACTCAGAGGCCTCCACTCCCCACACCTTGGAAAAGAAGATGGCTGAAGTCTGGGACACACTGCAGGAGCTCTGGGCACCACCCCTTGGGTGGTAATGGGCAAGGGAGTGGTCACTCCTCTTTCCTTTGTCTAGCTTCACGCCAGAGCAGGGACTGGAGGTCCCTGAACCGGTGGAGACTGGCTTATGCAAAGAGGGCGCCATCTGTGCCCTTCAAAGCATTTCCAGAGTCTGTGGAGGCTACCCTCCCCCAGCCTGTAACACCTATTTCCAAGGGGAGAGGGTGTAACCCCTTCCTCCCAAAGGAAATGATTTGTTATGCCTTCCTGGGACTGAGCTGCTTAGACCCCGGGGACAGAAACCTGTCTGTGAGGTGGCAGCAGCCGTAACTGCAGTGCAAGCCTCAGAGAAATGGTTTGGCAGTACTTGCGGTCCATAGTGGTGCCCCCAGGGTGCATGGAATTGGCTCCCCAATATCACATTTGGAATGAGGGGGACAATTCCATGATCTTAGACAACTTACATGGCCATATTCGGAGTTACCATTGTGAAGCTACATATAACTATTGACCTATATGTAGTGCATGCGTGTAATGGTGTCCCCGCACTCACAAAGTCCCAGGAATTGGCCCAGAACTATGTGGGGGCTTCTTTGGTAGTGCAAGGGTGCCCTCACACTTAGTAACTTTGCACCTAACCTTCAGCAAGTGAAGGTTAGACATATAGGTGACTTATAAGTTACTTAAGTGCAGTGAAAATGGCTGTGAAATAGTGTGTGCACTATTTCACGCAGGTTGCAATGGAAGGTCTGTGGAAGGGTTTGTCTGAGCTCCTTATGGGTGGCAAAAGAGATGCTGCAGCCAATAAGGATCTCCTGAAACCCCAATGCCCTGGGTACCTAGGTACCATATACTAGGGACTTATAAGGGGGGTCCATTGTGCCAATTGAAAATTGTAAATAAAGTCACTAGCCTACAGTGACAAATTTAAAAGCAGAGAGAGCATAAGCACTGAGGTTCTGGTTAATAGAGCCTCATTGACACAGTTAAGCACTACTGACAACACACACATTAGGCCATAAGTTATGAGCACTAGGGTCCTGACCAGCAGGATCCCAGTGAGACAGGCAAAAACATACTGACATACAGGTAAAAATGGGGGTAACATGCCAAGAAAGATGGTACTTCCTACACTGGCAGTCAGTATTCTCAAAAGAAACAAGTTCAAGACCATGTCAGGAAATTTGCTCCATAAAAACCTGCAGCAAAGTCCTGGAAACTTTCATTCAGGTCTCGCTGCATAACAAAGCCCTCTGTTGCTCCTGTAGTAAAAATAGAACTTATTCAAACATGAAGTAGGAAGACATTTTTTCTGTATTACGAGAAGGTTTTTAGTACCAGTTGGCCAAGGAAAAGTTTTTAAATAGGAATTTGTTTAACATTTCGTGGGACCCCTGACAAATCTATGTTTCTTTATGGATTGAGCGGCAGAAATTTATCAACTCAATCACCAGTAGGTATGAAGTGAAACTAATCTATGTAAGAGGATCTCAGCCCAAGCATGAATTTCATAAACCTTTTAAAGTATTTATTTAAAGCACACAACACCACATCTCAAAAATGATATGACACAGATCCACTAAATATGAGTACAGATGTAATTTCTTCAGTTTAAATAACATTTACTGCATAATTTAGTTCACTAATGGCTGCATTCACCAACCCAGAGATCAAAAGCAACATTTTCCTATTTTCAGTTTAGCATACAAATGGATTGGAAAGGATATATTTTGAGGATGATGTATCCATAACTGACTTCAGATGCAGAAGAGGGTTTGAAAGCTGGCCGGAAAAGAAGCAGGTGATTCCGACATCTAGTATCATTACATGTACTCGATGGGGGAGCCATCTGTTCAAATTTGCTTTACAATCTCCCTCCAATTTTTTACATTGTTGACTAATTGGCCCTTCTCTCCACTATCCTATGAGAGTAGATTTGGGTGGTCCTGTTCTTCTTTAAATATTGGTTTAAATTCAACCTTCAGAATTGCACCCAGTTATCTTAAATTGAACCATTAAGACACAAGCTTTCGATCTTTATTCCCATGTTATTTAACAACTTCATGATTTTATCCCACTTATTTACTTTATATGCCACATAGTCTCTATTGTACATAATGGTTTTTGTACCAGGCCCCAGCTACACCGACAATTAAATAGTTTCTATTGCTATTGTTCTTTTAAAGAGTGTCACAAGACATCAATATCTAAGGAAGTAAGAAACCTTGGAATTACTATGTACTATGCACTCCAAGTTAACAATGAATGCTCAAGTGGAAAAAATTAGCAAGGTCAAGCTTCATCACCATGAAAACTCTGCAACACATCTTCCCCCACCTCCGATGTCCACACAAGGTGCAGCCTACTATCTTTCTGGTAGTATCTTAACTGGATTACGCCAATGGTCTCTATCTATTATGAAAAAACTACAATTCATTCAGAACTCCACTGGCAGGCTACTCCTACTAGTAAAGCCACTAGCCCACATCTCCCCTGCCTTGAGGGACCTACATTGGTTACCACTTGCCAGAAGATCCACCTTCAAGTGGCCTTGTATTACCCACAAAGCAATACATGGAACAGGATAGCTTTTCATCAGTAATAAAAATCACCAAATATATTCAACTAAGAAACCTCTGCTCAAGATTGGCACCCTACCTCAAAACACTACCTTATAAGAAAAAGACAATAGAAGGTACATCTTTCTCTGATCAAGCGGCCAAACAATGGAATTCAGTACCCCCAAATATAGGATCCAAGGATAACTTTCTTTTCTTCAGAAGACTACTTAAGAGTTGGCTCTTTCATACATAACCACCATACTCAAACAGCAATGGACTGCATATCCCTGTGTATGTAAACATGTTATAATTTGATTAAGTGTATATCTTTAGATAAGTGTATTTCTGTGTACGAATATGTATAATAACTATTTTATCTTAAAATATATACATACTCTTTAGGCCTGTTTAACAAATGAATATTTTGCTTCAAATACATTTATATATGTATGTATTTCTATGTGTAGCTGTATGCATGTGTATATATATTAAGTATCTATGTATGTTTCTATGTATATATATATATATATATATATAGTTTCTACCACTGACACTAGGTAGTTATAGGTAGGAACACGTTTCTACACAAAAATAATTTATTTACGTACCTGTATCTTTGGCACCGCTTGACAAATCTTCACAAAACTTCCTCCCCAAGTTTGTCTGTTCTGACAGCTGCTGCCTGGAAAGATTCAGAGTGATCCATCCAGGGGGTGGGGGGGATGGGGGGAGGAGGAAAAAAGTGGGTCCCAAAACATGCTTTCCCCATCCATTTTTCCAAAGGGATTTTAGGTATTTTAAACAGCGATGGTGTAAAAACTACAGGACTGATTTACACCATATTTGGCAGGAAGGTAGGTCCTAGTCCAGGAAGAGTGCTTTTTTGTTTTGGTGTAATTCGGATCAGCAGTTTTTGGGAAATTAATGGGAATCTAAGGACGTGAAGGACTCGCAACCCCTAATGTTCTCGTGCTGAGATCTGATTGGCTGATAACACTTCAACAACAGAAGCTGTTGAAGTGTTGTCAGCCATCTTGAGACTTGGCTGAAACCACGTCCAAAAATAAAAGTAAAAAAAACAAAAGGGGCCAGGGTACGAACACCCTGAACCCTTAGCTCTGGTGCTGGATCCCAAAGGGACACCCCCAGGACTAAAAAGCTTTTTTTTTTTTTTTTACATTTTCAAGTGGAGAAGCGGTGGATCCGCAAATCTGCTCGTAAAATAAAAAAAAAATGAAGTGGAGGCTCCCGTGCTTTGTTAGTCCAATGCCCCCTGGATGGGCCAAGTCGGGGGGCTTTTTAAAAAAAAAAAAAAAAGGGGGGGCCTTCTGGCCCACTGCCCCTGGAGCAACCACCTTCCCAAGGCTCATTTTATTGGGATACGGGGGCATGTGCCCCCCCAATGCCCTGGGGACCACCACCTCACCGGGGCGATCTGTAATTAATGCGGGGGCCCTGTGGCCCCCGTGCTGCCCGGGGACTATGCTGCGACCTCCCCGCTGGAGCTCTTATGTGTTTCCCACTGGCCTGTTGGGAAAAAGGCTACAACATTGTCTCTGGCTCATATCGAGCCAGCTGGAATGCTGTAGCCTGCAGGGTGCACCAGTACCCTTGCGATGTTCACTGTCTGCAAAGCAGACAGGGAACATTGTGTTGGTGCTGGCCAGGGTGGCCCAAGCCAAGTGCATGGGCAGAGCAGGGGCTCCCCTGGGGCCCCATACACCAGTTCTCTGCTAGCATTTTCATGGCGGTGGTACCACCTTGAAACTTCTGGCAGAAAAGGGGGTCATAATCCCCAGGGCAGAGCTGCTTACAAAGGTTTTAAACTTTGCATGCATGCTGCACTGTACAATACATGTGCAAAGTGGCAAAAGTTTTATAGTCTGCCTGAGCATAGTATTGGGTACTAGAAAGGTACGCTTCTAATATAAAATCTAAGATAGACATCATGCACACACCTTTGGACAATGGAGCAAATGCATCTGTTTGTAATTGAACACCAGTACTTGGGACAAGAGCAGCAGTGCCATATTTTGTTGACATTGTGAGTTTTGCTCTCCCTTTCACACAATGAACCGATTAATGAAATATTAGAAAAGTTGAAGTTTTGCCCCCTAGAACGGTACCTCAGATAGAACTTTCCCGTATGTTACTCAAGTTCCTCAACACATGCAAGAGAAAGGCCTATCAAATGTAATATTTACAATAATTAAAAATGATTGTAAATAATTTAAATTCTTGTTGCCTTGGAAAATCACAAGCATTCTGTGAGCAAGTGCATATTTTGCATACATTTTCAATACGTGACTCAATTCACTCTATACTTACAAGGGATTGGTATGTCAAATTTTACTCGGAAACAAAGGCATTACAAAAGTCCCAGTTTTCACACAAAAGTCAAAAGTGCATTTGAATTCCTATGTTTCAACATTTTTGAATGAAATACAGGAAGTTCAAGAGAAGAAGGCTTTACATTAGTCTTTTTACTACACAGAATCAATTCAAGTGAAAAGATAACGAAAGGCTGGAACTTACATACCAGAAGCAAAGAAGTTGGAAATTTGGCCCATTGGTTGTGCCACTGAATCACTTTCGAATTCGGATTCAGGTCTAAAGAATTCTGCCAAACACGTCTCTGCATCGAAATATTTCTGGTAGAAGTCGGTCCATGTTAAACTTGACTCCATCTTCTGACTTAGGAATTGTTAGTAAGTTGTGCCTGTGATGAATACAGTGTTAAACAAAATACTGTTTTGAAAAACGCAATATATGCTTTTTGTGATTCATTATTCTGCCTTTTATGAATCATGTTTGCTTTGTGGTCGTTTTTTTTTTTTTCCTTCAGGCAGACTGGGACTGCGAGGTAGCTCCAAGCCATTGCCAGTGACTAAGATTATTTCAAGCATTCCACCCATCATCTTCTTGTTTTTGCATCTGATGCCTTAAGTGTGCCGGATATGCCCAGACCTGGATCCCGGACTCACTGTGCTACTGGAACAAAGCTGTACCTGGCTGAAGAGACCTTAACAAGAACAAAACCAATCCTAGGTTGCTTTTGTTCCTGTTCAGGGAGAATCTGGCCTGGCAGTGTGGACTGGACGGTTCCAGTGAGGAACAGGGTCAAGACTAATTTTCATATGGCTGAGTTCCAACAGGTGGCATGGTGGGTGGAAAAGTATGGATTGTGATGCAGCCTGAGTGATTGCCAAAGGCTAAATTCAAGCATTTCTTCGATCAACTTATTGTTTTTGCATTTGATGCCCTAAGTACACAGAGTATGCCCAGAGTTCGGTCCCTGGCTCACTGTGCCACTCGCACCAAGCTATACCTGACTTAAAAGCCCATAAACAGGGAAACAAGCATTTGCAATGAAATAAGTCTTGCACTTGCTTGAGTTAAGAGCTATTGGCATTGTAAATTCATAACTGGACTTTTCTTGCCACATAAATTGGTCACCCTACGTCATAAATTGTATTTTCCTGCCATATATTTCCAGGGGCCCTGCATATAACTTAAGCAGCGCAGCGAGAGGCACTGAAAGAGAGGGGTGGGTCAGCAACTGCAAGTGATATACAATGTGGGAAGTGAACAGAAATATAGAGCAAGAGGAGCTGGTGAGTAGTATGGTGAGCAGACACTGTACACAAAAGAGATCTTTCACTAGAAAGCAGTGACGACCTGGTACTTGTGGGAAACATCAGTAGCTGGTACATGCGAGTAGTGAGCGGAACAGGCACTGGTGGGCTGTGGGAGGCGGTGGCACTGGTGGGTGGCCTGAGATGCAGGAGCATGGGCATAGTGTGAGGAGCTAGCACTTGGTATTGCAAGTAGCAGAATCTGGTCAGTTGTGAAAGAAGCTGACATTACAGGGAAATATAAGGAGCTGGCACTTACAAGTAGCATTTGATTCTAGCACTGAAAGGCACTGGAAGTAGCTCACTGGTGAGCATCTTGTAGAGCTGGCACCAGTATGCAAGCTACAGCGCTGTCCCAGGTGGGCAGAAGGAACAACAGAAGCAAATGGGAAGTTTGAGGAACCAGTGATGGTAGGAAAGTACCATCTTTCTTGGCACGTTACCCCACATTTTTACCTGTATGTCACTATGTTTTTGCCTGCCTCACTGGGATCTGGCTGGTCAGGACCCAAGTGCTCATAGTTTATGGCCTAATGTGTGTGTTGTGTATAGTGCTTGACTGTGCCACTGAGGCTCTGCTAACCAGAACCTCAGTGCTTATGCTCTCTCTGCTTTTAAATTTGTCACTATAGGCTAGTGACGTCATTTACCAATTTCAATTGGCACACTGGACCCCCTTATAAGTCCCTAGTATATGGTACCTAGGTACCAAGGACTTTGGGTTCCAGGAGATCCTTATGGGCTGCAGCATCTCTTTTGCCACCTATAAGGGGCTCAGACAAACCCTTACACAGACCTGCCGATTGCAGCCTGCGTGAAATAGTGCACACACTATTTCACAGCCATTTTCACTACACTTAAGTAACTTAAAGTCACGAATATGTCTAACCTTCACTTGCTGAAGGTTAGGATCAAAGTTACTACGTGTGAGGGCACCCTTGCACTACCAAAGGTGCACCCACATAGTTCAGGGCCAATTCCTGGGACTTTGTGAGTGCGAGGACACCATTTCATGCGTGCAATACACATAGGTCAATACCTCTATGTAGCTTCACAACGCTAACTCCGAATATGGCCATGTAAGGTGTCTAAGATCATGGAATTGTTCCCCCATTCCAAATCTGGTATTGGGGAGCCAATTCCATGCATCCTGGGGGCTCCACTATGGACCACGGGTACTGCCAAACCAGCTCTCTGGAGTTTTCTCTGCAGCTACCGCTGCTACCACCCCACAGACAGGGTTCTGCCCTCCTGGGGCCTGCGCAGCCCAGACCCAAGAAGGCAGAACAAAGAATTTCCTCTGAGAGAGGGTGTTACACCCCCTCCCTTTGGAAATAGGTAAGGGCTTGGCAGGAGTAGCCTCCCCCACCCTCTGTAAATGCTTTGAGGGCACAGATGGGGACCTCCATGCATAAGCCAGTCTACACCAGTTCAGGGAACCCCCAGTCCCTGCTCTGGTGTGAAACTGGACAAAGGAAAGGGGAGTGACCACTCCCCTGTCCATCACCACCTCAGAGCTCCTCCAGTGTGTCTCAGACCTCTGCCATATTGAATCCAGAGATGTGAGGGCACACTGGAGGCCTCTGAGTGGCCAGTGCCAACAGGGGACGTCAGAGACCCCTCCAGATAGGTGCTTAGCTGACTAGGTAGCCAATCCTCCTCTGAGGGCAATTTAGTGTCTCTCTAATGTGGGCTTTTCCTCAGATAGCGACTTGCAAGAATTCACCAGAGTTCCTCTGCACCTCTCTCTTTGACTTCTGCCAAGGATCGACCGCTGACTGCTCCAGGGCACCTGCAAAACTGCAACAAAGTAACAAGAAGACTACCAGCGACATTATAGCGCCTAATCCTGCCGGCTTTCTTAACTGTTTCCTGGTGGTGCATGCTTTGGGGGCTGCCTGGCTTCATCCTGCACTGGAAGCCATGAAGAAATCTCCAGTGGATTGATGGAATCTTCCCCCTGCTCCAGCAGGCACCAAACTTCAGCATAACCGGTACTCTGGGACCCCTCTCATCCTGATGAGCTTTGCCCCTGGAACACAGGTGGTGGACCCAAGTGACCCAGACTGTCCAGCAGGGATGTGGAATTCCTATCACCCGAGACATCTTGTTTGGGGTCAAGGGCAACAAGTTTTTATGTTTACTTTGTCCTTGGGACAAGTAGGCCCAACCCCCTACAGCACAAACCCTTTGGCTGTTTGTTTACAGAGAGTGGAACTCTCTGCAGTTGAGGTAATGTGTTTCCAAAAGATAATGCTGTTCGAACTTGTATTTATGGTTCATTATTTGAAAGCCTTCATTATTAGGGTGCGTGCTGTAAATAAATGTTTTAAGGTCACACTTCACTACTGACGTTGGTTCCAGTACAAAAAAAAAAACGTGTACACACATGTTTGAAAGGTTTAGGCTAAGAGGCTAAGTATAATGCTCCCAGAATGCTCTCTGATTATATGCAAATGACGTGTCATTTAGTAAAATGTGTTGATGCATGCTAGTATTTCCCAAAAATATTTCTAATGGACAATCAGTGTAACCATTTTCAACACGATTATGGGAAGCATGAAAATAAACAAACACTGACAAAGCCAACTGATCTGACATATTTTTATAAGTCTTTTAGTTTCATCAATGCGTGTCTTGTTTTGAAATGGCTTTTGTAACACTTTATTGTTGTGGGAGCTACCAGGCCCTCAACATTGTAACAAACATTGGCAAAACCCCCCCAAAAAGTTTTTGAACTCTTAAAGCACACGTTGCCACCAGCGGCATAACAAAGGCCCGCAGCCGCCCTCCAGGGGGCCCCGTCAGCACAGCACCTGCCCTGAGTGAGTCTAGAGAGGGGGCTCCTCCATGTTCTTTGCAAAGGGGCACCCTCCAGTTTCGTTACGTCACTGATTGCCACTGTAGTTCCTGACACTGAACAAAACTACTTTGTGTGGCAATATGCTCCTTGTGGAAGAGCAGAATGCGATCACTCACAGTAAAGCCAGCCGAAAGAGAGAGAAATAGAAGTTTAATAAAAACAAAATGTCTTTGTTAACACCAGACCTAATTAGGGACCAAGACCCACATGTAGGTAGCTTTTTGCATGTCGCAAACAGCGACTTTCGCTGTTTGCGACGTGCAAAAAGCACATTGCGATGCACAAACCCAGTTTTGCGATTCAGTAACCTGGTTACCGAATCACAAAACGGGTTTGCGACTCGCAATTAGTAAGGGGTGTTCCCTTCCTAATTGCAACTCGCCGTGCAATGTAGGATTGTTTTGTGACCGCGAACGCGGGTGCAAACCAATCGCAGTTTGCACCCATTTCAAATGGGTGCTAACACTTTCGCAAAAGGGAAGGGATCCCCATGGGACCCCTTCCCCATTGTGGATGTCACTGTAAACATTTTTTCATAGGAGGCAGTGGTCCTGCGGACCACTGCCTGCTCTGAAAAAATGAAACGAAAACGTTTCATTTTTCGTTTTTGTTATGCATCTCGTTTTCCTTTAAGGAAAACTGGCTGCATTACAAAAAAAACTAAAAAAAAATGCTTTATTGAAAAGCAGTCACAGACATGGTGGTCTGCTGTCTCCAGCAGGCCACCATTCGTGAGGGGGTCGCAAATTGCGACCCACCTCATGATTATTCATGATGTGGGCATTTGCGAAGCCCTTGCGAATCAGATTGTGTCAAGACACCATCCTACATTCGGATTTGCGACTCGCAATTTGCAGGTCACAAATCTGAACCTACCTACTTGTGGCCCCAAATTCTTAAAGAAAGTCACAAAAGTGCACCCATGGTATATGTCGTACCCCTATAAAATATTTGTGAACTGTATTTTAGCATGGGTAAATACGATGTGTAGATTTGCTCATGTGAAAATCTATTGAGCATTTGCAAGTTCATTTTCCCTCCAGCCACTTTCTTCCCAACCCTGGAAGAAGTTCTAATTCTGCCATTGTCAGGAGTAAATGTCCAACCTTTCTTATTATGGGAAAATATTAGAGAGAAGCTGGTAAAAAATCTTTAAAACATGCAGGTTAGTAGGTTTGCAGACTCAAAGGCATTCCAGCCCTGGAACTATTGCTTACTGCTTCCTCCAGCCCCAGTATGCAGATCTGCAGAAAGGTGGCAAAATAAGGAAATAGCTACAGTAGGGATTGAAACTCCAAGTATTGAAGCCCTACTATGGTAGTAGCCCTGGCATAATCAGAGAGGTTATTAATTGCTGCCATAATTTGTCGCCACACTACATGGCACCAAAGGGACAAGTAGATCTTTTTACAGGACAAGTAGATTTGAGAAGCAACCTGTCCCCTGGACAAGTAGATATTTATAAATAAATTCTACACCCCTGGTCCAGTGGTCCAACTGTCCAAATTTGGAGACGGTAAGTCCTTGCATCGCCTCGCCAGACAGTAATCCTGTGCACCACATGAACTGCAGCTACTAGGGCTTCTGTGCACATTTGCAAGGAATCCTTCATGAACAGCCTAGCCCAGGTCCCAGCACTCTGACTTGCACTGCTCAACCCCCTGAGTTGACCTCCGGCTTTGTGGGACCCTCTTTTGTAGTGTTGAGACGACCGCTGTGCTCAGTCTTCTTGAACCCAGGTTCAAGAACTTCTGCAGGTGCTGCACTCTTGTGCATGGGCTCTCTCTATTGCTGAGGGCCTCCTCTATCTTCTCTCCCAAGTGGCGACATCCTGGTCCTTCCTTGGCCCAGGCAGCACCCTTTTTCTTCAACTGCAACGTTTGCAGCTAGAAGGGCTTGTTTGCGGTCTTTCTCCAAAGAAACAACTCTCCATCCTCCAGCACTCCATGTGACAGCTTCTGCATGAAGGGGACGTTCCTTGCACCATTCGTTGTTGCAGAATCTTCAGCTTCTTCCATCTGGAGGCAGCTATTTTGTACCTTCATCTGGGGTTTAGTGTGCTCCTGCCCCACGGACACTTTCACGACTCTTGGAATTGTTCCCTTTCCTTTGCAGGTCCTCAGGTCCAGGAATCCGTCTTCAGTGCTTTGCAGTCTGTTGTGGTCTTTGCAGAATCCTCTATCACGAGTTTAGAGTGTTTCTGGGGAAGTAGCAGCACGCTACTCCTACTTTTCAGGGTCTTGGGGTGGGGTATCTAGAACACCCTTAGTGTTTTCTTACACTCCCAGTGACCCTCTACACACTACACTAGCCTAGGGGTCCATCCATGGTTCGCATTCCACTTTCTTAGTATTTGGTTTGTGTTGCCCCTAGGCCTATTGCGTCCTATTCTATTCTACAGTGTTTGCACTACTTTCTGACTGTTTTACTTACCTGATTTTGGTTGTGTGTATATTTTGTGTATTTTACTTACCTCCTAAGGGAGTATATCCTCTGGGATATTTTTGGGACATTGTCACTAAAATAAAGTACCTTTATTTTTAGTAACCCTGAGGATTGTGTTTCTTATGCTATAGTACCTATATGATATAAGTGGTATAATAGGAGCTTTGCATGTCTCCTAGTTCAGCCTAAGCTGCTCTGCCATAGATACCTCTATCAGCCTAAGCTGCTAGAACACTACTAATCTACTAATAAGGCATAACTGGACGTGGCACAAGGTGTAAGTACCATCAGGTACCCACTCTAAGCCTGGCCAGCCTCCTACGTTGGTGGTGCAGCGGTGGGATAAATACTTGTAACTGCTTTACCACTTTGCCATTGGTGCTTTTCATAAGAAAAACATATTCCAAATACTTAAAAATATACACAGTTAACCTAAACAGTCTTACGCTCTTTCTAAAAACTTTCTACAAACTTTCTAAAATGTTTTGAAAAGTTTGAAAAAGTTTTTCTCTTTTCTTTAAAAGATTCTAAACTTTTTTCTCTCCATTCTAAACACTTTCTTGTAACTATATCTGTAGTAGAGGCCACTCCCAAAGTTGTCCAGACAATGGCAATTTAAACTTTAACAGTTTCAGGGGTCTCTGCATAGAAAGAAGTTTAAGTATTGGTAAGAAACCTACCAAAGATCTTCTTAGCCTTCTCCTAGAAAGTGACCAAAACCAGTCTGGCCCATCCCAGGATCAGGAGGTAGAGGAGGAGGGTACCCAGGTAGAATCAGGGGAGGCCCCTGAGGACTTTGGGGACGGTTCCTCCAAAGACCTGTCAGCTAACAGGCCATCTAGTGAAGCTGGTAGTGAGGGGGGTCACACATCAGTAAGGGACCTTTCACTCCAAAAGGCAAGGTAACTAGAGTTCAGGCAGTTAGAGACAGGTCCACTTCTGCCAATTCCCACATCATCTCTGTGTCAGAGAATTCCCAAGCCTCCCACCCTGAGGATAACACCCTAGACAGGGAACTCAGAAAACTGAGGTTGGAAGAGGCCATACTGAAGCTGAGACAGCAGCAGTTGGCCTTAGACAGGGAATCTCTAGATGTAGAGAGGGAAATACAGAAGTTGGGGTTAGTTCCCTATGGTGGCAGCAGCACTGTTCTTGATAGTCATCCTGTAGGAGAAACAGATTCAAGAAACCTGCACAAAATTGTCCCCCCCTTACAAGGAGGGGGATGACATAAACAAGTGGTTTGCTGCACTTGAGAGGGTCTGTATGGTACACTTGGTCCCTCAAAGGCAGTGGGCCTCTATCTTGTGGCTATCTTTCACTGGCAAGGGTAGGGATAGGCTCCTTATGGTCAGTGAGAGTGATGCCAACAACTTCAAAGTTTTGAAAGATGCACTCTTAAATGGATTTGGCTTAACTACTGAACAATACAGGATAAAGTTCAGAGATACCAGAAAAGAGTCCTCTCAAGACTGGACAGACTTTGGAGACTGTTCAGTAAAGACCTTGGAGGGATGGGTACATGGCAGTATGGTGACTGACTATGAAAGCCTGTATAATCTTATTTTGAGAGAGCATATTTTGAATAATTGTGTGTCTGACGTGTTGCATCAGTACTTGGTAGACTCAGATCTGACGTCTCCCCAAGCATTGGGAAAGAAAGCAGACAAATGGGTCAGAACAAGAGTGAGCAGAAAAGCTCATACAGGTGGTGACAAGGATGGCAAGAAGAAGGATGGTAAGTCTTCTGACAAGGGTGGGGACAAAGACAAAAAAAAACATTCTGAGTCTTCATCAGGCCAATAAAAGTCCTCTGGGGGAGATGGGTCCAAATCCTCTTCTAACAATCAAAAGAAGCCATGGTGTTCTTTATGTAAAAGTAAAGGCCATTGGGCAAGTGATTCCACTTGTCCAAATAAAACACAAAGGCTCCCGCTACCACAACCCCACCTGCGTTGTCTAGGGCCCCTAATAATAGCAGTGGTAGTGGGAAGAATACTACATATAGCCAATCAAAGGGTGTAGCTGGGCTCACCATTGGTAATGTAGTTGGTGTTGGTCTTGTTAGGGAGACCACAGAGGCTGTTTTAGTCTCTGATGGTGGTATTGACTTTGCCAAATTGGTTGTTTGTCCCATTAATATGGGTAGGTACAAGCAAATTCCCCTTATAAATGGTGTTGAGGTTGAGGCCTACAGGGATACAGGAGCCATTGACACTATGGTGATTGAGAAACTGGTTCACCCTGATCAACACCTACTTGCTCAGCAGTACCAAGTGACTGGCGCTCATAACAACACTCTTAGACACCCCATGGCTGTTGTGAATCCGAACTGGGGGTGTGTGGGGGTTGTTACTGGTCCAAAGAAAGTTGTGGTAGCCACTGATTTACCTGTAGACTGCTTACTAGGCAATTATTTGGCGACATCAGCTTGGGCTGAAGTGGAGTTGGAGGCTCATGCAGCAATGCTGGGCATTCCAGGGCATATCTTTGCTCTCACAGGGGCTCAGGCCCAGAAGCAAAGAGGACAGGGAAGCTTGGACCCTAGAACAATTTACCAAGTGCTCCCAAAACCTAGGGGTAGAAAGGGTAAATCCTTGCCCACTATCCCTCCCTTTCCAGAAGATTCCCCTTTTGAGGAAGATAAATCCTCTCCTGTGCAGAACTTACACCAGGTGAGCTGGCAGCAGACACTGCTGAGCTTTTGGGTGTAGGGGGGTCTGCTAGGGAAGAGCTGAGTGTGGCACAGCAGACCTTTAAGACAACAAGCTGTCAAACAGCAGAATCGGGATAACACTGATAGCCATATAGTCTACTGGGAAGATAACCTCCTCTACACTGAGTCAAGGGACCCAAAACCTTGAGCTGCCAGGAGATTGGTCATCCCTTTGCAGTATAGGGTGTTTCTTCTGACTTTGGCTCATGGTATTCCTTTGGCTGGGCATTTAGGCCGGAGTAAAACTTGGGACAGACTTGTTCCATTGTTCCATTGTTTCACTGGCCTCACATGTCAGAGGACACTAAGGAGTTTTGTCGCTCCTGTGTGACCTGCTAAGCCAGTGGCAAGACTGGTGGCACACCTAAGGCCCCCTTAATTCCACTTCCAGTGGTTGGGGTGCCCTTTGAAAGGGTAGGAGTTGACATAGTTGGCCCCCTTGACCCTCCAACAGCTTCAGGCAATAGGTTTATCCTTGTGGTAGTAGACAATGCCACTAGGTATCCTGAAGCTATACCCTTAAGGAACACTACAGCTTCTGCAGTGGCAAATGCCCTCCTGGGAATCTTTTCCAGAGTAGGTTTCCCTAAGAAAGTGGTGTCAGACAGAGGTATTAACTATATGTTTGCATACCTCAAAGCTATGTGGAAAGAGTGTGGTGTAACCTTTATGGTCAGGCTGCCTATAAATCTTACTTTTGGCAGGTAAACTGTCTCTAGTGTCGATTGTGTGCTCACACCAGGTAGTTGTACCTGGGATCAGTGAGAAGAGATCAGAAAACTGATCAAGGAGATTTTTACAGTCTTCCTTCTGCTCAGCAGTAAGGCAGTCTGCCAGAACCACTCCTTCCACTAAGCCATCAGCTTCAGTGTTGGAGAAGAGATCAGGGAGATGGTCACTCTCTTCTCCCTATCCCTCATCTGTAGCCATGAGCAGGGATAAGTAATCCCTGTCATAGTAAGGCTTTAGGCGATTGACATGAAGTACCCTAAGGGGGCTTCTGGCAGTTCCCAGGTTCTCCAAGTAGGTGACCTCACCTTTCTTTTCTACAATTAGATTGGGTCCACTCCATTTGTCCTGGAATGCTCTTGGGGCCACAGGCTCCAATATGCACATCTTCTGTCCTGGGTGGTACTCTGTCAGGACAGCCTTCTGGTCATGCCATTGCTTTTGCAGCTCCTGGCTGGCCTGAAGGTTTTTACTGGCCTTTTTCATGTACTCAGCCGTTCGTGATCTTAGGCCAAGTACATAGTCCACAATGTCCTGTTTAGGAGCTTTAAAAGGTTGTTCCCAACCCTTCTTAACAAGTGCAAGGGTACCTCTCACAGGGTGCCTAAAGAGGAGTTCAAAGGGGCTAAAGCCCACTCCTTTTTGGGGTACCTCCCTGTAGGCGAAAAGGAGGCATGGTAATAGGACATCCCATCTCCTTCTGAGTTTTTCAGAGAGTCCCATAATCATGCCTTTGAGAGTTTTATTAAACCTCTCAACCAGTTTATTAGTTTGGAGATGGTAAGTGGGTGGTGAACTTGTAGGTAACACTACACTCATTCCACATTGCTTTTAGGTATGCAGACATGAATTTACTAGCTCTGTCTGACACCACTTCCTTAGGGAATCCCACCCTGGAAAATAATCCCAGGAGGGCCTTTGCCACTGCAGGTGCTGTAGTGGTCTTTAAGGGGATAGTTTTTGGATACCTTGTGGCATGGTCACAACCACAACGATGAATCTCTTGCTAGAAGCTGTTGGAGGGTCAAGGGGGCAAACAATATCAACCCCTACCCTCTCAAAGGGCACCCCAACCACTGGCAGTGGGATTAAGGGGGCCTTTGGGGTGCCACCAGTCTTGCCACTGGATTGGCAGGTGACACAGGAGAGACAATACTCCCTAGTGTCCTCTGAAATATGAGGCCAGTAAAAACAGGGAACAAGTCTGTCCCATATTTTACTTTGCCCCAAATGCCCAGCCAAAGAATGTCATGAGCCAGAGTTAGGAGATTAGGGGTGACTAGTCTCCTGGTGGCACCAGGTTTCGGGTCCCTTGCTTCAGTATAGAGGAGATTATTCTCCCAGTAAACTCTGTGGCTATCATTGACATCCCCATTCTGCTGTTTGACAGATTGCTGCCTGAGACCCTCTATTGTGGGACACGACTGCTGTGCCACACTCATTTCCTCCTTGGCCGGCCCCCCTGCACCCAAATGCTCAGTTGTGTCACCTTCCAGCTCCTCTTGTGTAGGTTCTGCACAGGGAGAAGACTCCTCCTCATCAAAAGGGGAATCATCTGGAGAGGGAGGGATAGCGGATAAGGGTTTTCCCTTCCTACCCCTATTTTTTGGGAGCACTTGCTCCATTGTTCCAGGATCCAAGTTTCCCTGTCCTCTTTGCTTCTTGGCCTGAGCCCTGGTAAGAGCAAAGGTATGCCCTGGAATGGCCAGCATTGCTGCATGGGCCTCCAACTTCACTTCAGCCCAAGCTGAAGTCTCCAAATCATTTCCTAAGAGACATTATACAGGTAAGTCAGTGGAAACCACAACTTTCTTTGGACCAGTAACCCCCCTCCCAGTTGAGATTTATAACAGCCATCGGGTGGCTAACAGTGTTGATATGGGCGCCTGTCACATGGTACTGATGACCAAGTAGGTGTTGCTCAGGGGCTACCAGTTTTTCCATCACCATAGTGACACTGGCACCTGTGTTGCTGTAGGCCTCAACCTGAACACCATTTATTAGGGGTAGTTGCGTGTTCTTATCCATATTAAGGGAACAAGCAACGAAGGTGACAAGGTCAATGCCACCATCAGAGACTAAAACAGCCTCAGTGGTCCCTAACTAGACCAACCCCCACAACATTACCAAATGTGAGCCTAGCAATACCCTTTGAGTGGCTATTTATGTTCTTCCCACCACCACTGCTATTACTAGGGGCACTAGTGGAAGCAGTGGGGGGTTGTGGTGGTGGGAGGTTTGGTGTTTCTTTTTGGACAAGTGGTGTCACTTGTCCAATGGCCTTTGGCTTTACAAAGATAACACCATGTATTTTTCTGATTGTGTAAAGAGGATTTAAACCCACCACCCCCAGAGGATTTTTGTGGGCCTGATGAAGTCTCTGAAGATTTCTTAGCTTCGTCCCCACCCTTGTCATGAGACTTACCATCCTTCTCCTTGCTGTCTTTGTCACCCCCTGTAGGAAAGTACCATCTTACTTGGCATGTTATCCCCATTTTTTACCTGTATGTCAGTATGTTTATGCCTGTCTCACAGGGATCCTGCTGGTTAGGACCCCAGGGTTAATAATTTATGGCCTAATGTGTGTGTCTGTATAGTGCTTGATTCTGTCACTGAGGCTCTGCTAACCAGAACCTCAGTGCTTATGCTCTCTCTTCTCTTAAAAATTTGTCACTGTAGGCTAGTGACTTCATTTACCAATTCCAATTGGCACACTGGACCCCTTTATAAGTCCCTAGTATATGGTACCTAGGTACCCAGAGCATTGAGCTTCCAGGAAATCCTTATGGGCTGCAGCATATCTTTTGTCACCCATAAGGAGCTCAGACAAACCCTTCCATAGGCCTGCCATTGCCGCCTGCGTGAAATAGTGCACCCACTATTTCCCAGCCATTGTCACTGCACTTAAGTAACTTATAAGTCACCTATATGTCCAACCTTCATTTATTGAAGGTTAGGTGCAAAGTTACTAAGTGTGAGTGCACCTTTGCACTAGCAAAGGTGCCTCCACATAGTTCAGGGCCAATTCCCGGGACTTTGTGTGTGCGGGGACACCATTACATGCATGCACTACGTATAGGTCTATACCTACATGTAGCTGCACAATGGTAACTCCGAATATGGCCATGTAAGGTGTCTAAGATCATGGAATTGTCCCCCCATTCCAATCTGGTATTGGGGAGCCAATTCCATGCATACTGGGGGCTCCACCATGGACCCCCAGTACTGCAAACCAGCTATCTGAGGCTTGCAATGCAGCTACAGCTGCTGCCACCTCACAGACAGGTTTCTGCCCTTCTGGGGTCTGAGCAGCTCAGTCCCAGGTAGGCAGAACAAAGCATTTCCTTTGGGAAGAGGGTGTTACACCCTCTCCCTTTGGAAATAGGTGTAACAGGCTGGGGAGGTGTAGCCTCCCTCAGCCTCTGGAAATGCTTTGAAGGGCGCAGATGGTGCCCTCCTTGCATAAGACAGTCTACACCATTTCAGGGACCCCCAGTCCCTGATCTGGCACGAAACTGGACAAAGGAAAGGGGAGTGACCACTCTCCTGTCCATTACCACCCCAGGAGTGGCGCCCAGAGCTCCTCCAGTGTGTCCCAGGCTTCGGCAATCTTGCTTTCTAAGGTGTGGGGATACTCTGGAGGCCTCTGAGTGGCCAGTGCCAGCAGGTCACGTCAGGGACCCCTCCTGATAGGTCCTTACCTGATAAGGTAGGCAATCCCCCTCTCAGGGCTATTCAGGGCCTCTCCTGTGGGTTTCTCTTCAGATTCTGCTTGCAAGTTTCCACAAGGAAGCCTCTGCAACTATTACTTCATCCTCTGACCTCAGATCGACTACAGACTGCTCCAGGAACCGCCGTAACAGCAACAAAGTATCCAGAAGGGCTACTTTTTCTCTGCAACTTCAGCTCCAAGCAAGCAACTGCAACAGTTTCCATGGTGTGCACACTCAGGGGACTCCCTATCTTCACCCTGCACCAGACAGACCAAAGAAATCTTCTGTGGTGTGACAGTCACTTCCCTGTTAAAGCAGGCACATTCTAAGTCGACGACCGGTTCTCTTGGACTCCTCTCCTGGTGACCAGCGTGCTGCTAGGAACACAGAGGGTGAACTCCATTGACACAGACTGACCTGAGGTCCTGCTGTCCTAATTTGGAGGAGGTAAGACCTTGCCTTCCCTGAGAATGACAGTACCCCTGTGCACCATGTCTTCTTCCTGAGACCTCTTTGTACTCTTTGCAAAATTCCTTCATGCACATCCTGGCCCAGGGTCCCCAGCACTCTATCCTGTGACACTCAACTCACTGAGTTGTTCTCCGGCACCGTGGGACCTTCCTTTGTAGTGCTGCACCAACTGCATTTTGCACCTCCTTTGTCCTAGTTTCTTGGGACTCCCTTGGGTGCTATCTGCTGTTCTGAGGGCTTTCTAAAGTGCGGAGAACCCCCTCTTCCACCTCACACAGAGTTGAGGCCCCCAGGTCCCTCCTGGATCCAGATAGCACCATTTTGATGCAAAAAGCAACTTTGCCGGAACCAAGGCTTGTTGGAGAAGTCCAGCAGCAAAACTCACCTGCATCCAACTTGTCTTCGTAGGACATCCAGTACATCATGCAGGAACCCTCTGACATCTTCCTTAGGTGCGTTTCTTTAGTCTTCGTCAACCGGGGACTCTTCTTTTGCACCCTCTTCTGGGTTGGCAGGGGCTCCTTTCCTTCCTGGAACTTCTTTCTACTTATGGACTTGGTTTCCTTCCTTTGCAGGTCTTCAGGTCCAGGAATCAGCCATTTGTTGTTTGCAGTCTTGCTTGGTTCTTGCACTAACTCTAATCACAACTAGAAGTGTGTCCTATGGAAACTTGCAGTACTTTACTCCTACTTTCCTGGGCTCTGGGGTGGGGTATTTTCTTATGTTTCCTGTATTCTTACTCTCCCAGCGATTCTCTACACACTACACTTGTCTAGAGAGGAATTTGCGATTCACATTCCACTTTCTTAGTATATGGTTTGTGTTGCCCCAGACCTATTTTCTCTCATTGCATTCTATAGCATTTCCGATTGTTCGCACAATCCTCTGTCTAATTACCTACCTTATTTTGGTGTCTAGTGTATATATTGTGTATAACACTTACCTCCAGAAGGCGTATTACATCTAAGATATTTTTGGTACTGTGTCATCCAAATAAACTACCTTTATTTTTGGTAACACTGAGTATTGTCTTTGCTTGTGTATAAGTACTGTCACTATAATTGGTATTGCAGGAGCTTGGCATGTCTCCCAGTTCAGCCTAAGCGGCTATGCTATAGCTTCCTCTCTCAGCCTAAGCTGCTAGAACACTACTATATTTCAGTAATAAGGGATAACTCGACCTGGTGTAAGGTGTAAGTACCCAAGGTACCCACTAAAAAAATAGGCCAGCCTCCTACAGCTGGTTTCACTCTTGGGTCCATCATAGAAACCGGGGTAGGTATAGAAAATCTCAAGACAGTGTCTGTCAAACCTGGTGGCATTAGCCTTGCCACCTTGGCTGCTTGTCCTCTTAATATGGAGAAGTACAAGCAGTCAATTTCAATAAATGGTGTTGAGGCCCAGGCCTACTGGGACACAGGTGCCAGAATCACTTTGGTGACTGAAAACCTGGTGTCACCTGCACAACACCTCCTTAGACAGAAGTACCAGATTACTGATGTCAATAACTCCACTCGGTCTCTACCCTTAGCTGTAGTTGGAATTACTGGCCCAAAGCAGGTGACGGTATCACCTAGCTTGCCTGTAGACTGTCTCTTAGATAATGACCTGGAGGCTTCAGGTTGGGCTGAGGTAGAGTTTAGGACCCATGCATCTATGATGGGTATCCCTGAGGAATTGCGTCCTCATTTCAGGTAAAATGAAAAAGCAACATAGAGAAGGAGCCCTGGAGACTCAGGATCCTCCTTACCGAACACCTAAAAAGGGTATCAAAGTATCCCTTCCCCACCCTGCCACTAACGATACCATTCCTGTGGTGGGAGAAACATCTGCTGGGGTGGAACTAGTACCAAGGGAACCCTCAGTGTCCACAGCTAAACTTGGAGAAGTAAAAGTCCCTATCTGTGGAACTATTAAGACAGAGAAGCAAAACTGCTCTGTTTCAGTGAATTTGGAGCAACCCTCCAGCCCTCACAGATAAACTTTAGTGCAGCCACCCTGCACTACCTCTGAACATATAGGAACGCAGCCCTGTTCTTGTGTGGAGCTTAGAGGACAGCAGCCCTGCCCTGCCCTTCTCCAACCCAAGAGAAACAGCAATCATGTTCTCTCTTTCAGTCATATAGACAACCTTTTTGCCCCGCAATGGCTTTGCTGTTGAGCATTCCCATCCTCAGGACAGCAGCTCTGTCTTGACATAGGATCAGTGGAACAGTTACATTGCCCCACATTAAACTCTACAAATAGAGAAACTGAGAATAAGCATTTGCACTGTTTTCTAGGGAAAAATCTCCAAACAGGGTGGTCTACCTCCCCACAGAGAAGAAACCAGACAGTGGATGATAAAGGGAGTAACCTCTCTTTTGCAGAGCTACCCTCCTCTTATCACCACTTCGACAATAATGTCTCAACTGTCCAAGGTTAGTCTTATTGTCCTTCGTTTTCGGGGGTTGTGTAGGAAAGTGGCTTTCTTGTAGTATGGTTACCTCCATTTGTGGCCTGTTTGTCAGTGTGTTTTTACTGTTTCACTGGAATCCTGCTAGCCAAGACCCCCAGTGCTCATATTTTGTGGCCTATATGGCAGTATGTTTTACTGTTTTGTCAGTATGCTTGACTGTGTCACTGGAGTCCTGCTAATCAGAACTCAAGTGCTTGTGCTCTCTCTGTTTCTAAGCTGGCCATATTCGGAGTTACCATTGTGAAGCTACATATATGTATTGACCTAGATGTAGTGCACAACTATACTGCCGTCCCCGCACTCACGAATTCTGGGAAAATGGGCCTGGATGACGTAGGAGCAACTCTGCTAGTGAAGGGGTGTCCTCACACACAGGTACTATGCACCTATCCTTCAGGGTCTGAAGGTTATACATGTAGGTGACTTATAAGTGCCCTGATGCAGTGAAAATGGCTGTGAAATAGTGCATGCACTAATTCACACAAGCTGCAATGGCAGTTCTGAAGAAGTGTTTTTATGGTCTCCTTATGGGTGGCAAAAGAAATGCTGCAGCCCATAAGGATTCCCTGGAACCCCAGTGCCCTGGGTACCTATGCACCATATACTAGGGATTTATAAGGTGGGGTCCAGTGTGCCAATTTGGAGTGAAATATGGAGTCACTAAACTGTAGTGACAAATTTCGAAAGAGAGAGAGCCTGAGCACTGGAGTTCTGATTAGCAGGACTCCAGTGACAAGTTAGAAAACAGTGAAACACACTGACAAGCAGCCCATAACCCATAAGCTCTGGGGTCCTGGCTAGCAGGATCCCAGTGACACAGTCAAAAACACAATGACATCAGGCAGAAAGTTGGGGTAACATGCTGAAAAGAAGGTACTTTCCTACAGGGAGGAATGACCCTCCCCAGTTCTTCTCCTTCTGTTTTTGTTCTCTGTTCCCTCTTTGAGTCCTTCCCTCTAATGCTTCCCCCATTCATGTTTGTCCTTTCCTCTAAGCCTCATCCCTTATCCCCACCAGCCAGTGGTTGTAGATGGGCAAATGTATTTAAAACATTTCCTTCAATAAACAGATTTGAACTATAATAATCCACTTTTTTACACCCTACATTTCTTATAGCTCAATTGGGTAAAACCAAGGGTTATAATATGTAAATCTTGTGTTTCTCCTCATCTTATTTAGTTGTGCCTCAATACTTTTTTACTCCCTTTAAATGTCCACAGCCATTTTGTAGTTTGTGAAATTCCTGGGTTTCCCACTTAGGACCAGTGGTACTAATACACTGGATGCAAAACTGTGGCACAATTCGTTACCAATTGTTTGTGGGTCACAAGTCTGCCCGACTTTATTAACAGTCATCAGGTAGTTAGCCAACTGTGACCCACTGCGATTGTTGACTATTATAAGGACAGTGGCAAATCAAGGATTAGAAGACCACCATGTTGCTGAGCTGGATCTACCTGCCACAAAGTCTGTGAGGTGGGTTACCATGTGTGTATACTCCATAAAATTACACATTATGCTCCAAGAACTGTAGTCTGGTCTTTATGGCTTAGAATTGCACAGCCCATCCTCTCAGAATTGAGACTTTATCCAGCTGGAGATTTCCATCTGACCTCTAGGGCCAGTTAAGTCCTACCTGACAGCAGAACATTTATAAATACTGGACAATTGCTGAATTCTTATTTACAATCAAAGATGGAAGTTTGCCTAAATGTAAAGCAAAGCAGCACTTTGCAGTGCTTTGGATTACTTTGCATAAATTGGGCATCCCATGGAAAGTACAGGAATCCAAGATTTTTGACACAAAGTCTTATTTACTAACATTTATGGACAGGGTTTTCTGTCAAAAAGTAAACTTCTTACTTCTTATGGCCTACGCATAGTAGGAGAAAAGGTTTTTTTTCTCCAAAGGTTTCAAACTTTGCATTCATGCTGCACTGTACAACACATGTGGAAAGTGGCAAAAGTTTTAAAGTTTGCCTGAGCATGGTAGTGGGTACTAGAAGGGTACGCTTCTAACATAAAAGCTAAGATAGACATCATGCACACACATTTGGAGTATGGAGCAAATGCAATCTCTTTTGAAGCGTCAGCCTAATTGAACACCAGTACTTGGGAAGAGAGCACCAGTGCCATATTTTGTTGACATGGTGGGTTTTGCTCTCTCCCTTTTGACACAATGAACTATTTAATGAAATAAAAGTAAAGTTAAACTTTTGTCCCTAAATCTGTACCTCAGATAACACTTTCCCATATGTTACTCAAGTTACTTAACACACGCAAGAGAAAGGCCCATCAAATTCAAAATTTACAACAATTTACATTAATTCAAAATGATTCCCCATTCAGTACCGTGCCTTCACTTTACACGATCCCTCTCAGTCAATTTGCCATAATTTCTTGTCTAACTCCCCTCACTTGTCCCTCTTCTATTTTTATAGTTTTTTAAGCCCTCTGGCTTTCCGTCCGGCTTGCAGGTTGGACTCCATTTCCTGCATAGATATGGTTGACATAGACCAGGTAAGCTACTCCGTACTAGCCAATGTTATTCTGTGCACTATTCCCATGCCGTTTCATTAATGCCCACCTCGTTCACCCTGCCACCCCGTTTTATGTCACTCTCTTTGGTCCATTTTTGTGGACTATTTAGTCAGCCGGTTTAGATTTGTTGTGCTCTTTACATCCAGTCGCCTTATTACTGCCTCATTGCACGCTGCACTGAGCCTACTGCGTCCGGTCTCAGGCGCTTTCTGGCAGTATTCACCCACCGGCCCTTTTGTTTAGTCTGTCCTTTCTCTCAGCCAGGAGTGTATTATTTGCTAATGTTCTTTCATTTATGTGGCAGTATTATCCGCCTCTTTCTGACTACACTTGATCTCATCTGACACCAGCCTTTTCTTTTTTCTCTTTTCTTTTTTACTCTCTTCACCATAGGAACAACACTTACCGCAGTCTTGGTCAGCAGGGTTTACCCTTCACCCTGTTCATTTTACTATTGAATGACCTTTCTTACTTACCTACTTACTGTGTCGTCTCATAGATGAGTTCCTGATGCATGGTTTGGTCTCTTTTACACTCAATTTACCTCTTATTATGTGGAGCTTTTGATTTAAAAAATATAAAAAATAGATATATATTTTTTTGTCAATTCCCTTCTTTTAACAGAAGTTTATTTTTTTCCGAGCATGTCTACTTAAGGAGGCACTACTGTCCTACTACTACCCCTTCATACGCCTTCATTTAGTTTTTCTGTTAATACGTGGTCTCCCACTAATTGGTCTAATCATGTTTGGGCTTTCTGAGCACATAATTCCTAATGCACGGGTGATGGTGTTATGGTTTACACACTTTGTGACAAATATCAGGACACTGCTTTGTGGTGGGCACACTCTATGAGGTGGTTCTTGCTAACTTGCACTGGTTAATCTGGTTAGATTGCATTATTTCAAAGCCACTTTGTGCAGATTTGCACGGGCACGTCAACACCCTTCCTTCACTTAATTATGGACACATGCCTTATCAAGTGAATTCACACGTGCAACCACTATGCTATCATCCTCTATTTTGATATATTTGGACTGGGCAACTAAATCTCTATGTATATTTTGCAGCCGTGAAAAAGTCACCTGTTGAGACGAAACATGTGTTGGCTGTGTATATGGAACTATGCTCAACTGAGTACATGGCTGTATTTATTGATCAATGCTCAACCAATCTCTTTTGATGCCCTTGGCTACTAATTAAAGGAATCCACTACAAACAACTCAACTGGAGGACATCTTTATTATGAACATTTTTTTGAGTGCTGCGGCTTCTGTGCTAAAAAGTGTAAATTCTTGTTGAACTGGCAAACCACAAGCATTTTGGAAGCAAGTGCATATTTTGCATACATTTTTAAATACGTAACTTTAGGGGGCTGACCAGGTTTGTAGTGGGTACCTAAGGTACTTACACCTTATACCAGGTCCAGTTATCCTTTATTAGTGAAATGTAGGCAGTGTCTAAAAGCCAGGCTCTCTAGGGGTAGTTGTAGCTGAGCTGCCAAAGGCATATCTAGGAGGCATGCAAAGCTCGTGCAATACCACTGTAGTCACACAGTACTCACACACATGAAGGAAAATACTCAGTGTTACAATTATAAAGGTACTTTATTTCGGTGACACAAATGCCAAAAATACCATAGAGACTACAGTCCCTTAGGAGGTAGGTACTACACCAAATATATACACTAGTATGCAGAAACAGGTGTAAAAACAGTTAGAAAACAGTGTGTAGGAGTCTGGCCTGGCTTGTAGTGGGTACCAGAGGTACTTACACCTTTTGCCAGGTCCAGTTATCCCTTATTAGTGTAGAAGAGGTGTTTCTAGCAGCTTAGGCTATAGCAGAGCAGTTCAGGCTGAACTAGGAGACATGCAAAGCTCCTACTATACCACTGGTGTCATATGCACAATATCATAAGAAAACACAATACACAGATATACTAAAAATAAAGGTACTTTGTTTTTATGACAATATGCCAAAAGTATCTCAGTGAGTACCCTCAGTATGAGGATGACAAATACACACAAGATATATGTACACAATACCAAAAATATGCAGTAATAGCAAAAGGAAGTAATGCAAGCAGTGTAAAGTTACAATAGATTGCAATAGGAGCACATAGGTATAGGGGCAACACAAACCATATACTCCAAAAGTGGAATGCGAACCACGAATGGAACTCCAAACCTATGTGAGCTTGTAGAGGGTCACTTGGGCTGTAAGAAACCAGTGAGGGTTAGAAAAATAGCCCACCCCAAGACCCTGTTAGGTAGATGTAAGGTGCACCTACAACCCCCAGAGAGCACAGAAGTCATGATAGGGGGATTCTGCAAGGAAAACCAACACCAGCAATGCAACAACAGTGGATTTCCAGACCTGAGTACCTGTAAGATAAGGGGACCAAGTCCAAGAGTTGCGACAGTGTCGAGAGTGGGCAGATGCCCAGGAAATGCCAGCTGAGGATGCAAGGAAGCTGCCACCAGGTGGAAGAAGCTTGGTGTTCTGCAAGAACGAAGAGGACTAGGAACTTCCCCTTTGGAGGATGGATGTCCCACGTCGCAAAGAAGCTTGCAGAGGTGTTCCCAAGCAGAAAGACCGCAAACAAGCCTTGCTAGCTGCAAGGGTTGCGGTTAGGGTTTTTGGATGCTGCTGTGGCCCAGGAGGGACCAGGATGTCGCCACTTGGATGAGGAGACAGAGGGGGTGCCCGGCAAGTCAGGGATCCCTCACAGAAGCAGGCAGCACCCGCAGAAGTACAGGAACAGGCACTTAGAAGAGGAGTGAACCGGAGCTCACCCGAAGACACAAAAGGGAGTCCCACGACGCCGGAGGACAACTCAGGAGGTTGTGCACTGCAGGTTAGAGTGTTGGGGACTCACGCTTGGCTGTGCACGAAGGAAATCCTGGAAGAGTGCACAGGAGCCGGAGCAGCTGCAAATCACGCGGTACCCAGCAATGCAGTCTACTGTGGGGAGGCAAGGACTTACCTCTACCAAACTTGGACTGAAGAGTCACTGGACTGTGGGAGTCACTTGGACAGACTTGCTGAGTTCCAGGGACCATGCTCGTCGTGCTGAGAGGGGACCCAGAGGACCGGTGATGCAGTCTTTTGTTGCCTGCAGTTGCAGGGGGAAGATTCCGGCTACCCCCAGAGCATGCACCACCAGGAAACAGTCGAGAAGGTGGCAGGATCAGCGATACAAGGTTGCAGTAGTCGTCTTTGCTACTTTGTTGCGGTTTTGCAGGCGTCCTGAGCAGTCAGCGGTCGATCCTTTGGCAGAAGGTGAAGAGAGAGATGCAGAGGAACTCTGATGAGCTCTTGCATTCGTTATCTAAAGAATTCCCCAAAGCAGAGACCCTTAATAGCCAGAAAAGGAGGTTTGGCTACCTAGGAAGAAGTATAGGCTAGCAACACAGGTAAGAGCCTATCAGAAGGAGTCACTGACGTCATCTGCTGGCACTGGCCACTCAGAGCAGTCCAGTGTGCCAGCAGCACCTCTGTTTCCAAGATGACAGAGGTCTGGAGCACACTGGAGGAGCTCTGGGCACCTCCCCTGGGAGGTGCAGGTCAGGGGAGTGGTCACTCCCCTTTCCTTTGTCCAGTTTCGTGCCAGAGCAGGGCTGGGGGATCCCTGAACCGGTGTAGACTGGCTTATGCAGAGATGGGCACCATCTGTGCCCATCAAAGCATTTCCAAAGGCTGGGGGAGGCTACTCCTCCCAAGCCCTGACACCTTTTTTCAAAGGGAGAGGGTGTAACACCCCCTCTCTGAGGAAGTCCTTTGTTCTGCCTTCCTGGGCCAAGCCAGGCTGGACCCCAGGAGGGCAGAAACCTGTCTGAGGGGTTGGCAGCAGCAGCTGCAGTGAAACCCCGGGAAAGGTAGTTTGGCAGTACCCGGGTCTGAGTGACAGTACCCGGGTCTGTGCTAGAGACTCGGGGGATCATGGAATTGTCTCCCCAATGCCAGAATGTCATTGGAGTGACAATTCCATGATCTTAGACAAGTTACATGGCCATGTTCGGAGTTACCATTGTGACGCTATACATAGGTAGTGACCTATGTATAGTGCACACGTGTAATGGTGTCCCCGCACTCACAAAGTCTGGGGAATTTGCCCTGAACAATGTGGGGGCACCTTGGCTAGTGCCAGGGTGCCCACACACTAAGTAACTTAGCACCCAACCTTTACCAGGTAAAGGTTAGACATATAGGTGACTTATAAGTTACTTAAGTGCAGTGGTAAATGGCTGTGAAATAACGTGGACGTTATTTCACTCAGGCTGCAGTGACAGGCCTGTGTAAGAATTGTTAGAGCTCCCTATGGGTGGCAAAAGAAATGCTGCAGCAAATAGGGATCTCCTGGAACCCCAATACCCTGGGTACCTCAGTACCATATACTAGGGAATAATAAGGGTGTTCCAGTATGCCAATGTGAATTGGTGAAATTGGTCACTAGCCTGTTAGTGACAATTTAGAAAGCAGAGAGAGCATAACCACTGAGGTTCTGGTTAGCAGAGCCTCAATGAGACAGTTAGTCATCACACAGGGAACACATACAGGGCACACTTATGAGCACTGAGGCCCTTGCTGGCAGGGTCCCAGTGACACATACACTAAAACAACATATATACAGTGAAATATGGGGGTAACATGCCAGGCAAGATGGTACTTTCCTACACCTGGGTACCTCAGTACCATATACTAGGGAATTATAAGGGTGTTCCAGTATGCCAGTATGAATTGGTGAAATTGGTCACTAGCCTGTTAGTGACAATTTGGAAAGCAGAGAGAGCATAACCACTGAGGTTCTGGTTAGCAGAGCCTCAGTGAGACAGTTAGTCATCACACAGGGAACACTTACAGGGCACAATTATGAGCACTGGGGCCCTGCCTGGCAGGGTCCCAGGTGACACATAGACTAAAACAACATATATACATTGAAATATGGGGGTAACATGCCAGGCAAGATGGTACTTTCCTACGCAGTGCAAATAGGGAACATCACAATACTTAGAAATGGGCCTAGGGGTATCACAAACCATATACTAAGAAAGAGGAAAGCAAATGTCGATTTCCCACCTAGGCAAGTATAGTGTGTAAAGGGGCGCTGGGAGTATTAGAAAACACAAAAGGTAAGTAATAAAACCCACCCCAGAGCCCAGGAAAGCAGGAGCAAATCACATTAACTTTCCTAGAACACACCAGAACACGAGAAAGAAGATAATGCAAGAACCAGAAGAGACTGCAAGACACCAACTGTGGATTCCTAGACCTGAAGACCTGTGGAAGAAGAGGACCAAGTCCAAGAAGCAGAGAAGAGTCCAGGGAGAACAGGAGCCCCTCCTAACCCGGATGAAGGTGCAAAAGAAGAACTACTGGTAAAGAACAACAGTCAATACTGCACCCAAGAAGACTGATGCGGTTCCTGGTTGGTGCAGATGATGTCCCAAGCTGGATGGAAGATTGCAGTCTAGTTTGCATCGCTGGATTCCGCCAACAAGCCATGGCTCACGGTTAGCGGAAAAAGGAAGTGTCATCATCAGGGCAGTGTGCGCTCCATGGGCGAATGGAATGCAAAAACCCAACACTCATGAAATAACGTAATTCATACATTATGTGGCTATGCTGTTGTTTAACCATTTGCATTGCAGAGTTTAATCCTGAAGACTTATATTCAAGGTGCTTGTAAACACTATTCATTTGCAATATATTGCTGCAGGCCTTCAGAGTGTGTCAGGGTGTGGTCCCTTTCCAGGGCCTTCTAGAAGCTTTCTCTGCAGCATGACTGGATGTGGTTTGTGGGCTGGGCCAGACTCTATATAAGGGATCCAGCCCTGCTCCACATGCTCACTATTCAGAGGTCCCGGTGCAGAGCAGCAGCAATTTCCTGAGCTCCTGTTCCGGAGGCCTACCTTGATCTTCCAGGCCTTGCCCTTCACTGTATTGGTGATCCTTGATCAGGGCGATAAGACGGAGGTCGGGCTGGGCCCCCAATCCCGTTCTCGAAGGCATTCGAGTTCTTGGGCCTAATTTTCATATTGGGAGATTTTTCCTTGTGCGTGTGAATGTGCTCTTGGTTTCTGGCATTTACATGTTGATATTCGAATCGGCAAGACGCATGATTCATTTTTGGCATTTGACTTTTGAGATTCGGGTCGGCAACAGTGTGCGCGACCATTTCTAGACATTTGCATATTGGCATTCGAATCGGCAAGACACGCGATTCATTCCTTGTGTTTAATTCTTGATACTCATTGTGCGCTACCATTTCTTGGCAGTTACATGGTGGCATTCGAATCAGCAAGACGCGCAATTCATTCTCTGTGTTTAACTCTTGATACTCAGTTTGCGCTACCATTTCTTGGCAGTTACATGGTGGCATTCGAATCGGCAGGACGCGCGATTCATTCCTTGTGTTTAACTCTTGATACTCAGTGTGCGTTACCATTTCTTGGCATTTACATGGTGGCATTCGAATCGGCAAGACTCGCAATTCATTTCCTTGCATTAAACTCTTGATATGCATTGTGCGCAACCATTTCTTGGCATTTACATGGTGACGTTTGAATCAGCAAGACACGCGATTCATTCCTTGCAATTAAAACTTTGATAATCATTGTGCGCGACCATTTCTTGGCATTTACATGGTGGCATTCAAATCGGCAAGACTCGCGATTCATTCCCGCATTTAAAACTTGATGTTTCAGATCGCTTGCAGTGTGCGCGATCATTTCATGGCATTTGCATATTCTTGTTGAAATCAGCAGTGTGCGCGATTCTGCATTTAAAACTAAGTGTTAAAATTCTAGATGTTACATTATATGTGCATTATAAGTCCTCAATACAACTCCTATTGTGTTTCCAGGAAACGTTCAGATTAATTTTTGTCCTCATGCAAAAAGACCATGTTTAATTTTGAAAACATAATTCTAGAAGGTTCTTATATTCCTAGTCAATGTGTAACATTCCATGAAAAGGTTCATTGAAAAGTTGTATTAATCATTTTTGATTCCTTCCTAGGTAACCAGACGTCGTGAGGCCTAGTTATTAGTCCTTTCTTAAGTTATCCATGGTTACAGTATGACAACGCTTAAAATCATAGTCTAGTGAAAATCAATGTGATATAATCTTGATATTGTGTATTTTCACCTTTTGTTTCCTACCAGTCTCCTTCCCAGTTGTTCCCATCCTAATCCCCTTTTCCCCTCTTGGACTCTCTCAGTCTCTGTGATTTATCTATCAGAGACTTGGAGCTGTCTATTGGTGGACATGATGGGAACGTGCACAGACCCCGAGGATCTGGTCCACTGACAGAATAGTGAGCCCACAAATTAATTATCCTCCTGGTTTGCGTGTGTTCTCAGCAAGGCCACATTGGATGAGCTAGTCAAGGTTATCATGCAGTTCCAAGCCGAGGTAGTGTCATCAAAAGATATGGCAGCCAGTCTAGCTGAGAGAGTGAGTCAGTTACAGGAAAAGGTAGTGAAGAAGGAACAAAATCCCTTAGGTGTGTCTTGGCTTGGTCCTTCTTCTCAGGCTTCTGGAGGTAATCCTCCTACGAACATTTCCCTCAACGTTCCTTCGGCCATTCCCCTAACTCCTCCAGAACATTTCTCAGGCGATCCCTTGAAAGCGCAATCTTTCCTGGTTCAAGTGGAATTACATTTTACCTGCCGACCACACACTTTCCCTGATGCCCAATCCAGAGTGGCTTTCTTGTTATCATACCTGACTGGGGACGCAGCTACCTGGGCAATTCCTCTTGTGAGTAAAGACAGTCCCCTGCTTTACAATTGGAGAAATTTTGTTCGTGAGTTTGAACGAGTATTTGATTGTAGAACTGTGACATTGTCGGCAGATCGTGAATTATTAGACTTGCGACAAGGTAACCAGGATTTAGTGTCCTACTTAGCTAACTTTAATCGGCTGGTAGCCGAGACATCCTGGCTTGAAGAAAAGCAAGCGGCCTTGTTCTACAAAGGACTCAAGGAAGAGTTAAAAGACATTCTTGCTCAAATAGACCCACAGCCTTCAGACTGTCAAGATCTGATAAACCTCGTTTTGAGACTGGATCATCGTTTAGTAGAACGAAGGGGAACACGCAAAAAGACTGAGAAATATTCCTGGCATGTTCAAGAAAATAGAGAATCAAGAACCTAGAAAGAAAAACTTCAGAACCTATGGAAATCGGAACAATCAGGAGGCCTTTGACCAAAGACGAAAAGGACCTACGTAGAAAGAATGGACAATGTCTTTATTGCGGGCGCAAAGGTCATTTCGCCAAAGAATGTCGAATCAAACCAAAGAGCAAATGAGGTCCTGTCCAGAAACTTGCAGCCAATGCACAAGTCGATCTGGAAAACTAAATCACTAAAGATGTAAAGAAGGGTTGCTCTTGGGTGTCACTGTGAACCCTTCACAATCTAGACATCTCAAGCTGGGCATAAAAGTTCAAGTAAAGAAAAAGAACTATTTCAAGAAGGCCCTCGTAGATTCTGTGGTTACCGGGAACTTTGTTGACGCCCAATTGGTCCGCACATAGGGGATCCCACGTATCGAGAAGAAGACTCCAGAAATAACACAAGCAGTAGATGGAAAACTCTTGACTGGAGGCCCAGTAACTCTTCAGACTGTCCCCTTGTCGGTGATCTGTGAGGGGAAGAACCAAAGAACCAAACATAAAGAGAAACTCATCCTTGACGTGATCCATGCTCCTCTGTATGGAATTATCCTTGGTTTACCCTGGTTAACTCATCACAATCCTGAGATTAATTGGGCAGAACGGAAGGTCGTGTTCTCTTCAGCTCTATGTAAAGGAAAATGCTTCCAAAAGTCTCAAGTAACCAAAGATTGCAATTCTTACATAGCCACTGCAGCGGAGAAAGAAGTAAATTTGCCCAAACAATATGCATCCTGTGAAGATGTATTAGATGAAAAAGAAGCAGAGACCTTGCCTCCTCATAGACCTTATGACTGTCAAATTGATCTAATCCCAGGTGCGATACTCCCCAGCTGTCGTGTATACGCCCTGTCAGAACATGAAAATCAACATTTACGAAAGTATCTAGATCAATTCTCGGGGAATGGTTTCATCCGTCCTTCTAAGTCTCCTGCAGCCTCTCTGTAGGAGGCTGGCCTGGCTTGTAGTGGGTACCAGAGGTACTTACACCTTGTGCCAGGTCCAGTTATCCCTTATTAGTGTAGAAGAGGTGTTTCTAGCAGCTTAGGCTGATATAAGGTAGCTATAGCAGAGCAGCTTAGGCTGAACTAGGAGACATGCAAAGCTCCTAGTATACCACTGGCGTCATATGCACAATATCATAAGAAAACACAATACACAGATATACTAAAAATAAAGGTACTTTATTTTTATGACAATATGCCAAAAGTCTCTCAGTGAGTACCCTCAGTATGAGGATGACAAATATACACAAGATATATGTACACAATACAAAAATATGCAGTAATAGCAAAAGGAAGTAATGCAAGCAGTGTAAAGTTACAATAGATTGCAATAGGAGCACATAGGTATAGGGGCAGCAGAAACCATATATTCCAAAAGTGGAATGCGAACCACGAATGGACCCCAAACCTATGTGATCTTGTAGAGGGTCACTGGGACTGTAAGAAAAAAGTGAGGGTTAGAAAAATAGCTCACCCCAAGACCCTGTAAGGTAGGTGTAAAGTGCACCTACAACCCCCAGAGAAAAGGGGGATTCTGCAAGGAAAACCAACACCAGCAATGCAACAACAGTGGATTTCCGGACCTGAGTACCTGTAAGATAAGGGGACCAAGTCCAAGAGTCGCGACAGTGTCGAGAGTGGGCAGATGCCCAGGAAATGCCAGCTGAGGATGCAAGGAAGCTGCCACCGGGTGGAAGAAGCTTGGTGTTCTGCAAGAACGAAGAGGACTAGGAACTTCCCCTTTGGAGGATGGATGTCCCACATCATGAAGAAGCTTGCAGAGGTGTTCCCACGCAGAAAGACCGCAAACAAGCCTTGCTAGCTGCAAGGGTGGCGGTTAGGGTTTTTGGATACTGCTGTGGCCCAGGAGGGACCAGGATGTCGCCACTTGGATGAGGAGACAGAGGGGGTGCCCAGCAAGTCAGGGATCCCTCACAGAAGCAGGCAGCACCCGCAGAAGTACCGGAACAGGCACTTAGAAGAGGAGTGAACCGGAGCTCACCCGAAGACACAAAAGGGAGTCCCACGACGCCGGAGGACAACTCAGGAGGTTGTCCACTGCAGGTTAGAGTGTTGGGGACCCACGCTTGGCTGTGCACAAAGGAAATCCTGGAAGAGTGCACAGGAGCCGGAGCAGCTGCAAATCATTCGGTACCCAGCAATGCAGTCTAGCGTGGGGAGGCAAGGACTTACCTCTACCAAACTTGGACTGAAGAGTTACTGGACTGTGGGAGTCACGTGGACAGAGTTGCTGAGTTCCAGGGACCACGCTCGTAGTGCTGAGAGGGGACCCAGAGGACCGGTGATGCAGTCTTTTGTTGCTTGCGGTTGCAGGGGGAAGATTCCGTTGACCCACAGGAGATTTCTTCAGAGCTCCTGGTGCAAGAAGGAGGCAGGCTACCCCCAGAGCATGCACCACCAGGAAACAGTCGAGAAAGCCGGCAGGATGAAGCGATACAAGGTTGCAGTAGTGGTCTTTGCTACTTTGTTGCGGTTTTGCAGGCGTCCTGAGCAGTCAGCGGTCGATCCTTTGGCAGAAGGTGAAGAGAGAGATGCAGAGGAACTCTGATGAGCTCTTGCATTCGTTATCTAAAGAATTCCCCAAAGCAGAGACCCTTAATAGCCAGAAAAGGAGGTTTGGCTCTCTAGGAAGGAGGATAGGCTAGTAAGAATGGTAAGAGCTTATCAGAAGGAGTCTCTGACGTCACCTGCTGGCCCTGGCCACTCAGAGCAGTCCAGTGTGCCAGCACACCTCTGAATCCAAGATGGCAGAGGTCTGGGGCACGCTGGAGGAGCTCTGGTCACCTCCCCTGGGAGGTGCAGGTCAGGGGAGTGGTCACTCCCCTTTCCTTTGTCCAGTTTCGCGCCAGAGCAGGGCTGGGGGATCCTTGAACCAGTGTAGACTGGCTTATGCAGAGATGGGCACCATCTGTGCCCATCAAAGCATTTCCAGAGGCTGGGGGAGGCTACTCCTTCCCAGCCCTGACACCTATTTCCAAAGGGAGAGGGTGTTTCACCCTCTCTCAGAGGAAGTCCTTTGTTCTGCCTTCCTGGGCCAGGCCTGCCTGGACCCCAGAAGGGCAGAAACCTGTCTGAGGGGTTGGCAGCAGCAGCAGCTGCAGTGAAAACCCCGAAAAGGCAGTTTGGCAGTACCCGGGTTCTGTGCTAGAGTCCCGGGGGATCATGGAACTGTCCCCCCAATGCCAGAATGGCATTGGGGTGACAATTCCATGATCCTAGACATATTACATGGCCATGTTCGGAGTTACCATTGTGACGCTGTACATAGGTAGTGACCTATGTACAGTGCATGCGTGTAATGGTGTCCCCGCACACACAAAGTCCGGGGAATTTGCCCTGAACGATGTGGGGGCACCTTGGTTAGTGCCAGGGTGCCCACACACTAAGCAACTTTGCACCCAACCTTCACCAGGTGAAGGTTAGACATATAGGTGACTTATAAGTTACTTAAGTGCAGTGGTAAATGGCTGTGAAATAACGTGGACGTTATTTCACTCAGGCTGCACTGGCAGGCCTGTGTAAGAATTGTCAGATCTCCCTATGGGTGGCAAAAGAAATGCTGCAGCCCATAGGGATCTCCTGGAACCCCAATACCCTGGGTACCTCAGTACCGTATACTAGGGAATTATAAGGGTGTTCCAGTATGCCAATGTGAATTGGTGAAATTGGTCACTAGCCTGTTAGTGACAATTTGGAAAGCAGAGAGAGCATAACCACTGAGGTTATGGTTAGCAGAGCCTCAGTGAGACAGTTAGTCATCACACAGGGAATACATACAGGGCACACTTATGAGCACTAGGTCCCTGTCTGGCAGGGTCCTAGTGACACATAGACTAAAACAACATATATACAGTGAAGTATGGGGGTAACATGCCAGGCAAGATGGTACTTTCCTACACTCTCCTTTGTTTTTTGTCCCCAAGGTGAATGGAGATCTTCGACCCTGTATTGACTATAGGGGTTTGAACAAGGTCACCATCAAGAATAAATACCCCTTGCCCCTGATTCCAGTCTTGCTGGAACAAGTAAAGAAAACTAAAATCTACACTAAGCTCGATCTACAAGGTGCTTATCATTTAGTGAGAATGAGAGAGGGCGACCAATGGAAAATGACGTTCAAGACAAGGTATGGTCTCTTTGAATACACCGTCAGGCCTTTTGGTCTGTGTGATGCTCCAGCAGCATTTTAATTTTTCCTGAATGACGTTCTTAGAGAGTAACTCGACATATTTGCAATAGTCTACATCAATGACATTTTGATCTACTCTGACAATGAAAACGAACATGTGCAACATGTCTTGAAAATTCTTGCAGCCCTTCAAAAGCACCATTTATATTGCAAACTAACCAAGTGTGAGTTTCATGTTACCACAGTTGAGTTTTTAGGGGCTATCCTTACCCCTCAAGGTATGGTCATGGCAGAAAAGAAAGTACAAGCTGTATCTGATTGGCCCACTCCAAAGACTGTTTGAGATGTACAATGTTTCCAGGGGTTTGCAAACTTTTACCGCAGGTTTATGAACCATTTCTCTCAAACAGTGGCCCCAATCACTAAGTTATTGAAAAAGAAAGAACAATTTGTATGGTCCCCAGAAGCTGATCAAGCCTTTTCAACTTTGAAAGAAGCTTTTTCCACTGCTCCAGTCTTGACTCACCCTCATGTAGATCGTCCATTCATAGTGGAAGCCGAAGCCTCAGATGTGGTCATTGGTGCAGTCTTTTCACAACGAAGCAAAGACACTGGCCAACGTCATCCTGTAGCTTACATGTCTCGAAAGCTGAACGAAGCCGAACAGAACTATGTCATTGCTGAAAAAGAGCTTCTGGCGATTCGTGACGCCTTTAAAGAATGGAGACATAATTTGCTGAGTGCCAAGTACACTGTCACAGTATATACTGATCATCGCAATCTCCAGTTCATGAATTCAGCCAGACTTTTGACTCCTCTGCAATTACACTGGATGTTGTTTTTTGCAGAATTAGATTTTCTGGTAACTTTCTGACCTGGTAAAGACAATCGCAAAGCAGACTCCTTGTCCCGCCAAGAGTTTACCACGTTGCCTACAGTCCAACCCTCCAGAGCTATCATTGCTCCAGACAAAGTCCGATGCATCATAAAAACTGAAGATTTCTTTGAAGACATCCGTAATTCCTTCACCATTAAAAAATGACAGACATGGGCTCAAGCAGATCCCAAAAGGTCAATCAAGCAAGGACTACCTTTTCATGACGCTCGCTGGTTCGTGCCCACTATTAAGCTTCACAAGTTAGTATTTCATTGGTTGCATGTTATACCTACGGCAGGTCATCCAGGTACTCCTAAAACTCTTGAATTAATCCAGCACTACTTTTGGTGGCCTACTCTGACGAAAGACGTCAAAACAATGGTAAACAACTGCGAAGTCTGTGCTTGCATCAAGACAAGTCATTCAAAACCGAAAGGTTGTTGCATCTGCTCCCAACTCCATGTCGACCTTGGGAACACATCTCTTTAGACTTCATTACAGGACTACCAGTAGTTCAACAACATTCAGTAATCCTTGTGGTAGTAGACAGTCTCATGAAATATGGAAATTTCATTGCCTGTAAGAAATTGCCTACCTCTAGCAAACTAGCAACCATCTTACTAAATAGAGTGGTCCGTTATCACGGGCTGCCAAAAAGGATTCTCTCCAATTGCGGGTCCCAATTTGCCTCCAATTTCTGGAAAACATGGTGCAGAACACTTTCAGTCACGTCCACACTATCTACTAGCCATCATCCTCAAACAGATGGTCAAACTGAGAGACTAAATCAGACATTGAAGCAATACCTGCGTGCTTACGCTGAGAAAGCACTTCATTCTTGGACATCAATGCTCTGGTTAGCTGAGTTAGCCTACAATAACTTATTTCACACCTCCACTGGTGTTACACCCTTTTTTGGCTTTTTTGGCTATCATCCTAACACCTTGCCCATCACGATCCCTCAAGAAAGTTCTCTTACACCAGCTCAGTTGGAAACTATTCGACACCTTCACCAAACCCAGAAACTGATTCAACAGCATTTAGAAAAATCCCAACAAAAATACAAAAAGCATTACGACAAGAAACATTGTGAGGGACCTCAGTATGAACCAGGTGATAAAGTGTGGCTTTCTACAAGACATATAGACTTCAAGAAAAAGCACATGTTTAATCCCATATTCATAGGTCCCTACACTGTCCTTCAGCAAATCAATCCTGTGACCTATAAACTGCAATTACCAAGGTCATTACGTATTCATCCAGTGTTTCACACTTCCCTCCTGAAAAAGTCAATCCAAAAGGTCCGTCCTCATCCAGCTCCAGTTCTAGTACAGGGGGAAGTGGAATACGAAGTCAAGAAGGTGTCGGATTCCAAACTGAGAGGGCGTAACCTTTGATACTTAATCTCATGGAAAGGTTATGGCCCTGAAAGTAACTCACGGGTTTCTGCATCTGATATTCATGCTCCACTACTTGTGAGGCATTTTCAGCGTCTCAATCTAGGCAAGCCAGGCCCTAGAGCGCGTTTGGGAGAGGGGAGTACTGTCAACATCAGGGCAGTGCACGCTCTATGGGCGACTGGAATGCAAAAACCCAACACTTATGAAATAACATAATTCATGCATTATGTTGCTATGCTGTTGTTTAACCTTTGCATTGCAGAGTTTAATCCTAAAGACTTATATTCAAGGTGCTTGTAAATACTTTTCATTTGCAATGTATTGCTGCAGGTTTTCAGAGTGTGTCAAGGTGTGGTCCCTTTCCAGGGCCTTCTAGAAGCTTTCTCTGCAGCATGACTGGGTGTGGTTTGTGGGCTCGGCCAGACTCTATATAAGGGATCCAGCCCAGCTCCACGTGCTCACTATTCAGAGGTCCTGGTGCAGAGCAGCAGCAATTTCCTGAGCTCCTGTTCCGGAGGCCTACCTTGATCTTCCAGGCCTTGCCCTTCACTGTATTGGTGATCCTTGATCAGGGCGGTAAGACGGAGGTCGGGCTGGGCCCCCGATCCCGTTCTCGAAGGCATTCGAGTACTTGGGCCTAATTTTCATATTGGGAGATTTTTCCTTGTGAGTGTGAATGTGCTCTTTGTTTCTGGCCTTTAAATGTTGATATTCGAATCAGCAAGACGTGCTATTCATTTTTGGCATTTGACTTTTGAGATTCGGGTCGGCAACAGTGTGCGCGACCATTTCTAGACATTTGCATATTGGCATTCGAACCAGCAAGACACGCAATTCATTCCTTGTGTTTAACTCTTGATACTCATTGTGTGCTAAGTTTTCTTGGCAGTTACATGGTGGCATTCGAATCGGCAAGACGCGCGATTCATTCCTTGTGTTTAACTCTTGATATTCAGTGTGTGCTACCATTTCTTGGCACTTACATGGTGGCATTCGAATCGGCAAGATGCGCAATTCATTTCCTTATATTAAACTCTTGATACGCATTTTGCGCAAGCATTTCTTGGCATTTACATGGTGACACTCGAATCGGCAGGACATGCGATTCATTCCGTATATTTAATTCTTGATAATTATTGTGCGCAACCATTTCTTGGCATTTACATGGTGGCATTCGAATCGGCAAGATGTGCAATTCATTCCCGCATTTAAAACTTGATGTTTCAGGTCGCTTGCAGTGTGCGCGATCATTTCATGGCATTTGCATATTCTTGTTGAAATCAGCAGTGTGCGTGATTCTTTTAAAATTCTAGATGTTACATTATATGTGCATAATAAGTCCTTAATACAACTCCTATTGTGTTTCCAGGAAACATTCAGATTATTTTTTGTCCTCATGCAAAAAGACCATGTTTGATTTTGAAAACATAATTCTAGAAGGTTCTTATATTCCTAGTCAATGTGTAACATTCCAATAAAAGGTTAATTGAAAAGTTGTATTAATCATTCTTGATTCCTTCCCGGTAACCAGACGTCTTGAGGCCTAGTTATTAGTCCTTTCTTAAGTTATCCATGGTTACAGTATGACAATGCTTAGAATCATAGTCTAGTGAAAATCAATGTGATATAATCTTGATATTGTGTGTTTTAACCTTTTGTTTCCTACCGGTCTCCTTCCCAGCTGTTCCCATCCTAATCCCCTTTTCCCCTCTTGGACTCTCTCAGTCCCTGTGATTTATCTATCATAGTCTTGGAGCTGTCTAGTGGTGGACATGTTGGGAACGTGCGCAGACCCCGAGGATCTGGTCTCCCTGACAGGAAGGAGCAGGTGGACTCTACCCAGGAGGGGCAGTCAGAGGGGGCTGTCAGCAATTCGGAGAGCCCACAGAAGACCAGGCAGCGTGCACAGGAGTTCCACAGCATGGGGACAAAGAAGGTGCAAAAGGAGGCCCATGCAGCATTACAACAAAGGATCCCATCCCGCCGAAGAACCACTCAGGAAGCTGTGCGTCGTAAGATAGAGTGCTGGGGGCTGGAGCTGCCCGGTGCATTTAGAACCTCATGGAAAGATGCCAACAAGCCTTGGCAACTGCAAAACACGTGGTGCATGGGGGTACTGTCTTGCGTGGGGAGGCCAGCTCTTACCTCCACCAAAGTTGGACAGTAGGATGTCGGGACCATACGGACCACTTCAGTCCACCACCCGTGATGTTGGATTCACAGAACTCGTCAGGAGAGGGGACCCACGCCGCTGGTCGTCGATGCAGAGAGGTGCCTGCTGAAGCAGGGGAGTGACTCCTTCACTCCAAGGGAGATTCCTTTGTTCTTATGGTAGAGGCTGAAGACAGGCTGTTCTCTGAGGATCCACAAGCGGGAAACAGTTGCAGTTGCTGCCAGAAGCTGAAGATACAATGCTGCAGAAGTCATCTTTGCTTCTTTGTTGCAGTTTTTAGAGTTCCTGGAGGATCCAGATGAAGTTTCTCCGGTGAGAAGTTGAAGTAAAGGATGCAGAGGATTCCTGCTGGTGTCCTGCAATCTTAATCTGAAGAACCACCCAAAGGGGAGACCCTAAATAGCCCTGAAAGGGGGGTTGATCAGCTAAACAGGTAAGCACCTATCAGGGTAGGGCTCTGACATCACCTGCTGGCACTGGCCATTCAGATGCTCCCAGAGTTCCCTGCCAACTTGGAATCCAAGATGGCAAAACCCAGGGACCCTCTGGAGGAGATCTGAGCACCACCTCTGGGGTGGTGATGGACAGTGGAGTGGTCACTCCCCTTTCCTTTGTCTAGTTTTGGGACAGAGCAGGGACTGGGGGTCCCTGAACCGATGTAGACTGGATGATGCAAGGAGGGCACCAAATGTGCCCTTCAAAGAATTTCCAGTGGCTGAGAGAGGCTACCCCTCCCAATCCTGTAACACCTATTTCCAATGGGAGAGGGTGTAACACCCCTCGCCCAAAGGAAATCCTTTGTTCTGCCTCCCTGGGCTTGAGCTTTTCAAGCAACAGGATGGCAGAAACCTGTCTGAGAAGTAGCAGCTGGGAAAACCTCAGAAGGCTGAAATGGCAATGCTGGGGGTCCTCTAAGGAGCCCCCAGAGTGCATGGAATCATATAGCCAATGCTTGCAAATGCCTTGGGGTATGATTCCCACATGTTTGATACCAAACATGCCTATGTTCGGAGTTACTATTATGTAGCTGGACAAAGGTGGTGACCTATGTCCAGTACACGTGTAAAGTGGTGTCCCCGCACTCACGAATTCCGGGAAAGAGGTCCTTGGGGCACCTCTACTAGTGTAGGGGTGCCCTCACACACAGGTACTCTGCACCCTGTCCTCAGGACGGGAAGGCCTGATATAAGGGTGACTTATAAGTGACCAGGTGCAGTGTAAATGGCAGTGAAAGGGTGCATGCACCTTTTCACACAGACTGCAATGGCAGTCCTGTAGAAGCCTTTGCATGGGCTCCCTATGGGAGGCAAAATATATGCTGCAGCCCATAGGGATCCCCTGGAGCCCCAATGCCCTGGGTACCTAGGTACTAAATACTAGGGAATTACAAGGGGGCACCACTATGCCAATTGTGGGTGAAATATTGGGTTACCAGTATGCAGTGACAAACTTTAGAGGAGAGAGAGAGCATAATCACTGAGGTCCTCGTTAGCAGGATCCCAGTGAGCACAGTCAAGCACACTGACATCAGGCAGAAAAGGGTGGTAACCATGGCAAAAAGAGGGCACTTTCCTACAGTGACTCAATTCATTCTATACTTACAAGAGATTGGTATGTCAAATTTTATTCTATAAAAAAAGTATTACAAAAGTCTCAGTTTCCCCACAATTGTCAAAAGTGCACAGAATTCCAATTGTTTTTCAATGTTTTTGAATGAAATACAGGAAGTTCAAGTGAGGAAGAGTTTTCATAAGTTATTTTAATACACAAAATCAATTCAAGTGAATAGATATCAAAAGGCAGGAACTTACATACTGGAAGCAAAGAAGTTGGAACTTTGACTCATTGCCTGTGCCACTGAATCACTCACGAATTCAGATTCAGGTCTAAAGAATTCAGCCAAACACTTCTCTGCATCTAAATATTTCAGGTACAAATAGGTCCATGTTAAACTTGACTCCATGTTCAGACTTTAGAATTGTTGATAAGTTGTGCCTGCGATGAATACAGTGATAAGCAAAATACTATTTTGAAGAACGAAATATACGCTTTGTGTGATTAACTCTTCTGCCTTTCATGAATCATGTTTTCTTTGTGGTCATTTTGCTTCTTTTCCTTCAGGCAGACTGAGACTGTGATGTAGCTCCAAGCGATTGCCAGTGGCTAAGATTAATTCAAGCATGCCATCCATCAGCCTGTTGTTTTTGTATCTGATGCCATAGGTGTGCTGGATATGCCGAGACTTGGATCCCAGACTCTGCTACTGGAACCAAGCTATACCTGGCTGAGGAGCCCATAACAAGGGTGAAACCATCCTAGGTTGCTTGTGTCCTGGTTCAGGGAGGATCTGGCCTGGCAGTGCGGGCTAGACTTTTCCCTTGAGGAATATGGTCAAGACTGATTTGCATATGGCTGAGTTCAAACAGGTGGCGTGGTCGGTGCAAAATGGTGGATGGTGATGCAGCCTGAGTGACTGCCCAAGGCTGAAATTAATTTGAGCATTTCTTCCATCAACACATGATTTTTGCATTTGATGCTCTGAGTACACAGGGTATGCCCAGATGTCGGTCCAGGGCACACTGTGAAACTGGACCCAAGCTATAACTGGCTGAAGACCCAAGGGATAATTTGTTCCTGGGTTGTTTGTGTTCCATTTTAGGGAGGCCTTGACCGAGCAGATGAGGCTGGACTGTTCCCATGAGGAAGAGGGACAACACAGATTTTGCATATGGCTGGGTTCAAACTGAGGTGACATGGTGGGAAAAAAATGATGGATTGCGATGCAGCCCCAAGCAATTGCCAGTGGCTGAGATTAATTCAAGCATTCCATCCATCACCTTGTTGTTTTGCATTTGATGCCCTATGTGTGCCGGGCATGCCCAGACATGGGTCCCATGCTCACTGTGCCACTGGCACCAAGCTATACCTAACTGAAAAGCCCATAACAAGGGCAAAAATAGTCCTGGATTGCTTGTGTTCTGGTTCACGGAGGAGGACATTGCATGGCATTTGGGATGTATTGTTCCTATGAGTAGGATGAAGAATGATTTTCATATAGCTAAGTTCAAAGTGAGTTGGCATAGCAGATGAGAAATGATGGATTGGGATGAAGTCCGAGCACTTGCAGTGGCTGAGATTAATTTGAGCATTCTATCTATCACCTTGTTGTTTTTGAAACTATCTAAAAGTAGCATTTTCCATAATATTACTGAACTTTACAATCCAACTTTACCACTAAAGAGGATTTAATATTACAATTTCTGAGACACCACACATTCAATCTTTACACGTTCCCAATCAAATGTTAGCACTTATTAAATGTAATAAGGCAACCATAATTTTATCCTACTGGTGGGGTAGGCCTCACAGAAGTGAAAAGTAAATTTGTTGGTTTTTCACTATCAGGACATGTAACACATAAAAGTACATTACATTCTTTTAATTAGACTGCAGCCCATCCTATGTGCTACCCAGGACCTACCTTAGAGGGATGTTTACGGATTGGAAAAGAGGTTGTTTTGCTAAGTTGAATTGGCAGTTTAAAACTGCATTCAGACTGCAATGCCATGTTCAAAGGGCTACTTGGGTGGGTGGCACAGTAAGGGCTGGCGGGCCCACAGGTTGTGGGGTTATTGTATACCACTGTACTAAGGGCTCTTGAATAAATGAACTATGCCAATCAGATGTAAGCCAATTTTATCATGTTTTAGGGATTGAACGCACGCACTTTAGCTCTTGTTAGCAGTGGAAAAGTACACAGAGTCCTAAAACTAGCAAAACTAATTCAGAAAAATAGAAGGGGGATGTCAAAAAGTTTGGTGGAAACCCTCCCTGAGGCTGGCAGGTCTAACACATGTCTTTCCAAGCTGAAAGTGTGGGGGACTAAACATCCTTCTGGGACATTTTGTCACTATGGTGAATGAAACTGGATAGGTCATCAGCACTGGAGTGGTGTGACACAAGATGATGTTGCACTATGACATCCATTCCTTGTAGGGTGATGGACCACATCCGCAGTTTTGGATTCTCACCCCTCAACAACGTGAGTCATCTGAGGGGCCTGTGGTCTGTCTGATCCTGGACGTGAGTCTAAAACAGGTATGGTCAGTGCTCCTACCACCCCAAATGTTTCCATTTTAACAGCTCTCCACCTCTGTTCCCTGGGAATTAGCCTCCTAGAGAGGAAAAACCATCAACAAACTAATCACAAATTAATCACACACTATTGCACCAGGCATTCAATAAAAAATAAATACCGCATCCTTTCCTCATGTGCATTCCAGCTGCAACCTGCACTGGAAAAATACTTCTTGCATTTCTTCACAAGCTTATGAAAGTGAATGCCATTGCATCTTTAAAAATAGCAAAACATATTAGCTTTGTTAAACAAACCTTGCTTAAAAAAAACAGCTCCTTGCCCTCTATGGGACAGTCATTACTTTGTTTAAAATATCCTGACGGAGGATATTTAAATGCAGTAATGGAGGTGTGCTGCCTCTTGCAGTTCTTCATCCCTGGATTTACAGACGTGATCAGTGGACCGCTAAATATTCCCTACCTCATACCTTTTAATATGGCAGAATGGTTAATAACCTACTGAGAGTGTGCGCTTCGTGATGCAACTTTTCAGTACATCAGTTGCATCAAAAAATGAAGGATAGGCTCCCAACCTGTGTCTGTGGAATAAACGTTGACTATTATGGGCCGCCTGTACATTGGGCTCTACATACCTAAGGCTAGGTGAGAACCATTGCAACTGTAATAAAATCACCTGCCATGTTCTCTAATCAGTGTCAAAGCATCACCACAATAGGCACACTCAGGTTTCAAGTGGGCAAGTGCTACTTATACACCAAAAAACACTGTTCAACCAGAAAACCATGTTTGCACCTGTTTGTAAATGCATGTTACTACATAAGCTAAATATGGTTAACTCATCAACTATCTTTCTCAACGTTGCTGGCTATTTATTACCTGCACCATCCATCACTATACTGGCTATAATTCCTCTGTTGGAAACAGCCAGGGAGATTTATGGCCTCACACTTTCAACCATATTGTCCCCCTTGTAAGTCACAAAACTGACTAGGCTATTCACAAACATACCTTACACTTGTGAGTAGTTAATAGGTGTAATTTACTCTTACACTTTTGAGAAACTTTACTATTTTTCACTATTCACAAAGTACAAGAGTAAAGTTACTCCAAAGAGAAGACTTACACATCTCCACCCACTGAAAAAGTAGGTATAGTCAAACATACAAGTGTAAGTTACTAGTGCCAAAAAAGAAACAGTAGTAGGTCCAAAACTACACATGGCTAATAAACATTTTATGGTAAATATAATTGTAAATTAATTGTACACATTTTTTAAATTTAGATCAAAATTCAAACATACCAGAACACTATTACCTTCATTTTGAATAAAATTGTTAATTAGTTTAAATATATTAAAGTAAATAAAAAATATTTTTCCTAAGTTTAAATGTTACAATAAATTCCCACCTACAGTAAATAATGAAACTTTTTTATTTGTATATGTTTCTTGTTAATGGCGATGTATAGAATTAACTAAAAATACAATAAATGTAATATTTCTTTAAAAAAGTAATGTTACCATAATTTGTAAATTTGAAACAGGTTGTTAAAACATTTTATACTTAAACAATAATGTTATATTTTGGGATATTTTTAACACTAAATCATATTTATTTATATTCCTAACTAGTTTTACGGCCTTATTTAGACCTTGGCGAACAGGTTACTCTTTCAAGAAGGTGAAAGATATCCTGTCCACCGAAATATAAACCCTGTAGAATATAGTGGGATTTAGATTTCGGCAGACAGAATAAATGACACCGTTGGGACAGAGTAATCCATCCGCTGGGTTCTAAATCAGGCTCTTAGTTTTTGATTTAATGGAACATTGTTTTCTATTGAGTTTTTTTTCAAGTTTCTATCTCCATTATTACCTATAATAGGGTGTTAGCCATGAGTGACACTTTGATTACTCCAGCACCAAGCTAGAGTAATTTACTACTGTTTGGAGTCGCTTTGTTTCTGTAGTCTTTAGAAGTGCAGTAACAATGGGCTTACTCATCTCTAAACCTCTATAATTTTAGTTGTAATTATACCCCTTTTTCTAGCTACCCCCTGTCACCCTCACATTTACTACTAAGTAGTAAACTTAGATGTGAAATGATAAGCGAGGTAGAGTTGAAGATTTACACTCATAGGTGTGTAAATAGATTTTTTAGTCCTTTAGTAGTACTAATGCAGTACTACTAATCATACTAAAAAATGCAGTTTGTGAATAGGCCCCATAACATTTTCTTTCATTAAATTTCCATATTGCGCTCATAGTCAATCACTTCCCTGTCCCAAATGGGAGTTGAAACATATTTGCTGACCTTTCACAACTGCATTCAATGGCAATCGCTCACATGCCCCAATCTGCCTTCTTTTTCTAGTTATGTATAGCAATTTCACTAGCAGACTGAAACCACCACAAGTACTGTTGCTGTGGCATCACTTGGATAGGTCATGCAGGTAATTGTATGAACTAATTATTCACCCGAAGCCTTTACCTACTCCCTTCCTCTTTTCTTCAAGTCTGTCCTCTCTCCTCCCATCCCCTTTTTTAATTACCTGCCAGTAGCTGATACTTTTGATTTTATGCCTTGCTCAATGGGTTTTGTCAGATTTATTCTGGCATTTCTCAGGAGGTATCAATAATAGAAAGCATTCACTGTCAGCATACATTTTCCTAAGATGGGTACTATTTCGACAGCCACCTGGTAAATTGTGCATTGTCTATGTTATTTACCTAGCTGCTGGCTAAATAATTGATGTGAGAAATTGAGTTGTTGATTGATTGGAGTGTGAGCCCTGAGCAACAGCCATAATCTCTAGCAGAGTGAACCACAAAATGTCACAAAATTACTTTGTGCATAACCTTGGAAAGCTTGGCACAAAAAACAGTCAGGCTTAACTTAGAGGTAATGTGTAAAGTATTTAACCCATACATAAACAGCAATAAAGTGAAAACACAAAACAAGAAAAAATCCAAACCAATTTAGAGAAATGCAATCAGTTGTTATGAATTTTTAAAGTTTAAGGTTTAAAATAGCACTCAAAAGATAAAGGCGCCAACCACAGATATCTGGCCACGAGAGACTGTTAAAGCCAACCTCAAAGAAGCACAGTTCAAATTCAACAAATGGAATGGGCCCGGACAGCGGTTACCTTTGGACTTGAAAAAATTGAGAGAAAAATGCCTAAGAAGGTAGAAGTTTAGCGGAGCAAGGAGCAAAAGTGTCCGAGGGGTTAGCGTCATCATTAGATGGCCACAGAACGCAGCCACAATAAAGATTTTTACCTTCAGATTTTGGGGCTCATCACAAGTTTGGTGGCCCAAACACAGGACCACCAAACTCACGGGGAGGATGCCACTGCCATTGCAGTGTCATCCCCCCAGCCGAGCTACAAGGTTTCCACTGGCCTGACCTGGCTGACCGACAGAAACCTTGAAATAGAGGGTTCGTGACAGTCGGATCGGTGAGAAAAGTGCTACGAGATAGCACTCGGCTCCCTTAAGGAGCCGAGTGCTATCTCCTAGCAAAGCGGGGGCCGTCCAGCACCCATGTAATGCGCACTGTCTGCAAAGCATTCTGAACGTGCTGGGCAGGGGGGCCCCTGCACTCCCCATGACATGAGCAATGCAGGGGCCCCCCTGTTGCCTCCTGCACTTGTTCTCCGCAGCCATTATGTGGTAATGAAACCACCATGAAAAAGGTTGGTAGAGAACAAGGTTGTAATCAGCAGGGCGGCACTGAACTCAGCGCTGCCTTGGCTGTTTGCAACCAAGACCTCCGTCATCCCATAAGGACGTAGGATCCTGGTGGAGATGGCGGTCGGATGGCGGTCTGACTGCCAGACTCATAATGTGGCAGTTGGACCACCACAGCCACGGTGGTCTGACTGCCACCCCGAGGCTGGCGAACTTGTGACCGTCAGCCTCATAATAAGGCCTCTAGTCGCTGAACTGGAAGACAAGAATCTACAGCAAGATGAAGCAGAAGGCTGTAGCCAAGCATAGCTTCATGAGGTCAGACACCACTTTGGCAAAGGATTGCTGTAATGGATTTGCTTAGGAGGAGAAGAATGTTGCGGGACAAGCCACAAAGTCAATCCGACCAGCGATGCCCCCTCAGTGGACAGGTGAGCAGGTTGGTCCCAGTCTCCTACTGGTTCTGGGAGTACATTTTGCCAAATTTTGTCTAATACAAAAACAAAGAGGGAGAAGGAGGCTGTAGGGCTAGAGTAGTATCATAAGATAATACCTATCGTTTATGGTGTCCGTCATTGATACTCAGTAGTATTTGGATTCTCATATCATAGCTCCTCCGGGAGGGGTTTGTGCTTGTAGCCACACTTTCCACAAAGCAACACTCCTGCTCTGTACCTAATGCTCACCTCCCCAGAATCTGAAATTTTAAAGTGATACTGAGTATCAATGACGGACACCATAAACGAAAGGTATTATCTTATGACACCACATTAGTGAGGTGAATTGCACCATATCACAGAGCATGTATTATTTATGCTTTCATTTAGGGTGGTCAAACAAGGAGTGGCACCAGGGAGTCCACCTTGGTCCTGAAGAGGAGCCTGGGGGTAAGGCTCCAAAACATGTAGACTAGGAAGTCAGGCACATTACATCCCTGTAGGAGGCTGGCCTGGTTTGTAGTAGGTACCTTGGGTACTTACACCTCACACCAGGTCCAGTTATCCCTTGTTAGTGAATGTAGTAGTGTTCTAGCAGCTTAGGCTGCATCCTAGTCCTAGGGTTCAGATATCCCGCTCAGAGCTTTCTATTATATCCTGGAATTTAGCCTGGATAGGTAAGAAGTTGGGAGATCCTGAGTGGGTTAGTTTCATTAATAAGCAGGACATATGCCTATTCCAAGAAACGTGGGCCGAAGACCCGATATGTATGGATGGGTTTGTGATATATTTTTCAGTGGCCCAACCAGCATTAGGGGGTTTTGGCTGCTCTGAGTGGGGACTCATAGTCCTGCTAAATAAGAATTTACAGTGCGATCATTCAGTTTTGCGCATTAATTCCCCCAGATCTATTGGGTGTCCAACTTTCATTTAATCCCGATTTTAAAATGATTATAATTAATGTGTATGCCAGGTCTGTTCCTCAGGGATCAGAGTCTCAGACGCTTGTCCAGTTAGCCGAATATATGGATACCCTGCACTCGTTAACTGAATTAGTGGTTGCAGGAGACATGAATTGCACCTTTGAACCCGATTGCCTTAATAGTAATTTGACGGCTGACGAGGATGAATTTTGGGGTATCCCTCAATTGAAGGAAAATGTTCAGTGTGTCGGCTTTCGCGTTGCTTCACAGTTGACTTCTCTTTGTTTTAGATTTGGACTAAGAGCATGTAATGGACGTACTAGCTCTGATTTGAGCATTGCATCCACTTTTAAGCGAGGGTTGTTTTCCAGTGTTACTGATTACTTCTTAGTAGATGTCAGGCTTTGGTCCCTCTCTATAGATATGAAGGTAGACCTTCACCACGAGAACGATCACAAACCTCTGCTCCTTACCTTACATAGTAATGTGTTTAGGAGACTGTAGAATACCCGGATTTCTGAAGTTCCTGGACCTCTTTTGAACCAAAGGCATAATCGTGGTAGCTGGCCAAAAGTAACATCTAACCCTTATTTGGTTAAGAACATTTATCTGTCCTTCTCAGAAATTACGTCTGGCTATGAGGAGCATGAGGTTAGTGACATTCCAATTTTGAGCATTCACGAAGATATGGTAAGGAATTTGCGGGATATTTTCTATAGGAAGATTACTATTAGGCACTCCTCTGATAATTTTAAAGTCAGGAAATGGTTCAATAAGGATTGCTCTAATGCTAAATTAGCTTTAAAATCAGCTATCATGACTCACTCACAGGGGGCGATTAGAACTGCTAGATTTATGTATAATAAAACCCTGCAATTGGCAAAGAAAGGTTGGAAAGATACTACCTGTCAGAAATTGTTGGATGCAACTACATTTCAAGATAATGGGACCTTCTGGAAGCTACTGGCTAATAGACACAGAGGGGGTAATGGTACCATCCGTACGCATATTCAACCTGGAAGATGGGTGGAACACTTTTTTCAGCTTTATGCTCTATCCACGTTACAGGATTCCTCTTCATCGTTTCTGGCTGAATTGCGTTAAGAGATTGCTGATTCAAGAATGCCTACCGATGGTTCCGAGATTGTATTGTTTTCTCAGTGATGGAAACTATAGTTGCTATCAACTCGTTAAAATCGGCTAAGGCTCCAGGCCATGATAAGATACCGGGGAATCTTTTTAAATCTGAGCCAGTTATATGGCCCTGGTATATAAATACGTTATCAAATGCTGTAGCAGCAGGAGGCCCTATTCCCGAAACATGGAAAGGGGCTGAAATAATTCCTACTCATAAAAAGGGTGATGTGGGTTCCCCCGTTAACTATAGACCAATCAGCCTCATTGATAACCTTCAAAAAAAATTGCCAAGCAGCTTCTGGATAGGCTTTTGGATTGGGTTCATGTTCATTAGGTGCTATTTCCACTTCAGGTGGGTTTTCGTCCAAAAATTAGTACGGTGGATCAGGTTTTTAGGTTGAACCTCCTATATTGGGAATACGTTGTCTTGGCAAAGCAAAATTTATATGTTGCTCTTGTGGACTTTCAATCCGCTTTTGATTTGGTCCCTAGAGGAAAGTTATGGGAAGTTTTGTATAAAATAGGTATTCCTGATAATATAGTACATTTATTACGACGGTTGCACAAGAATACATATGCCCAGGTGAGATGGGGTTGCCAGGGAGAGATAACCGATCGTATAGCCATCCGGGGGAGGGTTCGCCAGGGATGTGTCCTTGCACCAACCCTTTTTACTTTGTTTATTAATGAGGTGGTGCATGCGGTGTCTTCTTGTCAAAATGATGCTCCCTCGCTGAATGCGCAAAAAAAATCCTATTTTATTGTTTGCAGACGATTACCTTTTGATTTCTAAAACCCCCATGGGTCTTCAGATCCTGGTTGACAGGTTCAGTGCTTTTTGTGCAGGAACTTAATGCCTTAATGGCCTGGAACTTAATGCCAGCAAAACTAAATTAATGATATTAAGCACGGGCTCTGCTAGGAGATGTACTATTACCTTAGATAGGGCTCCCTTAAGTAAGGTACACTCAATATTATTTGGGAGTAAGAATTATAAACAACATGCAGTGGGAGGACCAGATTGGTAAGAGTGTTTCACTCCTCCAGCATAGGTCAGGTGCCATTCTGCACTTTTACAATACCATCACTGTGAAAGCTGTTTCTCCGGCTATTAAGATTTATTTGGCAAAGGAGCAGGGTGCAGTGACTTATGGCGCCGAGGTGTGGGGTCCTTCTAATACTAAAAAATTGTCTGTAGGCAAAAATAATTTCGCAAGAGCTCCTCTTGCATGACCTCACAGTACACCATTGATCCCGATTTTCCTGGACCTCGGGTTTTCTCGCATTTCTGATGTGATAGCTCTAAGACCTTTACTCTTCTGGGTACGAATTTGGACCACTCCAGAGCTCACTGTTTACAGGGACTCCCTTCTAGATATTCTATATAGACCTAAAGCAGCTTCGATTCCTTGACTCAAGCATGTTTCGAAGTGGTTTTATATCTTGGGACTTGGGGATTTTTGGAAGAATCCCCACAATTTCGGGAGGGCTCAAAAACAACATTTGAAATCTGTCTACTGGTCCTTTGTTAGGACAACCATCTCTTATGTACATCTTATGGTCGATTGACAACACAATTTCTTGATTTTAAATGGTATCCTCAGTTTGAACCTTACTTGGATTCAATCCCCGATTTAACATGTAAGAGCTTGTATGCCCGTTTTAGATTTGGGTGTTTACCGTTAAAGTCCCTTACCGGTAGCTGGCAATTGTCACCAATACTTGACTCATCTCCTAGTTGTAACTGTGTATCTGAATCTGTAGCACATTTTATGTTTATTTGTCCAGCTCACGCCTTTGCTAGGCAGAAAATTGATTCATCCAGTCTGTAGGAACATGGGCATAAGACAATGTAACGTTGCACTTAGGATGTTGATGAGTGACACCTCTCCTGTTCTAATTTGTGCGTTTAGCAAGTTTCTTGCGGCCGCATGGTATATACGCTCTCGTTTTTTAAAACATGTATCTTTTTAGTGACTGCTGTTCTTAAATTTGTATATTTACTTATTTATTATGTACATTCATTTTGGATTGTTGTGATTTTATGGTTTGATGGTTATTTCTGACTGAATAAAGCTTGTGTGATATAATATAGGGTAGATGCATAATTTTAGCTGTGGTGTTTTGGTGACGGCATTCTCGGCTACAGTATAAAGAATATATACTTAGAAGCCATTTTATAACATTCTAAAAGTTCTTTAAACTTTGCAAAAGTTTTTACAAAGTTCTGAAAAGTTTTCTCTTTTCTCTAAAAAGTTAGCTCTGTTATTCTACTAACGTTTTACTCACTTTCCTCAATTTCTTTTTCTTTCAATGTGTCTTCTGTAGAAGCTACCCCTAGAGTTGTCAAAACTACCTATGAGAATCTAAAGTTTGAGGGGTCTCTGCATTGAAAGAAGATTAGGGATTGGGAAGAACCCCAGTAAGGAGTTTCTCTTAAATCTTCTCCTCCAGGATGACCAAGGACTCAGCACTGGTCCAGATCAGACAGGGGAAGAGGTAGAGGAGGACTCCAACCAGGAAGGCTCAGAGGAGCAAGATGACAGTCCTGAGGAGGGTCCTTCCACAGACTTATCTGTCAAAAAGCCCACTAGTATAACTGGTAGTGGGAAGGGTTCACACTGAAGTAGGGCTCCCTTCGCCCCTATAGGCCAGGTCACTAGAGTGGCCCCTGTTAGAGATAAGTCTGCCATTGCACACTATTGTGTTACCTCTGTTTCAGAGGCATCACGTAATTCTTACCCTGAGGACCGGTCCCTAGATAGGGAACTCAGAAAACTGAAGTTAGAGGAGGCCAGACTGAAGCTAATGCAGCAACAGTTGGCCTTAGACAGGGAATCCCTGGCTGTGGAGAAAGAGAGGCAGGGGTTGGGGTTAGTTTCCCATGGTGGCAGCAGCAGCTTTAGGAATACAAATGTTAGGGAACCTTCATTTGATTCTAGAAATCTGCATAAAGTTGTCTCTCCTTACAAGGATGGTGATGACGTCTATAAGTGGTTTGCTGCACTTGAGAGGGCCTGTAAAGTTCAGAGGATCCCTCATGTTCAGTGGGCTGCTATCCTTTGGTTATCTTTCTCTGGCAAGGGAAGAGACAGACTTCTTATTGTCAGAGAGGATGATGCAGATAATTACCAAATTCTTAAAGGTGCACTCTTAGATGGTCTGGGCTTAACCACTGAACAGTACAGACTTAAGTCCAGAGAGACCAGAAAGGAGTCATCACAGGACTATACAGACTTTGTAGACTGTTCTGTGAAGGCTCTAGAAGGTTGTTTAAAATGCAGTAAGATGACTGAATATGAAAGCCTGTATAACTTAATTCTGAGAGAGCATATCTTGAATAATTGTGTGTCTAACTTATTGCATCAATATCTTGTGGACTCAGCTCTGTCCGCTCCCCAAGAATTGGGAAAGAAGGCAGACAAATGGGTCAGAACAAGGGTGAACAGAAAAGCTCATACAGGGGGTGACAAGGATGGCAAGAAGAAGGATGGTAAGTCACATGATAAGGGTGGGGACAAAGATAAAAAATCAGCAGAGTCTTCATCAGGCCCAGCAGAGTCTTCATCAGGCCACACAAATCCTCTGGGGGTGGTAGGTCCAAATCCTCTTCTCACAAAGATAAACCTTGGTGTTCTATGTGTAAAGCCAAAGGCCATTGGGCAACTGACAGTCATTGTCCAAAGAAAAACACCAAACCTCCCACCACCACAACCCCAACTGCAACCACTAGTGCCGCCCCTAGTAATAGCAGTGGTGGTGGGAAAACACTACTAATAGCCAGTGAAAGGGTGTAGCTGGGCTGACCATTGGTAATGTAGATGGGGTTTGGCTAGTTAGGGAGATCAACTGAGGCTGTTTTAGTTTTCTGATGGTGCCATTGACTTAGCCACTTTAGATGCTTGTCCCCTTAACATGGATAAGTACAAGCAGCTACCACTGATTAATGGTGTTCAGGTTGAGGCCTACAGGGACACAGGTGCCAGTGTCACAATTGTGATGGACAAACTGGTTGCCGCTAAGCAGCACCTACTTGGTCACCAGTACCAAGTGACAGGCACCCATAGCAACACTGTAAGCCACTCCATGGCTGTTGTGAATCTCCACTGGGGGGTGTTACTGGCCCAAAGAAAGTTGTGGTAGCAACTGACTTACCTGTAGAATGTCTGCTATGCAATTATTTGGAGACTTCAGCTTGGGCTGAAGTGGAGTTGGAGGCCCATGCAGCAATGCTGGGCATTCCAGGGCACATCTTTGCGCTTACCAGGGCTCAAGCCAAGAGGCAAAGAGGACAGGGAAACTTGTATCCTGCAACAATGGACCAAGTGTTCCCAAAAACTAGGGGTAAGAAGGGCAAACCCTTGTCCACTATCCCTCCCTTCACAGATGATTAACCTTTTGAGGAAGAGGAATTATCTCCCTGTGCAGAACATACACCAGAGGAGCTGGAAGCTGATACATCTAAGCTTTTGGGTGCAGGGTGGCCTGCCAGGGAAGAGCTGAATGTGGCACAGCAAACCTGTCCAACATTGGAGGGCCTCAGACAGCAAGCCGTCAAACAGCAAAATGGTGATGTCACTGACACACACAGAGTTTACTGGGAGAATAACCTCCTTTGTCACCCCCCTTCAGTACAGGGAATTCCTCCTAACTCTGGCTCATGACATCCCATTAGCAGGGCATTTCGGCCAGAGTAAAACATGGGACAGACTTGTTCCACATTTTCACTGGCCCCATATGTCAGAAGACACAAAGGAGTTTTGTCCCTTCTGTGTCACCTGCCAAGCCAGTGGCAAAACTGGTGGCATCCCAAAGGCCCCCTTAAAGCCACTAACAGTGGTTGAGGCACCCTTTGAAAGGGTGGGGGTTGATATTGTTGCCCTCCTTGACCCTCCAACAGCTTCTGGCAATAGGTTTATCCTTGTAGTGGTGGACCATGCCACAAGGTACCCAGAAGCTATCCCCTTAAGGACCACTACAGCTCCTGCAGTGGCAAAGGCCCTCCTGGGAATCTTTTCCTGATTGGGCTTCCCTAAGGAAGTGGTGTCAGACAGAGGTAGTAACTTCATGTCTGCATACCTAAAAGCAATGTGGAAGGAGTGTGGTGTTATATACAAGTTCGCCACCCCTTATCATCCACAGACTAATGGACTGGTTGAGAGGTTTAATAAAAGGTATGAATATGGGACTCTCTGAACAACTCAGAAGCAGATGGGATGTCCTATACCATGCCTCCTTTTGAACTCCTATTTGGGAAGGAACTCCTATTTGGTCACCCTGTTAGGGATCCCCTTGCTCTTGTTAAGGAGGGTTGGGAACAACCTTTAAAAGCTCCAAAACTAGACATAGGGGGTCATTCTGACCTCGGCAGTAAAAGGCGCTTACCGCCGGCCAGAAGTCCGCCATAACACCGCCGCGTACGCGGTAAACCGCCACGGTCATTCTGACCCACAACTGCCAAACCGCCAGAAACCCGACCTCCACTGAAGGCCGCCACATCAGCGGCCAGCGATAAACTGGAGATGACCAAACCTCCACCGTCACGGCAACAGAAATACGCCCATGCCATTACGAACCACAAATCCACGCGGCGGTCTTTCAACCGCGGTATTCCATTGGCGGTACACACCGCCGCGGTCAAAATACACACACATTTACAAAACACAACCACATTGGACAATTCAAAATACACACACCTGATACACATACAAACAACACTCCCACACACCCAACACTATATAAAACACACACCCACATCACCCACAAACCCCCACAATTCGAAATTCAGAGACAAGGCGCAATACACAGAGAGAGAGCACAGGGAACGCAAACCACAACACACACAGGAACCCAACATCATCACCCACACCACATCTGCGCACAAAACACCACACACCACCACACTCAGCACCACAAACACCACCCCAAACCTCATCCACACCACCCCATGGCACCCCAAAGACATCCCAGGTTCTCGGACCAAGAACTCAGGGTCATGGTGGAGGAAATAATTAGGGTAGAGCCCCAGCTCTTCGGCACACAGGTGCAGCACACCACAATAGCCAGGAAGGCGGAGCTATGGCAAAGGATCGTCGACAGGGTGAACGCTGTGGGACAGCATCCCAGAAATCGGGAAGACATCCGAAAGCGCTGGAACGACCTACGGGGGAAGGTGCGGGCGATGGTGTCAAGACAGAACATCGCTGTGCAGAAGACTGGCGGCGGACCCCCCCCCCCCCCCCACTCCACCCGAATTCACAGCATGGGAGCAAGAGGTCTTGAACATCCTGCATCCTGAGGGCCTCGCTGGAGTAGGCGGAGGAATGGACTCTGGTAAGTCTAATCTCAACTACTTCATCCCCCCCAACCACCAGCATGCCAACCCACACCCCCACCCTCACCCCCAACCCCCCAGCACACATCCTCCCTGCCAATGTCTCACCAGCACAACCCACCCAACCCAACACCAACCCCTGAATGCCAACACAAACCATGGACACCCATTACCTAAGCATGACCACTGCACATACCCATCCCCCCCCACAAACCACCCTCACAACTCCTCCCACAAGGGAATGCCAGCACTGGGGGACAAGGGCACCCACAAATCGCACGCCATGGCACACACAGAAGCAATAACCATACTCTTTTACCCCTGCAGGGCCCGAACGCCAACACACCGGCCAGGAGGGTCCAGAATTGTCCATCCCACCCCCAGAACAGGCCCCCAGTGATGACAGCAGCTCTGTCGACCTAGAACCTGATGACCAGCCCGGACCATCGGGGACCTCTGGACAGTCGATCACCCTCAGGCAGCCACAGGCCACAGCAGACCTACCCCCCTCTGGAAACACCAGCACAGCACCCACCGAGCGGGCCCATGCCTCTGTCTCCAGGACACGTCAAGCAGCGGTGTGTCTACCAGTACAGGGCACCCAGGGTAACCCACCACCCCAACAACAACAGGGACCTGGGGGCAGTGGTAGTGGGCACACCGTCCAGGGCACAGAGGCCCAGGAACAAAGGGGCACTGGGAGGGCTTCTGTGCGACAGAGGGAGGACAGGGCCAGGGAACCCACTGTCCAAGAGGCCCTCACCACCATCATGGGAGCGTACCACCACTCCCAAGAGACGATGGCGACGGTCCTGGCCAGGTTCCAGGAGATCCAGCTTCTGCAGGAGCAACAGTACATGGGGTTCCGGGAAGAACTGCGCAGCATCAGTTCCGCAATGGGTACATTGGTGGTGGCACTCAACCAGATTGTCGCCACTTTGCGTGACCATGTGGCCCCCCAAAGGGCCCCTGCCACTAGCATAGAGGAAGAACAGCCCACCACCTCCGCCGGCGCTAGTGGTCAGGATGCCCCGACACAACAGCAACGGCCCACCCGGACCCCACCCCCTGCAGAACAAGAACCACCCCGCAAGAAAGGCCTGAGATCTAGGAAGAAGACAGAGTAGGATGTCAAGACCCCCGCCATGCACAGATCCCCCCGGATGTCATCCCACTGTCCCACTTGTTCACCCTGTCTAAGCTTGAACTGCCCCTGCTCCACCTTCCACAGGCATATGGACAATGCACCTGTACGAACGAGAGTCTGGACTCTGCCATGGACATGCCTCCACCATCACCCATCACCCTTTTTGAACTATACACCTATTTAGCAACTTCAATAAACACAATTGTTGCACAAAAACCATCAGGAGTCTGCTATCTATTTTTTCAAATCCAAATGTATTCGATATAACCAACCAAAATGTTTTAATTACATTGTGATGACAACATACCAGTGTCACACAGCGGTAGTCCATGGGGAAATAAACCAGAGGGCACTCCGTGGGGACCAGATCACTGAAATAGGAAGGGAAATACACAACTAAGTTACCATACATTGGGGTGAAAGGTCAGACAGTAGAGAGCCAGTACTGTTACAGATATAATACAATGCAGGAGTAGATTCTTACCTGTGTGTTACTGGAAATACTGCAGTATCACTCTGTCCCTGTTGTCTGTGTCGTGCTCTTCGTCTTCCTCCTCTTCACTCTCCGCAGGCTCCACAGCGGCCTATACACCACCATCTGGACCATCCTCCTGCAGGAAAGGCACCTGGCGTCGCAAAGCCAGGTTGTGAAGCATGCAGCAGGCCACGATGATATGACACACCTTCTTTGGTGAGTACATTAGGGATCCACCTGTCATATGCAGGCACCTAAACCTGGCCTTCAGGAGCCCGAAGGTCCGCTCGATCACCCTCCTAGTACGCCCATGGGCCTCATTGTACCGTTCCTCTGCCCTGGTCCTGGGATTCCTCACTGGGGTCAATAGCCAAGGCAGGTTGGGTTAACCAGAGTCACCAATTAGCCGCACACGGTGTCTCTGTAGATGTTCCATCACGTAAGGTATCCTGCTATTTCGCATGACGTACGCGTCATGCACTGACCCTGGGAACTTGGCATTTAAATGGGAGATGTACTGGTCAGCCAAACAGACCACCTGGACATTCATCGAATGATAATTTTTTCGGTTCCTGTACACCTGTTCATTGTCTTTTGGGGGGACCAAAGCCACATGGGTACCATCAATGGCACCAATGATATTGGGAATGTGTCCAAGGGCATAGAAATCAACCTTCACTGTAGGCAAGTCACCCACCTCAGGGAAAACGATGTAGCTCTGCATGTATTTCATCAGGGCAGACAACACTCTGGACAACACCTTTGAAAACATAGGCTGAGACATCCCAGATGAAATGGCCACTGTAGTTTGAAATGATCCACTGGCAAAAAAATGCAGTACTGACAGCACCTGCACTAGAGGCGGAATCCCTGTGGGTTGGCGGATGGGGGACATCAGGTCTGGCTCCAGCTGGGCACACAGTTCCTGTATAGTGGCACGGTTGAGTCTGTAGGTGAGGATGACGTGTCGTTCTTCCATTGTCGACAGGTCCACCAGCGGTCTGTACACGGGAACATTCCTCCGTCCCCTCGCAAGTCCCAGCGGACGGTGCCTAGGAAGGACAACATGGAGCACAGAGTCAAGCAACCCACAGGTAAGTGCCCACAGCATGCACATAACACAAATCTCTCGGGATTGAATGGCTAGTATGATTGTCGGTGCAAGGCCTAGCCATGTGTGACGCAGTAGGAATTGAGCCATGTGGGCCCTTGAAATGGCGGCTGCCTGACCTGTGAAGTGTGACAATGTGAAGTGAGGTCATTGCGCTGGCGTGGCACACCGTGGCGGTAGGCGGTCGCAGTCCGCGGCACAAAGCTGCATTGGACAACATTGAACCCTATGGGTTTCAGGAGCCAATGGCAGTGAGCGCCGGCGGTCGCGGTACGCACCGCCACGGCCGTAACCGCCATTTTCTCTATGCTTAATCACACGAGACCTGAGCATCCACAGGAGAGGACCTATACTGCAAGAGCTGCTGTGACCTCGGTCTGGAAGTGACAATGGCTACTGCGACTGGGGAAAGGGCCCCCGCCTTCAGTTCCGAAGAGTTGGAGAAGCTCGTGGACGGTGTCCTCCCCCAGTATGCGCTACTCTACGGCCCTCCAGACCAACAGGTGAGTACACGGGGGGCAATGCATAGTGGGCTATGCCTCTGATGAGTGGGGAGGATGTACGATGGAGGGGAGGGCAGCGAATGACGAATGCATGGCACGACAGATGAGAGCATGTGCCACATGGCAAGTTTGGGGAGGGGGGGCCACTCACATCGAGCATGCAGAAAAGTGATGATGTTTCTCTTCCCCCCCTGTACATGTCACATAGGTCAGCGCCCATCAGAAGATTGACATTTGGCGTGCCATCGCCAAGGACATCCGGGCCCTGGGGGTCCACAACAGACGGGGCACCCACTGCCGCAAGAGGTGGGAGGACATCCACCATGGGAGCAGGAAGACCGCCGAGGCTCTGCTGGGGATGGCCTCCCAACCTAGGAGGGGTGCCAGTCGTACCTTGACCGCCCTGATGTCCCGGATCCTGGCGGTGGCCTACCCCGATTTAGATGGGCGCTTGAGGACATCACAGCAGACACAAGGGGGTGAGTACCAGCACATTCAGCTATTTTGCGCGCAGTGGAGGTGCCTGGGTGGGGGAGGAGGGCTGTGGGTATCCCTAGGCCAGGGCGATTTCTGTAGGATAGGCCCGTCCGTGAGGTATGATCCTGTGCCCCCGCCCCCTACCTCTGTAGGGTGCCTAGTAACGCGATTCATGGACCTGTGTATTCTGTGTGGGCAGTTGTCGCCCATAGGCTTGTAGGGCATGTCCCAGTGAATGAGTAGTGTACCCCAAGTGCGCAGCGTAGTGCAGGGGGCTTCTGTGTCTGTCCTCTTCGCCAACGGTGTCCCCAATGCCAGCACTCAACTTGTCTTTATGTTTTCCACCCCCCCCCTTTTCTTTTTTTTTCTGTGAATGTGTGCATTAGCATCATCAGGCGGAGGAGAAGTGGCATCGGCGCAAGAGGGAGCTGCATCTCACATGGCCCCGGAGGGCCATGCAACGGACTCCGACATGACCAGTGAGACGGAGGGCGAGGGGGGCTCCACCACGGGGACCCGTGCAGACGTCAGTGACACTGACACGTCCTCGGATGGGAGCTCCCTTGCGGTGGCGGCAACATCCGTGTCCACCGATCCTACAGGTACAGCCGCCACCCAGCGCACCAGCTCCGCCCTCCCAGCAGCCCCTCGGCCTTCGGCCCATGCCCGCACAGCCAGGAAGCCGGCCATCTCCTTCGCCCCAGGCACCTCAGGCCCTGCCCCAGTCACCCCTGCTGCCCTCAGTGAGGAGGTCATTGACCTCCTGAGGACCATCATTGTTGGGCAGTCTACCCTTTTGAATGCCATCCAGGGTGTGAAGAGGGAGGTGCATCAAAGCAATGCATACCTGGAGGGCCTTCATTCGGGTCAGGCTGCCCAGCAGCGATCGTTCAACGCTCTGGCCTCAGCACTGACCGCAGCGATTGTCCCTGTCTCCAGCCTCCCTCCACCCAGTCCCAGTCCCACTCCCCTGTTCCTCTGCCTATCCCATCCACACCTACAGACCAGCCTGCACACACCTCAACACCCAAGGGAAGCTCATCCAGACATAAGCACCACAGATCACACAAGCATTCACCCAAGCAACATACAGATGCAGACATGCCAACAGTCACTACCTCCTCTGTGTCCCCCACCTCCTCGTCTCCCTCCTCCCTCCCTGTGACCTCTACACTCACACCTGCAAGCACACCACCCTCAGCCAGTACACCCATCACCAGCACACCCTCCAGACCAGTCCGCACACGTGCAGTCACCACCCCCACTGCCATGTACACGTCCCCTGTGTCCTCTCCCAGTGTGTCTGTCACCCCCGCTTCCAAACCACACAAACGCAGGCAGGCACCCAACCAACAGCCATCCACCTCACGTCAGCCTCCAGCCCAAGCACCTGCACCCAAAGACAGCACACTTGACTCTCCTACAACCACATCCTCTTCCTCCACTCCCATACCCAGTCCAGCTCCCCTTCCCATGGCTCCCAAAAAAATGTTCCTCTCTAAACTGGACCTCTTTTCCTCACCTGACCCACCCCCTCCATCCCGTAAGAGTTCCACAAACACCTCAGCCACCACCAGCCCAGCAACTCCCAAGAACGTCGTGCCTGGTTTTTGGAGTCCGCCCTTTCCTTGGGCTGGGACATCGTCCAGCAGCAAAGGCACAGCCAGCCCCCCCCCCGGGAAGAGGAGCAAAAAACTGAAGGGCAGGCGCGACAGGCCTGATACGCCTGCCCCCAAGGAGGGTAGCCTTGCACCGTCACCTGCCACATCGGGTAAGGGAGCCAAGGGCCACGGACAGTCTGCCAAGGAGGGCAAGGGCAGCAAAGAGCAAAAAGCAGGGAGCAGCCGACCTGGCCATGAAGGCCCCACCAGCCCCATTCCGGGGGTATCGGAGGAGAGCCAGGGCCCCAGGACTCCATCACAGGAGGGCCCCGCAACGGAAAGGTCAGAAGCTGACTGAGCGGCAAGTATTGGCCAGGTGTGGTTCACTCGAAACACAAGACAGGCACCGCTGAACAGGGCCCCGCCGTGAGGAGCACCGCTGAACAGGGCCCCGCCGTGAGGAGCACCGCTGAACAGGGCCCTGCCGTGAGGAGCACCGCTGAACAGGGCCCCGCCGTGAGAAGCACCGCTGAACAGGGCCCCACCGTGAGGAGCACCTCTGAACAGGGCCCCGCCGTGAGAAGCACCGCTCCGCTGGGCACCGCCGTCTCAAGCACCGCTCCGCTGGGCCCTTCATCTCAAGCACCGCTCCGCTGGGCACCGCCGTCTCAAGCACCGCTCCGCTGGGCCCTTCCTGTCAAGCACCGCTCCGCTGGGCACCGCCGTCTCAAGCACCGCTCCGCTGGGCCCTTCATCTCAAGCACCGCTCCGCTGGGCACCGCCGTCTCAAGCACCGCTCCGCTGGGCACCGCCGTCTCAAGCACCGCTCCGCTGGGCACCGCCGTCTAAAGCACCGCTCCGCTGGGCACCGCTGTCTCAAGCACCGCTCCACTGGGCACCGCTGTCTCAAGCACCACTCCGCTGGGCCCTTCATCTCAAGCACCGCTCCGCTGGGCCCTTCATCTCAAGCACCGCTCCGCTGGGCCCTTCCTGTCAAGCACCGCTCCGCTGGGCCCTTCCTGTCAAGCACCGCTCCGCTGGGCCATTCATCTCAAGCACCGTTCAGCTGGGCCCTTCCTGTCAAGCACCGCTCCGCTGGGTCCTTCCTGTCAAGCACTGCTCCGCTGGGCCCTTCCTGTCAAGCACCGCTCCGCTGGGCCCTTCATCTCAAGCACCGCTCCGCTGGGCCCTTCCTGTCAAGCACCGCTCCGTTGGGCCCTTCATCTCAAGCACCGCTCCGCTGGGCCCTTCCTGTCAAGCACCGCTCCGCTGGGCCCTTCATCTCAAGCACCGCTCCGCTGGGCCCTTCCTGTCAAGCACCGCTCCGCTGGGCCCTTCCTGTCAAGCACCGCTCCGCTGGGCCCTTCCTGTCAAGCACCGCTCCGCTGGGCCCTTCATCTCAAGCACCGTTCAGCTGGGCCCTTCCTGTCAAGCACCGCTCCGCTGGGCCCTTCCTGTCAAGCACCGCTCCGCTGGGCCCTTCATCTCAAGCACCGCTCCGCTGGGCCCTTCCTGTCAAGCACCGCTCCGCTGGGCCCTTCATCTCAAGCACCGCTCCGCTGGGCCCTTCCTGTCAAGCACCGCTCCGCTGGGGCCTTCATCTCAAGCACCGCTCCGCTGGGCACCGCCGTCTCAAGCACCGCTGGCCCATTGGCAGTCCCGGTTCTGTGTCGGGCAGGGCTTCACGAGGCACTCTGCCCACCATGCCTCCTCCATGACCAGTGGACTCTGTACTCCACCTGATGGACTGTGGCTTTGCACTCCCCAGGATGGCACAGTGGGCAAGCCACCCACTGTCATCAACTTGAGAGACTGTGGCTTTGCACTCCCCAGGATGGCACAGTGGGCAATCCACCCACTGTAGAGACTTGAGAGACTGTGGCTTTGCACTCCCCAGGATGGCACAGTGGGCAATCCACCCACTGTAGAGACTTGAGAGACTGTGGCTTTGCACTCCCCAGGATGGCACAGTGGGCAAGCCACCCACTGTAGAGACTTGAGAGACTGTGGCTTTGCACTCCCCAGGATGGCACAGTGGGCATGGAGGCCCTTCGTGGATCTGGCGTCGTGGACTCATGTGGCTGAGGTGCCCTCCCTTCCCCCTGAGGTGCCTGTTTTTTATTTTTGTGATGCCCCAGCAGTGTTCTCTCCAATGGACTCGATCTTGTGTGTGGGCTTTGCCCATGTGTTGCTGCACATTGGCCCACGGACATTTGGACTTTGAAAAACTGTGCCGGACTTTTGCAACTTGTATGGATATAGTTCTAGATGTGTAATAATTCTTTATATATTGCTAAGATCGCTATACTTTATTGTTGCAATAATATAGTTCTACTTTTACATTCATTGGCTTTTGTCTTTGCTTGGTTTTTTTGGGGGGTTTTGGGGGTGTCACTCTGACTTTTTTAACTGCATTGGTGTGTAGGTATTTCGGTGGGGGTGAGGGTGGGGGTGGGTGTGTCGCGTATGTGTGTGCCCGTAACCTTTCCTCCTCCCCCCTCCCCTGTGTCGTAGGTGCAGTACTCACCGTTGTCGTCTGCGGCGAGGTTCAAGATCCTGGAAGAAGAGCAGGAAGGCAATGGCTGGGATGATGTGGAGTTCGGGTTCCATGCTGTCCCGATTCCGCGTGGAGTGTGTCGAGGTAAGCGTTTTCCATTGGAAATGTCTGTTTCCGCCGTGTTTTTATCGGCGGGGCTCCCGCCCCGGAAAAGGTGGCGGATTGGTGAGTCGTGATAGGGTGGGCGGTACATTGTCTGCCGCCTGCCTGTTGGCGGTGACCGCCGCGCTGTTTGTTTGTGCCGCCGTGGCGGTCGGTGTGTTAATGCGGCGGCCTGTGTTGGCGGTTCCCGCCAGGGTCAGAATTCAATTTTTTTGACCGCCAGCCAGTTGGCGGGTTGGCCGCCGCTTTAACACTGACCGCCAGGGTCTGAATGACCCCCATAGTGGACTAAGTGCTTGGCCTGAGAAGTAGAATGTTGAGTACATGAAAAAGGCCAACAAAAACCTTCAGGCCAGCCAAGAGCTCCAAAAGCAATGGTTAGACCAGAAGGCTATTCTGACAGAGTACCACCCAGGACAGAAGGTGTGGGTATTGCAGCCTGTGGCCCCAAGAGCACTCCAGGACAAATGGAGTGGACCCTATCTGATTGTAGAGAAGAAAGGTGAGGTCACCTACCTCGTGGACCTGGGCACTGCTAGAAGCAGGTGCTTCCTGTCAATCGCCTAAACACTTACTATGACAGGGCTGACTTAACCCTGCTCATGGCTACAGATGAGGGACAGGAAGAAGAGAGTGACCCTCTCCCTGATCTCCAACACTGAAGCTGATGGCTTAGTGGAAGGAGTGGTTTTTGCAGACTGCCTTACTGCTGAGCAGTAGGAAGACTGTAAAAATCTCCTTGATCGGTTTTCTGAACTCTTCTCCCTCATACCTGGTACAACTACTTGGTGTGAACATCCAATTGACACTGGAGACAGTTTACCTGTCAAAAGTAAAATTTACAGGCAACCTGACTATGTCAGAGATGGCATAAAAGCAGAGGTTCAGAAAATGTTAGACCTTGGAGTTATTGAGCCTTCAGAAAGCCTGGGGGCCAACCCAGTGGTGCATGTCCCCAAACCACATAGCAAAGGAGGAAAGCGAGAAATGTGGTTTTGTGTGGCCTATAGAGGTCTCAATACAGTAACAAAAACAGATGCTCACCCTATACCCAGGGCAGATGAGCTAATAGATACACTGGCATCTGCCAAGTATCCAAGCACTTTTGACTTGACTGCAGGGTATTGACAGATCGAGATGTCAGAAGATGCTAAAGCAAAAACTGCATTTCCTACCATAGGAGAAAATTATCACTTCACAGTGATGCCCTTTGGTTTGAAAATTGCACTTGCCACTTTTCAGAGGCTGGTGAATACACTTCTTCAAGGTTTGGAAGCTTTTACTGCAGCATATTTAGACGATATTGCTGTGTTTAGCTCCACCTGGGATGAACACCTGGTCCACCTCTGGAAAGTTTTGGAGGCCCTGCAAAAGGCAGGTCTAACTATCAAGGCTTCAATGTGCCAGATAGGGCACGCAAAAGTGGTTTATCTGGGCCACTTGGTAGGTGAGGAACAGATTGCACCACATCAGGGGAAGATCCAGACCATTATGGACTGGGCTCCCCCTACAACTCAGACCAAGGTCTGAGCCTTCTTAGGCCTCACTGGGTATCAAAGGAGGTTCATTAAGAACTATGGCTCCATTGCAGCACCTCTTAATGACCTCACCAGTAAGAAAATGCTTAAAAAGGTATTGTGGACAGCTGTCTAAAAGCATTTGAGAAGCTTAAGCAGGCAATGTGTTCTGCACCTGTCTTAAAGAGCCCAAACTACTCCAGAAAATCATTGTCCAAACAGATGCTTCTGAATTAGGGGCAGGGGCTGTACTATCACAACTGAACTCAGAGGGCCAGGATCAACCTGATGCTTTCATTAGCAGGAGATTGAGCCCAAGAGAAAAGCGTTGGTCTGCCATAGAGAGGGAGGCCTTTGCTGTGGTCTGATCACTGAAGAAGCTGATACCCTACTTATTTGGGACTCACTTCATTATTCAGACAGACCACAAACCTCTATTATGGCTTAAACAAATGAAAGGTGAAAACCCTAAATTGTTGAGGTGGTCCATCTCCCTACAGGGAATGGAAAATACAGTAGAACATTGACCTGGGAGTACCCACTCCAATGCAGATGAACACTCCAGAAATTTCCACTTAGACAATGAAGACTCATCAGGGCAAGGTTAGCCTTATTGTCCCTTGTTTGGGGGGGGGGGGGGGTTGTGTAGGAAAGTACCATCTTCCTTGGCATGTTACCCCCATTTTTACCTGTATGTCAGTATGTTTTTGCCTGTCAGGACCCCAGTGCTCATAGTTTATGGCGTAATGTGGAAGTCTGAGTAGTGCTTAACTGTGTCACTGAGGCTCTGCTAATCAGACCCTCAGTGCTTATGCTCTCTCTGCTTTTAAAATTGTCACTGTAGGCTAGTGACTTCATTTACCAATTTCAATTGGCACGCTGGACCCCCTTATAAGTCCCTAGTACATGGTACCTAGGTACTCAGGGTATTGGGGTTCCAGGAGATCCATATGGGCTGCAGCATTTCTTTTGCTACCCACAGGGAACTCAGACAAACCCTTGCACAGGCCTGCCATTGCAGCCTGCGTGAAATAACTCACATGTTATTTCACAGCCATTTACACTGCACTTAAGTACCTTATAAGTCACCTATATGTCTAACCTTCACTTGCTGAAGGTTAGGTGCAAAGTTACTAAGTGTGAGGGCACCCTTGCACTAGCAAAGGTGCCCCCACATAGTTCAGGGCCATTTCCCAGGACTTTGTGAGTGCGGGGACACCATTACATGCATGCACGACATATAGGTCAATAACTATATGTAGCTTCACAATGGTAACTCCGAGTCTGGCTATGTAAGGTGTCTAAGATCGTGGAATTGTCCCCCTATTCCAAATCTGGTATTGGGGAGCCAATTCCATGCATCCTGGGGGCTCCACTATGGACCCCCAGTACTGCCAGACCAGCTCTCTGAGGCTTGCACTGCAGCTACAGCTGCTGCATATTCTCAGACAGGGTTCTGCCCTCCTGGGGTCTGAGCAGCTCTTTTGGGAGCAGGGTATTACACCCTCTCCCTTTGGAAATAGGTGTAACAGGTTGGGGATTGGTAGCCTCCCCCAGCTTCTGGAAATGCTTTGAAGGGCACAAATGGTGCCCTCCTTGCATGCATAAGCCAGTATATACTGGTTCAGGAACCCCTTGTCCCATGCTCTGGCGCAAAACTGAATGAAGGAAGGGGGAGTAACCACTCCCCTGTCCATCACCACCCTAGGGGTGGTGCCCAGAGCTTCTCTAGTGTGTCCCAGACTTCAGACATCTTGCTTTGCAAGGTGTGGGGGCACTCTGGGGGGCTCTGAGTGGCCAGTGCCAGCAGGTGACGTCAGAGACCCCTCCTGATGGGTCCTTACCTGATAAGGTAGCCAATCCCCCTCTCAGGGCTATTTAGGATCTCCCCTGTGGGTTCTCTTCAGATTCTACTTGCAAGTTTCCAGCAGGAATCCTCTGCAACTACTACTTCATCCTCTGACGTCAGATCAACCGCAGCCTGCTCCAGGAACCGCTGTAACAGCAACAAAGTATCCACAAGGGATACCTTTCTTCTACAGCTTCAGCTCCAGACAGCAATTGCAACAGTTTCCCTGGTGTGTATGCTCTGAGGACTCCCTGTCTTCACCCTGCACCAGAAGGACCGAATAAATCTCCGGTGGGGTGAAGGAGTCACTCCCCTGCTCATGCAGGCACCTTCTCAGATGACAACCGGTTCTCTTGGACTTCTCTCCTGGTGAAGAGCGTGCTCCTTGAAACACAGAGGGTGGACCCTATTGACACACACTGTCCTGAGGTCCTGCTGTCGCAATTTGGGGGAAGTAAGACCTTGCCTTCTCCCAGAACAACAGTTCCCCTGTGTGCCAAGTCTTCTTTACCTCCTGAGGCCTCTGTGCACTATTTGCAAAATTCCTTCGTGCACAACCTGGCCCAGTTCCCCAGCACTCTATCCTGTGACACTCAACTCGCTCAGTTGTTCTCCGGCGGCATGCAACCTTCCTTTGTAGTGCTGCACCAACCGCATTTTGCACCTCCTTTGTCCCCGTGTCCTGGGACTCCCGTGGGTGCTATCTGGTGCTCTGAGGGCTCTCTGAGGTGCTGAGAGCCCCCTCTTCCTTCTCACACAGAGTTGAAGCCCCCATGTCACTCCTAAGTCCAGATAGCGCCTTGTTGACAAAAAATGCAACTTTGCTGGAACCAAGGCTTGCTGGAGGAATCTTGGGCCAAAACTCGCCTACATCCAACTTCACCACGTGGGACATCATTTGTATCATGCAGGAACCTGCTGGTATCTTCCTAGGGTGCATTTCTGCAGTCTTCGTCCAACTGGGGACTCTTCTTTTGCACCCTCTTCTGTGTTGGCAGGGGCTCCTGTCCTTCCTGGAACTTCTTTCGACTTCTGGACTTGGTCTCCTTCCTTTTCAGGTCTTCAGGTCCAGAAATCCACCATTTGTTGTTCGTTGGACATCACGAGGTGTAGTGTGTCTTAAGGAAACTTGCAGTACTTTACTCCTACTTTTCTGGACTCTAGAGTGGGATAATATACTTACCTTTTCTGTATTCTTACTCTCCCAGCGATTTTACACACACTACAATTGTCTTGGGGGGAATTTGTGATTCACCTTCCACTTTCTTAGTATATGGTTTGTGTTGCCCCTAGATCTATTTTCTCCCTTTGCATTCTATAGCATTTCCTATTGTTTGCCCTATCCTATGTCTAATTACTTGCCTTATTTTGGTGTCTAGTGTATATATTGTGTATGCTTACCTCCAGAAGAAGTATTGCCTCTAAGATATTTTTGGTACTGTGTCACTCAAATAAACTACCTTTATTTTTGATAACACTGAGTATTGTCTTTACTTGTGTATAAGTACCGTATAACTATAAGTGGTATTGCAGGAGCTTTGCATGTCTCCTAGTTCAGCCTAAGCTGCTCTGCTATACCTACCTCCATCAGCCTAAGCTGGTAGAACACTACTACCTTTCACTAATAAGGGATAACTGAACCTCGAATAAGGTGTAAGTACCCAAGGTACCCACTACAAACCAGGCCAGCCTCCTACACCCAGACACCCGGAAAGCAGGAGTAAAACACAGCAAGTTTTCTGTAACACACTAGAAGTCGTGATAGTGCAAGAACCAGAAGAGACTGCAAGACAACAACGATGAATTCCTGGACCTGAAGAACTCTGGAAGAAGGGGACCAAATCCAAGAAGCACTGAAGAGTCCAGGGAGAACAGGAGGCCTTGCTAACCCGGATGAAGGTGCAAAAGTGGAACCACCGGTGAGAAAACAAAGTAAGTGTTGCACCAAAGAAGACAGATGTGGGTTCCTGGTTGGTGCAGAAGACGTCCCAAGCTGGATGGATGAATGCAGTCTGGTTTGCGTTGCTGGATTCCGCCAACAAGACTTGGTTCACGCAAAGCTCGCTGTTAGTGGAAAATGATCCTGCCTAGGACCAGGAGGGACCTCGTGGTCTCTACCCAGCAGGGGGAGACGGAGAGGGTTCTCAGCAACTGAGAGAGCCCTCAGGAGACCAGGCAGTGCGCACAGGAGTCCCACAGTACGGGGACAAAGAGGTGCAAATGGAGGCCCATGCAGCACGACACAAAGGATTCCCACGCTGCTGGAAAACCACTCAGGAATCTGTGCATCGCAGAATAGGGGCCTAAGCTGTGCATGAAGAACTTCTTGGAAGGTCGCACACAAGCCTTACCTACTGCAAGGCCAACAATGAATGGGGCACTGTTTTGCGTGGGGATGCAAGCTTTTACCTCCACCAAAGTTGGACAGCTGGATATTGGTACTGTCAGAGTCATTTTAGTCCACCACCTGTGAAGCTGGACCCACACCTGTCATCTGGAGAGGGGATCCAAGCCACCGGTTATCGCAGCAGAGAGGTGCCTGCTGAAGCAGAGAAGTAACTCCGTCACTCCACGAGAGATTCCTTCGGTTCTTCTGGTGCAGGCTGAAGACAGGCAGTCCTCGAAGGATGCACAACCTGGAAACTGTTGCAGTTGCTGTCAGGAGCAGAAGTTACAATGTTGCAGAAGTCATCTTAGCTTCTTTGTTACAGTTTTGTAGAGTTCCTGGACAGTCAGCGATTGCTCCGTCTGTAGAAGATGAAGTAAAGGATGCAGAGGATTCATGCTGGAGTCTTGCCATCTGAATCTGAAGAAACACTCAGAGGAGAGACCTTAAATAGCCCTGAGAGGTGGATTGGTCACCTAACCAGGTAAGCACCTATTAAGAGGGGTCTGTGACGTCACCTGCTGGCACTGGCCACTCAGATGCTACCAGAGTGCCCCACCACCTTGGAATCCATAATGCCAAAACCCAGGGACACTCTGGAGGAGCTCTGGGCACCACCCCTGGGGTGGTGATGGACAGGGGAGTGGTCACTCCCCTTTCCTTTGTCCAGTTTCATGCCTGAGCAGGGACTGGGGGTCCCTGAACCAGTGTAGACTTGATTATGCAAGGAGGGCACCATCTGTGCCATTCAAAGCATTTCCAAAGGCTCTGGGAGAATACCCCTCCCATGCCTGGAACACCTATTTCCAAAGGGAGAGGGTGTAACACCCCTCTCCTAAAGGAAATGCATTGCTCTGCCTTCCTGGGATTGAGCTGCTCAAGCCCCAGGAGGGCAGAAGCCTGTCTGTGAGTTGGCAGCAGCTGGGGCTGCAGTGAAAACCTCAGAAGACTGGCATGGCAGTACTGGGGGTCCATGATGGCACCTCCAGAGTGCATGGGATTGTGAAACTAATACTGGAATCTGTATTGGGGTACAATTCCCAGTTGTTAGACACCTTACATGGCCATATTCAGAGATACCACTGTGAAGCTATAAATAGTTATTGACCTTTATATAGTGCACACTCAATGGCGTCCCCCCACTCACAAAGTCCTGGAAAATGGACCTGGGCAACATGGGGGTACCTCTGCTAGTGCATCTAGCCTTCAGGGTCTGAAGGTTAGAAATATAGGTGACTTATAAATGACCTGGTGCAGTGAAAATGGCTGTGAAATAGTGCTTCCACTATTTTACTCAGGCTGCAATGGAAGTCCTGAAGAAGTGTTTGTATGAGCTCCTTATGGGTGGCAAAAGAAATGCTGCAGTCCATAAGGATCTCCTGGAACCCCAATGCCCTGGGCACCTAGGGACCATATACTAGGGACTTATAAGGGGGGGTCCAGTATACCAATCTGGAGTGTAATACTGGGTTACCAGTATGTAAGTACAAATTTGGACCCAGAGAGAGCATAATCACTGGAGTTCTGGTTAGCAGGACTCCAGTGACACAGTTCAGCACACTGACAAAAACAGTGAAACAGACTGACAAGTAGGCCACAAACCATGAGTACTGGTTTCCTGGCTAGCAGGATCCCTGTGACACAGTTAAAACACATTGACAGACACTGACAAACAGGCCAAAAATGGCAGTAACCATGCTAGAAAGAGGCTACTTTTGCACACTAAGCTATTGCTTAACTTGTAAAATGCAAAGCTGCAAAATGACATTATCTCCTCCGTAGAGTACATCTGTGCCACCCCACTTGATCCACACTACAAAAAAATTCTTTCCACTTCCATTCCTTTTTCCGAAGGGGATGTTTCACAATGCAAGAGGTGGATTGTTGAGCAAGCAGGAGAACTGGAAGAAGAACAGCTGAAACGTTAAGTTCCACTCCGCAGTTCTGGAGTGCCGCCTTCAACATCCAGAGAGGGCAGTATTGTCTCACATCCCCCAACCCCACCAACGAGAAAACCATCAACAACAGCAACAGAAGAATTGGACCCGATCTCAGCATTGGCTTTGTTTAAAGTGCAGGTCTTAAGTCCAGTGCAAAGGTGAAGGAAATGGTGGTCAAGCAAGTGGCAGCACCAATGACCATTCAGAAGATGTTCCAGGAGTATCAGGATAACCTGAAAGAGGAGTATGTGGATCAAAACCCATTTCTGTAGAGGTTTGGGAAGATGCATCAATGGCGAGAGCTCAGCAGGCTGGCAATAAAGTTTCTGGCTTGTCCTGTAGCCAGTGACTGTTGAATGTATGTTCAGTGCAGCTGGTGCAGTTGTTTCAGTGAAAAGGACCAGTCTCTCTTCTCAAAACATGGAGAAATTGACCATGATGAAAATTAATCAGAATTTTATACCACCTGATTATGCCATTCCTGACATAGCACAATAGAAGGCAGAGGATGATTGGTCAGAATCAAGCTTGTTAAGTTCTTAGAGAACCACCAGAGTTTGAGGACAAACTCTACTTCCTCAACTGAGTATGCCAGTGCCACCATAGATTTTTTTAATCATTTCTCGCGGAACTTATTTTTTTTGTTTTTTTGCAAAAATAAGAAATGCTAGTGGAACATTATGTTTGTTTTGGATTAAAGCTGCACCACCATTCCATAGTCACATATAAGCCTGGATTGGATTTGTACACATGTGCAGTAAAGAAGACCCCACATATCCTTCAGGACATGGAGACAATGCCTGCATTCTTCACATGCCATTGACTCTCCTATTTTTTTACACGACCTAGCAGGGCTACCCTAGAAGATTATTGATTAAAATACTGCTGGTGTCAGTGCCAAATTCCAATGTGTTGATACCATCAAAGAGGAACAACCACTGTGCTTGGAGTGGAAAAGGTAATTACTAAATAACTATTGCACCAATGAGTGTGATATATTGAGTGTGAATTTGTCAGTGATGACTGATGTATGTTGGGGCTGACAATGAAGGAGGGAGTTCAACAAATTTATTAACTTGTTTCCAATGATTTGCAATGTTTAGGGGCTGCTAGGTGAGCATTTTTTCTTGAAAGTGATTGGCCTTTCAAATTTAGTGAAATTTACCTGCAGGGTCCACTCTTTTTTCTGGTTCCCCAAACCACACCAGCCACATTTGTTACCAAACACAAATCTGCACAAAATACTCCAGTTCTGTTTCTCTGTTTGTACTTCAACAGCACTGCACTATACATGTCTACCTTGCTCGGTTTGGGAGTGGGATGGAGTTACTCAGAATCTGGAGGAGGAGGATGGAAGGACTCAAGGCGGGACTTCCTCAACAGCTAGAGGGAAAAAGTTATCAACTTCAAAGAGAACCCGTGATGATGGTGAAGACTCTGAGGCCTAGTATTCACTCAGCTTTGTGAACTGGAGAGAGATGCATTGATTTGGAAGTATTGCTGAGTATGTATTTGATGCATTGCTTGCTCAAATGTCAAACTCCTCCTATGTTCTTGCTCTTCCTCTGAGTCTTCTTGGTACACTCCTGACTCCTTTTAAAGCTTACCTTTCTTCCTCTTGTCCTTCTCCTTTACTCTATAATACAGTTACTGTTTTTTTTCAATACGAAGGCCTTCTAGTCCTCTCCGGTACGAATAATCAAACAATCAATCAATCAGGGAATTTGTAAAGCGCACTACTCACCCGTGAGGGTCTCAAGGCACTGATGGGGGGCTGCTACTGCTCGAACATCCAAGTCTTGAGATGTCTCCTGAAGGTAAGGAGGTCCTTGGTCTGAAGCAGGTGGGTGGGAAGAGTGTTCCACGTCTTGGCGGCAAGGTGTGAGAATGATCTGCCGCCGGTGGTGGTTCTGCAGATGCGTGGGACGGTGGCTAGGGCAAGGTCGCGGAGCGAAGCTGTCGGGTCGGGGTGTAGAGGGAGAGCTGTCTGTTGAGGTATTCTGGTCCGGTGTTGTGTAGTGCCTTGTGAGCTTGGGTGAGGAGTTTGAAGGTGATTCTCTTGTTGACGGGGAGCCAATGCAGGTCTCTAAGGTGGGCTTGATGTGACAGTGGCATGGGATGTCCAGGATGAGGCGTGCAGAGATGTTCTGGATGCATTGCAGTCTTTTCTGGAGTTTGGCCATGGTTCCTGCATAGAGAGCATTGCCGTAGTCCAGTTTGCTGCTTTCGAGGGATTGGGTGACTGTTCTTCTGGTTTCAGTGGGAATCCATTTGTAGATCTTCCGAAGCATGCGGAGGGTGTTGAAGCAGGAGGAGGAGATGGCATTGATTTGCCTGGTCATAGATAGTGGGGAATCCAGGATGAATCCCAGATTGCGTGCATGGTCGGTGGGTGTCAGTGCAGTTCCCAGTGTGGCAGGCCACCAGGACCCCCATGCAGAGGGGGTGGAGCCGAAGACGAGGACCTCAGTCTTGTCGGAATTCAGTTTAAGCCAGATCTTCTTCATCCATTCAGCGATGGCCTTCATTCCTTTGAGGAGGTTTGTCTTGGCCTTGTCCCTGGTAAGGGAGAGGATCAGCTAGGTGTCATTGGCGTATGAGATGATGTTGAGGTTGTGGGATCGGGCGTTGTTAGCGAGCGGAGCTATATAGACGTTGTAGAGGGTCGGGCTGAAGGACGAACCCTGGGGTACGCCACAGATGATTTTGGTGGCTTCAGAGTGGAATGGAGGGAGGTGGACTCTCTGAGTTCTGCCTGTGAGAAAGGAGGTGATCCAATCCAGGGCTCTGTCGTGGGTTCCTGCGTCACTGAGGCGTGTGCGTAGGTTGTGGTGGCAGACAGTGTCGAACCTGACTTAGAGATCCAGGAGGATGAGGGCCGCAGTTTCGCCAATGTCCAGTATGGTTCTGATGTCATAGGTGGGGGCAATGAGGGCAGTTTCGGTGCTGTGGTTGCTGCGGAATCCGGATTTGCATGGGTCTAGAGTGCTGTTCTTCTCGAGGAAACAGGTCAGTTGTTTGTTGACAACTTTTTCTATGCCTTTTGGTGGGAAGGAGACCAGGGATATAGGCCGGAGGTTCTTGAGGTCCTTTGGGTCCACCAAGGTTGCTTGAGGAGGGCATTGATCTCAGAGTGTTTCCAGCTCTCCGGGAAGTTGGTGGACTCAAAGGAACTGTTGATGATCTTCCGGAGTTGGGGTGCGATGACAGAGCTTGCTTTGTTGAAGATGTGGTGAGGGCAGGGGTCGTCGGATGGTGAGCCGTTTTCCCAACAAAACTTGGGTAAGCTCAAGACTCCAACTTACCTACTGGACAGGCTCAGCCAGGCACCCAAGAGTGACGGACATTCCAAGAAGAAGTGAGAGGCATCTTCCAATTTGGCAATACAGTATTATTTTCTTTTTAACAATCAATTTTTAAAACTGGTTGGGTACAATTCAATCTTCCATAATTTGTATATTTCAAAACTAAAAGACATAGCACCTAGGATATACTATCTGGGGCAGAAGGACTGTTTGCAATGTATTTAACTGAACTGTGTCATACTTATCTCTTTGTTTCCTTCCACAACAGATTGATGATGGTGTGCTGCTCAGTGTCCCCGTGAGAAAGTAACCTCTTTTTAGCATGGTTACCCCCACTTTTGCCCTGTTTGTGAGAGTATGTCAGTGTGTTTTTACTGTGTCAATTGGATCCTGCTAGCCAGGACCGCAGTGCTCATAGATAAAAACCTATATGTGAGTGTGTTTTGCCTGTCTCACTGGGATCCTGCTAGCCAGGACCCCAGTGCTCATAGTTTGTGACCTAATGTGTGTGTTGTCAGTAGTGCTTGATTGTGTCACTGAGGCTCTGCTAACCAGAACCTCAGTGCTCTCTCTGCTTTTAAATGTGTCACTATAGGCTAGTGACTTCATTTACCAATTCCAATTGGCAAACTGGACCCCCCTTATAAGTCCCTAGTATATGGTACCTAGGTACCCAGGGCATTGGGATTCCGAAAGATCCATGTGGAATGCAGCATTTCTTTTGCCGCCCATAAAGAGCTCAGACAAACCCTTTCACAGGCCTGCCATTGCAGCCTGTGTGAAATAGTGCACACACTATTTCACAGCTATTTTCACTGCACTTAAGTAACTTATCAATCAATCAAATAATTTCTTAAGCGCATTACTCACCCGGTAGGGTCTCAAGGTGCTGGGAGGAGGGGGGGCGGTTACTGCTCAAAAAGCCATGTTTTTAGGTGCTTTCTGAAGGTTAGAAGGTCCTGGGTCTTGCCTAGGTTGGTGGGGAGGGAGTACCAGGTCTTGGCGGCGAGGTGGGAGAAGAATCTGCCGCCGGAGGTGGTGCGTTGGAAGCAGGGGACTGTAGCGAAGGCGAGGTCGGCGGAGCGGAGATGCGAGTTGGTATGTGGAAGTTGACTTGTTCGTTGAGGTAGGCCGGTCTAGTGTCGTGGAGGGCTTTGTGAGCGTGGACAAGGATTTTGAAAATGATCCTTTTGTTAATGGGAAGCCAGTGTAGGGATCTGAGGTGGGTGGATATGTGTTCGTGGCGAGGGAGGTTGAGCATGAGACTTGCGTGTGCGTTCTAGATTCGCTGGAGTTTTCTTTGAAGCTTGGCTGTGGTCCCTGCATAGAGGGCGTTGCCGTAGTCCAGTCTGCTGCTTACGAGGGCGTGGGTGACTGTTTTTCTTGTTTCTAAAGGGATCCATTTGAAAGTCTTGCCTAGCATGCAAAGTGTGTTGAAGCAGGAGGATGATATGGCGTTGATTTGCTGGGTCATGGAGAGAGACGAGTCCAGTATGGTGCCAAGGTTGTGTGCGTGGGTGGTGGGTGCTGGGGGTGGTCCGAGGGTGGTGGGCCACCAGGAGTCGTTCCATGCTGTCTTGTTGGGGCCGAAGATGATAATCTCTGTTTTGTCTGAGTTCAATTTGAGGTGGCTTGCAGTCATCCATTTGGCGATGTCGAGGAGTCCGGCATGCAGGTTCTTCTTGCCGGTGGCTGGGTTCCTAGTGAGGGAGATGATGAGCTGGGTGTCGACAACCTATGAAATGATGGTGATGCTGTGGGGGCGAGGATGTTGGCGAGAGGAGCCATGTAGATGTTGAAGAGGGTGGGGCTGAGGGAGGATCCTTGGGGGACCCCACAGATGATCTTGGTGGCTGTAGACCAGAAAGGAGGGAGGCACACTCTTTGGGTTCTTTCGGAGAGGAAGGAGGTGAGCCAGTCCAGGGCCTTGTGGCGAATTCTGGCGTTGAAAAGGCGTGCGCGAAGGGTTTGGTGGCATACAGTGTCAAAAGCTGCAGAGAGGTCTAGGAGGATGAGGGCGACGGTCTCGCCCTTGTCCACTCTGGTCCTGATGTCATCTGTGCAGGCGATGAGGGCGGTCTCAGTGCTTTGGTTCTTGCGGAATCCAGACTGGGAGGCATTGAGTATGTTGTTCTCTTCTAGGAAGCGAGACAGTTGTACGTTTACTATCTTCTCAGCGACCTTTGTGGGGAAGGTGAGAAGAGAAATGGGTCGGAAGTTTGTGAGGTCTTCAGGGTCTGCTTTGGGTTTTTTGAGAAGAGCGTTGACTTTGGCGTGCTTCCAAATATCTGGGAAGGTTGCGGTGTCGAAAGAACTGTTAATGACGGCACAGAGCTGGGGAGCGATGATTTGGCTGGCCTTGTTGAAAATGTTGTAGGGGCAAGGGTCTGTTGGGGAGCCTGAGTGGATGAAGTTCATGGTTTTGAAGATTTCTTCGCCGTTGGAGGGGGTCCAGGTGTTCAGTAGGTTGGTGCGGCAGGCTGTTGTGGTGTTGGTTCTATCGGTGGTGGAGATGGTGGGTGCTGATGATGTGAAGCTGTTGTGTATGTCTGCGATTTTGCGGTGGAAGTAGTTGGAGAGGGAGTTGCAGAGGTCTTGGGAGTGTGGAGGGTCAATGGTGCAGGATTTGGGTTTGGTGAGTTCTTTGATGATGGCAAAGAGTTCCTTGCTGTTGTGTGTGTTGTTGTCTATGCGTTCTTTGTAGAAGGACCGTTTGGTGGTCGGGATGAGTTGGTGGTGTTTGCGCATGGCTATTTTGAGGGCGGAGAAGTTGCTCATTGAGGTTCTTGGCACCAGGCTTTCTCAAATTTTCGGCATTCTCGTTTGGAAGACTGAAGTTCTGTGGTGAACCAGGGGGCAGTCTTGATGGTGCAGGTGTTGTTTGTTTGTCAGCCATCGTGTGAGGTTGAGGGCGGTGGTGTTGGGGTGGTTGGTGATGGAAGGTGGAGCTTGTGCGAAGTTGGAGATCAGGTGTTCTTTGGAGATCTTGTTCCACTTGCGGTATGGTGTAGTGTGTTGTTGGTGGTGGGTTTCATGAAGGAGAAGTGGACGCAGTGGTGGTCAGTCCACTGGAGTTCGGTGGTGTGAGTGAAGGTGATGTGGCTGCTGGAGGTGAAGATGGCGTCTAGCGTGTGTCCCGCTGAGTGGGTGGGTGAGGTGACCAGTTGCTTGAGGCCGAGGTTCGTGAGGTTGTCCAGCAGGGCTGTGGCGTTGCAGTCGTGGGTGCTTTCCAGGTGAAAGTTGAGGTCACCATGGAGTATGTAGTCTGTGGAGGTGAGGGCGTGGGAGCTGATGGTATCTGCGATGAATGAGGGGCGGGGTCCTGGTGGTCTGTAGATGAGAGTTCCTCTAAGGGTGGTGTTGACGTTGATGTGTATTTGAAAGTGTAGGTGTTCTGCATTGTCTAGGGTGTCGTTGTTGGTGGAAATTTTGATGGAGTTTTTGTGTATTATGGCGATATCTCCTCCTGGTTTGTTGGTGCGGTCTCTATGGGTGATTTTGTAACCTTCTGGGATGGCTATGGCGAGGTCGGGTTCTGATGAGGAGTTCATCCATGTTTCAGTGAGGAAGGCAATGTCAGGAGAGTTTGTGGTGAGCAGGTCCCAAAGCTCGATGGTGTGCTCGTGGACGGAGCGGGTGTTAAGGAGGATGCAGTTAAGGTGATTGCGGGTTTGGTGTTGTTGCAGTGCTTGTTGGTCTTTCTGGTGTTGGTGTTAGTTCAGGAGAATTGGCATGAGTGTTATGTGAAAGGTCCGTGTGTGTGTTTGGGGTTAGCCTGGGTGCAGGCGGGGGGCTGGCCTGGGTTGAGAGCAATGAGTTCTGTGGAGGAGTAGTGGCGCCTGGGGGGATCGGAGAAGCGTGGACCAGGTGGACGGGCGCTGCGCGTGGTCCAGGCGCGGACAGGTGCAGACGGGCTTGCCTCGGGCGCGCCTCCGCCACCCCAGTGGTACAGCCGCACAGTGGCCGCCATTAAAAAGGGGAGGTGGGAGGGAGGAGCAGCTGGGAGGCGGGATGGAGTGTCCAATGGGGGCGTGAGGGGGGCGGGCCGCAGGGGACGCAGCGGCTGGGTTTAAAGGAACCGGCGAGAGCCGTAAAAGAAAACGGGCACAATTAAAGCGCAAATACAAAGCTGAGCACAAAATGGGCACAGTTTAGGCTAAAAACAGTATTAAAAACGAAAAACTAAATACAAAAAACGAAATAAGAGCTATGGAACGAAATACACAGTATACTAGACACACCTACCACTAGGCACCAGGGATGAGGCGCAGGCGGGTGCCTGATGGTGGTGGAGGGCCTCGAACTTCTCATGCAGCAAACAGTAGGGTCAGGGGCATGGAGGCAGGCTAGTGGAGCCGAAGTTTACTCCTGGCCCAAAGCAGGTCAGGGGGTCACACCTATATGTCTAACCTTCACTTGCTGAAAGTTAGGTGCAAAGTTACTAAGTGTGATGGCACCCTTGCACTAGCAAAGGTGCCCCCAAATAGTTCAGGGCCATTTCCCAGGACTTTTTGAGTGCAGGACGCCATTACACGAGTGCACTACATATAGGTCAATATCTATATGTGGCTTCACAATGGTAACTCTGAATATGGCCATGTAACATGTCTAAGATTATGGAATTGTCCCCCCATTCCAAATTTAGTATTGGGGAGCCAATTCTATGCCTCCTGGGATCTCCACCATGGACTCCCAGTACTGCCAAACCAGCTCTCTGAGGCTTGCACTGCAGCTACAGCTGCTGCCATCTCACAGACAGGGTTCTGCCCTCCTGGGTCTGGGAGGCCCAGTCCCAGGAAGGCAAAACAAAGCATTTACTCTGAGAGCAGGGTGTTACACCCTCTTCCTTTGGAAATAGGTGTTACAGGCTGGGAGGGGTAGCCTCCCCCAGCCTCTGGAAATGGTTTGAAGGGTGCAGATTGTGCCCTCCCTGCATAAGCCAGTCTACACTGGTTCAGGGACCCCTTGTCTCCTGCTCTGGTGTGACACTGGACAAAGGAAAGGGGAGTGACCACTCCCCTGTCCATCACCACCTTAGGGGTGATGCCCAGAGCTCCTCCAGTGTGTCCCAGACTTTAGCCATCTTGCTTTGCAAAGTCTGGGGGCACTCTGGAGGGCTCTGAGTGGCCAGTGCCAGCAGGTGACGTCAGAGACCTCTCCTGATAGGTCCATACCTGATAAGGTAGACAATCCCCCTCTCAGGGCTATTTAGGGTCTCTTCTGTGGGTTCTCTTCAGATTATGCTTGCAAGTTTCCTTCAGGAATCCTTTGCAACAACTTCAGCATCCTCTGACTTCAGATCAACCGCAGCCTGCTCCAAGAAACACTGTAACTGCAACAAACTATCCTCAAGAGACACTTTTCTTCAGCAACCTCGGCTTTAAGTCAGCAACTGCAACAGTTTCCATGGTGTGCAAGTTCTAAGGACTCCTTGTCTTCATCCTGCACCAGAAGGGCCAAATAAATCTCCTGTGGAGTGACAGAGTCACTCCCCTGCTCCAAGCAGGCAGCTTCCAAGACGACGACTAGTACACTTGAACTCCTCTCACAGTGACAAGCGTGCTCCTAAGGACACAGAGGATGGACATCATCTACAAAGACTGTCCTGAGGTCCTGCTGATGCAATTTGGAGGAGGTAAGACCTTGTTTTACCTGAGAGCGACAGTTCCCCTGTATACTGCATCTTCTTCAACTCCTGAGGCCTCTGTGCACCATTTGCAAAATTCCTATATGCACTGCCTGGCCCAGGTCCCCAGCACTCCATCCTGTGACGCTCAACTCACTGAGTTGTTTTCCGGCCGCATGGGACCTTCTTTTGTTGTGCTGCATCAACTGTGTTTTGCACCTCATTTGTACCCAGATCCTGTGAATTCTGGGGGTGCTGGCTGGCATCCTGAAGGCTCTCTAAAGTGCTGAGAGCCCCCTGTTCCTCCTCACATGGAGTTGAGACCCACAGGTCCCTCCTGGGTCCATCCAGCACCATTTTGACACAAAATGCAATTTTGTCATAGCCAAGGATTGTTGGTGACTTCCAACACAAAATCACATCTGCAACGATCTTCACATCCTGAGACATCTTTTGCATCATGCAGGAACCCGTTGGACTCTTCCTAGGGTGTATTGCTGCAGTCTTCGACTAACCAGGGACTCTTCTTTTGCAACCTTTTCAGGTCTTCAGGTCCAGAAATCCACCATTTGTTCATCATCATCATTTAACTTTATTTCGGTAAGTAAAAACATACCATAAAAGTACAGTACAAACATCATAAATTTTCTGATTTTTTTAAGAATAATAGAACACTAAAAATATAAACATGATAAATATTAAAAAATGATAATAGGGAGTTAAAATCCAAGAAATGATCGAAGTATACGTCTCCTAAATTTGGAATATACCACACAGCAAGGACCCTATTCCCTATGCCCATAAGTGTTCAATAATACAATAGGCGAGTGTCATTACCCTAAAAATTAAATACTAAAATCAGACATCAAAGCATCAATAAATATACATACATAGATCTAAAAGTTAATTACCCAGTCTTGTACTTTAAGATAGCTAATCTAAGGCGCCAGATTGATTCGAGAAATTTTGCCACTGGTAAAACTACCTGGGCAGATAGATCAGATTTTAAAATTCTCTCAACATGAAGATAAGAACTGGCGCCTATAGATTTGCAGAGCGGGATGATCCAAAAAGCTCTTTGTTTGTGATATGCATGACAATAAAAGAGAACGTGTGAAATAGACTCTTCACGTTGGCAGCCCATCGGACAAAGCTTGGATCTATTAATAGGACAATGCCATTTGTACATTAGAGAACACAGAGGGAGGGACCCTATTCTGAATCTGACAAAAAGAGCTCGCCCAAATGGAGATAATGCTATATCCATATAAGGCTCGAATTCGTAATGGCATTTAATTGATAAGTAATTATCAGACATAGACAGCGGGGCAATCTTAGTAAATTGCACGATCTGAGCGTTATGCCAAAAAGCATCCTTCAATAACTGCACAGCATTTTTGGGAATAGAAAGTGGGTCCAACCAATAGGACCCAAAACCTAGATGGGTTAAGGACTCTTTGACATAAGCACACCATTTGGTTTTACTAATAGTGTTACGGCCCACCAGTATAAGAAGCCCACAGCGAAATGGAAAAAGGGCGTCTGTTGTCCAAAGCCGGATCCAATATAATAGAGGCCTTAAAGCGGCAATCTGCGAGATAGAAAAAAGATTTAAATCCATACGGATTGGCAGAGATGGAGTACTAGAAGGGACTTTTAATAATGATTTAAATAATTGATTTTCCGCCCTTGCCAGATCCACCAGGTTGCAATGGCCCCAAAGTTCGGCATCGTATAGTGCCCCCCCCCCCCCCCGGGCTTGAGATTTGTATATTTCGAGGGCGGGGGACATCGCAAAATTGGGGGCTCTAGAGGCAAATCTTACGATGCCACCCACCCTTTGCTTCAGGCACAATAGAGATTTCTGGCGGTGTGCATGCCAAGAATGTGAATCTTCCAATTTAATACCTAAATAGTCAAAAGTGCCCACTCTTTCCAAGGGGGCGCCATCTAGGTATACCGGTCTCTTCATTTTGCACCTATTATCCCCAAAGACCATATATTTAGTTTTTACTGAGTTAATTTCCAACCCATGGTCCTTGCAAAACTCCAAAAATCATAATAGCACTCTGGAAAGGCCCGTGGCAGTTCGCGAGAGGAGCAGGGTGTCGTCTGCAAACAAAAGACAGGGGAACTTCTGGCCACCCAGATTTGGGGTGTCACCATGACAGTCTGAGAGATATAGGATACAGGCATTAATAAACAATAGGAATAGGGTGGGCGCAAGAACGCACTCTTGCCTCACACCTCGCATTGTAGGAAAAGCTGGGGTCAGGTCGCCAGCCGAACCCCAGTGAACTCTGGCATAATTATCAGAATAAAGGTCTTTGATAATATTAATCAAAGAACCCAGAACTCCAATGTTGCTCAAGACCTCCCAAAGCTTGGCACGCGGAACAAGGTCAAACGCAGATTTCAAGTTGACAAAGGCCACAAATAAATGGCCGTTGTCTACGTCTACGGTCTTCTACTTGATGGTAATAAATCGTAAGACCTGATCGATGGTACTGACCTTGTCCCGGAAACCAGCCTGGAGATGGCTTAAAACCTGTTTTTTTGTTATCCAGTATTTTAACCTGGATAACAACTGGAAGGAGAATATTTTTTGCAGGTTGTCTAATGGACTAATCGGTCTATAGTTCCCAGGGAAACTGTTATCTCCTTTTTTATGTATAGGGACAATAATAGCCACCTTCCACGTATCTGGGTAAGATCGAGTTGTCAGAGCAATATTCGATAACCTATTGATGTACCGGGTCCAAACAGGTAAATCTGATTTATACAGGTCCGACGGAACTCTGTCTAAGCCAGGAGCCTTCCCTATTCTTTGAGCATGGATTGCCAACTCAGTTTCCTTTAGGGTAAAGGGCAACACAGGAGAAAAACACAATGAAGAATCAGTAGGAGTGTTGTTCGAGTCGGAAGAGGACCCATAGAGTTCCCAAAAATGAGAAAGCCAAGATTCTGCATCAATATGGCATTCAGGAATAATTGAAAGGGCGGGGTCTCTGTGTGAGACCAAGGTCCAAAAAAGTTTAAGATCACGGGCACTAGCCGCCTCCACCAGACACTCCCACAATTTTTCCTCGTATTTAAGTTCAGATGACTTACAAGTAGAAGCATAGTTCCTTCTTGCATGTATAATGGCATCCCGGTTCTTTTGCTTTAGAGTTTTGGACAAAAGGCTCTTGGCCTCCCGACACTCCTTATCAAACCACTTACGATTAGGCAAGGAACAATTGTTTTGAATTAAGGGAGGTTTAGTAAAGAGCTCATTAAGATCCATGAAAAAAGTCGCATGAGAGGACATAACTTCTGAAGAAGATAAGACAATAGAGTCATCAAAAAGCTGATGGCAAGAAACTAAATCAAGGAGCTTATCTTTGAGCAAGATGGATTTAAAAAACGAGGACCATCTCAGCACGCGCCTATTGCTGGATAATTCCAGCCAGTTATTGGGAGCATTCAAAACGTGAGATGGAGTGTGCCCTAAGAAAAGAGTTGCATTGTATTCAATTTGTAAGGGGGCATGGTCACTGGTGCACCGAGAACCCACCTCTACATTGACTTTAAAATGCCAGACTCGCAGATCAAAAATAACATAATCTAGAGTGCTACTATAGTGGCCTCTGTAGAAGGTGGGTCTAAAATTGTCATTTGAAAATCGGCCATTTCCAAAACGAAGGTCATAAGTTACTACAAGGTCTATTATCTGCATTACCCTAACGGAGGGAGTACATGACACTGGTTGGGTTAAAAGCGGGGGAAGATTCCATGCTTCATCTTCGGCCTGGATAGACTCAGCAAAAGCTAAATCGAATTCATTTTGGGCATTGAGATCACCTGCAATAATAACACAGTATTTAAAATGGAGGTCAAATAAAAATTTGTGCAACAGATGAATGGTACCAGACTGGTGGTTAGAAGGGCCTGGCCTATTATAAATATTAATGCATAACACTGGGATACCTGTGATGGGCCATATTACTACTGCAAGAATATCGTCAGAGTTGACAGTGATTTCCTTTACCCTACCCACCTCAGTCAGCTTGACCCAAGTGCATAAACCCCCAATCGCCCTTCCCCTAGAGGACTGAATCGCCTTTTTAGTAAAACAACAATAACCTTGCCTAAACACACAATCCATAGATACCAGCCACATTCCAGGACAATATTTTCCTTGTTGTAATGCTGCAAACTGACGTGCAAGAGTCGGCATCAGGAGCTGAATTGGAAATCCCATTAGTAATGCAGGGTAAAGCACTCATAGTATTGACACCCGAACCAGATGAAAATCTTGGGAGTAACACTACCCGGGCGTATGAAGCGTTATCTTTGCAAGAATTAGGATGGCGTAGTCAATCCACATCTGATGTATCCCCTGAGGTAACAGGGTCTCGTATGAAAGTACCTTTATTGTTACAAACCAGAGCAGCCCCGTCGCCAAGAAGAGGCAATGATCCAGGGGAGACAGTTGAAACAGAAGCATTCCGAAGAATTGGGTTTACTCTAGATGGACGAAAGGACATCATCTCGTGACCCATAGCAGGCAATCTTTCTCTAAAAAATATGTCAGAGTCAGATCTTAATATCTTACGAGCTTCCATCTGCAAAATCCCCTTAACTAAAGCGGGGCTGGCGAGATGAAGTTTAATAATGTCCCGTCCACCAGGGCCTCGCACACGAGAAGCAAAGACAATATCCGCGTGGATGATGGAGCCACAACCCCTAGTGTGGCGAATCCAATACTACACCTTGTTAATAAGAGAAGAAGTATCTTCCCTCGTATGAAGTGAAAGTCGAGGGACATTACACATGTCAATGCAATTTCGATTGGGTGCATGAATAGTATGGGCCACAGATTGACCCGAATTTAAAGAAAAAGATGGCGAATTTGCTTGAACTGGGGTCAAATGATTGCCATATTGGTGTCTATGGCTAGAGCCTTTGACTGATTCCCGTAGCAATGGGGGTTGTGCTGGTGAAGCCACAGGGACCAATGGCCGAGAAACTTGTGCTATGACTGGATTCGGGATACACTGAGGAGTTAGGTCAGATTTTTTAAGAAGTTTGAGGACCTCAAATAAAAGGCTCTTCAATTCCCCGACTTCATGCTTTAGACTAGATATCAGAGTTAAGACATCATCACTAGGTGGATCAGAAATAGATTTAGAAGGCACAGAAAGCAAAGGCTGTATAGCACTCGCCAATTCTGGTTGGTCCAAAATTGAAAACTGATTTGTGCATGGAATCTCATTGATAATGGAAGCAGAAGGGATTGTATCCAAGTTGTGACCAATGCCAGGCAAAAGTGAAGAATTAGCCAAAACAGTTGAGCTGGGAAAGACAGCAAATGAGGTAAATTTTTCTGAAGCTGTGTATCAGTAGGTTTAATAGAGCCAGTTGTTAAAAACGGAAGTAAGGATCCTGATTTCAGTTTCTTACGGGCGTTGCCCTCTTTTTCCTTAAGGATGGATTCCACTTCCTCAATTAAGTTATCAATTTCTCTGGAAACGCAATTGGAATGCATTTGGATTTAGAGCTTTTAGGTTTGGCTATAGCCAGGTCAGGACTAGAGCGAACCTTGCGTTTCCCCATGACAAATAGGGAATAAAAAAGAAAGAGAGAGAAAAAAAGAGAAACAAAAAAAAAAAAGAAAAAAAAACACTTACTCAGCCCTCCTGGTAGGCACAATGCCAAAAACGAAAAATTAAGGAGTGTGGCCCAGCCCAGCCTCTTCCGGACGCTGACGGACGAAGGACGGGCCTGCCCTTGGCCCGGGCTTCGTCCGGGTGCCGCCCGCGCGCGTCCCGCGACAGCGGGAGCACAAGGTAAATTTAAAGGGCTCCTGCCCCAACGTCACGGCTCCCGGCACCACCAGCGCGCTTCCCGCGACGGCGGGAGCGCAAGGTACATTTAAAGGGCTCCTGCCCCAACGTCACTGCTCCTGGCACAACCAGCGCGCTTCCCCAGCGAGACATCTTTTGCATCATGCAGGGACGTGTTGGACTCTTCCTAGGGTGTATTGCTGCAGTCTTCGACTAACCAGGGACTCTTCTTTTGCAACCTTTTCAGGTCTTCAGGTCCAGAAATCCACCATTTGTTGTTTGAAGACTTGGTTGGTTCTTGCAATTATCCCAATCACGAGGTGTATTGTGTCCTAAGGAAACTTGCAGTACTTTACTCCTACTTTTCTCCTACTTTTCTGGACTCTGGCGTGGGGTAATTTGCTTACCTTTACTGTATTCTTACTCTCCCAGCGATTCTGCACAGACTACACTTGTCTAGGGGAGAATTTGTGATTCGCATTCCACCTTCTTAGTATATGGTTTGTGTTGCCCCTAGACCTATTTTCTCCCATTGCATTCTATAGGATTTCCTACTGTTTGCATTGTTCTATGACTATTTACTTGTCTAATTTTGGTGTCTAGTGTATATATTGTGTATAATACTTACCTCCAGAAGGAGTATTGTCTCTAAGATATTTTTGGTACTATGTCCCCCAAATAAATACCTTTATTTTTGGTAACACTGAGCATTGTCTTTACTTGAGTATGAGTACTGTGTAACTATAAGTGGTATTGCATGAGCTTTGCATGTCTCCTAGTTCAGCCTAAGCTGCTCTGCTATAGTTACCTCTATCAACCTAAGCTGCTTGAATACTACTACATTTCACTAATAAGGGATAACTGGACCTGGTGTAAGGTTTAAGTACCCAAGGTACCCACTATAACCCAAACCAGCCTCCTACATTGGTGGCAGCGGTAAGATAAGTACTTCCAATACCTTTACCACTTTGTTACCTGTGCTTTTCACAAGAAAAGCTTGCCCCAATACTTAGAGCATATATAATTTATACTTAGAAACTATTTTCTAACTTTCTAAAAGTTCTTTAAACTTTGCACAAATTTCACAAAATTCTGAAAAGTTTTCTCTTTTCTCTAAAAAGTTAGCTCTGTTATTCTACTAACTTTTTACTCACTTTCCTAAACTTTTTTCTTTCAATAATATGTCTTCTGTAGAAGCTACCCCTAGAGGTGGGAAAACAACAGATGAAAGTCTTAACTTTAAAAGTTTGAGGGGTCTCTGTATTGAAAGAAGTTTAGGGATTGGGAAGAACCCCAATAAGGAGTTTCTCTTAAATCTTCTCCTCCAAGATGACCAGTGACTCAGCACTGGTCCAGATGAGACGGGGGAAGAGGTAGAGGATGACTCCCACCAGGAGTGCTCAGAGGAGCAAGATGACAATCCTGGGGAGGGTCCTTCCACAGCCCTATCTGTCAATAAGCCCCCTAATATAACTGGTAGTGGGAAGGGTTCACACTCAAGCAGGGCTCCCTTCACCCCTAGAGGCCAGGTCACTAGAGTGGCCCCTGTTAGAGATAGGTCTGCCTCTGCACACTCTCATGTTACCTCTCTTTCAGAGGCTTAACATAATTCTAACCCTGAGGACCAGTAATTAGATAGGAAACTCAGAAAGCTGAGGTTAGAGGAGGCCAGACTGAGGCTAATGCAGCAACAGTTGGCCTTAGACAGGGAATCCCTGGCTGTGCAGAAAGCGAGGCAGGGTTTGGGGTTAGTTCACCATGGTGGCAGCAGCAGTTTGAGGAATACAAATGTTAGAGAACCTTCATTTGATTCTAGGAATCTGCACAAAGTTGTCCATCCTTACAAGGATGGTGATGACATCTACAAGTGGTTGGTGTAGGAGGCTGGACTGGCTTGTAGTGAGTACCAAGGGGTACTTGCACCTTGCACCAGGCCCAGTTATCCCTTATTAGTGTATAGGGTGTCTAGCAGCTTAGGCTGATAGATAATGGTAGCTTAGCAGAGCAGCTTAGGCTGAACTAGGAGACGTGTGAAGCTACTACAGTACCACCTAGTGTCATATGCACAATATCATAAGAAAACACAATACACAGTTATACTAAAAATAAAGGTACTTTATTTTTATGACAATATGCCAAAGTATCTTAGAGTGTACCCTCAGTGAGAGGATAGGAAATATACACAAGATATATATACACAATAGCAAAAATATGCAGTATAGTCTTAGAAAACAGTGCAAACAATGTATAGTTACAATAGGATACAATGGGGAAACATAGGGATAGGGGCAACACAAACCATATACTCCAAAAGTGGAATGCGAACCACGAATGGACCCCAAACCTATGTGACCTTGTAGAGGGTCGCTGGGACTATTAGAAAATAGTGAGAGTTAGAAAAATAACCCTCCCCAAGACCCTGTAAAGTGAGTGCAAAGTGCACTAAAGTTCCCCTAAGGACAAAGAAGTCGTGTTAGAGGAATAATGCAGGAAAGACACAAACCAGCAATGCAACAACTGTGGATTTCCAATCTAGGGTACCTGTGGAACAAGGGGACCAAGTCCAAAAGTCACAAGCAAGTCGGAGATGGGCAGATGCCCAGGAAATGCCAGCTGCCGGTGCAAAGAAGCTTCTACTGGACAGAAGAAGCTGAGGTTTCTGCAGGAACGAAAATGGCTAGAGACTTCCCCTTTGGTGGACGGATCCCTCTCGCCTTGGAGAGTCGTGCAGAAGTGTTTTCCAGCCGAAAGGACGCCAACAAGCCTTGCTAGTCGCAAATCGTGCGTTTGGCGTTTTTGGACGCTGCTGGGGCCCAGGAGGGACCAGGAGGTCGCAAATTGGACCTGAAGAGAGAGGGGACGTCGAGCAAGACAAAGAGCCCTCACTAAAGCAGGTAGCACCCGGAGAAGTGCCAGAAACAGGCACTACGAGGATGCGTGAAATGGTGCTCGCCGAAGTTGCACAAAGGAGTCCCACGTCGCCGGAGACCAACTTAGAAAGTCGTGCAATGCAGGTTAGAGTGCCGTGGACCCAGGCTTGGCTGTGTACAAAGGATTTCCGCCGGAAGTGCACAGGGGCCGGAGTAGCTGCAAATTCGCGGTTCCCAGCAATGCAGCCCAGCGAGGTGAGGCAAGGACTTACCTCCACCAAACTTGGACTGAAGAGTCACTAGACTGTGGGGGTCACTTGGACAGAGTCGCTGGATTCGAGGGACCTCGCTCGTCGTGCTGAGAGGAGACCCAAGGGACCGGTAATGCAGCTTTTTGGTGCCTGCGGTTGCAGGGGGAAGATTCCGTCGACCCACGGGAGATTTCTTCGGAGCTTCTGGTGCAGAGAGGAGGCAGACTACCCCCACAGCATGCACAAGCAGGAAAACAGTCGAGAAGGCGGCAGGATCAGCGTTACAGAGTTGCAGTAGTCGTCTTTGCTACTATGTTGCAGGTTTGCAGGCTTCCAGCGCGGTCAGCAGTCGATTCCTTATCAGAAGGTGAAGAGAGAGATGCAGAGGAACTCGGATGAGCTCTTGCATTCGTTATCTGAAGTTTCCCCAGAGACAGAGACCCTAAATAGCCAGAAAAGAGGGTTTGGCTACCTAGGAGAGAGGATAGGCTACTAACACCTGAAGGAGCCTATCAGCAGGAGTCTCTGACGTCACCTGGTGGCACTGGCCACTCAGAGCAGTCCAGTGTGCCAGCAGCACCTCTGTTTCCAAGATGGCAGAGGTCTGGAGCACACTGGAGGAGCTCTGGACACCTCCCAGGGGAGGTGCAGGTCAGGGGAGTGGTCACTCCCCTTTCCTTTGTCCAGTTTCGCGCCAGAGCAGGGGCTAAGGGGTCCCTGAACCGGTGTAGACTGGCTTATGCAGAATTGGGCACATCTGTGCCCATCAAAGCATTTCCAGAGGCTGGGGGAGGCTACTCCTCCCCTGCCTTCACACCATTTTCCAAAGGGAGAGGGTGTCACACCCTCTCTCAGAGGAAGTTCTTTGTTCTGCCATCCTGGGCCAGGCCTGGCTGGACCCCAGGAGGGCAGATGCCTGTCTGAGGGGTTGGCAGCAGCAGCAGCTGCAGTGAAACCCCAGGAAGGGCAGTTTGGCAGTACCAGGGTCTGTGCTACAGACCACTGGGATCATGGAATTGTGCCAACAATGCCAGGATGGCATAGAGGGGGCAATTCCATAATCATAGACATGTTACATGGCCATATTCGGAGTTACCATTGTGAAGCTACATATAGGTAGTGACCTATATGTAGTGCACGCCTGTAATGGTGTCCCCGCACTCACAAAGTTCAGGGAATTGGCTCTGAACAATGTGGGGGCACCTTGGCTAGTGCCAGGGTGCCCTCACACTAAGTAACTTTGCACCTAACCTTTACCAGGTAAAGGTTAGACATATAGGTGACTTATAAGTTACTTAAGTGCAGTGTAAAATGGCTGTGAAATAACGTGTACGTTATTTCACTTAGGCTGCAGTGGCAGGCCTGTGTAAGAATTGTCAGAGCTCCCTATGGGTGGCAAAAGAAATGCTGCAGCCCATAGGGATCTCCTGGAACCCCAATACCCTGGGTACCTCAGTACCATATACTAGGGAATTATAAGGGTGTTCCAGTAATCCAATGTAAATTGGTAAAAATGGTCACTAGCCTGTTAGTGACAATTTGGAAAGAAATGAGAGAGCATAACCACTGAGGTTCTGATTAGCAGAGCCTCAGTGAGACAGTTAGTCACTACACAGGTAACACATTCAGGCACACTTATGAGCACTGGGGCCCTGGGTTACCAGGGTCCCAGTGACACATACAACTAAAACAACATATATACAGTGAAAAATGGGGGTAACATGCCAGGCAAGATGGTACTTTCCTACAGTTGGCTGCACTTGAGAGGGCCTGTAAAGTTCGGAGGGCCCTCATGTACAGTGGGCTGCTATCCTTTGGTTATCCTTCTCTGGCAAAGGGAGAGACAGACTAATTATTGTCAGAGAGGATGATGCAGATAACTACCAAATTCTTAAGGAATCACTCTTGGCTGGTATGGGCCTAACCACTGAACAGTACAGACTTAAGTTCAGAGAGACCATAAATGAGTCGTAACAGCACTGGACAAACTTCGTAGACTGTTCTGTGAAGGCCCTAGAAGGTTGGTTACGTGGCAGTAAGGTGACTGATTATGAAAGCATATATAACTTGATTCTGAGAGAGCATATCTTGAATAATTGTGTGTCTGACTTGTTGCATCAATATCTTGTGGACTCTGATCTGACTTTTCCCCAAGAATTGGGAAAGAAGGCAGACAAATGGGTCAGAACAAGGGTGAGCAGAGAAGCTCATACGGGGGTGACAAGAATGGCAAGAAAAGGGATGTTAAGTCACATGATAAGGGTGGGGACAAAGATAAATAATCATTAGAGTTTTCATCAGGCCCACACAAATCCTCTGGGGGTGGTGGGTCCAAATCCTCTTATCACAAAGATAGGAAACCTTGGTGTTATATGTGTAGAGCCAAAGGCCATTGGGCAACTAACAGTCATAGTCCAAAGAAAAACACCAAACCTCCCACCATCACAACCCCAACTGCAACCACTAGTGCCCCTAGTAATAGCAGTGGTGATGGGAAGAACACTACTAATAGCCAGTTAAAGGGTGTAGCTGGGCTCACCATTGGTAATGTAGTTGGGGTTGGTCTAGTTAGGGAGATCACTGAGGCTGTTTTAGTCTCTGATGGTGGCATTGACCTAAGCACTTTAGTTGATTGACCCCTTAATATGGATAAGTACAAATAACTACCCCTGATTAATGGTGTTCAGATTGAGGCCTAGAGGGACAGAGGTGCCAGTGTCACCATGGTGATGGAAAAACTGGTTGCTCCTTAGCAACACCTACTTGGTCACCAGTACAAAGTGACAGACGCCCATAGCAACACTGTAAGCCACCCCTTGACTGTTGTGAATCTCAGCTGGGGGGGGGAGGTTACTGGTCCAAAGAAAGTTGTACTAGCCACTGAGTTACCTGTAGAATGTCTGCTAGGCAATTATTTGGAGACTTCAGCTTGGGCTGAAGTGGAGTTGGAGGCCCATGCAGCAATGCTGGACATTCCTGGGCACATCTTCGCTCTTACTAGGGCTCAATCCAAGAAGCAAAGAGGACAGGGGAATTTGGATCCTGGAACATTGGACCAAGTGCTCCCAAAATCTAGGGGTGGGAAGGGTAAACCATTGTCCACTATCCCTCCCTCCACAGACGATTCCCCTTTTGAGAAAGAGGAATTCTCTCCTTGTGCAGAACCTACACCAGAGGAGCTGGGAGCTGATACAGCTGAGCTTTTGGGTGCAGGGGGGCCTGCCAGGGAAGAGCTGAGTGTGGGACAGCAAACCTGTCCCACATTGGAGGGCCTCAGACAGAAAGCTGTCAAGCAGCAAAATGGTGATTTCACTGACACACACAGAGTTTTCTGGGAAAATAATGTCCTTTATACTGAAGCAAGGGACCTTAACCTGGTACCACCAGTAGACTGGTCATCCCCCTTCAGTACAGGGAATCCCTCCTAACTCTGGCTCATGACATCCCATTAGCTGGGCATTTTGGCCAGAGTAATACATGGGACAGACTTGTTCCACATTTTCACTGGCCCCACATGTCAGAAGACACAAAGGAGCTTTGTCGCTCCTGTGTCACCTGCCAAGCCAGTGGCAGCATAAGCTGCTAGAACACTATTAATCCACTAATAAGAAATAACTGGACCTGGCACAAGGTGTAAGTACCACAAGGTACCCACTATAAGCCAGGCCAGCCTCCTACATTGCTGGCAGCGGTGGGATAAGTACTTGTAACTGCTTTACCACTGTGTCATTGGTGTGTTTCATAAGAAAAACATATACCAAGTACTTCAGAATATACACAGTGACCTAAACAGTTGAACTTTACTTCTCTAAAACTTTCTAAAAAGTTTCTGAAAAGTTTCTGAAAACTTTTAAAAGTTTTCAAAAGTTTTTCTCTGTTCTTTAAAAAGTTCTGAAAACGTTTTTGTCTCTCTGTCCTAAACCTTTTCTATCATGTCTACAGTAGAGCTTACTCCCACAGTTGTCCAGGCAACATATGGGATCTAAACTTAAAAAATGTTTGAGGGGTCTCTGCATAGAAAGAGGTTTAGCAATTAGTAAGAATCCTACAAAAGATCTCCTCAGCCTTCTCCTAGAAAGTGACCAGAACCAGTCTGGCCCATCCCAGGATCAGGAGGTACAGGAGGGGGGTACCCAGTCAGGCTCAGATGAGTCCCCTGAGGTTGCTGGGGAGGGTTCTTACAAGGACCTGTCAGCTAGTAGGCCACCTAGTGGCACTGGTAGTGGGAGTTGGTCACACACTAGTAGGGCACCTTTCTCTCCTAAAAGCCAGGTTCTAGGGTCCAGCCAGTTAGGGACAGGTCCAACTCTGCCAATTCCAACATTACTTCTGTGTCTCACAATTCCCAAGCCTCCCACCCTGAGGATAACTTAATGGAAATGGAACTCAGAAAGCTGAGGTTGGAAGAGGCCAGGCTGAAGCTTAAACAGCAGCAGCTGGCCTTAGACAGGGAATCTCTGGATGTGGAGAGGGAAAGGCAGAGGTTGGGGTTAGTTCCCCATGGTGGCAGCAGTAGTGTTTTTGATAGCAATCCTGTGAGAGAGCTAGATTCCAGAAACCTGCATAAGATAGTCCCCCCTTACAAGGAGGGGGATGACAGTAACAAGTAGTTTGCTGCACTTGAGAGGGCCTGTATGGTACAGTTGGTCCCTCAAAGGCAGCAGGCTGCTATCTTGTGGCTATCTTTCACTGGCAAGCGTAGGGACAGGCTCCTTAATATCTGAGAAAGTGATGCTAACAATTACAAAGTTTTTAACGATGCACTCTTTTGTATGGATTTGGCTTAACCACTGAACAATACAGGATTAAGTTCAGAGACACCAGAAAAGAGTCCTCTCAAGACTGGACAGACTTTGTAGACTGTTCAGTTAAGGCCTTGGAGGGTTGGTTACATGGTGGTAAGGTGACTGACTATGAAAGCCTGTATAATCTAATCCTGAGAGAGCAGATTCTGAATAATTATGTGTCTGATTTGTTGCACCAGTACTTGGTAGACTCAGATCTGACCTCTCCCCAAGAATGGGGAAAGAAGGCAGACAAATGGGTCAGAACAAGAGTGCACAGAAAAGTTCATACAGGGGGTGACAAGGATGGCAAGAAGAAGGGTGGTAAGTCTTCTGACAAGGGTGGGGACTAAGATAAAAAACACCCTGAGTCTTCATCAGGGCCACAAAAATCCTCTGGGGGTGGTGGGTCCAAACCCTCTTCTCACAATCAGAAAAGGCCATGGTGCTATTTATGTAAAGGAAAAGGCCATTGGGCAAGTGATGCCACTTGTCCAAAGAAAGGCACCAATGCTCCCACTACCACAACCCCAACTGCAACCTCTAGTGCCCCTAGTAATAGCAGTGGTGGTGGGAAGTCTACTACAAATAGCCAATCCAAGGGTGCAGCTGGGCTCACTAATGGCAGTGTAGTTGGGGTTGGTCTTGTTAGGGAGACCACAAAGGCTGTTTTAGTCTCTGATGGTGGCATTGACTTTGCCACCTTGGTTGCTTGTCCCCTTAATATGGGTAAATACAAGCAACTACCCCTAATTAATGGTGTTGAAGTCGAGGCCTACAGGGACACAGGAGCCAGTGTAACTATGGTTATAGAGAAACTGGTTCACCCTGATCAACACCTACTTGGTCAGTAGTACCAAGTGACTGATGCTCACAATAACACACTTGGCCACCCCATGGCTGTTGTGAATCTCAACTGGAGGGGGGGGGGGGTTTACTGGTCCAAAGAAAGTTGTGGTAGCCACTGAATTACCTGTAGATTGCTTATTAGGCAATGATTTGGAGACATCAGCTTGTGCTGAAGTGGAGTTGGAGGCTCATGCAGCAATGCTGGGCATTCCTGGGCATATTTTTGCTTTGACAAGGGCTCAGGCCAAAAAGCAAAAAGGACAGGGAAACTTGGATCCTGGAACAATGGACTAAGTGCTCCCAAAAGCTAGGGGTAGGAAGGGTAAATCCTTGCCCACTATCCCTCCCTCACCAGAAGATTCCCCTTTTGAGGAAGAGGAATCCTCTCCCTCTGCAGAACCTACACCAGATGAGCTGGCAGCAGACACTGCTGAGCTTTTGGTTGCAGGGGGCCTGCTATGGAAGAGCTGAGTGTGGCACAGCAGACCTGTCCCACACTAGGAGGTTTAAGACAGCAAGCTGTCAAACAGCAGAATGGGGATGTCAGTGATAACCATAAGGTGTATTGGGAAGAGAACCTCCTGTATACTGTGTCAAGGGACCCTAAACCTGGAGCTGCCAGGCGATTGGTCATCCCTTTGCAATACAGAGAGTTTCTTCTTACCTTGGCACATGACATTCCTTTGGATGGGTATTTGGGCCAAAGTAAAACTTGGGACAGACGTGTTCCCCTGTTTCACTGGCCTCATATGTCAGAGGACACCAAAGAGTTTTGTCGCTCTTGTGTGACCTGCCAAACCAGTGGCAAGAATGGTGGCACTCCAAAGGCCCCCTTAATTCCACTTCCTGTGGTTGGGGTGCCCTTTGAAAGGGTAGAGGTTGACATAGTTGACCCCCTTGACCCTCCAACATCTTCAGGCAATAGGTTTATCCTAGTGGTAGTGGACCATGCCACTAGGTATCCTGAAGCTATCCCCTTAAGGACCACTACAGCTCTTGCAGTGGCAAAGGCCCTCCTGGGAATCTTTTCCAGGGTGGGTTTCCCTAAGGAAGTTGTGTCAGATAGAGGTAGTAACTTCATGTCTGCATACCTAAAAGCAATGTGGAAGGAGTGTGATGTAACATACAAGTTCACCACTCCTTATCATCCACAAACAAACGGTCTGGTTGAGAGGTTTAATAAAACTCTCAAAAGTATGATAATGGGACACTCTGAAAAACTCAGAAGGAGATGGGATGTCTTGTTACCTTGCCTCCTTTTTTCGAAAAGGAGTGGGCTTTAGCCCCTTTGAACTCCTCTTTGGGCACCCTGTAAGAGGTCCCCTTGCACTTGTTAAGGAGGGTTGGGAACAACCTTTAAAAGCTCCTAAACAAGACATTGTAGATTATGTGCTTGACCTAAGATCAAGAATGGCTGAGTACATGAAAAAGGCCAGTAGAAACCTTCAGGCCAGCAAGGAGCTGCAAAAGCAATGGCATGACCAGAAGGCTGTCCTGACCCAGTACCACCCAGGACAGAAGCTGTGGGTATTGGAGCCTGTGGCCCCAAGAGCACTCCAGGACAAATGGAGTGGACCCCATCTAATTGTTGAGAAGAAGGGTGAGGTCACCTACTTGGTAGACCTGGGCACTACCAGGAGTCCCCTTAGGGTGCTCCATGTCAACCGCCTAAAACCCTACTAGGACAGGGCTGATCTCACCCTGCTCATGGCAACTGATGAGGGACAGGAAGAAGAGAGTGACCCTTTCCATAATCTCTTCTCCACCACTGAAGCTGATGGCTTAGTGGAGGGAATAGTACTGGCAGATTGTCTTACTGCTGAGCAGAAAGATAACTGTATATATCTCTTAAGTCAGTTTTATGAACTCTTCTCACTGATACCAGGTACCACTACTTGGTGTGAGCATACAATCAATACTTTAGATAGTTTACCTGTCAAAAGTAAGATTTATAGGCAGCCTGACCATGTCAGGGACTGCATTAAACAAGAGGTTCAGAAAAAGTTAGACTTAGGAGTGATTGAACCTTCCGAAAGCACATGGGCTAGCCCAGTGGTGCTTGTCCCAAAACCCCACAGTAAGGATGGTAAAAAAGAAATGAGGTTTTGTGTTGACTATAGAGGGTTCAACCAAGTAACCAAGACAGATGCTTACCATATACCCAGGGCAGATGAGCTGAATGATACATTGGCTTCTGCCAAGTAGCTGAGCACTTTTGATTTAACTGCAGGGTATTGGCAGATTAAATTATCAGAAGATGCTAAACCCAAAACTGCATTTTCAACCATAGGAAGGCATTATCAATCACTGTAATGCCCTTTGGTCTGAAAAATGCACCTGCCACGTTTCAAAGGTTGGTGAATACAGTCCTGCAAGACTTGGAAGTTTTTAGTGCAACATATCTGGATGATATAGCTGTCTTTAGCTCCACCTGGGATGATCACCTGGTCCACCTGTGGAATGTTTTAGAGGCCGTGCAAAAGGCAGGCCTCACTATCAAGGCCTCAAAGTGCCAGATAGGGCAGGGGAAAGTGGTTTATCTGGGCCACCTGGTAGGTGGGGAACAGATTGCACCACTGCAGGGGAAAATCCAGACCATTATGGAATGGGCTCCCCCTACAACTCAAACCCAGGTGAGAGCCTTTCTAGGCCTCACAGGATACTATAGGAGGCTTATTAAGAATGATGGCTCATTTGCAGCTCCTCGTAATGACCTCACTAGTAAAAAGATGCCTAAAAAGGTATTGTGGACAGGTAGCTGTCAAAAAGCTTTTGATGAGCTCAAACAGACCATGTGCTCTGCACCTTTCCTAAAAAGCCCTGGCTACTCCCAAAAATTCATAGTCCAGACTGATGCTTCTGAATTAGGGGTTGGGGCAGTGCTATCGCAGCTTAATACTGAGGGCCAGGATCAACCTGTTGCTTTCGTCAGCAGGAGGTTGACCCCTAGAGAAAAGATTTGGTCTGCCATAGAGAGGGAGTCCTTTGCTGTGGTCTGGGCACTGATAAAGTTTGATGAGCTCAAACAGGCCATGTGCTCTGCACCTGTCCTAAAAAGCCCTGGCTACTCCAAACAATTCATAGTCCAGACTGATGCTTCTGAATTAGGGGTTGGGGCAGTGCTATCGCAGCTTAATACTGAGGGCCAGGATCAACCTGTTGCTTTTATCAGCAGGAGGTTGACCCCTAGAGAAAAGCTTTGGTCTGCCATAGAGAGAGAGGCCTTTGCTGTGGTCTGGGCACTGAAAAATTTGGGACCATGCCTGTTTGGTACTCACTTTATTGTTCAGACAGACCACAAACCTCTACTTTGGCTAAAACAAATGAAAGGTGAAAACCCTAAATTGTTGAGGTGGTCCATATCCCTACAGGGAATGGACTATACAGTGGAACATAGACCACTCCAATGCAGATGGACTCTCCAGATATTTCCACTTAGAAAATAAAGACTCATCTGGGCAAGGTTAGCCTTATTGTCCCTCATTTGGGGGCGGGAGTTGTGTAGGAAAGTACCATCTTGCCTGGCATGTGACCCCCATTTTTACTTATATGTATGTTTGTTTTTGCATGTGTCACTGGGATCCTGCTAGCCAAGACCCCAGTGCTTATAAAGTTGGCCCTGTATGTGTTCCATGTGTGGTGCCTAACTGTATCACTGAGGCTCTGCTAACCAGAACCTCAGTGTTTATGCTCTCTCTGCTTTTAAAATTGTCACTGCAGGCTGGTGACTAATTTTACCAATTCTCATTGGCACACTGGAGCACCCTTATAATTCCCTAGTATATGGTACCCAGGTACCCAGGGTATTGGTGTTCCAGGAGATCCCAATGGGCTGCAGCATTTCTTTTGCCACCCATAGGGAGCTCAGATAATTCTTACAAAGGACAGCCACTGCAGCCTGAGTGAAATAACGTCCACGTTATTTCACAGCCATTACACTGCACTTAAGTGATTTATAAGTCATCTATATGTCTAACCCTCACTTAGTGAAGGTTAGGTGCAAAGTTACTTAGTGTGTGGGCACCCTGGCACTAGCCAAGGTGCCCCCACATTGTTCAGGGCAATTTCCCCGGACTTTGTGAGTGCGGGGACACCATTACACACGTGCACTATTTATAGGTCACTACCTATATGTAGCGTCACAATGGTAACTCCGAACATGGCCACGCAACATGTCTAGGATCATGGAATTGTCACCCCAATACCATTTTGGTATTGGGGGGACAATTCCATGCATCCTTGGGTCTCCAGCATAGAGCCTGGGTACTGCCAAACTAACTCTCTGGGGTTTTCTCTTCAGCTACCGCTGCTGCCAACCCTCAGACAGGTTTCTGCCCGCCTGGGCAGCCCAGTCACAGGAAGGAAGAACAAAGGATTTCCTCTGAGAGAGGGTGTTACACCCTCTCCTTTTGGAAATAGGTGTTAAGGGCCTGCGAGGAGTAGCCTCTCATGGCCTCTGGAAATGCTTTGAAGGGCAGTTATAGTGCCCTTCTTGCATAAGCCAGTCTACACCGGTTCAGGGATCCCTGACTCCCCTGCCGGTCACTCCCCTGACCAGCACCTCCCCAGGGGAGGTGCCCAGAGCTCCTCCAGTGTGTCCCAGACCTCTGCCATCTTGAATGCAGAGGTGTGAGGGCACAATGGAGACCTCTGAGTAGCCAGTGCCAGCAGGTAACGTCAGAGACACCTCCTGATTGGTGCTTACCTCTCTCTGTAGCCAATCCTCCTCTGAGGGTTATTTAGGGTCTCTCCTGTGGGTTTCTCTTCGGATAACGATTGCGAGAGCTCACCAGAGTTCCTCTGCATCTCCTTCTTCGACTTCTGCCAAGGATCGACCGCTGACTGCTCCAGGACGCCAGCAAAACAGCAACAAAGTAGCAAGAAGACTACCAGCAACATTGTAGTGCCTAATCCTTCCGGCTTTCTCAACTGTTTCCTGGTGGTGCATGCTCTGAGGGCTGTCTGCCTTCACCCTGCACTGGAAGCCGAGAAGAAATTACTTTAGTTTATGCCAAAAGTATCTCAAAGGATATACTACCTTAGGAGGTAAGTAAAATACACAAAATATACACACAGACTAAAATCAGGTAAGTAAAACACTTAGGGCCAGATGTAGGAAGGCTTTTGCGCCTCGCAAACGGCGAAAAATGCCGTTTGCGAGGCGCAAAAGCCCTTACGCGATGCAGAATCACATTTTGCGAGTCGGTGCTGACTCGCAAAATGTGATTCCGACTCGCAAATAGGAAGGGGTGTTCCCTTCCTATTTGCGACCGCATCGCGATGTAGAGTTGCTTTGCGATCGCGAAAGCGGTCGCAAACCAACTCGCAGTTACCATCCACTTGAAGTGGATGGTAACTCATTCGCAAAAGGGAAGGGGTCCCCATGGGACCGCTTCCCCTTTGTGAATGCAAAAAAAAATATTTTTCAGAGCAGGCAGTGGTCCAATAGACCACTTCCTACTCTGAAAAAACCGAAACTAAATGGTTTCAGTATTTTTTCTTTTTGCAGCTCGTTTTCCTTTAAGGAAAACGGGCTGCAAAAAGAAAAAAAAACTGCTTTATTTAAAAGCAGCCACAGACATGGTGGTCTGCTGTCTCCAGCAGGCCACCATCCCTGTGAGTGCCTAGACTCGCTATGGGGTCGCAAAATGCGACCCACCTCATGAATATTGATGAGGTGGGTCTTTGCGACCCCATGGCGTGTCGCAGAAGCTGTCTGAGACACCTTTCTGCATAACATTTTGCGAGGTGCAAATTGCGAGTCGCTAGTACTCGCAATTTGCACCTCGCAAAATGTTTTCTTCCTACATCTGGCCCTTAGAAAAGTAGTGCAAACACTGTAGAACACAATAGAATGCAATAGGAGACAATAGGCCTAGGGGCAAACACAAACCATATACTCCAAAAGTGGAATGCAAACCATGAATGGACCCCAGACCTAGTGTGGTGTGTAGAGAGTCGCTGGGAGTGTAAGAAAACACTAGGGTGTCCAAGATACCCCACCCTAAGACCCTGAAAAGTAGGAGTAAAGTTACCCTACTACCCCAGAAAGACAATAAAGTTGAGATAGCTTCTTCCACCCGGAGGCAGCCCTTATGCTCCTTCATCTGGGGTTTAGTGGGATCCTGCCTCCCCTGGACACTTGCATGACTCTTGGACTTGGTCCCCTTCCTTTGCAGGTCCTCAGGCCCAGGAATCCATCTTCGGTGCTTTGCAATCAGTTGTGGCCTTTGCAGAATCTCCTTTCACAACTTTAGTGTGTTTCTGGGGAAGTAGGGTAACTTTACTCCTTCTTTTCAGGGTCTTGGTGTGGGGTATCTTGGACACCCTTATTGTTTTCTTACACTTCCAGCGACCCTCTACACACTACACTAGGCCTGGGGTCCCTTTGTGGTTTGCATTCCACATTTAGAGTGTATGGTTTGTGTTGCCCCTAGGCCTATTCTCTCCTATTGTATTCTACAGTGTTTGCACTACTTTTCTAACTGTTTGCTTACCTGATTTTGGTTTGTGTGCATATTTTGTGTATTTTACTTACCTTCTAAGGGAGTATATCCTCTGAGATATTTTTGGCACATTGTCACTAAAATAAAGTACCTTAATTTTAGTAACTCTGAGTATTGTGTTTCTTATATTATAGTGCTACATGATGTAAGTGGTATAGTAGGAGCTTTGCATGTCTCCTAGTTCATCCTAAGCTGCTCTGCTATAGCTACCTCTATCAGCCCAAGCTGCTAGAACACTACTAATCTACTAATAAGGGATAACTGGACCTGGCACAAGATGTAAGTACCATCAGGTACCTACTATAAGCCAGGCCAGCCTCCTACATTGGTGGTGCAGCAGTGGGATAAGTACTTGGAACCACTTTTACCGCTTTGTCAATGGTGCTTTTCATAAGAAAAACATATGCCAAATACTTCAGAATACAAACAGTTAACCTAAACAGTTTAACTTTCTTTCTTTGAACTTTCTAAAAGGTTTAGAAAAGTTTTCAAAAGTTTTAGAAAAGTTTAAAGAAGTTTTTAAAAGTTTTTCTCTTTTCTCTAGAAGTTTCTAAACGTTTTTCTCTCTGTCCTAAACCCTTTCTAACAATCGTGTCTGCAGTAGAACTTACTCCCACAGTTGGTCAGGCAACCTATGGTAGCTTAAACTTTAAAAGTTTGAGGGGTCTCTGCATTGAAAGAGGTTTAAGTATTGGTAAGAATCCTACAAAAGATCTTCTCCTTAGCCTTCTCCTGGAAAGTGACCAGAACCAGTCTGGCCCATCCCAGGATCAGGAGGTAGAGGAGGGGTGTACCCAGACAGACTCAGAGGAGTCCCCTGAGGATGCTGGGGAGGGTTCTTCCAAAGACCTGCCAACTAACAGGCCATCTAGTGACACTGGTAGTGGGAGGGGGGTCACACACTAGTAGGGCACCTTTCACCAGGTTACTAGAGTCCAGCCAGTTAGGGACAGGTCTCACTCTGCCAATTCCCACATTTCTTCTGTGTCTTACAATTCCCAAGCCTCCTACCCTGAGGATAACTTAATGGAAAGGGAACTCAGAAAGCTGAGGTTGGAAGAGGCCAGGCTGAAGCTAAAACAGCAGCAGTTGGCCTTAGACAGGGAATCTCTAGATGTAGAGAGGGAAAGGCAGAGGATGGGGTTAGTTCACCATGGTGGCAGCAGCAGTGTTTTCGATAGCAATCCTGTGAGAGAACAAGATTCCAGAAACCTGCATAAGATAGTCCCCCCTTACAAGGAGGGGGATGACATTAACAAGTGGTTTGCTGCACTTGAGAGGGCCTGTCTGGTACAGTTGGTCCCTCAAAGGCAGTGGGCTGTTATCTTGTGGCTATCTTTCACTGGTAAGAGTAGGGATAGACTCCTTACTGTCACAGAAAGTGATGCTAATAACTACAAGGTTTTGAAAGATGCACTCTTGGAGGGATTTGAGTTAACCACTGAACAATATAGGATTAAGTTCAGAGACACCAGAAAAGAGTCCTCTCAAGACTGGACAGACTTTGTAGGCTGTTCAGTGAAGGCCTTGGAGGGTTGGTTACATGGCAGTAAGGTGACTGACTATGAAAGCCTGTACAATGTAATCCTGAGAGAGCATATTTTGAACAATTATGTGTCTGGTTTGTTGCACCAGTACTTGAACTGAAAAGTTCACAAAGGGGGTGACAAGGATGGCAAGGACAAGGATGGTAACTGACAAGGGTGGGGACAAAGATAAAAAAACATTCTGAGTCTTCATCAGGCCCACAAAAATACTCTGGGTGTGGTGGGTCCAAATCCTTTTCCCACGATCAGAAAAAGCCATGATGTAATTTATGTAAAGTAAAATGCCATTGGGCAAGTGATTCCACTTGTCCAAATAAAAACACCAAGGCTCCCACTACCACAACCCCAACTGCAACCTCTAGTGCCCCTAGTAATAGCAGTGGTGGTGGGAAGTCTACTACAAATAGCCAATCAAGGGAGTAGCTGGGCTCACCATTGGTAGTGTAGTTGGGGTTGGTCTTGTTAGGGAGACCAGAGGCTGTTTTAGTCTCTGATGGTGGCATTGACTTTGCCACCTTGGTTGCTTGTCCCCTTAATATGGGTAAGTACAAGCAACTTCCCCAAATAAATGGTGTTGAGGTTGAGGCCTACAGGGACACAGGAGCCAGTGTAACTATGGTTATAGAGAAACTGGTTCACCCTGATCGACACCTACTTGGTCAGCAAGTTACTGATGCTCACAATAACACACTTAGCCACCTCAACTGGGGGGGGGGGTTACTGGTCCAAAGAAAGTTGTGGTAGCCACTGAATTACCTGTAGTTTGCTTATTAGCCAATGATTTGGAGACATCAGCTTGGGCTGAAGTGGAGTTGGAGGCTCATGCAGCAATGCTGGGCATTCCTGGGTATATTTTTGCTTTGACAAGGGATCAGGCCAAAAAGCAAAAAGGAAAGGGAGACTTGGATGCTGGAACAATGGACCAAGTGCTCCCAAAAGCTAGGGGTAATAAGGGTAAATCCCTGCCCACTATCCCTCCCTCTCCAGAAGATTTCCCTTTTGAGGAAGAGGAATCCTCTCCCTCTGCAGAACCTACACCAGATGAGCTGGCAGCAGACACTGCTGAGCTTTTGGGTGCAGGGGGCCTGCTAGGGAAGAGCCGAGTGTGGCACAACAAACCTGTCCCACACTAGAGGTTTTGAGACAGCAAGCTGTCAAACAGCAGAATGGGGATGTCAGTGATAGCCATAAGGTGTATTGGGAAGACACCCTCCTGTGTACTGAGTCAAGGGACCCTAAACCAGGAGCTGCCAGGAGATTGGTCATCCCTTTGCAGTATAGCGAGTTTCTTCTAACCTTGGCACATGACATTCCTTTGGCTGGGCATTTGGGCCAGAGTAAAACTTGGGACAGGCTTGTTCCCCTGTTTCACTGGCCACATATGTCAGAGGACACTAAAGAGTTTTGTTGCTCTTGTATGACCTGCCAAGCCAGTGGCAAGACTGGTGGCACACCTAAGGCCCCCTTAATTCCACTTCCTGTGGCTGGGGTGCCCTTTGAAAGGGTAGGTGTTGACATAGTTGGCCCCCTTGACTCTCCAACAGCTTCAGGCAACAGGTTTATCCTTTTGGTAGTGGACCATGCCACTAGGTACCCTGAAGCAGTTCCTTTAGGGACCACTGCAGCTCCTGCAGTGGTAAAGGCTCTCCTGGGAATATTTTCCAGGATGGGCTTCCCTAAGGAAGTGGTGACAGACAGAGGTGGTAACTTCAGGTCTGCATACCTCAAGGCTATGTGAAAGGAGTGTGGTGTAACTTACAAGTTCACAACTCCTTACCATCCACAAAAAAAATGGCCTGGTTGAGAGGTTTAATAAAACTCTCAGAGGTATAGTTATGGGACTCCCTGAAAAACTCAGAAGGAGAAGGGATGTCCTGTTACCATCCCTCCTTTTTGCTTACAAAGAGGTACCCAAGAAAGGAGTGGGCTTTAGCTCTTTGAACTCCTCATTGGGCACCCTGTGAGAGGTCCCCTTGCACTTGTGAAGGAGGGTTGGGAACAACCTTTAAAAGCTCCTAAACAAGACATTGTGAACTATGTACTTGGCCTAAGATCAAGAATGGCTCAGTACATGAAAAACGCCAGTGAAAACCTTCAGGTCAGCTAAGAGCTGCAAAAGCAATGGCATGACCAGAAGGCTGTCCTGCCCAGTACCACCCAGGACAGAAGGTGTGGGTATTGGAGCCTGTGGCCCCAAGAGCACTCCAGGACAAATGGAGTGGACCCCATGTCATTGTTGAGAAAAAGGGTGAGGTTACCTATTTGGTAGACCTAGGCACTGCCAGGAATTCCCTTAGGGTGCTCCATGTCAACCGCCTAAAACCCTACTATGACAGTACTGATTTAACCCTGCTCATGGCAACTGATGAGGGACAGGAAGAAGAGAGTGACCCTCTCCCTGATCTCTTCTCTACCACTGAAGGTGATGACTTAGTAGAGGGAGTGGTGCTAGCAGATTGCCTTACTGCTGAGCAGAAGGACAACTGCATTAATCTCCTAGGACAATTTTCTGACCTCTTCTCACTGATACCAGTTACAACTACTTGGTGTGAGGATAGAATCAATACTGGAGACAGTTTACCTGTCAAAAGTAAGATTTATAGGCAGCCTGACCATGTCAGGGATTGCATTAAACAAGAAGTACAGAAGATGTTGGACTTAGGGGTGATTGAGCCTTCAGAAAGCCCATGGGCTAGCCCAGATGTGCTGGTCCCAAAACCTCACAGTAAGGATGGTAAAAGAGAAATTAGGTTTTGTGTTGAGTATAGAGGTCTCAATCAAGTAACCAAGACAGATGTTCACCCTATACCCAGGGCAGATGAGCTCATAGATACACTGGCTTCTGCCAAGTATGTAAGCACTTTTGATTTAACTGCAGGGTATTGGCAGATTAAATTATCCGAAGATGCTAAACCTAAAACTGCATTTTCCACCTTTGGAGGGGACTATCAGTTCATTGTGATGCCCTTTGGTTTGAAAAATGCACCTGCCACTTTTCAAAGGTTGGTGAGTACAGTCCTGCAATGTTTGGAAGCTTTTAGTGCAGCATATCTAGATGATATAGCTGTCTTTAGCTCCACCTGAGATGAGCACCTGGTCCACCTGTGGAAAGTTTTGGAGGCCCTGCAAAAGTCAGGCCTCACTATCAAGGCTTCAAAGTGCCAGATAGGGCAGGGGAAAGTGGTTAATCTGGGCCACCTGGTAGATGGGGAACAGATTGCACCACTGCAGGGGAAGATCCAGACCATTATTGAATGGGCTCCCCCTACAACTCAAACCCAGGTGTAGGAGGCTGGCCTGGCTTATAGTGGGTACCTTGTGGTACTTACACCTTGTGCCAGGTCCAGTTATTCCTTATTAGTAGATTAGAGGTGTTCTAGCAGCTTAGGCTGATAGAGGTAGCTATAGAAGAGCAGCTTAGGCTGAACTAGGATACATGCAAAGCTCCTACTATACCACTTATATCACTTAGCACTATATCATAAGAAAACACAATACTCAGAGTTACTAAAAATAAAGGTACTTTATTTTAGTGACAATATGCCAAAAGTATCTCAGGGTATATACTACTTTATGAGGTAAGTAAAATACGCAAAATATACACACAACCGAAAATTAGGTAGGTAACAGTTAGAAAAGTAGTGCAAACACTGTAGAACACAATAGAATGCAATAGGAGACAATAGGCCTAGGGGCACCACAAACCATATACTCCAAAAGTGGAATGCGAACCACGAATGGACCCCAGGCCTAGGGTAGTGTGTAGAGGGTCGCTGTGAGTGTAAGAAAACACTAAGGGTGTCCAAGATACCCCACCTGAAGACCCTGAAAAGTAGGAGTAAAGTTACTCTACCACCCCAGAAAGACAGTAAAGTTGAGATAGGGGATTCTGCAAGGACAACAACTGACTGCAAAACACTGAAGATGTATTCCTGGACCTGAGGACCGGTAAAGGAAGGGGACCAAGTCCAAGAGCCACGCAAGTGTCCAGGGGGGGCAGGAGCCCACTAAACCCCAGATGAAGGTGCAAAAGGGCTGCCTCCGGGTGGAAGAAGCCAAAGAGTCTGCAGCAACGGAAGGTGCCAGGAATGTCTCCTTTGGTCAGAAGATGTCCCACGACGTGCTGGAGGATGCAGAGTTGTTTCCACACAGAAAGACCACAAACAAGCCTTGCTAGCTGCCAGAGTCACGGTTGAGGATTTTGGGTGCTGCCAGGGCCCAGGAAGGACCAGGAGGTCGCCCCTTGGAGGAGGAGACAGAGGGTGCGCTCAGCAACACAGAGAACCCACGCAGAAGCAGGCTGCACCCGCAGAAGCACCTGAACAGGCACTTAGAAGATCTGAGGATGACAGTTGACTCAGAACAAAAAAAGAGGGTCCCACGATGTCGGAGTCCAACTCAGCGAGTTGGGCAATGCAGGACGGAGTGCTGGGGACCTGGGCTAGGCTGTGCACAATTGAAGTCTTGCAAAAGTGCACAGAAGCCCGAGCAGCTGCAGTTCACGCAGTACACAGGATTACTGTCTGGCGTGTGGAGGCAAGGACTTACCTCCTCCAAATTTGGATAGAAGGGCCACTGGACTGTCGAAGACACTTAGACCCAGCTCCTGTGTTCCAGGGACCACGCTCGTCAGGATGAGAGGGGACCCCGAGGACCGGTGATGCAGAAGGTTGGTGCCTGCGTTGGCAGGGGGAAGATTCCGTCGACCCACAGGGGATTTCTTCTTGGCTTCCAGTGCAGGGTGAAGGCAGACAGCCCTCAGAGCATGCACCACCAGGAAACATTCAAGAAAGCCGGCAGGATGAGGCACTACAATGTTGCTGGTAGTCTTCTTGCTACTTTGTTGCAGTTATGCAGGCGTCCTGGAGCAGTCAGCAGTCGATCCTTGGCAGAAGTCAAAGAGGGAAGTTCAGAGGAACTCTGGTGAGCTCTTGCATTCGCTATCTGGAGAGATACCCACAGGAGAGACCCTAAATAGCCCACAGAGGAGGATTGGCTACAGAGAAAGGTGAGCACCTATCAGGAGAGGTCTCTGACGTCACCTGCTGGCACTGGCCACTCAGAGCTGTCCATTGTGCCCTCACACCTCTGCATCCAAGATGGCAGAGGTATGGGACACTCTGGAGGAGCTCTGGGCTCCTCCCCTTGGAGGTGCTGGTCACGGGAGTGGTCACTTCCCTTTCCTTTGTCCAGTTTCGCACCAGAGCAGGGCTGGGGGGATCCCTGAACCGGTGTAGACTGGCTTATGCAAGGAGGGCAGCATCTGTGCCCTTCAAAGCATTTCCAGAGGCCAGGAGAGGCTACTCCTCCCAGGCCCTTCACACCTATTTCCAAAGGGAGAGGGTGTAACACCCTCTCTCATAGGAAATCCTTTGTTCTGTCTTACTGGGACCAGGCTGCCCAGGCCCCAGGGGGCAGAAACCTGTCTGAGGGGTTGGCAGCAGCGGTAGCTGTAGAGGAGACCCCGGAAAGTTAGTTTGGCAGTACTAGGTCTCTATGCTGGAGACCCAGGGATGTATGGAATTGTCCCCCCAATACCAGATTTGGTAGTGGGGTGACAATTCCATGATCCTAGACATGCTACATGGCCATGTTCGGAGTTACCATTGTGACACTACATATAGGTATTGACCTATATGTAGTGCACGCGTGTAATGGTGTCCCGCACTCACAAAGTCAGGGGAATTTGCCCTGAACAATGTGGGGGCACCTTGGCTAGTGCCTGGGTGCCCACACACTAAGTAACTTTGCACCTAACCTTCACTAAGTGAGGGTTAGACATATAGGTGACTTTAAAGTTACTTAAGTGCAGTGTAAAATGGCTGTGAAATAATGTGGATGTTATTTCACTCAGGCTGCAGTGGCAGTCCTGTGTAAGAATTGTCTGAGCTTCTTATGGGTGGCAAAAGAAATGCTGCAGCCCATAGGGATCTCCTGGAACCTCAATACCCTGGGTACCTGGGTACCATATACTAGGGAAATATAAGGGTGTTCCAGTGTGCCAATGAGAATTGGTAAAATTAGTCACTAGCCTGCAGTGACAATTTTAAAAGCAGAGAGCATAAACACTGAGGTTCTGGTTAGCAGAGCCTCAGTGATACAGTTAGGCACCACACAGGGAACACATACAGGGCATACTTTCTGAGCACTGGGGTCCTGGCTAGCAGGGTCCCAGTGACACAAAGGCAAAAACAAACAAACATACAGTAAAAAAAATGGGGGTAACATGCCAGGCAAGATGGTACTTTCCTACACAACACCCCCCCCCCCCCCCCCCCAAACGAGGGACAATAAGGCTATCCTTGCCCAGATGAGTCTTCATTGTCTAAGTGGAAATATCTGGAGAGTCCATCTGCATTGGAGTTGGTACTCCCAGGTCTATGTTCCACTGTATAGTCCATTCCCTGTAGGGATATGGACCACCTCAACAATTTAGGGTTTTCCACCTTTCATTTGTTTTAGCCAAAGTAGAAGTTTGTGGTCTGTCCGAACAATAAAGTAAGTACCAAACAGGTATGGTCTCAACTTTTTCAGTGCCCAGACCATAGCAAAGGCCTCCCTCTCTACGGCAGACCAACGCTTTTCTCTAGGGGTCAGCCTCCTGCTGATAAAAGCAACAGGTTGATCCTGGCCCTCAGTATTAAGCTGTGATAGCACTGCCCCAACCCCCAATTCAGAAACATCAGTCTGGTCTATGAACGTTTTGGAGTAGCAAGGGCTTTTTAGGACAGGTGCAGAGCACATAGCCTGTTTGAGCTCATCAAAAGCTTTTTGACAGCTAGCTGTCCACAATATCTTTTTAGGCATTTTCTTACTAGTGAGGTCATTAAGAAGAGCTGCAATGGAACCATAATTCTTAATACAACTCCTGTAGTACCCTGTGAGGCCTAAAAAGGCTCTCATGTGGGTTTGAGTTGTAGGGGGAGCCCATTCCATAATGGTCTGGATCTTCCCCTGCAGTGGTGAAATCTGTTCCCCACCTACCAGATGGCCCAGATAAACCACTTTCCCCTGCCCTATCTGGCACTTTGAGGCCTTGATAGTGAGGCCTGCCTTTTGCAGGGCCTCTAAAACTTTTCACTGGTGGACTAGGTGATCATCCCAGGTGGAGCTAAAGACAGCTATGTCATCTAGATATGCTGCACTAAAAGCTTCCAACTTTTGCAGGCCTGTGTTCACCAACCTTTGAAAAGTGGCAGGTGCATTTTTCAGACCAAAGGGCATTACAGTATATTGTTAATGCCCTCCAATGGTTGAAAATGCAGTCTTTGGTTTTTCATCTTCTGATACCCTAATCTGCCAATACCCTGCAGTTAGATCAAAAGTGCTTTGATACTTGGCAGAAGCCAGTGTATCTATGAGCTCATCTGCCCTGGGTATAGGGTGAGCATCTGTCTTGGTTACTTGGTTGAGCCCTCTATAGTCAACACAAAACCTCATCTCTCTTTTACCATCTTTAATGTGAGGTTTTGGGACAAGCACAACTGGGCTAGCCCAGGGGCTTTCTGAAGGCTCAATCACTCCTAACTCTAACATTTTCTGAACCTCTTGTTTATTGCAGTCCCTCTCGTGGTCAGGCTGCCTATAAATCTTACTTTTGACAGGTAAACTGCCTCCAGTATCAATTGTATGCTCACACCAAGTAGTGGTACCTTGTATCCGTGAGAAGAGTTCGGAAAACGGACTTAAAAGATTTATACAGTTATCTTTCTGCTCAGCATTAAGACAATCTGCAAGTACTACTCTCTCCACTAAGCCATCAGCTTCAGTGGTGGAGAAGAGATCAGGGAGAGGGTCACTCTCTTCTTCCTGTCCCTCATCAGTTGCCATGAGCAGGGTGAGATCAGCCCTGTCATAGTAGGGTTTCAGGCGGTTGACATGGAGCACCCTAAGGGGACTCCTGGCAGTGCCAAGGTCTACCAAATAGGTGACCTCACCCTTTTTCTCAACAATTAAATGGGGTCCACTCCATTTGTCCCAGAGTGCTCCTGGGGCCACAGGCTCCAATATCCACACCTTCTGTCCTGGGTGGTACTGAGTCAGGACAGCCTTCTGGTCATGTCTTTGCTTTTGCAGCTCCTGGCTGGCCTGAAGGTTTTTACTGGCCTTTTTCATGTACTCAGCCATTCGTGATCTTTGGCCAAGTACATAGTCCACAATGTCCTGTTTAGGAGCTTTTAAAGGTTGTTCCCAACCCTCATTAACAAGAGCAAGGGGACCTCTCACAGGGTGCCCAAAGAGGATTTCAAAGGGGCTAAAGCCCACTCCTTTTTGGGGTACCTCCATGTAAGCAAAAAGTAGGCAATGTAACAGGACATCCCATCTCCTTCTGAGTTTTTCAGGGAGTCCCATTATCATACCTTTGAGAGTTTTATTAAACCTCTCAACCAGACCATTTGTTTGTGGATGATAAGGGGTTAGTGAACTTGTAAGTTAAACCACATTCCTTCCACTTTGCCTTGAGGTATGCAGACATGAAGTTACTACCTCTGTCTGACACCACTTCCTTAGGGAAACCCACCATGGAAAAGATTCCCAGGAGGGCATTTACCGCTGCAGGAGCTGTAGTGGTCCTTAAGGGGATGGCTTCAGGGTACCTAGTGGCATGGTCCACTAAAACCAGGATAAACCTATTGCCTGAAGATGTTGGAGGGTCAAGGGGGCCAACTATGTCAACACTGATCCTTTCAAAGGGCACCCTAACCACTGGAAGTAGAATTACGGGGGCCTTTGGAGTGCCAACAGTCTTGCCACTGGCTTGGCAGGTCACGCAAGAGCGACAAACCTCTTTGGTGTCCTCTGACATATGAGGCCAGTGGAACAGGGAAACAAGTCTGTCCCAAGTTTTACTTTGGCCCAAATGCCCAGCCAAAGGAATGTGATGTGCCAAGGTAAGAAGAACCTCTCTGTATTGCAAGGGAATGACCAATCTCCTGGCAGCTCCAGGTTTAGGGTCCCTTGACTCAGTATACAAGAGGTTGTCTTCCCAATACACCTTATGGCTATCACTGACATCCCCATTCTGCTATTTGACAGCTTGCTGTCTTAAACCCTCTAGCGTGGGACAGGTCTGCTGTGCCACACTCAGCTCTTCCCTAGCAGGCCCCCCTGCACCCAAAAGCTCAGCAGTGTCTGCTGCCAGCTTATCTGGTGTAGGTCTGCACAGGGAGAGGATTCCTGTTCCTCAAAAGGGGAATCTTCGGAAAGAGGGAGGGATAGTGGGCAAGGATTAACCCTTTCTACCCCTAGCTTTTGGGAGCACTTAGTCCATTGTTCCAGGATCCAGGTTTCCCTGTCCTTTTTGCTTTTTGTCCTGAGCCCTTGTCAAAGCAAAAATATGCCCAGGAATGCCCAGCATTGCTGCATGAGCCTCCAACTCCACTTCAGCCCAAGCTGATGTTTCCAAATCATTGCCTAGTAAGCAATCTACAGGTAATTCAGTGGCTACCACAACTTTCTTTGGACCAGTAACCCCACCCAGTTGAGATTCACAACAGCCATGGGGTGGCTAAGTGTGTTATTGTGATCATCAGTCACTTGGTACTGCTGACCAAGTAGGTGTTGATCAGGGTGAACCAGTTTCTCTATCACCATAGTTAAACTGACTCCTGTGTCCCTGTAGGCATCAACCTCAACACCGTTGATTAGGGGTAGTTGCTTGTACTTACCAATATTAAGTGGACAAGCAACCAAGGTGGCAAAGTCAATGCCACCATCAGAGACTAAAACAGCCTCTGTGGTCTCCCTAACAAGACCAACCCCAACTACACTGCCAATATTGAGCCCAGCTACACCCTTGGATTGGCTACTTGTAGTAGACTTTCCATCACCACTGCTATTACTAGGGGCACTAGAGGTTGCAGTTGGGGTTGTGGTGGTGGGAGGTTTGGTGTTTTTCTTTAGACAAGTGGAATCACTTGCCCAATGGCCTTTTACTTTACATAAATAACACCAAGGCTTTTTCTGATTGTTAGAAGAGGATTTGGACCCACCACCCTCAGAGAATTATTGTGGGCCTGATGAAGACTCAGAATGTTTTTTATCTTTGTCCCCACCCTTTTCAGAAGACTTAACATCCTTCTTCTTGCTATTCTTGTCTGCCCTTGTATGAACGTTTCTGTTCACTCTTGTTCTGACCCATTTATCTGCCTTCTTTCCCAATTCTTGGGGATAGGTCAGATCTGAGTCTACCAAGTACTGGTGCAACAAATCAGACACAATTGTTAAGAATATGCTCTCTCAGGCTCAGATTATACAGGCTTTTATAGTCAGTCACCTTATCCCATGCAACCAACCCTCCAAGGCCTTCACTGAACAGTCTACAAAGTCTGTCCAGTCTTGAGAGTACTCTTTTCTGGTCTCTGAACGTAATCCTGCATTGTTCAGTGGTTAAGCCAAATCCATCCAAGAGTGCATCTTTCAAAACGTTTTAGTTGTTAGCATCACTTTCTCTGACAGTAAGGAGCCTATCCCTACCCTTACCAGTGAAAGATAGCAACACGATAACAGCCCACTGCCTTTGAGGGACCAACTGTACCATACAGGCCCTCTCAAGTGCAGCAAACCACTTGTCAATGTCATCCTCTTCCTTGTAAGGGGGGACTGTCTTATGCAGGGTTTCTGGAATCTTGCTCTCTAACAGGATTGCTATCAAAAACACTGCTGCTGCCACCATGGGGAACTAACCCTATATCTGCCTTTCACTCTCTACATCCAGGGATTCCCTGTCTAAGGCCAGCTGCTGCTGTTTACGCTTCAGCCTGGCCTCTTCCAACCTCAGCTTTCTGAGTTCCCGTTCCATTAAGTTATTCTCAGGGTGGGAGGCTTGGGAATTGTGAGATACAGAGGAAATATAGGTATTGGCAGAGAGAGACCTGTTCCTAACTGACTGGACCCTAGTAACCTGGCCTTTAGGAGTGAAAGGCGCCCTACTAATGTGTGACCACCTCCCACTACCAGTGTCACTAGGTGGCCTGCTAGGTGGCAGGTCTTTGGAAGAAACCTCCCCCGTCTCTTCAGGGCACTCCTTTGAGTCTGGCTTGGTACCCCCCGCCTCTACCTCCTGATCCTGGGATGGGCCAGACTGGTTCTGGTCACTTTCTAGGAGAAGGTTAAAGAGAAAGTCTTTGGTAGGATTCTTGCTGATGCTTAAACCTCTTTCTATGCAGAGACCCTCAAACTGTTAAAGTTTAAACTCTCATAGGTTGCTTGAACAATTTTGGGAGTGAGCTCTACTGCAGATATGATAGAAAAGGTTTAGGAGAGAGAGAGAACAAGTTTTAGAACTCTTGAAAGTACAGAGAAAAAACTTTTTCAAACTTTCTGAAAACATTTTCAGAAATTTTGTAGAACGTTTTAGAGAAGAACAGTTAAACTGTTTGGTTCAATGTGTATATATTGAAGTATTTGGTATATGTTTTTCTCATGAAAAGCACCAATGACAAAGTGGTAAAGCAGTTACAAGTACTTATCCCACTGCTGCACCACCAATGTTGGAGGCTGGCCTGGCTTATAGAGGGTACCTTGTGGTACGTACACCTTGTGCCAGGTCCAGTTATCCCTTATTAGTAGATTAGAGGTGTTCTGGCAGCTGAGGCTGATAGAGGTAGCTATAGCAGAGCAGCTTAGGCTGAACTAGGAAACATGCTAGAGTTACTAGAAATAAAGGTACTTTATTTTAGTGACAATATGCCAAAAGTTTCTCAGAGGATATACTCCCTTAGGAGGTAAGTAAAATACAAAAAATATACACACAACCCAAAATTAGGTAAGTAACAGTTAGAAAAGTAGTGCAAACACTGTAGAACACAATAGAATGCAATAGGAGACAATAGGCGTAGGGGCAACACAAACCATATACTCCAAAAGTGGAATGCGAACCACGAATGGACCCGAGGCCTAGTGTAGTGTGTAGAGGGTCACTGGGAGTGTAAGAAAACACTAAGGGTGTCCAAGATACCCCGCCCCAAGACCCTGAAAACTAGGAGTAAAGTTACCCTACTACCCCAGAAAGACAGTAAAGTCGAGATAGGGGATTCTGCAAGGCACAACAACTGACTGCAAAACACTGAAGACGGATTCCTGGTTCTGAGGACCTGTAAAGGAAGGGGACCAAGTCCAAGAGTCACTAAACCCCGGATGAAGGTGCCAAAAGGCTGCATCCGGGTGGAAGAAGCCAAAGATTCTGCACCAACGGAAGGGGCCAGGAACTTCTTTTTTGGTCAGAAGATGTCCCACAGTGTGCTGGAGGATGCAGAGTTGTTTCCATGCAGAAAAACTGCAAACAAGTTTTGCTAGCTGCAAGAGTCGCAGTTGAGGATTTTGGGTGCTGTTAGGACCCAGGAAGGACCAGGAGGTCGCCCCTTGGAGGAGGAGACAGAGGGGGCGCCCAGAAACACAGAGAGTCCACGCAGAAGCAGGCAGCACCCGCAGAAGCACCTGAACAGGTGTTCAGAAGATCTGAGGACGACGGTCGACTCAGAACAACAAAAGAGGGTCCCACGACGTCGGAGTCCAACTCAGCGAGTTGGGCAATGCACGACGGAGTGCTGGGGACCTGGACTAGGCTGTGCACAAAGGAAGTCTTGCAAAAGTGCACAGAATCCCGAGCAGCTGCAGTTCACGCAGTACACAGGATTACTGTCTGGTGTGGGGAGCCAAATTTGGACAGAAGAGCACTGGACTGTCGAAGACACTTGGACCCAGCTCCTGTGGTCCAGGGACCACGCTCGTCAGGATGAGAGGGGACACAGAGGACCGGTGATGCAGACGTTTGGTGCCTGCGTTAGCAGGGGGAAGATTCTGTCGACCCACAGGAGATTTCTTCTTGGCTTCCAATGCAGGGTGAAGGCATACAGCCCTCAGAGCATGCACCACCAGGAAACAGTTGAGAAAGCCGGCAGGATGAGGCGCTACAATGTTGCTGGTAGTCTTCTTGCTACTTTGTTGCAGTTATGCAGGCTTCCTGGAGCAGTCAGCGCTCGATCCTTGGCAGAGGAAATCCTTTGTTTTGCCTTCCTGGGACCAGACTGCCCAGGCCCTAGGGGGGCAGAAACCTGTCTGAGGGGTTGGCAGCAGTGGTAGCTGCAGAGGAGACCCCGGAAAGTTAGTTTGGTAGTACCCATGCTCTATGCTGGAGACCCGGGGAGGCATGGAATTGTCCCCCCAATACCAGAATGGTATTGGGGTGACAATTCCATGATCCTAGACATGTTACATGGCCATGTTCGGAGTTACCATTGTGAAGTTATACATAGGTATTGACCTATATGTAGTGGGCGTGTGTAATTGTGTCCCCGCACTCGCAAAGTCTCATAGTATGTGCCCTGTATGTGTTCCCTGTGTGGTGCCTAACTGTATCACTGAGGCTCTGCTAACCAGAACCTCAGTGTTTATGCTTTCTCTGCTTTCTAAATGTGTCACTGCAGGCTAGTGACTAAATTTACCAGTGCTCATTGGCACACTGGTACACCCATATAATCCCCTTGTATATGGTACTTAGGTACCCAAGGTATTGGGGTTCCAGGAGATCCCTATGGGCTGCAGCATTTCTTTTGCCACCCATAGGGAGCTCAGACAATTCTTACACAGGACTGCCACTGCAGCCTGAGTGAAATAACATCCACGTTATTTCACAGCCATTTTTCACTGCACATAAGTAACTCATAAGTCACCTATATGTCTAATCCTCAATTATTTAAGGTTGGGTGCCAAGTTAATTAGTGTGTGGGCACCCTGGCACAAGCCAAGGTGCCCCCACATCGTTCAGGGCAAATTCCCCCAACTTTGTGAGTGCGGGGACACCATTACACATGTGCACTATACATAGGTCACTACCTATGTATAGCATCACAATGGTAACTCCGAACATGGCCATGTTGTAGGAGGCTGGCCTGGCTTGTAGTGGGTACCAGAGGTACTTACACCTTGTGCCAGGTCCAGTTATCCCTTATTAGTGTAGAGAAGGTGTTTCTAGCAGCTTAGACTGATAGAAGGTAGCTATGGCAAAGCAACTTAGGCTGAACTAGGAGACATGTAAAGCTCTTACTATACCACTGGTGTCATATGCACAATATCATAAGAAAACACAATACACAGAAGTACTAAAAATAAAGGTACTTTATTTTTATGACAATATGCCAAAAGTATCTCAGTGAGTAACCTCAGTATGAGGATAAGTTATATACACAAGATATATGTACACAAACCAACCTTAGGTAAGTAATAGCAAGAAAAGTAATGCAAACAGTGTAGAATTACAAAAGATTGCAATAGGAGCACATAGGTATAGGGGCAGCACAAACCATATACTCCAAAAGTGGAATGCGAACCACGAATGGACCCCAAACCTATGTGAGCTTGTAGAGGGTCGCTGGGACTGTAAGCAAACAATGAGGGTTAGAAAAATAGCCCACCCCAAGACCCTGAAAGGTAGGTTTAAAGTGCACCTACTACAAACAGGGAGCACAGAAGTCGTGATAGGGGGATTCTGCAGGAAGAACAAACACCAGCAATGCAACAACAGTGGATTTCCAGACCTGAGTACCTGTAAGACAAGAGGACCAAGTCCAATAGTCACAACAGTGTCGAGATTGGGCAGGAGCACAGAAAATGCTAGCTGAGGGTGCAAGGAAGCTGCCACCTGTTGGAAGAAGCTTGGAGTTCTGCAAGAAAGAAGAGGACTAGGAACTTCTCCTTTCGAAGACGGATGTCCCACGTCACGGTGAAGCTTGCAGATGTGCTCCCATGCAGAAAGACCACAAACAAGCCTTGCTAGCTGCAAGGGTCACAGTAGAGGTTTTTGGGTGCTGCTGTGGCCCAGGAGGGACCAGGATGTCGCCACTTGGAGGAGGAGACAGAGGGGCTGCCCAGCAACTCAGCGAGCCCTCACAGAAGCAGGCAGCGCCCGCAAAAGTACCTGAGCAGGCACTTGGAAGGAAAGTGAACCGGAGTCCATGCGAAGTCACAAAAGGGAGTCCCAGGACGGCGGAGGACAGCTCAGAAGGTTGTGCACTGCAGGATAGAGTGTCAGGGACCCAGGCTTGGCTGTGCATGAAGGAAATCCTGGAAGAGTGCACAGTAGCCGGAGCAGCTGCAAATCACGCTGTACCCAGCAATGCAGTCTAGCGTGGGGAGGCAAGGACTTACCTCCACCAATCTTGGACTGAAGTGTCACTGGACTGTGGTAGTCACTTGGACAGAGTTGCTGAGTTCCAGGGACCAGGCTCGTCAGGCTGAGAGGGGACCCAGAGGACCAGTGATGCAGTCTTTTGGTGCCTTCGTTAGCAGGGGGTAGATTCCGTCGACCCACGGGAGATTTCTTCAGAGCTCCTGGTGCAGGGAGGAGGCAGGCTACCCCCAGAGCATGCACCATCTGGAAACAGTCGAGAAAGCCGGCAGGATGAGGTGATACAAGGTTGCTAGTAGTCGTCTTGCTACTTTGTTGCGGTTTTGCAGGCGTCCTGAGCAGTCAGCGGTCGATCCTTTGGCAGAAGGTGAAAAAGGGAGATGCAGAGGAGCTCTGGTGAGCTCTTGCATTCGTTATCTAAAGAATTCCCCAAAGCAGAGACCCTAAATAGCCACAAAAGGAGGTTTGGCTACCAAGGAAGGAGGATTGGCTACCAAGAGAGGTAAGAGCCTTTCAGAAGGAGCCTCTGACGTCACCTGCTGGCACTGGCCACTCAGAGCAGTCCAGTGTGCCCCCAGCACCTCTAAATCCAAGATTGCAGAGGTCTGGGACACACTGGAGGAGCTCTGGGCACCTCCCCTGGGAGGTGCAGGTCAGGGGAGTGGTCACTCCCCTTTCCTTTGTCCAGTTTCGCGCCAGAGCAGGGCTGGGGGATCCCTAAACCGGTGTAGACTGGCTTATGCAGAGATGGGCACCATCTGTGCCCATCAAAGCATTTCCAGAGGCTGGGGGAGGCTACTCCTCCCCAGCCTTCACACCTATTTCCAAATGGAGAGGTGTAACACCCTCTCTCAGAGGAAATCCTTTGTTCTGCCTTCCTGGGCAAGGGCTGTCTGGACCCCAGGAGGGCAGAAACCTGTGTGAGGGGTTGGTAGCAGCAGCAGCTGCAGTGGAGACCCCAGAAAGGCAGTTTGGCAGTACCCGGGTACTATGCTAGAGACCCGGGGGATCATGGAATTGTCTCCCCAATGCCAGAATGGTATTGGGGTGACAATTCCATGATCTTAGACATTTTACATGGCCATGTTCTGAGTTACCATTGTGACGCGATACATAGGTAGTGACCTATGTATAGTGCACGTGTGTAATGGTGTCCCCGCACTCACAAAGTCCGGGCAATTTGCCCTGAACAATGTGGGGGCACCTTGGCTAGTGCCAGGGTGCCCACACACTAAGTAACTTTGCACCCAACCTTCACCAGGTGAAGGTTAGACATATAGGTGACTTATAAGTTACTTAAGTGCAGTGGTAAATGGCTGTGAAATAACGTGGACGTTATTTCACTCAGGCTGCACTGGCAGGCCTATTTAAGAATTGTCAGAGCTCCCTATGGGTGGCAAAAGAAATGCTGCAACCCATAGGGATCTCCTGGAACCACAATACCCTGGGTACCTAAGTACCATATACTAGAGAATTATATGGGTGTACCAGTATGCCAATGTGAATTGGTAAATTTAGTCACTAGCCTGTTAGTGACAAATTTGGAAAGCAGAGAGAGCATAACCACTGAGGTTCCGGTTAGCAGAGCCTCAGTGAGACAGTTAGGCATCACACAGGGAACACATACAGGGCACATACTTATGAGCACTGGGGCCCTGCCTGGCAGGGTCCCAGTGACATTTAGACTAAAACAACATATATACAGTGAAATAGGGGGGTAACATGCCAGGCAAGATGGTACTTTCCTACACAACCCTCCCCCCACCCCCCCAACGAAGGACAATAAGACTAGCCATGACCTGATGAGTCTTCATTGTCTAAGTGGAAATATCTGGAGAGTCCATCTGCATTGGAGTGGGTACTCCCAGGTCTATGTTCCACTGTATAGTCCATTCCCTGTAGAGATATGGACCACCTCAACAATTTAGGATTTTCACCTTTCATTTGTTTTAGCCAAAGTAGAGGTTTGTGGTCTGTCTGAACAATAAAGTGAGTGCCAAACAGGTATGGCCTCAACTTGTTCAGTGCCCAGACCACAGCAAAGGCCTACCACTCTATGGCAGACCAACACTTTTCTCTAGGGGTCAACCTTCTGCTGATAAAAGCAACTGGTTGATCCTGGCCCTCAGAATTCAGTTGTGATAAGACTGCCCCTACCCCTAATTCAGATGCATCCGTTTGAACAATGAATTTCTTGGAGTAACATGGGCTTTTTAGGACAGGTGCAGTGCACATGGCCTGTTTCAGCTCCTCAAAAGCTTTCTGACAGCTAGCTGTCCACAGTACCTTTTTAGGCATCTTTTTACTGGTGAGATCATTAAGTGGGGCTGCTATGGAGCCATAGTTTTTAATGAATCTCCTGTTATACCCAGTGACACCTAGGAAGGCTCTCACCTGGGTCTGTGTTGTAAGGGGAACCCAATCCATGATTGTCTGGATTTTCCCCTGAAGAGGTGCAATCTGTTCTCCACCTACCAGGTGTCCCAGATAAACCACCTTTCCCTGCCCTATCTGGCACTTTGAGGCCTTGATAGTGAGGCCTGCCTTTTGCGGGGCCTCCAAAACTTTCCAAAGGTGGACCAGGTGCTCATCCCTGGTGGAGCTAAAGACAGCTACATCATCTAGATGTGCTGCACTAAAAGCCTCCAAACTCTTGCAGGACTGTGTTCACCAACTTCTGAAAAGTGGCAGGTGCATTTTTCAAACCAAAGGGCATCACTGTAAATTGGTAGTGCCCTCCTATAGTTGAAAATGCAGTTTTAGGTTTAGCATCCTCAGCCAATTTGATCTGCCAATACCCTGCAGTCAAATCAAAGGTGCTTAGATACTTGGCAGATGCCAGTGTATCAATGAGCTCATCTGCCCTGGGTATAGGGTGAGCATCAGTTTTTGTTACCTGATTGAGACCTCTGTAGTCTACACAAAACCTCATCTCCCTTTTTCCATCTTTTGAGTGAGGCTTTGGTACAAGCACCACAGGACTCGCCCATGGGCTTTCAGAAGGTTCAACCACTCCTAGATCAAGCATTTTCTGCACCTCTTGTTTAATGCAGTCCCTGACATGGTCAGGCTGCCTATAGATTTTACTTTTGACAGGCAAGCTGTCTCCAGTATCAATTGTGTGTTCACACCAGGAAGTTGTTCCTGGCACAATTGAAAAGAGGTCAGAAAACTGTCCAAGGAGATTTATGCAGTTGTCTTTCTGTTCTGCCAAAACTACTCCCTCCACTAAAGCATCAGATTCAGTGGTGGAAAAGAAATCAGGGAGAGGGTCACTCTCTTCTTCCTGTCCCTCATCTGTTGCCATGAGCAGGGTGAGATCAGCCCTGTCATAGTAGGGTTTTCGGCGGTTGACATGAATCACCCTAAGGGGACTCCTGACAGTGCCCAGGTCTACCAGATATGTAACCTCACCCTATTTCTCAACAATTAGATGGGGTCCACTCCATTTGTCCTGGAGTGCTCTTGGGGCATCAGGCTCCAATACCCACACCTTCTGTCCTGGTTGGTACTGGATCAGAACAGCCTTCTGGTCATGCCATTGCTTCTGGAGCTCTTGGCTGGCCTGAAGGTTTTTACTGGCCTTTTTCATGTACTCTGCCATTCTGGATCGTAGGCCAAGTACATAGTCCACTATGTCCTGTTTGGGAGCTTTTAAGGGTTGTTCCCAACCCTCCTTCAGAAGTGTTAGTGGACCTCTTACAGGGTGTCCAAAGAGGAGTTCAAAGGGGCTGAAGCCCACTCCTTTCTGGGGTACCTTCCTGTAAGCAAAAAGGAGGCAAGATAACAGGACATCCCATTCTCCTCCTGAGTTTTTCAGGGAGTCCCATTATCATACCTTTGAGAGTTTTATTAAACCTCTCTGGCAGTCCATTAGTCTGTGGATGATAAGGAGTGGTGAATGTGCAGGTTACACCACATTCCTTCCACATAGCTTTCAAGTATGCAGACATGAAGTTGCTACCCCTGTCTGATACAACCTCTTTTGGGAAACCCACCCTGGAAAATTTTCCCAGGAGGGCTTTTTCCACTGCAGGAGCTGTAGTGGTCCTTAGAGGAATTGCTTCAGGATATCTTGTGGCATGGTCCACAACCACCAAGATAAACCTATTGCCTGAAGCAGTAGGAGGGTCAAGGGGGCCAACTATATCAACCCCTACCCTTTCAAAGGGCACCCCAGCCACTGGAAATGGAATTAGAGGGGCCTTTGGAGTGCCACCAGTGTTGCCACTGGCTTGGCAGGTCACACAAGACTTGCAAAAATCTTTGGTGTCCTCTGACATATGAGGCCAGTGAAACAAGGGGACAAGTCTTTCCCAAGTTTTCGTCTGGCCCAAATGCCCAGCCAAAGGAATGTCATGTGCTAGGGTGAGAAGAAACTCTCTGTACTGCAGGGGAATGACCAATCTCCTGGCAGCTCCAGGTTTTGGGTCCCTTGACTCTGTGTACAAGAGGTTGTCTTCCCAATATACCTTATGGCTATCACTGACATCCCCATTTTGCTGCTTGACAGCTTGCTGTCTGAGACCCTCTAATGTGGGACAGGATTGCTGTGCCACACTCAGCTCTTCCCTGGCAGGCCCCCCTCCACCCAAAAGCTCAGCAGTGTCTGCTGCCAGCTCATCTGGTGAAGGTTCTGCACACGGAGGAAATTCTTCTTCCTCAAAAGGAGAATCATCTGTAGAGGGAGGGATAGTGGGTAGGTATTTACCCTTGCTACCCCTAGCTTTAGGGAGCGCTTGGTCCATTGTTCCAGGATCCAAGTTACCCTGTCCTTTTTGCTTTTTGGCCTGAGCCCTTGTCAAAGCAAAAATATGCCCAGGAATGCCCAGCATTGCTGCATGAGCCTCCAACTCCACTTCTGCCCAAGCTGCTGTCTCTAAATCGTTCCCTAGTAGGCAGTCTACAGGTAAATCTGAGGCAACCACAACTTTCTTTGGACCAGTAAACCCCCCCCCCCCCCAGTTGAGATTCACAACAGCCATGGGGTGGCTAAGAGTGTTGTTATGAGCGTCTGTCACTTGGTACTGTTGACCAAGTAGGTGTTGTTCAGGGTGCACCAGTTTCTCTATCACCATGGTAACACTGGCACCTGTGTTGATGTAGGCCTGAACCTCAACACCATTTATTAGGGGAAGTTGCTTGACCTTATCCATATTAAGGGGACAAGCAACCAAGGTAGCCAAATCAATGGCACCTTCAGAGACTAAACCAGCCTCTGTGGTCTCCCTAACAAGACCAACCCCAACTAAATTACCAATAGTGATCCCAGCTACTCCCTTGGATTGGCTATTAGTAGGTTTGCTCCCAACACCACTGCTATTACTAGGGGCACTAGAATTTGCATTAGGGGTTGTGGTAGTGGGAGGTTTGGTGTTTTTCTTTGGACAACTGGCATCAGTTGTCCAATGACCTTTGACTTTACACAAATAACACCAAGGTTCTTAGGTTGATTATTGGAAGAGGATTTGGACCCACCACCCCCACCAGAGGATTTTTGTGGGCCTGATGAAGACTCAGTTGTACTTTTGTCCCCACCCTTGTCAGAAGACTTACCATCCTTCTTCTTGCCATCCTTGTCACCCCCTGTATGAACTTATCTGTTCACTCTTGTTCTGACCCATTTGTCTGCCTTCTTTCCCAATTCTTGGGGAGAGGTCAGATCTGAGTCCACTAGATATTGGTGTAACAAGTCAGACACACACAGTTATTCAGAATATGCTCTCTCAGAATAAGATTATACAGGCTTTCATAGTCAGAAACTCTACTGCCATGCAACCACCCCTCCAAGGCCTTCACTGAACAGTCTACAAAGTCTGTCCAGTCTTGTGAGGACTCTTTTCTGGTGTCTCTGAACTTAATCCTGTATTGTTCAGTGGTAAGCCAAAGCCATCCAAGAGTGCATCCTTCAAAACTGAACAATTGTTAGCATCACTTTCTCTAACAGTAAGGAGCCTATCCCTACCCTTTCCAGTGAAAGATAGCCACAAAATAGCAGCCCACTGCCTTTGAGGGACCCCCTGTACCATACAGGCCCTCTCAAGTGCAGCAAACCACTTGTTGATGTCATCCCCCTCCTTGTAAGGGGGGACTATCTTGTGCAGATTCTTGGAATCATGCTCTCTAACAGGATTACTATCAGGAATACTGCTGTTGCTGCCACCATGGGGTCCTAACCCTAACCTCTGTCTCTCCTTCTCAATGTCTAGGGATTCCCTATCTAAGGCTAGCTGTTGCTGTTTAAGCTTCAGTCTGGTCTCTTCAACCCTCAACTTTTTGAGTTCCCTTTCTAACAAGTTATCCTCAGAAGGTTGACCCCTAGAGAAAAGCCTTGGTCTGCCATAGAGAGGGAGGCCTTTGGTGTGATCTGGGCACTGAAAAAGTTGAGACCATACCTGTTTGGTACTCACTTTATGGTTCAGACAGACCACAAACCTCTACTTTGGCTAAAACAAATGAAAGGTGAAAACCCTAAATTGTTGAAGTTGTCCATATCCCTACAGGGAATGGACTATACAGTGGAACATAGACCTGGGAGTACCCACTCCAAAGCAGGTGGACTCTCCAGATATTTCCACTTTGACAATGAAGACTCATCTGGACAAGGCTAGTCTTATTGTCCTTCGTTTGGGGGGGGGGGGGTTGTGTAGGAAAGTACCATCTTGCCTGGCATGTTACCCCCGTTTTCACTGTATGTATGTGTGTTTTAGCCCTTGTGTCACTGGGATCCTGCCAGGCCCCAGTGCTCATAAGTATGTGCCCTGTATGTGTTCCCTGTGTGGTGCCTAACTGTATCACTGAGGCTCTGCTAACCAGAACCTCAGTGTTTATGCTCTCTCTGCTTTCTAAATGTGTCACTGCAGGCTAGTGACTAAATTTACCAATTCTCATTGGCACACTGGCACACTGGCACACTGCTCACTGGCACACCCATATAATCCCCTTGTATATGGTACTTAGGTACCCAGGGTACTGGGGTTCCAGGAGATTCCTTTGGGCTTCAGCATTTCTTTTGCCACCCATAGGGAGCTCAGACAATTCTTACACAGGCCTGCCACTGCAGCCTGAGTGAAAAAACATCCACGTTATGTCACAGCCATTTTTCACTGCACATAAGTAACTTATAAGTCACCTATATGTCTAACCTTCACTTGGTGAAGGTTGGGTGCCAAGTTACTTAGTGTGTGGGCACCCTGGCACTAGCCAAGGTGCCCCCACATTGTTCAGGGCAAATTCCCCCAACTTTGTGAGTGTGGGGACACCATGACACGCGTGCACTATACAAAGGTCACTACCTATGTATAGCGTCACAATGGTAACTCCGAACATGGCCATGTAACATGTCTAAGATCATGGAATTGTCACCCCAATACCATTCTGGTATTGGGGGGACAATTCCATGATCCCCCGGTTCTCTAGCACAGAACCCGGGTGCTTCCAAACTGCCTTTCCGGGGTTTCCACTGCAGCTGCTGCCAACCCCTCAGACAGGATTCTGCCCTCCTGGGGTCTGGGCAGCCCCAGCCCAGGAAGGCAGAACAAGGATTTCCTCTGAGAGAGGGTGTTCCACCCTCTCCCTTTGGAAATAGTTGTGAAGGGCTGGGGAGGAGTAGCCTACCCCAGCCTCTGCAAATGCTTTGATGGGCACAGACGGTGCCCATCTCTGCATAAGCCAGTCTACACTGGTTCAGGGATCGCCCAGCCCTGCTCTGGCATGAAACTGGACAAAGGAAAGGGGAGTGACCACTCCCCTGACCAGTACCTCCCAGGGGAGGTGCCCAGAGTTCCTCCAGTGTGTCACAGACCTCTGCCATCCTGGAAACAGAGGTGTTGGGGGCACACTGGACTGCTCTGAGTGGCCAGTGCCAGCAGGTGACGTCAGAGACCCCCTCTGATAGGCTCTTACCTCTCTTAGTAGCCAATCCTCCTTTCTTGGTAGCCAAACCTCCTTTTCTGGCTATTTAGGGTCTCTCCTCTGGGGAATTCTTCAGATAACGAATGCAAGAGCTCATCAGAGTTCCTCTGCACTTCCCTCTTCGACTTCTGCCAAGGATCGACCGCTGACTGCTCCAGGACACCTGCAAAACCGCAACAAAGTAGCAAGACGACTACCAGCAACATTGTAGCGCCTCATCCTGCCGGCTTTCTCGACTGTTTCCTGGTGGTGCATGCTCTGGGGGCTGTCTGCCTTCACCCTGCACTGGAAGCCAAGAAGAAATCTCCTGCGGGTCGACGGAATCTTCCCCCTGCTAACGCAGACACCAAAAGACTGCATCACTGGTCCTCTGGGTTCCCTCTCATCCTGACGAGCGTGGTCCTGGGAACACAGGAGCTAGATCCAAGTGACCCCCATAGTCCAGTGATCCTTCAGTCCAAGTTTGGTGGAGGTAAATCCTTGCTTCCCCACGCTAGACTGCAAACCTGTGTGCTGCGTGATTTGCAGCTGCTCCGGCTTCTGTGCACTTCTCCAAGGATTCCTTTGTGCACAACCTAGCCTGGGTCACCAGCACTCCGTCCTGCTGTGCTCAACCCTCTGAGCTGGACTCCGACGTTGTGGGACCCTCCTTTTGTGACTCCGGTTACACCAATCTTCTAAATGCCTTCTCCGGTACTTCTGCGGGTTCTGCCTGCTTCTGTGGGGGCTCTATGAGTCACTGAGCGCCCCCTCTGTCTCCTCCTCCAAGGGGCGACATACTGGTCCTTCCTGGTCCTCAGCAGCACCCAAAAACCTCTACTGAGACCCTTGCAGCTAGCAAGGCTTGTTTGTGGTATTTCTGCGTGGAAACACTTCTGCAACTTCCAGCATGCCGTGGGACATCTTCCTTCCAAAGGGGAAGTTCCTAGCCCTTTTCGTTGTTGCAGAATCTTCAGCTTCTTCCACCCGGAGGCAGCCCTTTTGCACCTTCTACCGGGGTTTCCTGGGCTCCTGCACCCCCTGGACACTATCGTGACTCTTGTACTTGGTCCCCTTGCCTTGAAGGTCCTCAGGTCCAGGAATCCGTCTTCAGTGCTTTGCTGGTGTTTGTGGTTCTTGCAGAATCCCCCTATCACGACTATTGTGTCCTTTTGGGGTAGTAGGAGAACTTTACTCCTACTTTTCAGGGTCTTGGGGTGAGGTATCCTGGACACTCTGACTGTTTTCTTACAGTCCCAGTGACCCTCTACAAGCTCCCATAGGTCTGGGGTCCATTCGTGATTCGCATTCCACTTTTGGAGGATATGGTTTGTGTTGCCCCTAGACGTATGTTTGCCTATTGCATCCTATTGTAATTCTACACTGTTTGCATTGCTTTTCTAACTCTTACCTGTTTTGGGTTTGTGTACATATAATGTGTGTATATTACTTACCTTCTTACTGAGGGTATTCACTGAGATACTTGTGGCATATTGTCATAAAAATAAAGTACCTTTATTTTTAGTAACTCTGAGTATTGTGTTTTCTTGTGACATTGTGCTGTATGATATAAGTGGTATAGTAGGAGCTTTGCATGTCTCCTAGTTCAGCCGAAGATGCTTTGCTATAGCTACCTCTACCAGCCTAAGCTGCTAGAAACACCTCTATTCTACTAATAAGGGATAACTGCACCTGGCACAAGGTGTAAGTACCACAAAGTACACAGAGAAAACCCCAGAAAGTTAGTTTGACAGTACCCGGGCTCTATACTGGAGCTCCGGGGATGCTTGGAATTGTCCCCCCAAAACCAGTATGGTATTGGGGTGACAACTCCATGATCTTAGACATGTTACATGGCCATGTTCGGAGTTACCATTGTGACGATACATATAGGTATTGACCGATATGTAGTTTACGCGTGTAATGGTGTCCCCGCACTCACAAAGTCAGGGGAAATTGCCCTGAACAATGTGGGGGCACCTTGGCTAGTGCCAGGGTGCCCTCACACTTAGTAACTTTGCACCTAACTAAGTGAGGGTTAGACATATAGGTGACTTATAAGTTACTTAAGTGCAGTGTAAAATGGCTGTGAAATGCAGTGGCAGTCCTGTGTAAGAATTGTCTGAGCTCTCTATGGGTGGCAAAAGAAATGCTGCATCCCATAGGGATCTCCTGTAACTCCAATACCCTGGGTACCTAGGTACCATATACTAGGGAATTATAAGGATGTTCCAGTGTGCCAATCAGAATTGGTGAAAATGGTCTCTAGCCTGCAGTGACAATTTTAAAAGCAGAGAGAGCATAGACACTGAGGTTCTGGTTAGCAGAGCCTCAGTGATACAGTCAGGCACCACAGAAGGAACACATATTGGTCACAAACTTATGAGCACTGGGGTCCTCGCTAGCAGGATCCCAGTGACACATATGAAACACACTGACAACATAGGGTTTTCACTGTGAGCACTGGGCCCTGGCTAGCAGGATCCCAGTGAGACAGTGAAAACACCCTGACATATACCCACAAACAGTCCAAAAGTGGGGGAAACAAGGCTAGAAAGAGGCTACCTTCCTACAAGTCCCTGACGTGGTCAGGCTGTCTATAAATCTTACTTTTGACAGGTAAACTGTCTCCAGCATCGATTGTATGCTCCCACCAAGTAGTGGTACATGGTATCAGTGAGAAGAGTTCAGAGAACTGACTTAAGATATTTACACAGTTGTCCTTCTGCTCAGTAGTAAGGTAATCTGCAAGTACTACTCCCTCTACTAAGCCATCAGCTTCAGTGGTCGTGAAGAGATCAGGGAGAGGGTCACTCTCTTCTTCCTGTCCCTCATCAGTTGCCATGGGCAGGGTGAGATCAACCCTGTCATAGTAGGGTTTTAGGCGGTTGACATGGAGCACCATAAGGGGACTCCTAGCAGTGCCCAGGTATACCAAGTAGGTAACCTCAACCTTTTTCTCAACAATGAGATGGGGTCCACTCCATTTGTCTTGGAGTGTTCTTGGGGCCACAGGCTCCAATACCCACACCTTCTGTCCTGGGTGCTACTGGGTCATGCCACCCTTCTGGTCATGCCATTGCTTTTGCAGCTCCTGGCTGGCCTGAAGGTTTTAACTGGCCATTTTCATGTACTCAGCCATTCTTGATCTTAGGCCAAGTACATAGTCCACAATGTCTTGTTTAGGAGCTTTTAAAGGTTGTTCCCAATCCTCCTTAACAAGTGCAAGGGGACCTCTCACAGGGTGCCCAAAGAGGTGTCCAAAGGGGCTAAAGCACACTCCTTTTTGGGGTACCTCCCTGTAAGCGAAAAGGAGGCAAGGTAATAGGACATCACATCTCCTTCTGAGTTTTTCAGGGAGTCCCATTATCATACATTTGAGAGTTTTATTAAACCTCTCAACCAGACCATTTGTTTGTGGAGGATAAGGAGTAGTGAACTTATATGTTACACCACACTCCTTCCACATTGCTTTGAGATATGCAGACATAAAGTTACTACCTCTGTCTGACACCACTTCCTTAGAGAAGCCCACTCTGGAAAAGATTCCCAGGAGGACCTTTGCCACTGCAGGAGGTGTAGTTGTCCTTAAGGGAATTGCTTCAGGGTACCTAGTGGCATGGTCCACTACCACAAGGATGAATCTATTGCCTGAAGCTGTTGGAAGGTCAGGAGGGCCAACTATGTCAACCCCTACCCTCTCAAAGGGTACCCCAACCACTGGAAGTGGAATGAAGGGGGTTTTGGTGTGCCACCAGTCTTGCCACTGGCTTAGCAGGTCACACAAGAGCGACAAAACTCTTTGGTGTCCTCTGACATATGAGGCCAGTGAAACAGGGGAACAAGTCTGTCCCAAGTTTTACTTTGGCCCAAATGCCCAGCCAAAGGAATGTCATGTGCCAAGGTAAGAAGAAACTCCCTGTACTGCAAAGGGATGACCATCTCCTGTCAGCTCCAGGTTTAGGGTCCCTTGACTCAGTATACAGGAGGTTGTCTTCCCAATACACCTTACGGGTATCACTGACATCCTCATTCTGCTGTTTGACAGCTTGCTGTCCTAAACCCTCTAGTGTAGGACAGGTCTGCTGTGCCACACTCAGCTCTTCCCTAGCAGGCCCCCCTGCACCCAAAAGCTCAGCAGTGTCTGCTGCCAGCTCATCTTTTGTAGGTTTTGCAAAGGGAGAAGATTCCTCTTCCTCAAAAGGGGAATCTTCTGGTGAAGGAAGGATAGGTGGCAAGGATTTACCCTTCCTACCCCTTGCTTTTGGGAGCACTTGGTCCATTGTTCCTGGATCCAAGTTTCCCTGTCCTTTTTGCATTTTGTCCTGAGCCCTTGTCAAAGCAAAAATATGCCCAGGAATGCCCAGCATTGCTGCATGAGCCTCCAACTCCACTTCAGCCCAAGCTGATGTTTCTAAATCATTGCCTAGTAAGCAATCTACAGGTAATTCAGTGGCTACCACAACTTTCTTTGGACCAGTAACCCCCCAGTTGAGATTCACAACAGCCATGGGGTGGCTAAGTGTGTTATTGTGAGCATCAGTCACTTGGTGACCAAGTAGGTGTTGATCAGTTTGAACCGGTTTATAACCATAGTTACACTGGCTCCTGTGTCCCTGTAGACCTCAACCTCAACATCATTAATTAGGGGTAGTTGCTTGTACTTACCCATATTAAGGGGACAAGCAACCAAGGTGGCACAGTCAATGCCACCATCAAAGGCTAAAACAGCCTCTGTGGTCTCCCTAACAAGACCAACCCCAACTACACTGCCAATAGTGAGTCCAGCTACACCCTTGGATTGGCTATTTGTAGTAGACTTCCCACCACCACTGTTATTACTAGGGGCACCAGAGGTTGCAGTTGGGGTTGTGACAGTGGGAGCCTTGGTGTATTTCTTTGGACAAGTGGCATCACTTGCCCAATGGCCTTTTACTTTACATAAATAACACTATGGCTTTTTCTGATTGTGAGAAGAGGATTTGGACCCACCACCCCAGAGAATTTATGTGGGCATGATGAATACTCAGAATGTTTTTTATCTTTGTCCCCACCCTTGTCAGAAGACTTACCATCCTTCTTCTTGCCATCCTTGTCACCCCCTGTATGAACTTTTCTGTTCACTCTTGTTCTGACCCATTTGTCTGCCTTCTTCCCCAATTCTTGGGGAGAGGTCAGATCTGAGCCTACCAAGTACTGGTGCAACAAATCAGACACACAATTGTTCAAAATATGTTCTCCCAGGATTAGATTATACAGGCTTTCATAGTCAGTCACCTTACCGCCATGCAACCAACCCTCCAAGGCCTTCACTGAACAGCCTACAAAGTCTGTCCAGTCTTGAGAGGACTCTTTTCCCGTGTCTCTGAACTTAATCAAAAACACTGCTGCTGCCACCATGGGGAACTAAACCCAACCTCTGCCTTTCCCTTTCCTCATCCAGAGATTCCCTGTCTAAGGCCAGTTGCTGATGTTTAAGCTTCAGCCTGGCCTCTTCCAACCTCAGCTTTCTGAGTTCTCTTTCCATTAAGTTATCCTCATGGGGGGAGGCTTGGGAATTGTGAGACACAGAAGAAATATGGGAATTAGCAGAGTTGGACCTGTCCCTAACTGGCTGGACCCTAGTAACCTGGCCTTTAGGAGTGAAAGGTGCCCTACCAGTGTGTGACCCCCTCCCACTACCAGTGTCACTAGGTGGCCTGTTAGCTGGCACGTCCTTGGAAGAACCCTCCCCAGCATCCTCAGGGGACTCCTCTGAGTCTGGCTGGGTACCCCCCTCCTCTACCTCCTGATCCTGGGATGGGCCAGACTGGTTCTGGTCACTTTTTAGGAGAATGCTCAGGAGAAGATCTTTTTTAGGATTCTTATCAATTGCTAAACCTCTTTCAATGCAGAGACCCCTCAAACTTTTAAAGTTTAGATTCCCATATGTTGCCTGGACAACTGTGGGAGTAAGCTCTACTGCAGACATGACAGAAAAGGTTTAGGACAGAGAGAGAAAAAAGTTTTCAGAACTTTTTAAAGAACAGAGAAAAAACTTTTTCAATCTTTTAAAAACTTTTAGAAAGTTTTCAGAAACTTTTCAGAAAGTTTTAGAGAAGGAAAGTTAAACTGTTTAGGTCACTGTGTATATTCTGAAGTCTTTGGTATATGTTTTTCTTATGAAAAGCACAAATGATAAAGTGGTAAAGCAGTTACAAGTATTTATCCCACTGCTGCACCACCAATGTAGGAGGCTGGCCTGGCTTATAGTGGGTACCTTGTGGTACTTACACCTTGTGCCAGGTCCAGTTATCCCTTATTAATAGATTAGTAGTGTTCTAGCTGCTTAGGCTGATAGAGGTAGCTATAGCCGAGCAGCTTAGCCTGAACTAGGAGACATGCAAAGCTCGTACTATACCACTTACATCATATAGCACTATGGTGGTCATTACAACCCTGGCGGACGGTGTTAAAGCTGCGGTAATACCGCAAACAGGCCGGCACCCATAAAAAGGGAATTATGACCGTGGCGGAAACCGCCAACTGAGACAGCCACTTTAACACTCCGACCGCCACGGCGGTACAGACAAGCAGCGCGGCGGTCACCGCCAACAGACAGGCGGAAGACAATGTACCGCCCACAGTATCACAACCCGCCAATCCGCCACCTTTTCCGGGGCGGATTCACCGTGGATAAAAACACGGCAGAAACAGCTTTTGTAATGGGAAAAACGCTCACCTCACACTCCACGAGGAAGGAGGCCACCATGGAGCCCGAACTACAAATACTCCCTGCGCTTGTGTTCCTGCTCCTCTACGAACACCAGCAACGTAGGCGCCAAAGACAACGGTGAGTACTGCACCTACGACATAGGGGAGGGGGGAGGCAAAAGTCAGGGACAAACACACGCAACACCCCCACCACCATCCCGACCCTCACCCACTACAACACACACACCAATGCATTTCCAAACAGCACAGTAACAACCCACAACCCCCCCCCCCCCCGGAAGAATGCAAAGACAAAAGGAAATCAGTTCAAACATTGTAATGTATCAAAATACTGTAACCAAATATATACAGATATATATCAACATTCGAAAATCATACATCACGATTAGTACTGCAGGTATGCACATATCAATGTCCGTGGACCACTGGGCCCACAATGCATGGGCGAGGCCCACACTAGATACATGTCCACAAACGGAGAGAACACTGCCGGGGCATCAGATAGAAATACAACAGGCACCTCAGGGGGAAGGGAAGGGGGGGCACCTCAGCCGGATTACAGCACCACGCCAGATCCACGACAGGGCTCCATGCCCATTGATGTATCCTGGGGAGTGCAAAGCCACAGTCTCTCAAGTCTCTCCACTGGGTGGGTTGCCCACTGCTTTATCCTGGGGAGTGCAAAGCCACAGTCTCTCAAGCCTCTCCAGTGGGTGGGTTGCCCACTGCTTTATCCTGGGGAGTGCAAAGCCACAGTCTCTCAAGAGGATAACAGTCTCCACTGGTTCTGTAGGGGGAATGGTGCCCAGAGTGCATCACGCTCCCCGTGACGGTCCCAGTTCCGTCACTGTCCCAGCTGCACATCGGCTAACGATGCTTGATTTGGCGGTCTTTGCCCTGTTCAGCGGTCTTCACCATGGCGTTGCTTTGCCCTGTTCAGCGGTCTTCACCATGGCGGTCTTTGCCCTGTTCAGGGGTCTTCGCCATGGCGGTCTTTGCCCGGTTCAGCGGTGCTTGCCTTTGCTGTCTCTGACCTGTTCAGCGGTGCTTTGCCATGGCGGTCTTTGCCCTGTTCAGCGGTCTTCACCATGGCGGTCTTTGCCCTGTTCAGCGGTCTTCACCATGGTGGTCTTTGCCCTGTTCAGTGGGGCTTGCCTTTGCTGTCTCTGACCTGTTCAGCGGTGCTTTGCCATGGCGATCTTTGCCCTGTTCAGCGGTCTTCATCATGGCGGTCTTTGCCCTGTTCAGCGGTCTTCACCATAGCGGTCTTTTCCCTGTTCAGCGGTCTTCACCATGGCGGTCTTTGCCCTGTTCAGCGGTGCTTGCCTTTGCTGTCTCTGACCTGTGCAGCGGTGTGTGGCATAACGGTCCCTCAGTACCCAGCGGGGCTGTGGCTGCCGGGGCCCTCCAGTTCACTGACTCTGGCGGTGGTCTCTGGACCTGTGACGATACTGTTGCCCTCCAGGGCATTGACTCTGGCGGTGATCTCCGGACCAGTGACAACAGTGCTGCCCTCCAGGGCACTGACTCTGGCGGTGGTCTCCGGACCAGTGACGATACTGCTGCCCTCCAGGGCACTGACTCTGGCGGATACTGCTGCCCTCCAGGGCACTGACTCTGGCGGTGGTCTCCGGACCAGTGACGACAGTGCTGCCCTCCAGGGCACTGACTCTGGCGGTGGTCTCCGGACCAGTGACGATACTGCTGCCCTCCAGGGCACTGACTCTGGCGGTGGTCTCCGGACCAGTGACGACAGTGCTGGCGGTGGCGTCCCGGCCGGCGGGGAGGATGGCGGCCTTCTCCACCGTGCTGCTCTTCCCAGACTTTGGAGACTTCTTCTGCCCCTTCACCACCTTGGAAGGAGTCACAGCTGACTCGGCACTCCCCCCGGGACCCTTGTGAGCTGTTTTGCCCGCAGGAGTCTTCACCATCTCCCGTCGGCCACTTTCCAACTTAAGGTGCTTTACAGGGGGTGGACTGGCAGTGCTTTGGCTCCGTGTCACACTGGCTGCCCTGGTGGCCGGTGCACTCCACACACCTTTAACACGCATCACTGGTACCGGACTTTTTTTGGCTGAGGTGCTACTACGGGACCTATGAATTGGAGGGGTGGGGGTGGTGGGAAAGAGGTCAACGTTGCTGAGGAAGAGTTTCTGACGAACACTGGGATGGGTAGCTGGAGGGGGTCTGGGAGTGGAGGAAGAGGAGGTGGTTGTAGGAGGTGTAACTTTAGGTGATTTGGGTGCAGGTGCAGGTACTGGAGGCTGTCGTGAGGTGGATGGATGTTGGGTGTGTGGGTGCCCGCGTTTGTGTACTTTGGGAAGGGGCGTCACAGACACACTGGGAGTGGACACAGGGGACGTGTAAATGGTAGTGGGGGTGGTGAGTGCAGGTGAGCGGGGTGTGGTGCTGGGTGTTCTGGTGCGAGTCCTAGTGCCTGTAGATGTAGTGCATGCAGGTGGGAGTGTAGACGACACTGGGAGGGAGGAGGGAGACGACGAGGAGGGGGACACAGTGGAGGCAGTGGATGGTGCTGTGTCTGTAAGTGGGTGATGCTTGTGTGAGTGCCTGTGGGATGTTTGGTGCCTATGTTTGCCTGAGCTACTTTTGTGTGTTGAGGTGTGTGCATGCTTGTCTGATGGTGTGGTTGGGATAGGCTGGGGTACAGGGGATTGGGTCTGGGTGGAGGAAGTTGGAGGGGGGAGGCTAGACACAGGGACAATGGCTGCCATCAGTGCTGAGGCCAGAGATTGCAGGGTTCGATGATGGGCAGCCTGACCAGAATGAATGCCCTCCAGGAATGCATTTGTGTGTTGCAATTCCCTTTCTATACCCTGGATGGCATTCCCAATGGTAGACTGCCCAACAGTGAGTGACCTGAGGAGGTCAATGGCCTTCTCACTGAGGGCAGCAGAGGTGACAGGGGCGGGGGCTGAGGTGCCTGGGGCGAAGGTGATGCCCACCCTCCTGGGTGAGCAGGCGCGGAGCGAAGGCTGAGGGGCTGCTGGGAGGGCGGTGCTGGTAGGGGGGTGGCAGCTGTACCTGTAGAAGTGGTGGGCATAGATGGTGCCGCCACCACAAGGGAGCTCCCATCGGTGGACGAGTCTGTGTCGCTGTTTGCTGATCCGGTGACCGACGTGAAGCTCCCGTCGCCCTCCGTCCCACTGGTGTATTCAGAGTCTGTGTTGTAGCCCTCCATGGCCATGTGGGATGCAGCTCCCTCGTGCTCCGGTGCCACTGTACCTCCGCCTGATGATGCTGATGCACAAACGAACAGGGAGAGGACAAAAAGGGGGGGGCGACAGAAGAAAGACAGGTTGAGTGCATGGCTTACCGCTACCGTTGGCGGACAATACAGACACAGCAGCCCCCTGCACTACGCCGTGCTCTTGGCCTCTACAGATGCAATTCCTGGGATATGGCCTACATGGCTATGAGTGTCATCTGTCCACATAGATGACACAGGGTTATGTATACCTGTACTTGGCGCTCTACTAAGGTGGGGTGGAGGGCCACAGGGCCATGCCTTACGAAGGGGCCTAGCCTACGTAACTCGCCCTGGCCTAGGGAAACCAAAAGCCCTCCTCCCCCACCCAGACCCCTCCACTGCGCGCAAAGTCCACAGAATTATGTTGTACTCACCCCCTTGTGTCTGCTGTGATGCCCTCAAGCGCCCATCCAACTCAGGGTAGGCCACCGCCAGGATCCGGAACATCAGGGGGGTCATGGTTCGACGGGCACTACTCCCATGTTGGGAGGCCATCCCCAGCTGAGCCTCCGCCGTCTTCTTGCTCCAGCGGCAAATGTCCTCCCATCTTTTACGGCAGTGGGTGCCCCTTCTCTGGTGGACCCCCAGGGTCCGTACGTCCTTGGCGATGGCACGCCAAATGTCCTTCTTCTGGTGGGCGCTGACCTACATGACATGTGCAGGGGAAGAAGAGAAGTCATTACCAACTGCACCGTCGAAGTGAGTGGCCCCCATCCCTACCCTTGCCATGTGGCACATGCATTCACAGTCCTTCATGGTCGCAGAACTATGCCCCCTTCCTACTGACATCCAGCCCTCTCCACCCAGCATAGCCCATACAACGTGCTCCCTGTGTACTTACCTGTTGGTCTGGAGGACCGTAGAGTAGCGTGTACTGGGGGAGGACCCCGTCCACGAGCTTCTCCAACTCCTGAGCAGTGAAGGCAGGGGCCCTTTCCCCAGACGCAGCAGCCATTGTCTCTTCCAGACCGAGGTCACAGCAGCACTTGCAGTGTAGGTCCTCTCCTGTCGAAGATCAGGTATCGAGTGATTGAACAGATAGAAAATGGCGGTCACGTCCGCGGTGGTCACATCCGCGGCGGTGCGTATCATCACCGCCGGCGCACTTCATCATTGGCTCCTGGGACCAATAGGGTCCTATGTTAACCAATGCAGCATTGCGCCGCGGTCTACGACCGCCTACCGCGACGGTGTACAACGCCAGCGCAGATACCTCACATCCCATTGTCCCACTTTAGAGGTCAGGCAGCTGCCATTTCAGGGGCCCACATGGCTTCATTTACTACTGCGTCACAGATACCTAGGCCTACACTCAACACACATACAGGAAGAGTTTTGTATTTGGTGTCTTGTTCTGTGTAGCTGTGGGTACATACCTGAGAATTTGTTGACTCTGTGGTCGCTGTTGTCCTTCTTAGGCACCGTCAGCTGGGACATTTGAGGAGATGGCGGAATCCTCCGGTGTACTGACCGCTGGTGGACCTGTTAACAATGGAGGAGCGACATTTGATCATCACCTACAGGTTTGACCGTGCCACAATCCAGGAACTGTGTACCCAGTTGGAGCCAGACCTGATCTCACCAATCCGCCATCCCACAGGAATACCCCCTGAAGTGCAGGTGCTATCAGTGCTCCATTTCCTTGCAAGTGGATCATTTCAAACAGTGGCCATGGCATCAGGGATGTCCCAGCCTATGTTTTCCAACGTGTTGTCCAGAGTGTTGTCTGCCCTGCTGAAACACGTGAGGAGTTACATCGTTTTCCCTCAGGTGGAGGATTTGGCGACAGTTAAAGGTGACTTCTATGCCCTGGGACATATCCCTAACATCATAGGTGCCATTGATGGGTCCCATGTGGCTCTGGTCCCCCCCCACAGGAGTGAACAGGTGTACAGGAACCGGAAGAGTTATCATTCCGTGAATGTACAGATGGTATGTTTGACAGAACAGTACATCTCCCAGGTAAATGCTATGTTCCCTGGCTCTGTGCATGATGCCTACATCCTGCGGAATAGCAGCATCCCTTATGTGATGGGTCAACTCCAGAGGCATCGGGTGTGGCTGTTAGGGGACTCTGGTTACCCCAACCTGTCATGGCTATTGACCCCAGTGAGGAATCCCAGGACCAGGGCAGAGGAACGCTACAATGAGGCCCATGGGCGGACTAGGAAGGTGATCGAACGCACCTTCGGCCTCCTGAAGGCCAGGTTCAGGTGCCTCCATATGACAGGTGGTTCACTATTCTACTCACCAAGGAAGGTGTGTCAGATCATCATCGCCTGCTCAATGCTTCACAATCTTGCTTTGCGATGCCAGGTGCCTTTTCTGCAGGAGAATGGTCCAGATGACGGTGTTGTGGCAGCTGTGGAGCCTGTGGACAGTGATGAGGAGAAAGCTGAGGAAGAAGACATAGACAACAGGGAGTCAGTCACACAGCAATATTTCCAGTGACACACAGGTGAGAATTCTTTTTTTTACTATAACATTCACTTTCACACTTCTACCTCTATCCTGTCTGTCAATTAGAAGCAGTATTTGGTAACTGAGTTGTACATTTCCATTACGGTTTCACAGGTGTGGTTAACAACGTGTGTCATCTGCTTGCATCCTTCATGGACTTGTGATGTGTGACATAGGTATGTTGGTATTACATTTGAAAACGCTTTTTGTCACGGTCATTGCTAATACACATTTTCAAAATCACACACTGACTCCAGATTGTTTTGTGGTTCAAGGGTGTTTATTGAAGTGCTAATTATTGGAGGGGGTGGCAAAATGGTGATGGGTGATGGAGGAGGAAAGTCCATGGTTGAGTCCAGTCTATTAGTCTCACAGGTGCACTGCCCATATGGGTATAGGAAGTGGAGCTGGGGCAGTTCCAATCTGGACAGGCAGGGTAACAAAGTGAGACAGTGGGATGACAATCAGGGTGGTCTCATTTCCTGGCGGGGGTCTTGCCATCTTGCTCTGTCCTGTTCCTGGATCTCAGGGACCGCTTGCGTGGTGGTTCTCCGTCTGCAGGGGGTGGGGTGCTGGTGTGGTGGTCCTGTGGCGGGGCGTCCTGTCCACTAGCGCCGGCAGAGGTGGTGGGCAGTTCATCGTCCAGGCTAGTGTCAGGGGCCCCTTGGAGTGCCACAGTGTCCCTCATTGTCTTTTGTATGTCCTTCAGCACCCCTACGATGGTGCCCAGGGCGGAGCTGATGGTTCTGAGCTCCTCCCTGTACCCCAAATACTGTTCGTCCTGGGTCTCCTGAAACTTGGCCAGGACCGTAGCCATTGTCTCCTGGGAGTGGTGGTATGCTCCCATGATGGAGTAGAGGGCCTCGTGGAGAGTGGGTTCCCTTGGCCTGACCGCCCCCTGTCGCACAGCAGCCCTCCCAGTTCCCCTGTGTTCCTGTGCCTCCGTCCCCTGGACCGTGTGCCCACTACCACTGCCCCCAGGTCCCTGTTGTAGTTGGGGTGGTGGGTTATACTGGGTTCCCTGTAGTGGTGGACACACAGCTGATTGACGTGTCCTGGGTACGGAGGTATGGGCCCGCTGGGTGGGTGCTGTGCTGGTGTTACCAGAGGGTGGAAGGTCTGTGTTGGGCTGTGCCTGTGCAAGGGGAACCGACTGTCCCGAGGCCCACGATGGTCCAGGCTGGTCATCTGGATCCAGTTGGCCAGAGCTGCTGTCGTCACTGTGGGCCTCTTCTGTGGGTGGAGTGGAGATGTCTGGACCCTCCTGTGTGGTGACGTCACGTAGTGGTCCTGCAGGGGTATAAGAGCATGATTATTGCATGTGTGTGTGTCATGGTGAGCAATGGGTGGGTGTGCGTGTACCCCAGTGCAAGCATTCCTATGTGGGGGCTTGTGTGATGATGGTTGGGGGGTTGTTATGGGTATGTGCAGTGGCCATGCTTTAGTGAGGGGTGTCCATGCTTTGTTGTGTCATGCGGGGCTTGGTGTTGGGATGTGTGGTTTGTGTTATTAGTACATTAGTGAGGAGTTGTAGTGATAGGGGAGGGGCTGGGGGTGTGTGATAGCATGCAGATAGGGTGGGGGATATGATAGTTAAGATGTGACTTACCAGTGTCTATTCCTCCACCGACTCCTCCGAGGCCCTCAGGATGCATAATGGTCAAGACCTGCTCCTCCCATGTTGTTAGTTGTGGGGGAGGAGGTGGGGGTCCGCCGCCAGTCCGCTGAACCGCAATGTTGTGCCTGGAGACCACGGAATGCACCTTCCCCCTCTTCCTGATGTCCTCCCAATTTCTTGGATGCTGTCCCACAGCGTTGACCCTGTCGACGATTCTTCGCCATAGCTCCATCTTCCTGGCTATGGAGGTGTGCTGCACCTGTGCTCCAAATAGCTGTGGCTCTACCCGTAAGATTTCCTCCACCATGACCCTGAGCTCCTCCTCGGAAAACCTGGGGTGTCTTTGGCGTGACATGGGGTGGTGTAGGTGATGTGTGGGGTGGTGTATGTGTTGATGAGTGTGGTGATGTGTGGTGGTGTGGGGTGTTTTGAGCGTGGATGTTGTATGGGTGATGGTGTTGTGTGCCTCTGTGTGGTGGGGTTGTCTATTGCTGTAGTCTCTGTCTATTGTGTTGGGTGTGTGGGAGTGGTGTTTGTATGTGTATCAGGTGTGTGTATTTAGAATTGTCCAATGTGGCTGTGTTTTGGAGATGTGTGTGTATTTTGAGCGCGGCGGTGTGTACCGCCAATGGAATACCGCGGTTGAAAGACCGCCACGTGGATTCGTGGGTCGTGATAGCATGGGCGTGTTTCTGTTGGCGTGACGGTGGAGGTTTTGTTTTCACCAGTTTATCACTGACCTTTGTTGTGGCGGACTAGAGTGGGTGTCTGAATTTCGGCGGATTCCGTGATGTGGGTCATAATAGCTGTGGCGGAATTCCGCAGCGGTGTATTGGCGGTCTTCTGCACGGCGGTAAGCGCCTTTTACCGCCAATGTTGTAATGACCCCCTATATCATAAGAAACACAATACTCAGAGTCACTAAAAATAAGGTACTTTATTTTAGTGGCAATATGCCAAAAGTATCTCAGAGGATATACTCCCTTAAGAGGTAAGTAAAATACACAAAATATACACACAGACCAAAATCAGGTAAGTAAAACACTTAGAAAAGTAGTGCAAACACTGTAGAACACAATAGAATGCAATAGGAGACAATAGGCCTCGGGCAACACAAACCTAATACTCCAAAAGTGGAATGCGAACCACGAATGGACCCCAGGCCTAGTGTAGTGTGTAGAGGGTCACTGGGAGTGTAACAAAACACTAAGGGTTTCCAAGATACCCCACCCCAAGACCCTGAAAAGTAGGAGTAAAGTTACCCTAATACCCAAGAAAGAAAGTAAAGTCGAGATAGGGGATTCTGCAAAGACAACAACTGACTACAAAGCACTGAATACGGATTCCTAGATCTGAGGGCCTGCAAAGGAAGGGGACCAAGTCCAAAAGTCATGCAAGTGTCCAGGGATGGCAGGAGCCCACTAAACCCCAGATGAAGGTGCAAAAGGGATGCCTCTAGGTGGAAGAAGCCAAAGATTCTGCAACAACGGAAGGTGCCAGGAATTTCTCCTTTGGTCAGAAGATGTCCCACGGCGTGCTGGAGGATGCAGAGTTGTTTCCATGCAGAAAGACCCCAGACAAGCCTTGCTAGCTGTAAGAGTCGCAGTTGAAGATTATGGGTACTGCCAGGGGCCAGGAAGGACCAGGAGGTCGCCCCTTGGAGGATGAGACAGAGGGGGTGGCTCAGCAACAGAGAAAGCCCACGCAGAACCAGGCAGCTCCCACAGAAGCATTTGAACAGGTGTTCAAGAAATCTGAGCACGGCGGTCGTCTCAACACCACACAGAGGTCCCACGAAGCCGGTGGTCAACTCAGCGAGCTGAGCAATGCAGGACGGGGTGCTGGGGACCTGGGCTGTGCTGTGCACAAAGGAATCCTTGCAAAAGTGCACAGAAGCTCTAGCAGCTGCAGATCATGCAGTACACAGGATTACTGTCTGGCGTGGGGAGGCAAGGACTTACCTCCAACAAATTTGGACAGAAGGACCACTGGACTGTCGGGGTCACTAGGATCCAGCTCCTGTGTTCCAGGGACCACGCTCGTCAAGATGAGAGGGACCCAGAGTACTGGTAAAGCTGAAGTTTGTTGCCTGCTGAAGCAGGGGGAAGATTACATCGACCAGCGGGAGATTTCTTTGTGGCTTCCAGTGCAGGGTGAAGGCAGGCAGCCCACAGAGCATGCACCACCAGGAAACAGTCGAGAAAGCTGGCAGGATTAGGCACTACAATGTCACAGGTAGTCTTCTGGCTACTTTGTTGCGGTTTTGCAGGCATCCTGGAGCAGTCCGCGGTCGATCCTTGGCAGAAGTCAAAGAGAGAAGTGCAGTCCTGCTAGATTCCTGCAATTTGTTACCTGAGGAAAAGCCCACTGGAGAGACCCTAAATAGCCCTCAGAGGAGAATTGGCCACCTAGTCAGGTAAACACCTATTAGGAGGGGTCTCTGACGTCACCTGCTGGCACTGGCCACTCAAAGGCCTCCAGAGTGCCCTCACACCTCTGGAATCAAGATGGCAGAGGTCTGGGACACACTGGAGGAGCTCTGGGCACCACCCTTGGGGTGGTGGTGATGGACAGGGGAGTGGTCAACCCCCTTTCCTGCGCTCAGTTTTGCGCCAGAGCAGGGACTAGGGGTTCCCTAAACCGGTGCAGACTGGCTTATGCAAGGAGGGCACCATTTGTGCCATTCAAAGCATTTCCAGAGGCTGGGAGAGACTACCCCTCCCCAGCCCTTAACACCTATTTCCAAAGAAAGAGGGTGTAACACCTGCTCTCAGAGGAAATGCTTTGTTCTGCCTTCCTGGGACTTGGCTGCCCAGACCCCAGGAGGGCAGAACCTGGTCTGTGGGGTGGCAGCAGCCGTAGCTGCAGAGAAAACCCCAGAGAGCTGGTTTGGCAGTACCGCGGTTCCATAGTGAAGCCCCCTGGATGCATGGAATTGGCTCCCCAATACCAGATTTGGAATGGGAGGGCAATTCCATGATCTTAGACATGTTACATGGCCATATTCGGAGTTAGCATTGTGAAGCTACATATAGGTATTGACCTATATGTAGTGCACGCGTGTAATGGTGTCCCCGCACTCACACAGTCTGGGGAAATGGCCCTGAACTATGTGGGGACATATGTGCTAGTGCAAGGGTGCCTTCACACTTAGTAACTTTGCACCTAACCTTCAGCAAGTGAAGGCTAGACATATAGGTGACTTTTAAGTTACTTAAGTGCAGTGAAAATGCCTGTGAAATAACGTGTGCGTTATTTCACTCAGGCTGCAGTGGCAGTCCTGTGTAAAGGTTTGTTTGAGCTCCCTATGGGTGTCAAAAGAAATGCTGCAGCCCATAGGGATCTCCTGGAACCCCAATACCCTGGGTTACTAGATACTATATACTAGGGAGTTATAAGGAGGGTCCAGTATGCCAATTGAAGTTGGTAAATGAAGTCACTAGCCTACAGTGACAAATTTAAAAGCAGAGAGAGCATAAGCAATGAGGTTCTGATTAGCAGACCCTCAGTGACACAGTTAAGCACTACACAGACACACACATTAGGCCATAAACTATGAGCACTGGTGTCCTGACCAGCAGGATCCCAGTGAGACAGGCAAAAACATATTGACGTACAGGTAAAAATTGTGGTAACATGCTAAGAAATATGGTACTTTCCTACACAACCCCCCCAAACGAGGGACAATAAGGCTAACCTTGCCCAGATGCGTCTTGATTGTCTAAGTGGAAATATCTGGAGAGTCCATCTGTATTAGAGAGGGCACTCCCAGGTCTATGTTCCACTGTATAGTCCATTTCCTGTAGGGAGATGGACCACCTCAAGAATTTAGGTTTTTTACCTTTTTATTTGTTTAAGCCATTATAGAGGTTTGTGGTCTGTCTGAACAATGAAATGGGTCCCAAACAAGTAGGGTCTCAGCTTCTTTAGTGCCCAGACCACAGCAAAGGCCTCCCTCTCTATGGCAGACCAACGCTTTCCTCTAGGGGTCAACCTCCTGCTTATGAAAGCAACACGTCGATCCTGGCCCTCTGAGATAAGTTGAGATAGTACAGCCCCTACCCCTAATTCAGTGCCAGCAGGTGACATCAGAGACCCCTCCTGATAGGTTACCTTATAAGGTAGCCAATCCCCCTCTCAGGGCTATTTAGGGTCTCTCCTGTGGGTTCTCTTCAGATTCTGCTTGCAAGTTTCCTTCATGAATCCTCTGCAACAACTTCAGCATCCTCTGACCTCGGATCAACCGCACCCTGCTCCAAGAAACACTGTAACTGCCACAAAGTATCTACAAGAGATACTTTTCTCCAACAACCTCAGCTCCAATTCAGCAATTGCAACAGTTTCCATGGTGTGCACGGTCTGAGGACTCCTTCTCTTCATCCTGCACCAGAAGGGCTGAAGAAATCTCCAGTGGAGTGATGGAGTCACTGCCCTGCTCCAAGCAAGCACCTTCCAAGGCAACGACTGGTACCCTTGGACTCCTCTCATAGCAATGAGCATGTTCCTAAGGACACAGAGGGTGGACATCATCCACATAGACTGTCCTGAGGTCCTGCTGACGCAATTTGGAGGAGGTAAGACCTTGACTTCCCTTAGAGCGATGGTACCCCTGTGTACTGCGTCTTTTTCACCTCCAGAGGCCTGTGTGCCCCATTTGCAAAATTGCTTCATGCACAGCCTGGCCCAGTTCCCTAGCACCATATTCTGCAATGCTCAAACAGCTGAGTTGTTCTCTGGCGGCGTGGGATCTTCTTTTGTTGTGTTGCATCAACGACGTTTTGCACCTCCTTTGTACCTTGATCCTGCGACTCCCGAGGGTGCTGACTGTCATCCTCAGCGCTCTCTAAAGTGCTGAGAGTCTTCTCTTTCTCCACACATAGAGTTGAGGCCCCCAGGTCACTCATGGATCCATCCAGCCCCATTTTGACACAAAACGCACTTTTGTTGTAACCAGGGCTTGTTGGCGACTTCCAACACGAAATCACATCTGCAACGATCTTCACATCGTGTGACATCTTTTGCATCATGCAAAAACCCGCTGGCATCTTCCTAGGGTGCATTCCTGCAGTCTTCGACTAACTGGGGACACTTCTTTGGCACCCTCTTCTGGTTTGGCAGGGGCTCCTGTCCTTCCTGGAACTTCTCTCGACTTCTGGACTTGGTCGCCTTCCTTCGCAGGTCTTCAGGTCCAGGAATCCAGCAGTTGTTCTTTGCAGACTTGGTTGGCTGCTGCAAAATCCCAATCACGAGGTGTAGTGTGTCTTAAGGAAACCTGCATTACTTTAGTACTACTTTTCTGGGCTCTGGGGTGGGGTAATGTACTTGCCTTTACTGTATTCTTACCCTCCCAGCGATTCTGCACACACTACACTTGTCTAGGGGGGGATTTGTAATTCACATTCCACTTTCTTAGTATATGGTTTGTGTTGGCCCTAAACCTATTTTCTCCCATTGCATTCTGTAGCATTTCCTATTGTTTGCATTGTTCTATGACTATTTACTTGTCTAATTTTGGTGTCTAGTGTATATATTGGGTGTAATACTCACCTCCAGAAGGATTATTGTCTCCAAGATATTTTTGGTACTGTGTCACCCAAATAAATACCTTTATTTTTGGTAACACTGAGTATTGTCTTTACTTGTGTATAAGTATTGTGTAACTATAAGTGATGTTGCATGAGCTTTGCATGTTTCCTAGTTCAGCCTAAGCTGCCCTGCTATAGCTACCTCTATCAACCTAAGCTGCTAGAGCACTACTACATTTCACTAATAAGGGATAACTGGACCTGGTATAAGGTGTAAGTACCCAAGGTACCCACTACAAACCAGGCCGGTCTCCTACATTGGTGGTGCAGCGGTGGGATAAGTGCAATTGTTTACCACTTTGTTGCCTGTGCTTTTCACAAGAAAAGCTTGCTCCAATACTTAGAGAATATATAATATATACCTAGAAACATTTTTCTAACTTTTGAAAAAGTTCTTGAAACTTTGCAAAAGCTTTTACAAAGTCTTGAAAAGTTTTCTTTTTTTCTTAAAAAAAAAAAGCTCTGTTATTCTACTCACTTTCCTAAACTTTTTTCTTTCAATATGTCTTCCATAAATGCTACCCCTAGAGATGTGAAAACAGCATATGAAAATCTTAACTTTAAAAATTTGAGGGGTCTCTGTATTGAAAGAAGTTTAGGGATTGGGAAGAACCCCAATAAGGAGTTCCTCTTAAATCATCTTCTCCAAGATGACCAGGGACTCAGCACTGGTCCAGATCAGACAGGGGAAGAGGTAGAGGGTGACTCTAACCAGGAAGGCTCAGAGGAGCACACTGACAATCCTGGGAAGGGTACTTCCACAGACCTATCTGTCAATAAGCCCCGTAGCATAACTGGTAGTTCGAAGGGTCCACACACAAGTAGGGCTCCCTTCACCTCTAAAGGCCAGGTCACTAGAGGGGCCCCTGTTAGAGATAGGTCTGCCTCTGCACACTCTCATGTTACCTCTGTTTCAGAGGCTTCACATAATTCTAACCTTGAGGACCAGTCCCTAGATAGGGAACTCAGAAAGTTGAGGTCAGAGGAGGCCAGACTGAGGCTAATGCATCAACTATTGGCCTTAGACAGGGAATCCCTGGCTGTGGAGAAAGAGAGGCAGGGTTTGGGGTTATTTCCTCAAGGTGGCAGCAGCAGTTTTAGAAATGTAAATGTTAGGGAACCTTCATTTGATTCTAGAAATCTGCACAAAGTTGTCCCTCCTTACAAGGATGGTGATGACATCTATAAGTGGTTTGCTGAAATTGAGAGGGCCTGTAAAGTTCAGAAGGTCCCTCGTGTACAGTGGGCTGCTATCCTTTGGTTATCCTTCTCTGGCAAGGGGAGAGACAGATTTCTTATTGTCAAAGAGAATGATGCAGATAATTACCAAATACTTAAAGGTGCACTCTTAGATGGTCTGGGCTTAACCACGGAACAGTACAGACTTAGGTTCAGAGAGACCAGAAAGGAGTCATCACAGGACTGGACAGACTTTCTAGACTGTTCTGTGAAGGCCCTAGAAGGTTGGTTAAATGGCAGTGAGGTGACTGACTATGAAAGCCTGTATAACTTGATTCTGAGAGAGCACATCTTGAATAATTGTGTGTCTGATTTGTTGCATCAATATCTTGTGGACTCAGATCTGACCTCTCCCCAAGAATTGGGAAAGAAGGCAGACAAATGGGTCAGAACAAGGGTGAGCAGAAAAGCTCATACAAGGGATGACAAGGATGGCAAGAAGCAGGATGGTAAGTCACATGACAAGGGTGGCAACAAAGATAAAAAATAATCAGAGTCTTCATCAGGCCCACAAAAATCCTCAGGGGGTGGTGGGTCCAAATCTCCTTCTCACAAAGATAAGAAGCTTGGGCCCATATTTAAACTTTTTTAGCGCTGCATTTGCGCCAGTTTTTGACACAAAAGCAGTGCAAACTTATAAAATACAATTGTAGTTTGTTGGTTTGCGCACTTTTGCGTCAAAAAGCGGCACAAATGCAGCGCTAAAAATGTATAAATATGGGCCTTGGTGTTATATGTGTGAAGCCAAAGGCCTTTGGGCAACTGACAGTTATTGTCCAAAGAAAAACCCCAAACCTCCCACCACCAAAACCCCAACTGCAACCACTAGTGACCCTAATAATAGCAGTGGTGGTGGGAAAAACACTACTAATAGCCAATCAAATGGTGTAGCTGGGCTCACCATTGGTAATGTAGTTGGGGGTTGGTCTAGTTAGGGAGATCACGGAGGCTGTTTTAGTCTCTGATAGTGGCATTGACCTAGCCACTTTAGTTGCTTGTCCCCTTAATATGGATACGTATAAGCAACTACCCCCTGATTAATGGTGTTCAAGTTGAGGCCTACAGGGACACAGGTGCCAGTGTCACCATGGTGATGGAAAAACTGGTTGCCCCTAAGCAGCACCTACTTGGTCACCAGTACCAAGTGACAGACGCCCAGAGCAACACTGTAAGCCACCCCATGGCTGTTGTGAATCTCAACTGGGGCGGTTACTGGTCCAAAGAAAGTTGTGGTAGCCACTGTTTTACCTGTAGAATGTCTGCTAGGCAATGATTTTGAGACTTCAGCTTGGGCTGAAGTGGACTTGGAGGCCTATGCAGCAATGCTGGGCATTCCAGGGCATATCTTTGCTCTTACAATGGCTCAGGCCAAGAAGCAAAGAGGACAGGGAAACTTAGATCTTGGAACAATGGACCAAGTGCTCCCAAAAACAGTGGGTAGGAAGGGCAAACCCTTGTCCACTATCCCTCCCTCCACAGATGATTCCCCTTTTGAGGAAGAGGAATTATCTCCCTGTGCAGAACCTACACCAGAGGAGCTGGAAGCTGATACAGCTGAGCTTTTGGGTGCAGGGGGCCTGCCAGGGAAGAGCTGAGTGTGGCACAGCAAACCTGTCCCACATTGGAGGGTCTCAGATAGCAAGCTGTCAAGCAGCAAAATGGTGACGTCACTGACACCCACAGAGTTTATTGAGAGAATAATCTCCTTTATAGTGAAGCAAGGGACCCTAAACCTGGTGCTACCAGATGACTGGTCATCCCCCTTCAAAACAGGGAATTCCATCTAACTCTGGCTCATGACATCCCTTTAGCTGGGCATTTAGGCCAGAGTAAAACATGGGACAGACTTGTTCCACATTTTCACTGGCCCCATATGTCAGAAGACACAAAGGAGTTTTGTCGCTCCTGTGTCACCTGCCAAGCCAGTGGCAAGACTCGTAACACCCCAAAGGCCCCCTTGATGCCACTACCAGTGGTTGGGGTGCCCTTTGAAAGCGTGGGGGTTGATATTGTTGGCCTCCTTGACCCTCCAGTAGCTTCTGGCAATAGATTTATCCTTGTGGTGTGGACCATGCCACAAGGCACCCAGAAGCTATCCCCTTAAGGACCACTATAGCTCCTGCAGTGGCAAAAGCCCTCCTGGGATTGTTTTCCAGTGTGGGCTTCCCTAAGGAAGTGGTGTCAGACAGAGGTAGTAACTTCATGTCTGCATACCTAAAAGCAATGTGGAAGAAGTGTGGTGTTACCTACAAGTTCACCACCCCTTATCATCCACAAACTAATGGACTGGTTGAGATGTTTAATAAAACTCTCAAAGGCATGACTATCGGACTCTCTGAAAATCTCAGAAGGAGTTTGGATGTCCTATTACCATTCCTACATTTTTGCCTACAGGGAGGTACCTCAAAAAGGAGTGGGCTATAGCCCCTTTGAACTCTTATTTGGTCATCCTGTTAGGGGTCCCTTTGCTGTTGTTAAGGAGGGTTGGGAACAACCTTTAGAAGCTCCAAAACAAGACATAGTGGACTGTGTACTTGGCCTGAGAAGTAGAATGGCTGAGTACATGAAAAAGCCCAGCAAAAACCTTCAGGCCAGCCAAGAGCTCCAAAAGCAATGTTGTGACCAGAAGGCTGTCCTGACAGATTACCACCCAGGACAGAAGGTCTGGATATTGGAGCATGTGGCCCAAAGGGCACTCCAGGACAAATGGAGTGGACCCCATCTAATTGTAGAGAAAAAAAGGTGAGGTCACCTACTTGGTGGAGCTTCATGTCAATCGCCTAAAGCCTTACTATGACAGTGCAGACTTAACCCTGCTCATGGCTACAGATGAGGGACAGGAAGAAGAGAGTGACCCTCTCCCTGATCTCTTCTCCACTACTGAAACTGATGGTTTAGTGAAGGGAATAGTACTAGCAGACTGCCTTACTGCTGAGCAGAAGGAAGACTGTAAAAATCTCCTTGATCAGTTTTCTGAACTCTTCTCCCTCACACGTGGTGCAACTACTTGGTGTGAACATACATTTGACTCTGTAGACAGTTTACCTGTCAAAAGTAAAAATTACAGGCAACCTGACCATGTCAGGGATTGCATAAAAGCTGAAGTTCAGAAAATGCTAGACCTTTTAGTTATTGAGCTTTCTGATAGCCCCTGGGCCAGCCCAGTGGTGCTTGTCCCCAAACCGCATAGCAACGAAGGAAAGAGAGGAATGCATTTTTGTGTGGACTATAGGGGTCTCAATACAGTAACTAAAACAGATGCTCACCCTATACCCAGGGCAGATGAGCTAATAGATACACTGGCATCTGCCAAGCATCTGAGCCCTTTTGACTTGACTGCAGGGTATTGGCAGATCAAAATGTCAGAAGATGTGTGAGAAAGTAGCCTCTTTGTAGCATGGTTACCCCCACTTTTGGCCTGTGTGTGAGTGTATGTCAGTGTGCTTTTACTGTGTCACTGGGATCCTGCTAGCCAGGACCCCAGTGCTCATAGATAAAAACCTATATGTCAGTGTGTTTTGCCTGTCTCACTGGGATCCTGCTAGCCAGGACCCCAGTGCTCATAGTTTGTGGCCTAATGTATGTGTTGTCAGTAGTGCTTGACTGTGTCACTGAGGCTCTGCAAACCAGAACCTCAGTGCTTATGCTCTCTCTGCTTTTAAATTTGTCACTGTAGGCTAGTGACTTTATTTACCAATTTCAATTGGCACACTGGACCCCCCATATAAGTCGCTAATATATGGTACCTAGGTACCCAGGGCATTGGAGTTTCAAGAGATCCATATGGGCTGCAGCATTTCTTTTGCCACCCATAGAGAGCTCAGCAAAACCCTTGCAGAGGCCTGCCATTGCAGCCTGCGTGAAATAATGCACACGTTATTTTACAGCTGTTTTCACTGCACTTAAGTAACTTACAAGTCACCTATATGTCTAACCTTCACTTACTGAAGGTTAGGTGCAAAGTTACTAATTGTGACGGCACTCTTGCAGTAGCAAAGGTGCCCCCACATAGTTCAGGGCCATTTCCCGGGCCTTTGTGAGTGTGGGGACGCCATTACACGTGTGCACTACACATGCTTCACAATGGTAGCTCCGAACATGGCCATGTACCATGTCTAAGAACATGGAATTGTCCCCCCATTGCAAATTTGGAATTAGGGAGATAATTTAATGCACCCTGGGGGCTCCACCATGGACCCCCAGTAATGCCAAACCAGCTCTCTGAGGCTTGCACTGCAGCTTCATCTGCTGCCCCCTCACAGACTGGGTTCTGCCCTCCCGGGGCCTGGGCAGCCCAGTCCTAGGAAGGCAGAACAAAGCCCTTCCTCTGAGAGCAGGGTGTTACACCCTGCCTCTTTGGAAATATGTGTTACAGGCTGGGGAGAGGTAGCCTCCCCCACCGTCTGGAAATGCTTTGAAGGGCACAGATGGTGCCCTCCTTGCATAAGCCAGTCTACACCGGTCCAGGGTCCCCTTGTCCCCTGCTCTGGTGCAAAACTGGACAAAGGAAAGGGGAGTGACCACGCCCCTGTCCATCACCACCCTAGGGGTGGTGCCCAGGGGCTCCTCCAGTGTGTCCCAGACTTCAGCCATGTTGCTTTGCGAGGTGTGGGGGCACCCTGGAGGGCTCTGAGTGGCCAGTGCCAGCAGGTGAAGTCAGAGATAGGTCCATACCTGATAAGGTAGCCAATCCCCCTCTCAGGGCTATTTAGGGTCTCTCCTGTGGGTTCTCTTCAGATTCTGCCTGCACGTTTCCTTCAGGAATCACCTGCAACTACTTCATCATCCTCTGACCTCGAATCAACCACAGCCTGCTCCAGGAACCGCTGTAACAGCAACAAAGTATCCACAAGGGATACTTTTCTTCTGCAACTTCAGCTCCAGCCAGCCACTGCAACAATTTCCACTGTATGCATGCTCTGGGGTCTCCCTGTTTTCATCCTGCAGCAGAAGGACTGAGGAAATCTCCTGTGGGGTGACAGAGTCACTCCCCTGCTCCAGCAGGCACCTTCTAAGATGACAACCGGTACCCTTGGACTCCTCTCACAGCGAAGAGAATGCTCCTAAGGACACAGAGGTTGGATCTAATCGACGTAGACTGTCCTGAGGACCTGCTGATGCAATTTGGAGGAGGTAAGACCTTGCCTTCACTGAGAGCAATGGTTCATCTGTGTACTGCATCTTCTTCACCTCTGAGGCCTCTGTGCACTATTTGCAAAATTCCTTCATGCACAGCCTGGCCCAGGTCCCCAGCACTCCATCCTACAACGCTCAACTCGCTGAGTTGTTCTCCGGCGGCGTGGTACCTTCCTTTGTTGTGCTACATCAACCGCATTTTGCACCTTCTTTGTTCCTGTGTCCTGGTACTATTGTGGGTGCTGCCTGGCATCCTGAGGGCTCTCTGAAGTGCTGAGAGCCCCCTCTTACTCCTCACACAGAGTTGAGCCCCGCAAGTCCCTCCTGCGTCCAGCCAGTGCCATTTTGATGCAAAATTCACTTTTGTCGTAATCAAGGCTTGTTGGCGACTTCTAACACGAAATCACATCTGCATCCTTCTTCACATCTTGGGACATCCTTTGCATTATGCAGGATCCCACTGCCATTTTCCTAGGGTGGATTCCTGCAGTCTTTGACTAACTGGGGACTCTTCTTTTCCACCCACTTCAAGGTAGGTGGGGGCTCCTGTCCTTCCTGGAACTTATTTCAACTTCTGGACTTGGTCCCCTTCTTTTGCAGGCCTTCAAATCCAGGAATCCAGTAGTTGTTGTTTGCAGACTTGGTTGGTTAATCCCAATCACGAGGTGTAGTGTGTCCTAAGGGAACTTGCAGTACTTTACTCCTGCTTTTCTGGGTTCTGGGGTTGGGTAATTTACTTACCTTTACTGTATTCTTACTCTCCCAGTGATTCTGCACACACTACACTTGTCTAGGGGGGAATTCGTGATTCGCATTCCAGTTTCTTAGTTTATGGTTTGTGTTGCCCCTAGAAATATTTTCTCCCATTGTATTCTATAGCATTTCCCATTGTTTGCATTGTTCTATGACTGTTTACTTGTCTAATTTTGGTGTCTAGTGTATATATTGTGTATAATACTTACCTCCAGAAGAAGTATGTCTCCAAGATATTGTTGGTACTATGTCATCCAAATAAATACCTTTCGTTTTCGGTAACACTGAGTATTGTCTTTACTTGTGTATAAGTACTGTGTAACTATAAGTGGAATTGCATGAGCTTTGCATGTCTCCTAGTTCAGCCTAAGCTGCTCTGCTATAGCTACCTCTATCAGCCTAAGCTGCTAGAACACTACTACATTTCACTAATAATGGATAACTGGACCTGGTATAAGGTGTAAGTACCCAAGGTACCCACTACAAACTAGGCCAGCCTCCTACAACAGGCGGATGCCATTCCAGGGTAGGGGGGTTGCAGGCCCTGGATTACAACTGCATCACAGTTCACAAATGGACATACAGGACAAATGCCGCTTATACATTTCAAATTAACATCATGCATTGTTCTGTTGTGGCTTCAATGTACAGTTTGTGACCGGCTCCTCACTCTTTTGCCCCATAGATTGCTACCACTGCGGATGAATAGGAGATGGAGACATACCCCCGTGTACAGACCCCTGGTGGACTTGTCAACAATGGAGGACAGTCACATTATTCTCACCTACAGACTTGACAGGGCCACAATCACTGAGCTGTGTTCCCAACTGGAGCCTGACCTGATTTCTGCTATCCGTCACCCCACTGGGATCCCCCCTCTTGTGCAATTGCTATCTGTGCTCCATTTCTTGGCAACTGGTTCTTTCCAAGTGACAGCGGGCTTGGCAGCAGGAATGTCACAGCCAATGTTCTTAATCGTGCTCACTAGAGTGTTGGCTGCCCTGATTAAACAAATGTGCAGCTACATTGGTTTCCCCCAGGTAGAGAATTTGGCCACTGTGAAGGCTGACTTCTATTCAATGGGACACATCCCCAACATAATTGGGGCAATTCATGGCACACATATTGCATTTGTCTCCCCCCCGGAAAAATGAACAGGTGTTCAGTAATCAAAAGAGTTTTCACTCAATGAATGTCCAGATAGTGTGCCTGGCAAACCAGTACATCTCCCACCTCAATGCTAAGTATTCGGGGTCGGTGCATGATGCCTTTATCCTGAGGAATAGCAGCATCCCAAATGTGATGGCCCAACTACAGAGGCACCGGGTGGGGCTAATAGGTGAGCCATGGTTCCCACCCAGTGGATGTTGGTGTATGGGTATGGTGTGGGCCATATGGGATAGTGTGTGGCTAAATGTTGTCCGTCGATATTTGCAGGTGACTCTGGTTCCCCCAACCTATCATGGCTACTGACCCCTGTGAGGAATCCCAGGACAAGGGCAGAGGAACGTTACAATGAGGCACATGGGCGAAAAAGAAGGATAATTGAACGTAGCTTTGGCCTCCTGAAGGCCAGGTTTCGGTGCCTCCATCTAACAGGTGGATCCCTGTGCTACTCACCCAAGAAGGTCTGCCAGATGATTGTGGCATGCTGCATGTTGCACAGCCTTGCCTAGCAACAACATGTGTCTTTTCTGCAGGAGGAGGAGCCTGGAGATGGCATTGTGGCAGCAGTGGACCCTGTGGACAGTGAAGATGAGGAGGCAGAGGATGAGGATGAGGACAACAGAACTGCAGTGATTCGATAATACTTCCAGTGACACACAGGTAAGACAGTGTAACTTCACATTTAATTGTCATTTTTTCATTTCACATTGTCACTGGCAGGCTGTAATTTCCCACTTCTATACACACTCACTGTAACCTTTGGCAACTCTTTTTGCAGATGTTGGTGCCCCACTATCGCTCCTGGTGTGAGCACTGCAGCCAACTACAGGTCTATCCTATGTGAACATTACTGTACAGTTGAATTGCACTGTTTGAACCTGGTTAAACAAATACATACTTAAATCATTTGACATACTCCATACTTGCATTAATTCAAATGGTATTTGTTGAAGTGATAAGGAGGAGAGGAGCAAGTGATTGGGATGGGGTGATGGTGGAGGAAAGTTCAGGGTAGAGTTCCAGTCTACTTGTAGCATAGATGCATTGTCCATGGGGACATGTGAAGGGGAGCAATGGCAGTTCAAGGTGGACAGGGTGACACAGTAGGTCACAAGGGTGACAATCAGGAGAGTCTGATTTCCTGGTGGGGGTCTTGGCAATAGTTTCTGGCATCTGCCTGGATTGCAGGGAACTTTTGCGGGGTGGTTCTCCTTCTGCAGGGGGAGGGGTGCTGGTGGCCTGTTGGTCCTGTGGCGGGACCTCCTGTCCACTAGCGGCAGCAGAGGTGGAGGGCTGTTCAGTAGTCTGGCTAGTGGCAGTGGCCCGCTGGTGTGACACTGCCTCCCTCATAATGCTGGCCATGTCTGCCAGCACCCCTTCAATGGAGACCAGGGTGGTTTTAATGGCCTGAAAGTCCTCCCTGATCCCCTGGTACTGTCCCTCCTGCAGCCGCCTGTTCTCCTGCACGTTGTCCAGGATCTGGCCCAGCGTATCCTGGGAATGTTGGTATGCTCCTAGGATCTCAGTGAGTGCCTCCTGGAGAGTCTGTTTCCTGGTCCTGTCCTCTCCCTGTGCACAACAGTCCTCCCAGTGTCCCTGTTGTCCTGTGCCTCTGTCCCCTGAACTGTTTACCCACTGCCACTGACCCCAGGTCCATGATTGTCCTGGGTGCGAGGTGTGCCCTGAGGTCCCTTTAGTGGTTGACACACTGCTGATTGATGTGTCCTGGGGACAGAGCTATGGGTATGCTGGGTGGGTGCTGTGGTGGTGTTTCCTGAAGGGGTAGGCTCTGTGGTGGTGTGTGACTGTGCCTGGGTAACTGACTGTCCAGAGGTCCCTGATGGGCCAGGTTGGTCATCCAGACACAGGCGAGCAGAGTTGATGTCGTCACTCTGGGCCTCTTCTGTTGGGGGACTGGAAATTGCTGGCACCTCTTCTCTGCTGACATTGGCTGGGATACCTGTGGGGATGTAAATGCAGTGTTATTGTTTCTGTGTGTGACATATTGTGGATCAGTGGCTTGCCCTTTTTGGTTGTATTTGTCCTGGCAGCTTTAACTTGTGTGAGTTGGTAAGTGGTGGGCTAACTGATTCTTTCTAGTGTGCATGCTTTGGTGATAGGTGTCCATGCAGGGCTATGAGTGATGTTGATGCAGTGGTAGAAAATGCAGGGCTTGGCATTGGGATGAGTTAGATGTGATGGTGGGGTGTGTGAGAAGTGGTAGAGTGATGGGGTGAGGGTGTTGGTGTGGGTATGTGTTGGCATGCAGGTATGGGGGTGATAGTAATAGAGAATTGCCTTACCAGAGTCCAGTCCTCCTCCTACTCCGGCCAGGCCCTCACGATGCATGATTGCCAAGACTTGCTCCTCCCATGTTGTTAGTTGTGGGGGTCCACCACCAGTCCTCTGTACAGCGAGCTGGTGTCTTGCTGCAATGGAACGTACCTTCCCCTGTAGGTTGTTCCACCTATTCCTGATATTATCCCTTGTTGTGGGGTGCTATCCAACGGCATTGACCCTGTCCACGATCCTCCGCCATAGCCCCATCTTCCTAGCAATGGATATCTGCTGCACCTCTGCTCCGAATAGCTGAGGCTCTACCCTGATGATTTCCTCCACCATGACCCTTAGCTCCTCCTCAGAGAATCAGGGGTGTCTTTGTGGTACCATGGGTGTTGTGGTCATAGTGTGGTAGAGGGTGCGTGGTGTGATGTGTTGGGGTGTGTGGCTTTGGTCTTGTCTGTGGTCGTGGTGTCTATCTCGTGGTAATGGTTTGTATTCATAAAGGGTTGTGGGTACTGTGGGTGTGTGTTTTATAGTGGTATGGGTGTGTGGGTATGGTGTGTGTGTATGGGTGTCAAGTGTGTGTTATTTGAATTGTCCAATGTGGTGGTGTTTTGTTTGTGTGTGTGTGTATTTTGAACACGGGGGTACATACCACCAACGGTTTACCGCTATTGAATGTCTGCCGTGGTCATTCATGGTCACAATGTGGTGGGCGTTGTTCTGTTGGCGTAACGGTGTGGGTTTTGATACCGCCAGTTTAACACTGACCTTTGGTGTGGCGGAATTGTGTATGTGTCTGAATAGTGAAGGATTGGTGTGTGTGTGTCCTAATATGGTGAACGGATAGCTGCCGCCGCCGCGGTATATTGGCAAGCAGTCAGCGTGGCGGTAAGTGGGATTTACCGCCAATGTCATAATGAAGGCCTGAGTGTCTGTCAGAAAAGAATTAAGGCAGAATAAGACCAGATTTAAAAAAAAGTGATTTCATTTCTTTTCTTTTAAAGGCTTTTCTAGTAACTAAACAGACTCATTTAGTGGAAAAATACATATTAATTACCTGTCATTTATGATGAGTAATGCGTTATGCACTATGGAGAATGAGTTGTTGTGCCAAATATTTGGAGGATTGCTAGCCAGTGCTTTGAGTACTTTGCTACTGTCTGCAGCTCAGGCAGCTGTAGCTGACAGTAACTTATATTTAATTCCAATGGCCATGCTCTTCCCCAAATGCTTTTAACTTAGTTTCTACCCTGACTCCAAAGAGTATAAAAGGTGGATATATGTATCCTGTCTGCCATAAGGAGACAGTAGGGAAAACGATGCACTGTACTACAGGGAAAGGAATGGGCTAAATAGATTGTATGTATAGAGTATCCCCTAAACCAAACTTGAAATCAAATCAGGCACTTGCTAGTCTGGCTGTACTCACTTGCCTTGCCCACCATTACAAATTCTTTCCAACAAATTCATTTGCTGGGTAGTAAGGAAAGGAAGAAACTTGACTTACGTGTGATTAAGCTAGAGGGATTAGGCAGGTAGGTAGAGCTTTTGCTATAGAAGAATAGAGGGTCGTCACTGATCATTGATTCATCATGTGCCTGAGCTTTGGCTTACTCAGTCACTGTATAGCAAAAGTATAAAGGGAAAAATCTGAACAGGTGTAAAATAAATTGGTCATAAGTGGCAAAATGTCATGGGCAGGGAGGGGGTTGATGAATGATGATGGGGTACATATCTGCCTCATTTAACAAATACAGTGAGTCAAGGGTATTGGAATACAAATTAAAATACCCCCAACTTTTAACCATTGCTTTGACAGCCATAAGTGATAAAACACAAAAAGTAAGCAAAGTAGGTGAGAACTAAGCATGCTCCTCTACAGAAGAACTATCTTCTTTATCACTCCAAGCAATTGCTCAATCATCCTTTCATTCTTACTACTAGATTCACCCATAGCCACCATGATTTAAGCTGTACTTTCTCTCATCTAGTGTTTCACCTCAATTCACAAACCTTTATCTATCCAGTACCCACTATCTACTCTTTCTTTCAATCATCATTTCACTCATCCATCCATTAACCCAATACTCACCCATGTATCCTTTCCTTTTTCATCCACACACTCACCCTTATCTTTCACTCCTTTCACCCATCCTTTCTTTTTAACTTCAGTTATTTCCTGTTTCCATCAAACCATAATTTTCAGAGTACATTATGTGTGCTTTTGCTGAGTTGCAGATAGAAGAGGCCACAAGTAACCCAACTATCGCTGTAGCTGTATTGCGGGGTGGGGTTCAAGAAGCCGATCACAATGCCCTTGCAGCTAGTGAGTAATAGTAATTGTCAATAAGCAAGCAATTTGATTTACCATCGCCTGCCCTGTCGCTGCGTCTCCCCGTGCTTTATCTGTTCCTGCAACAGTGGAATTTGAGGCAGCTTCACTAGTTGCATGGGTCTGTGTGGCTAGAGAAAAACAGTATACCGTTTTTTAGACACCAGGTTCACCGCCCCTTCTTAACTGTTTAAATCAAACAAATGCAACTGCAATAAATCATTACAGTTCAGTTAGCATTGCAGTATCGTCTAGCGAAAATATCACTCTGGGCTTTTGTTGGAATGTGAGAAAGGCCAGGTAGTCAAGCCAACCAAAAGCATAATGGAGGGGCAGAGCTAAAGCCTATGAGTTATGATGACTTAGAATCACTGAAGAGCAATGAAGGGGTGGAATACAGAATGGGTCAATGAAAGACAGAAAAAAAGATAATGCAGGGATAACAGGAATTTAAAAAAACTTGGATAGGGGAGTTGGAAAAAAGGGAGACTATAAAAATCTAAACAAGGCAAAAGAAAAAGTGTATAAAAGTGGGGAGTGGTAAAAGTTAGGGAAATTATAATATTAAATAATAGAACTTACTGGGATGAGGAGAGCGATCAGCATCAGTGGTGGTGGTCTGTACCTCCCCAGCTCCTGCCGGACCTGCCGGTGTAATGCCCCACTTCTTGCCCTTGGGTGCTGATGTAAGAAATAAAGATGATAAAAAATACATTAGTGGTACAGTTAATCTCTACAAAATTATAACAGGCAAATGCAATAACATTGTACATCAGGTTGCCTACAGTAATAGTATAATCAACTATCGTTGAGTTGGCTATACTCCTAAAATCCCTATTCCAAATTTCCTTAACAAAAATTACATTTGGAACTAATGCATTACAATGAATGATGTGTCATTCTATTCTCATTTCTCAACCCCCTTGATGGACAGCTCAGTCTACCTTTTTCGCAATACATACACACTCGCATACACTTTGAAATTGCTTGGGACTGTACAAATTACATAAAATCACAGAGAACACTATCTCACTGATAACATTAATTGACTATGGAGACAGGGGGGCGGAGGAGTCTGCGTTGCAATGGCTTCTTAAACAAATAGCCAAAGCAAGTGCCTACGAGTATGATGATGTTGCACCGAGCACCTGCCTAGCTCTAACTAGATCACATAATCAATTACATTCTTAACGTAAACTAAAAGTAACTTACCTCTGAGTGGAAGCAATATGATATTCAGAAGTAAAATTTAGCATTGTAGTACACAAACACAAAAAAATATATAATACTCACCAAGTCCCAAAATCTCGACGCCTAGCAGTTTGAGCAGGTCCTGCTCGTGGTCGATAATATCCACCCAGCAGTGCGTCAGCTGCTGAGTGGTGTGCTGGACCTGGGTGGTGGCCCTGACACATCAGGGTACCCTAGCCCAATGCAGCTAATGCTCCTGCAGGGAGTAACTGCTCCCAGGTCTGCCACCTGCAGCCAGCATGGAGGGGAGGTGGCACTGCACATAAAAAAAAAGTGATGTCACCTCCTCCCCACTAAATAGGGGCTGAGGCTGCACCCCTTGATGGCGTCACCACCCACAAGGTAGGCGGCAGCTGTTCTCCTGCTCTGCCATGGTGCTGGGTTGGGTAGAGTGAAGAAGAGAAGAAAAGAAACAGGAGGAGAAGGAAGGAGGTAGAAATAAGGGAAAAATAAACAAAAATACAAATAAGTCACAAAACCACACTAATACACTAAAACAAAATAGGGTTAGATTAAGTATAAGGGTGGCAGATTTAAAAGATGAATGTGGGATAAATAAAAACAGTCCTAGCGCCAAAAAGAGAGTGAAAAACAAGATGGATGCGCCCATGCGAACCGAGCAGTACCGTTTGCATGCGATTTTGAACATGAGTACAGAATTCACGTTGCGTTTGACGTCAAATGCAAAACAAACGGGTGCAACGGAGAACTCCACGTGCTGGAGGAACTCCACGTAGCTCAGTGGAGTTTTTTTTCCCACTTTGCGGAGTTCCACATAGCGCATCTCTGCGTACTCCACCCAGGCCTAGTAATTTTATGACTTAGGGTGAGTATGGGTTTTTGAGTAGCAAGGGTAGTTTTAGGGTTTAGGGTGTGTATGGGATTTTGAGTGGTAAGAGTAATTTTAGGGTTTAGGGCAGGTATTGACTTTTGAGTGGCAAGTGTAATGTGAGCCTAATTATAATGTTTTTTATTTTTTTAAGTTAATGTCTATGTTTTCTTTCAATTCTATTCCTAAGGTTACATCCCTGTAACCTTTGGTAACATAAAGTAATTTTAATTACTATGGCCCTCATTACAACCCTGACAGTAAATTCCGCTTACCGCCGCGCAGAAGACTGCCAACATACTGCTGAAGCAGCGGAATTCTGCTACAGGTATTACGACCCACAGCTCGGAATCGGCCACAATACAGACACCCACACAAGTCCGCCACACCAAAGGTCAATGATAAACTGGAGATAACAAAACCGACACCGTCACGCCAACAAGAATACGCCCACACTATCACGACCCACGAATCAACGTGGCAGTCTTTCAACCGCAGTGATCCATTGGCGGTACACACCGCAGCGCTCAAAATACACACCCATATACAAAACACAACCACATAGGACTATTCGAAATACACACACCTGATGCATACACACCCACCACACCCACACATCCAATCCAATATAAAACACACACCCACATTACCCACAAACCCTTACTACCAGAAATTTGAAAGCAGGCCAGAGAGAGACACTACCTTAAAGAAAACCAGCATCCACAGACACACACCATCACTTACAAAACATCCACGCACCTCAAACAACACACAACACATCCCCTCACACATCACAACACATACCATCTCACACATCACCCACACCACATCATGGGACCTCAACGACACCCCAGGTTCTCTGAGGATGAGCTCAGGGTCATGGTGGAGGAAATCGTCCGGGTAGACCCACAGTTATTCGGATCACAGGTGCAGCAGACATCCAATGCAAGGAAGATGGATCTATGGGGCAGAATTGTCGACAGGGTCAATGCAGTGGGACAGCATCCAAGAACTAGGAATGACATTAGGAAGAGGTGGAACGACCCACGGGGGAAGGTGCGTTCCGTGGTTTCCAGATACCAGATTGCTGTACAGAGGACTGGCGGTAGACCCCCACCTCCTTCCCCACAACTAACAACATGGGAGGAGCAAGTCTTGGCAATACTGCATCCTTAGGGCCTCGCAGGAGTAGCAGGAGGACTGGACTCTGGTAAGGCAAATCTTTACTACTTTATCCCCCACCCTACCTGCATGCCATCACATACCCCAACCTTACCCTCACACCCATCACTCCAACAACCCACAGATACCCCACCAACACAACCCACACATCCCAAAAACAAGCCCTGCATGTAACAACAATGCATGGACACCCATCACCAAAGCATGTCCAGTACAGTTACCCACAGAGACCCCAAACCAACTATCACACAAGGACCAAGCCAAGAATGCAAGCACTGGAGTAGAGGGTCACTCACCCATTGCACACGATGGCACACACAGATGCAATAATCATGCCTTTACACCCCTAGAGGACCCCTACCCAACGTCACCGAACAGGAGGTGCCAGACATATCCAGTCCCCCCACAGAAGAGACCCACAGTGATGACAGCAGCTCTGCCCAACTGGATCAAGATGACCAGCCCGGCCCATCAGGGACCTCGGGACAGTCGGTTCCCCTGACACAGTCACAGGCCTTTACAGAGCCTCCCCCCTCAGGAAACACCAGCACAGCACCCACCCAGCGGGCCCATCCTTCTGTCCCTAGGACACGTCAATCAGCAGTATGTCCACCACAACAGGGAACCCAGGCAACCCCACTAACACAGGGCGATCAGGGATCTGGGGGCAGTGGGCACACGGTTCAGGGGACAGAGACACAAGGCAATAGGCAAGCTGGGAGGACTGCTGTGTGACAGGGGGAGGGCAGGCCCAGGGAACCCACTCTCCACGAGGCACTCTCCAACATCATGGGAGCTTACCATCATTCCCAGGAGACAATGGCAACGGTACTGGCCAAGTTTCAGGAGACCCAGCGGCTGCAGGTGGAACACTACCTTGGGATCAGGGAGGACTTGAAGTCCATTAACAACACCCTGGTCACCATTGCAGAGGTGCTGCAAGACCTTGTCAACACCAGGAGGGACACAGTGGCACAACAAGGGGCCCCTGACACTAGCCTGAATGATGAACAGCTCTCCACCTCCGCCGGTGCTAGTGGACAGGTGACACCGCCACAGGAACACGACACCAGCACCCTACCCCCTGCAGATGGAGAACCACCCCCCAAATGGTCCCTGATATCCAGGAACAAGACAGAGAGCATTGCCAAAACCCCAGCCAGGAAATGAGACCCCCTTGAATGTCACCCTTCTGTCCAGCTTTGTCACCCTGTCCACCCTTCAACTGCCATTGCTCCACTTCCTATACCCCTTTGGACAATGCACCTGTGAAACCAATAGACTGGACTCTGCCATGGACATTCCTCCACTATCCCCCCAGCCCATTTTACAACCCCCTCCACTTATTAGCACAGAAATAAACACACTTCAATCACAAAATAATCTGGAGTCAGTCTGTGCTTTTACAAATGTGTAATTGCAATAACCATGGAATATAGCACTGTCAATTTACTTGTGCGCATACCGATGTAACACAGCTGTAGGCCAGGAGGAAATATAGCAGAGGGCACAAAGTGGGACCCACATCTGTGAAATGGAAAGGCAAAGTGACAAGTCAGGGTCCATACACTGAGTGAAAATGACAGACTTATGCTAGCTCCAACAATTGTATGAGATGTGGGAGGCAGTGACATCTTCTTACCTGTGTCTCACTGGAAGTATTGCATGATTATGTTGTTTCGGTTGTCAATATCCTCTTCTTCTGCTTCCTCTTCTTCACTGTCGACAGTCTCCACACCTGCCACAAGACCACCAGCTAGACTATCCTCCTGCAGAAAAGGCACCTGCCGTCGCAAAGCCAGGTTGTGCAGTATACAGCAGGCCACGATGATCTGGCACACCTTCTTTGGTGAGTAGTAGAGGGAACCACCTGTCACATGGAGGCACCGGAATCTGGCCTTCAGGAGGCCGAAGGTGCGTTCGATCACCCTCCTAGTTCGCCCATGTGACTCATTGTAGCGTTCCTCTGCCCTTGTCCTGGGATTCCTCACTGGGGTCAGTAGCCATGACAGGTTGGGGTAACCAGAGTCACCTGCAAATGTCGAGGGACAACTGTTAGACACACGCTAACCCTTAGGGACAACCCCCATACCCAGACACCTATTCACACTGTATTGGGTCTTTGGCCTCACCTATTAGCCACACACAGTGCCTCTGGAGTTGCGCCATCACATAAGGGATGTTGCTATTCCTCAAAATGTAAGCGTCATGCACTGAGCCAGGAAACATGGCATTGACACACCATCTGCACATTCATCGAATGGTAGCTCTTTCGGTTTCTGTACACCTGTTCACTCCTGTTTGGGGGTACTAATACTATATGTGTCCCATCAATGGCACCAATGATGTTGGGGATATGTCCCAGGGCATAGAAGTCACCTTTCACTGTGGGCAAATCCTCCACCTGAGGGAACACGATGTAGCTGCGCATGTGTTTCAGCAGGGCAGACAACACTCTGGACAACACGTTAGAGAACATTGGCTGGGACATCCCTGATGCAATGTCCACTGTTGTTTGAAAGGAACCACTTGCCAGGAAATGGAGTACTGACAGGACCTGCACTAGAGGGGGTATCCCTGTGGGATGGCGGATAGCTGACATCAGGTCTGGCTCCAACTGGGCACACAGTTCCTGGATTGTTGCACTATCAAGTCTGTATGTGACTATTATGTGTCTCTCTTCCATTGTCGTCAGGTCCACCAGCGGTCTGTACACCAGAGGATGCTGCCATCTCATCACCTGCCCCAGCAGACGTGCCCTATGGAGGAGAACAGCTATCAGAGAGTCAACGAACACTGAGGTATCACAAAATGTAATTTGCAGAAATGTATTAATCCACAAAGTGCCTGTAACTGTGTGTATTCCAGGCCTAGATAGGTGTGACACAGTTATTATTAATGCCATGTGGCCCCCTGAAATGGTGGCTGCCTGACCTGTAAGGTGGGACAAGGGGATGTGAGGTAACTGCGCTGGCGTTGTACACTGTCGCGGTGGGCGGTCGAAGACCGCGGCACAATTCAGCATTGGTTAACATTGGGCCCTATGGGTCCGAGGAGCCAATGATGATGCACGCCGGTGGTGAAGGTACGCACCGCCGGAGATGTGACCGCCATTTTCTGTCTGTTCACTCACTTGATACCTAACCTTCAACAGGAGAGGACCTACACTGCAAGTGCTGCTGTGACCTGTGTCTGCAAGCGACGATGGCTCATGTGTCTGGAGAAAGGGCCCCTTCCTTCACTTCGGAGGAGTTAGAGAAACTAGTGGATGGGGTCCTCCCCCAGTACACGCAACTGTACGGTCCTCCAGACAAACAGGTGAGTACACTGTAAGCATGCTGAATGGGCAATGCCTGCTTTGAGTGGTGTGGCTGAAAGATACATGGGGGGGCTGAGGCCTATATGTGCGGATGGTGAGTTTATGTGCGTCCTGGCATGGGTGGGAACTGGTGGGCAATGAGTATGACGGTCCAGACGGGTGAGTAATGTCCTCTCCCCCTGTACCATTCCTCTAGGTCAGTGACCACCAAAAGAAGGCTATTTGGCGTGCCATCGCTAAGGATGTCCGGACCCTGGGGGTCTACCACAGACGGAGCACCCACTTCTGTAAAAGATGGGAGAACCTGCGCCGCTGGAACAAGAAGACGGTGAGGCCCAGCTGGGGATGGCCTACCAATGTGGGAGGGGTGCCCGTCGCACCATGACCCCCCTGATGTTCCGGATCCTGGCGGTGGCCTATCCGGAGTTGGATGGGCGCTTGAATGCATCACAGCAGCCACAAGGGGGTGAGTAAACTCATTCAGTTGGCTCTGCGCGCATTACGAGGTATCTGGGCGGGGGAGGTGGGCAGTGGGTTCCCCCAGGCCAGGGCGATCTTGGTAGGCAAAGTCCCTTGTGAGGCAGGCTATGTGGCACCCCAACCCCACTAGTGGTTAGAGCCATCTACCCCTAGTCAGGGTCCTGGGACTTCCAGGTGTACAGCAATTGGGCTTAGGCCTCGTACCCCACGGGCATGTGAAAAATCTAGGAACTATAAGTGCATGGCGTATTGCAGAGGGCTGCTCACTGTCTGTTGTGTCAGACAACGGTAGTGGTGTTGCATGCACTGAACATGTCTTTCTTCTGTCTTCCCCCCCTTTTTGTGGTCTCCCTGTTCTTGTGTGCAATAGCATCATCAGGCGGAGGAGCATTGGCACCGGAGAAGGAGGGAGCTGCATCCCACTTGGCCCTGGAGAGTGAAGCTACGGAGTCTGAAGCCACCAGTGGGACGGAGGGCGAGGGGAGCTCCACGGCGGGGACAGGAGCAGAGACCAGCAACAGCGACTCCTCCTCTGATGGGAGCTCCCTTGCGGTGGCGGGCCCCTCTGTGCCCACTGAATCAACAGGTACAGCCGCCACCCCCCCTACCACCACCGCCCTCCCAGCAGCCCCTCAGCATGTGTCCCATGCCCGCTCACCCAGGAGGGTGGGCATCACCTTCGCCCCAGGCACCTCAGGCCCTGCCCCAGTCAGCCCTGCTGCCCTCAGTGAGGAGGCTATTGACCTTCTGAGATCCCTCACTGTTGGGCGGTCTACCATTCTGAATGCCATCCAGGGTGTTGAGAGACATTTGCAACAAACAAATGCATACCTGGATGGCATTCATTCTAGCCAGGCAGCCCAACAGAGAGCATTTCAGGCTCTGGCCTCAGCACTGATGGCAGCCATTGTCCCTGTGTCCAGCTTCCCCCCTCCAACCTCCTCCACCCAGACCCAATCCCCTGTACCTCAGCCTATCCCAAGCACACCATCAGACCAGCATGCACACACATCAACACACAAGAGTGGCTCAGGCAAACATAAGCACCACACATCCCACAGGCACTCACACAAGCAACATACCCATGCACACATACCAACATCTACTTCCTCCAATGTGTCCCCCTCCTCCACGTCTCCCTCCTCCCTCCCAGTCTTGTCTCCACTCACACCTGCATGCACTAAATCCTCAGCCACTACCTTCATCACCAGCACGCCCATCACCACACACCGCTCACGTGCAATCACCACCCCACTACCATTCACACATCCCCTGTGTCCTCTCCCAGTGTGTCTGTGAGCCCTCCTCTTAAAGTACACAAACGCAGGCACACACCCACCCAATAGCCATCCGCCTCACAACAGCCTCCAGCCCATGCACCTTCACCCAAATTCAGCAGACGTACACCTCCTACAACCACTACCTCTTCCTCCACTCCCAAACCCCCTCCATCTACCCGTCCCAGTGTGTCTAAAAAACGTTTCCTGGCTAACATTGACCTCTTCCCTACACCTCCCCTCTGTCCTTCTCCTAGGACCAGGCATTCCAGGTCCCAGCACCTCAGCCACCATATCTCCAGGCACAGTGGTGCCAGCAACTGCGGGGTCATGGAGTGCGCCAACCATCAGGGCTGCCAGTGTGCCACGTAGGGAAGGCAAGGATATTCCGCCACCTGCTAAGGTGAAAAAGGTGCCCACATCCCGGAGGGAGAAGCCGAAAACACCAGCCACCAAGGGGTCAGCGAAAACGAAAGGGGATAGTGGCAAGACAACTGCGCCAACATCAAAGGTGGGGAAGGGGGTAAAACAGAAGGGCAGGTCAGGAGAGGGCATGGTGGCACAGACTGAGGGACCAGTGTCACACCTTCTGTCCACATCCACGCCAACCTGTACAACGGTGAACACCGCCACCTGCACCGCCTCCGGCACGTCTACAGCTGCTGCAACAGTCCCCAGCCTCTTCCCCGGTGGGCAGCTGTCCGAGGCTGCAGGAGACATCCTGCTTTCTCCCTCAGCAGGTGCTGACATGCCCCGTCGCCACAGAGCCCATGGCCAGCACCGGCACCACAGACCCCGCTGCCAGCCCCGCCACCAAAGACCCTGCCGCCAGTACTACTGCCACAGACCCCGCTGCCAGCACCGCCACCACAGACCCCGCTGCCAGCACCGCCACGACAGACACCCCCGGCAGCACCGCCACCACAGACACCGCCGCAAGCACCGCCAGCGGCCCGCGACGCCCTCGGACAGTGACAACACAGCTGACATGTCTACCATCCCCAGTGGTCAGTCGTCCAAGGCTGGTGGTGAGTTCCAGGACCCTGGGCAGCTTCCATGCAGCATTACTGTTATCACTGTTGGCACCTGCAGGTGGAATGCGAAGCCGCAGCAGTGTGGGGTATGTCGCTGCCTCCATGGCGTATCATGCTACCTGTACCTCGGCAATCTCGTGGCACACACACCCAGGTGAGGGAATTGTACTGGCCACACTGCACGTGGAGCACTCTGGGCACCATGCCCCCTCCAGAACCAGTGGAGAGATACATCCACTACCTCAGTCCTTGGCAGGATGAAGCACTCTGGGCACCAGGGCACCTCCAGAACCAGTGGAGAGATACATCCACTACCTCAGTCCTTGGCAGGATGAAGCACTCTGGGCACCAGGCACCCTCCAGAACCAGTGGAGATTGACATCCACTACCTCAGTCCTTGGCAGGATGAAGCACTCTGGAAACCAGGCCCCCTCCAGAACCAGTGGAGAAATACATCTACTACCTCACTCCTTGGCAGGATGAAGCGCTCTGGGCACCAGGCCCCCTCCAGAACCACTGGAGAGATACATCCACTACATCAGTCCTTGGCAGGATGAAGCACTCTGGGCACCAGGCCCCCCCCAGAACCAGTGGAGATTGACATCCACTACCTCAGTCCTTGGCAGGATGAAGCACTCTGGAAACCAGGCCCCCTCCAGAACCAGTGGAGAGATACATATATTACCTCAGTCCTTGGCAGGATGAAGCGCTCTGGGCACCAGGCCCCCTCCAGAACCAGTGGAGAGATACATCCACTACCTCAGTCCTTCGCAGGATGAAGCACTCTGGGCACCAGGCCCCCTCCAGAACCAGTGGAGAATAACATCCACTTGAGAGATTGTGGTTTTGCACTCCCCAGGATAAAGCAGTGGGGAAACCACCCACTTGAGAGACTGTGGCTTTGCACTCCCCAGGATAAAGCAGTGGGCAAACCACCCACTTGAGAGACTGTGGCCTTGCACTCCCCAGGATACAGCAATGGGGATGGAGCCCCCTCGTGCAGCAGTGGCGTTGTGCGTTCATCTGGCTGAGGTGACCCCCCTCCCCCTGAGGTGCCTGTTTTATTTCGATCTGATGCCCCTCCAGTGTTTTTTTTGTTTCCAGTCGGGTATCTAGTGTGGGCTTCGCCCATGCATTTTGGGCCCAGTGGTGCACTATCCGGACTTGTGTAGTTGGTGTACATAATTGTATTTACTGGATTTTGAACTTTGATAATGAGATTTCACATGATTACATTTGTTCAAATCATTTCCTTTTGTCCTTGCGTTCTTCCAGGGGGTGGGGGGTGTATGTGTACTGTTGCTGCATGTATTTGTGTGTATGGTGTTGGGGGTGAGGGTGGGGGTGTTGCCTGTTGCCTGTGTGTGTCACTCTCTTTTCCCTCCCCCCTCCCCTGTGTTGTAGGTGCAGTACTCACCGTGGTCATCGCCGCCGTCTTTGGTGCTCCTGATAGAAGAGAAGGAAGACCAGCATCGGCAGTATCTGCAATTCGGGCTCCATGGCATCCTGGTTCCTCGTGTGAAGAGGTGAGTGTTATCCCTTCTGTGTACTGTTTCCGCCGTGTTTTTGTTCGAGTTGGTTCCGCCCCGGAAAAGGTGACGGATAGGCATCTTGTGATAAGGTGGGCGGTACATTGTCTTCTGCCTGTCTGTTGGCGGTGACCACCGTGCTACTTGTTTCTACTGCCGTGGCGGTCGAGTGTTAAAGTGGCTGTCTATGTTGGCGGTTTCCGCCATGGTCATGATTAAATTTTTTATTTCGCCGGCCTGTTTGCGGTATTACCGCCACTTTAACACCAACCGACAGGGTTAAATGAGGGCCTATATGTTATCCTACCACCCCCCATACCCACCCTAAACCCTAAGAGCAACTTAATACCCAAAAAGCATCTGCTATTTAGCTCCAAGATACCCTTCTGCTTGAACAAGCACTTTACAAATATACATGTTATGTTATTAAAGGAGTTTTGGGTTGGTATGGGGTTTTTGGTGGCAAGGGGTATTTTAGGGTTTAGGGTGGGTGCGGGCTTTTTGAGTGGTAAGGACAAATGTAAGTTTTAGGGTGGGAATGGGTTTTTGGGTGGCAAGGGGATTTTTAGGGTTTAGGGTAAGTATGGGTTTTTGGGAAGCAAGGGCAATTTTAAGGTTTAGGGTGGGTATATGTTTTAGGAGGCAAGGAAAATTTTAGGGATTAGAGTGGGTATGGGTTTTTGGGTGGTACGTTGTTTTAAGGTGGGTATGGGACATGGTTGGATTAACGAATAGTAATTAAAATTACTTAACATTAAAAAAAACAAAGGTTACAGGGACGTTATAGTTAGGAAATAGAATTTAAAAAACATAGAAATTCACTTATAAAAACAAAGGTTACAGGGAGGTTGTAGTTAGGCTGCTCACATTTTAAACGTACAAAGCCATAGAAAAGTTCTGCTATTAAAGTTTGAGTTATATCAAGTAACTAGAACTCGTGCCCAAAGGGAACTATAGCTTGGCCCCTTACCATTCACTGCTAATTACCCCAGATATTATAGCACTCGTGACATCTTTTAGAACACCATTGATAATGTTATGGTAATATTTGCAGTAAAATTATTGATGAGATAACTGTGCATGGCAGGAGCTGCTATTTAAAGCAAATCTCCGCTTGTGGGAGCAATGCCGGCTCCTTTAGGAGACGGTGAGCCGGTTTGAACCACAAGGGCCAGCAGGCTCCCCCTGCGGGTCTCAGTTGGAAGCAAGCATCTTGCTTGTATGCCACTTTGAAGTTATTCCCTGAAAGGCCTGTCCGCAGGGACTGGCCACAGGCCAGCCCCTGTGTCCAACCTCCACTGCTTTTGGTACCAATGTTTTCATCTGTTTCCCTTCATGCATATTTTCAGATGAAAACTCTGCTTTCTGAAAGAAGGACCTGTTTGACAGCTCCCGTTTGCAGAAAACAGAGTTATGTTTGGTTTTGCTTGGTGGGGGCTGTCAGCAAAAAGCTATCTCCCAGCGGTGGCAGTCGCCAGGGCCATGTATAGCTTATGCAACCCCCCTTCCAATGTTGTATTTGTTCTGGGGTGTTGGTAGTCCCCAGGGAAGGGGGTCCACAATGGACCCTTTTAATTATTTTATTTTAGCCCTCCTGGTGGCAGTCCGGGGCTGCCACCTCTTGAATTATAGGAATAGTCCCAGGGAGGTGGTGGTCCCCGCGGCTGAGGGTCTGAAATGGACCCCATTCAATGTTTCAGTTACACCCTGCAGAGGTACAGTCCCTGGGGCTGGGTGGGTGCTGCAAGGCCTCCTGCAAATAATTAGTGTTGGCCCCTGGCGGAGAGACAAACCTGGGGCTTCAGAGGGGCAATATGGCTCCCTGCATATAATTCAGTATTTGCCCCCAGTAGGTGGCAGTCCCCGGCAGTCCCCAGGCTCACACAGACCCCCAAATTCATTCTTTTATTTTTTTCTCTGGGGAGGTACACCCCTTGCCTTAATTTACAGGAATAGTGTCAGGGAGGTGGTGGTTCCAAGAGCTGAGGGTCTGCAAGGGACCCCTTTCATTCTTTCATTTTAGCCCCAGGGAGGTGGCCGACCCTGGGGCTGCAGGGAAAGACCTTACGGGCCTCCCCCATACCAAAATATTGTTTTTCCTTAGGGAAGTGAAGATTCTCAGGGCACAGGGACCCTGTGGCCCCCAAATATTTCTCAGTGATCACCTGGGGAGGTGGCGGTCGCCAGGGTGCTGGGTGCTGCGCAGCTCCCTGCATTTTTGTCTCTGATTGCAGATGGCAGTCCCCAGGGTTAGTACAAGGTTAAGGCCTCGAAGGGGAACAAATGTGCCCCCCAATTTTAAAGCCCCCAATGCCCCCTGACCTGGCCCCCCAGGGGCAAAATAAAAATAAATGTCAGGAGCCCGTCCTTATTTTTCTTAAAATGTCTGGAAAATCTGTGTATTTGGATCTGCAAATTTTTCCGACATTTTGAAAGCAATGCTTTTTAATCTTGGCGGGGTCATTAAAGGAACCCTAGACCAAAGCTAGGGGCTCAGGGTGACCCTACCATGGCCCCTTTTCTTTTCACTTTTTTGTCGAACTGGGCTGAAGCCAAGTCCAAAGATGGCTGCCAACACTTCCTTGTTAAAGTGTTGGCAGCCAATCAGATGTCAGCATAGGGACAGTTGAGTCTGCAGAGGATCCGCTTCCCTAAATATCTATATTTTTGTAAACTCTAATATCTCCAACTACTGAAGGGATTCTTTTCTTTGTCAAAACAAACATTCACAATGGACACACTCCCTTTACCCTTCAAAGAACATAGTCACGTCATAAATATAATAGACAAACTACAAGACATAACAAAAACGACTATGGTAAGGTGACATTCTGCTCAAATACATCACTCATGATTTCATGATCCTGCTAAGAACTCAAAAGCAAATGTATTGAAAGTATCAGCAATGTAACCACAAAAAAAAATGTATATATATATATATATATATATATATATATATATATATATATATGGTGCCTGTCTGAGATTCTCCAGGCTAGTGCTTCAAACATCACATCCCAATTTACAAACCATTTCACAATGGAATCAAGTCAAATCTTAGAGTACTTAATAAGAAGAAAATCAATATATGCATTTTTCGTTACTGTCAATGACTGTGTCAAAGCCAAGGGGCTAATGGTGTAAGAGTCATAAAATGGTAAGATACCTCCACAAAATTACATACAATAGCACGGAAGAAAGTTCCATGCTCAACAGATTCAAAGTCAACAATCCATACGAAAAATATCAAATATCAATTACACATTGGTTCCACTGTATGGTTGCATCATTCTCACCTATAAAGTCAAATTAACGTGCCATTGCCAAGTGGCTTTGCAGTATTGCTTAATACTTTCACAATAGGTTGAGCAGGTCCTAACAAAAAAAAGAAGTTCACATATAACTTATAAAAGAAAAAAAAGAAAATCTATAGATAGAAAAACCGTCAATAATTATCAAAAAGACACAGCACAAAAAGAAAAGAAAAAATATATAATGGTGTAGATATCTCAAAATGGCAATTAATTTGGATGAATCTCAGAGATCATGTCCATGTAAGATACCATGAAGAACCAGTACTCCCAGCCATCAACAGGTTATTAGATCACCACTGTGCAACTTGGCAAAGAGACAGACAATATTAAACAGTATCCAAATGACTTATGTTAAGGGAAACATTACTTATGTTACGGGAAACATACCAGGCATGTCTCTTCCGAAAGAGTAGAGCGGGTAATAGGATGTTACTCGCATGGAACCATCACCCACCCAGGCTCACAATCCTACACAACCCACAATCCTTTGCAAACAGAATGCCACACACAGCCAGAGAAAAGCAAAATTGGTTACAGATATAGAAAAAACAACAATCAGCATTTATGCACATTTCACCACATACACATCCCATACCCCTACAGCATACACAACACACAGTTCACTACCACAAACAATCTACAAAAACCATCCCCCACTCACATCACAGCACCTACACCTTACCCGTTACCTTTTTCTGCAGCCTTTTTCTCTGAACACTACCATACCTTCTTCACCACTACTACCATGTCCCCAGAAAAACACCCACATTTCACGGGTGACAAGTTGAGGGCAATGGTGGACGAAATTGTGAGGGTAGAGCCACACCCGTTCAGAGCACAGGTCCAGCTAACATCAAATGCCAGGAAAATGGAGTTGTGGCAAATAATAGTCAACAGGGTCAATGCTGTAGGCACCTATACACTGTGAGAAAACTGCACTGATTGCAGAAGCTGTAGGAGGCTGGCCTAGCTTATAGTGGGTACCTTGTGGTACTTACACCCTGTGCCAGGTCCAGTTATCCCTTATTAGTAGAATAGAGGTGTTTCTGGCAGCTTAGGCTGATAGAAGGTAGCTATGGCAAAGCAGCTTAGGCTGAACTAGGAGACATGCAAAGCTCATACTATACCACTTATATCATATAGCACAATATCATAAGAAAACACAATACTCAGAGTTACTAAAAATAAAGGTACTTTATTTTTATGACAATGTGCCAAAAGTATCTCAGAGAATACCCTCAGTTAGAAGGTAAGTAATATACACAAGTTATATGTGCACAAACCCAAAACAGGTAAGTAATAGTAAGAAACGTAGTGCAAACAATGTAGAAACGCAATAGGATGCAATAGGTAAACATAGGTCTAGGGGCAACACAAACCATATACTCCAAAAGTGGAATGCGAATCACAAATGGACCCCAGACCTATGTGAGCTTGAAGAGGGTCGCTGGGACTGTAAGAAAACAGTCAGGGTGTCCAAGATACCTGTAGGCAGGTAGCCTCTTTCTAGCCTTGTTACCCCCACTTTTGGCCTGTTTGTGAGTATATGTCAGGGTGTTTTTACTGCCTCACTGGGATCCTGCTAGCCAGGGCCCAGTGCTCATAGGGAAAACCCTATGTTGTCGGTGTGCTTGATATGTGTCACTGGGATCCTGCTAGCCAGGACCCCAGTGCTCATAGGTTTGTGGCCTATATGTGTTCCCTGTGTGGTGCCTAACTGTATCACTAAGGCTCTGCTAACCAGAACCTCCGTGTTTATGCTCTCTCTGCTTTTAAAATTGTCACTGCAGGCTAGTGATTAATTTTACCCATTCTCATTGGCACACTGGAAAACCCTTATAATTCATTGTATATGGTATCTAGGTACCCAGGGTATTGGGGTTCCAGGAGATCCCTATGGGCTGCAGCATTTCTTTTGCCACCCATAGGGAGCGCAGACAATTCTTACACAGGCCTGCAATTGCAGCCTGAGTGAAATAACGTCCACATTATTTCACAGCCATTTTTCACTGCACATAAGTAACTTATAAGTCACCTATATTTCTAACCCTCACTTGATGAAGGTTGGTTGCCAAGTTACTTAGTGGCACTAACCAAGGTGCCCCCTCAATGTTCAGAGCAAATTCCCCGAACTTTGTGAGTGCGGGGACACCATTACACGCGTGCACTACACATAGGTCACTACCTATGTGTAGCGCCACAATGGTAACTCCGAACATGGCCGTGTAACATGTCTAAGATCATGGAATTGTCAACCCAACACCATTCTGGTATTGGGGGGACAATTCCATGATCCCCCGGGTCTCTAGCAGAGAACCCGGGTACTGCCAAACTGCCTTTCTGGGGTTTCCACTGCAGCTGCTGCTGCTGCCAACCCCTCAGACAGGTTTCTGCCCCCCTGGGGTCTGGGCAGCCCAGTCCCAGGAAGGCAGAACAAAGGATTTCCTCTGAGAGAGGGTGTTAAACCCTCTCCCTTTGGAAATAGGTGCCCATCTCTGCATAAGCCAGTCTACACCGGTTCAGGGATCCCCCAGCCCTGCTCTGGCGCGAAACTGGACAAAGGAAAGGGGAGTGACCCCTCCCCTGACCAGTACCTCCCAGGGGAGGTGCCCAGAGCTCCTCCAGTGTGTCCCAGACCTCTACCATCTTGGATTCAGAGGTGTTGGGGGCACACTGGACTGCTCTGAGTGGCCAGTGCCAGCAGGTGACGTCAGAGTCCCCCTCTGATAGGCTCTTACCTCTCTTGGTGGCCAAACCTCCTTTCTTGGTAGCCAAAACCTCCTTTTCTGGCTATTTGGGGTCTCTCCTCTGGGGTATTCTTCAGATAACGAATGCAAGAGCTCACCAGAGTTCCTCTGCACTTCCCTCTTCGACTTCTGCCAAGGATCGACCGCTGACTGCTCCAGGACGCCTGCAAAACCACAACAAAGTAGCAAGACGACTACCAGCAACATTGTAGCGCCTCATCCTGCCGGCTTTCTCGACTGTTTCCTGGTGGTGCATGCTCTGAGGGCTGTCTGCCTTCACCCTGCACTGGAAGCCAAGAAGAAATCTCCCGTGGGTCGACGGAATCTTCCCCCTGCTAACGCAGGCACCAAAAGACTGCATCACCGGTCCTCTGGGTCCCCTCTCATCCTGACGAGTGTGGTCCCTGGAACACAGGAGCTATATCCAAGTGACCCCCACAGTCCATTGATCCTTCAGTTCATGTTTGGTGGAGGTAAGTCCTTGTCTCCCCACGCTAGACTGCAAACCTGTGTGCTGCGTGATTTGCAGCTGCTTCGGCTTCTGTGCACTTCTGCAAGGATTCTTTTGTGCACAGCCTAGCCTGGGTCCCCAGCCCTCCATCCTGCCATGCTCAACCCTCTGAGTTGGACTCCGACGTCGTGGGACCCTCCTTTTGTGACTCCGGATACACCAATCTTCTAAGTGCCTGCTCCAGTACTTCTGCAGGTGCTGCTTCCTTCTGCGGGGGCTCCCTGAGTTGCTGAGCGCTCCCTCTGTCTCCTCCTCCAAGGGGCGACATCCTGGTCCTTCCTGGTCCCCAGCAGCACCCAAAAACCTCTACAGCTACCCTTGCAGCTAGCAAGGCTTGTTTGAGGTATCTCTTCGTGGAAACACTTCTGCAACCCCCAGCATGCCGTGGGACATCTTCCATCCAAAGGAGAAGTTCCTAGCCCTTTTCGTTGTTGCAGAATCCTAGGCTTCTTCCATCCGGAGGCAGCCTTCCTGCACCTTCATCCAGGGTTCCTGGGCTCCTGCCCCCCCCGGACACTATCGCGACTCTTGGACTTGGTCCCCTTGCCTTGCAGGTCCTCAGGTCTAGGACTCCATCTTCAGTGCTTTGCTGGTGTTTGTGGTTCTTGCAGAATCCCCTTATCAGGACTATAGTGTCCTTTTGGGGTATTAGGGGCACTTTACTCCTACTTTTCAGGGTCTTGAGGTGGGGTATCTTGGACACCCTGACTGTTTTCTTACAGTCCCAGCGACCCTCTACAAGTTCCCATAGGTCTGGGGTCCATTTGTGATTCGCATTCCACTTTTGGAGTATATGGTTTGTGATGCCCCTAGACCTATGTTTGCCTATTGCATCCTATTGTAATTCTACACTGTTTGCATTACTTTTCTTACTATTACTTACCTGTTTTGGGTTTGTGTACATGTAACTTGTGTATATTACTTACCTTCTAACTGAGGGAACTCACTGAGATACTTGTGGCATATTGTCATAAAAATAAAGTACCTTTATTTTTAGTAACTCTGGGGGTCATTACAACATGGGCGGTAAAAGCCGCTTACCGCCGTTGGCCTCGGGACAGTCGGTTCCCCTCGCACAGGCACACCCCAACACTGACCTTCCACCCTCTGGAAACACCAGTACAGCACCCACCCAGCGGTCCCATACCTCCGTCCCCAGGACACGTCAATCAGCTGTGTGTCCACCACTACAGGGAACCCAGGATAACCCACCACCCCAACAACAACAGGGACCAGGGGGCAGTGGCAGTGGGCACACGGTCCAGGGGACGGAGGCACAGGAACACAGGGGAACTGGGAGGGCTGGTGTGCGACAGGGGGAGGACAGACCAAGGAAACCCACTCTCCACGAGGCCCTCTCCTCCATCATGGGAGCATACCACGACTCCCAGGAGACGATGGCTACGGTCCTGGCCAAGTTTCAGGAGACCCAGCGCATGCAGGAGGAACAGTATTTGGACTTCAGGGAGGAACTCAGAACCACCAGCTCCGCCCTGGTCACCATTGTAGGGGTGCTGAAGGACATACAGAACACCATGAGGGACACCGTGGCACTACAAGGGGCCCCTGACACTAGCATGGACGATGAACTGCCCACCACCACCTCCGCCGGCGCTAGTGGACAGGACAGTCCAGAGGCCAAAGCCACAGGACCACCACACCAGCACCCCACCCCCTGCAGACGGAGAACCACCCCGCAAGCGGTCCCTGAGATCTAGGAACAGGACAGAGCACGATGGCAAGACCCCCGCCAAAAAATGAGACCACCCTGATTGTCATCCCACTGTCCCACTTTGTAACCCTGTCCATATTGGAACTGCCCCACCTCCACTTCCTATGTCCATATGGGCAGTGCACCTGTGAGACTAATAGACTGGACTCTGCCATGGACATTCCTCCACCATCACCCATCACCATTTTACCAACCCCTCCAATAATTAGCACTTCAATAAACACCCTTGAAGCACAAAACAACCTGGAGTCAGTCTGTGATTTTGAAAAAGTGGATTAGCTATGACAATGACAAAATCCGTTCTCAATAGTAATGTCAACATACCTATGACACACATCACAAGTCCATGAAGGATGCAAGCAGATGACACACGTTGGTAACCACACCTGTGAAACCGTAATGGAAATGTACAACTCAGTTACCAAATGCTGCTTGAAATTGACAGACAGGATAGAGGTAGAAGTGTGAAAGTAAATGTATTAGTAAAGAAAGTGTTCTCACCTGTGTGTCACTGGAAAATTTGCTGTATGACTGAGTCCCTGTTGTCAACGTCTTCTTCCTCTGGTTCCTCTTCATCACTGTCCACAGGCTCCACAGCTGCCACAACACCGTCATCTGGACCATCCTCCTGCAGAAAAGGCACCTGTCGTCGCAAAGCCAAGTTGTGAAGCATACAGCAGGCCACGATGATCTGGCACACCTTCCTTGGTGAGTAGAATAGGGAACCACCTATCATATGGAGGCACCGGAACCTGGCCTTCAAGAGGCCGAAGGTTCTTTCTATAATCCTCCTAGTTCACCCATGTGCCTCATTGTAGCGTTCCTCTGCCCTGGTCCTGGGATTCCTCACTGGGGTCAGTAGCCATGACAGGTTGGGGTAACCAGAGTCACCTGCAAATGTCGGGGGACAACTGTTAGACACACACTAACTCTTAGTGACATCCCCAGACCCAGACACCTAGTCACACTGTATAGGGCCCATGTCCTCACCTAATAGCCACACACGGTGCCTCTGGAGTTGCCCCATCACATAAGGGATGCTTTTATTCCTCAGAATGTAAGCGTCATGCACTGAGTCTGGAAACTTGGCGTTCACATGTGAGATATATTGGTCGGCCAAACACACCATCTGCACATTCATAGAATGGTAACTCTTCCAGTTTCTGTACACCTGTTCACTACTGCAGGGGGGGTACCAAGGCCACATGTTTCCCATCAATGGCACCTATGACATAAGGGATGCTGCTATTCCACAGGATGTAGGTGTCATGCACTGAGCCAGGGAACATAGCATTTACCTGCGAGATGTACTGGTCTGCCAAACATACCATCTGTACATTCATCAAATGATAACTCGTCCGGTTCCTGTACACCTGTTCACTCCTGTGGGGGGGGGGGGGGGGGGCAGAGATACATGGGTCCCATCAATGGCACCTATGATGTTAGGGATATGTCCCAGGGCATAGAAGTCACCTTAAACTGTAGCCAAATCCTCCACCTGAGGGAAAACAATGTAGCTCCTCATGTGTTTCAGCAGGGCAGACAACACTCTGGACAACACGTTGGAGAACATAGGCTGGGACATCCCTGTGTCACGGTTTCGGGCGGGTCTGATCAGGACTCTGGTTGGGACAGCCCTTGAGGTCACCGAATATCCTAAAGAGGTAGTGTACTAGGGCAGAAGAGCAGCTAAAGGCATACACGGAAAGGACAGCTATGGACAGACACAGGAAACAGGAAAGTAAAAGCAGAGCAACCCTTGTGTGAACAAATAGGAAACGGATTACTAGTGGACAAACACGCTGGGGTTGTACACAGAGTAAGGCGCAGAACCTCCCACAGTGACAGGGAATCTCAATGCCTCTGTGCGGTTTGCTCTTACAGATAGTCACCCTGCCAGCCCCATAGAAAGGAGGCAGCAGAAGTGATTCTGTCTCTGGACCCTAGAGCACAAACAAGGATAGTACTCCCATACACAGGACACGCTCTTGTGGGTCCAGCTGGAAACACAGTGGCGATTCCTGAGAAAACAGCAATAGCACACTGTCACTGTTAGGCACGAAATACAACGTATAACACTGGACAAGGATGGGGGCTGGAATTGCCTCCTGGGAACCAGGAGCCAACCCCAGTACACAGGAGGATACGTATACACTGGTGAAGACTGATAGAACACTTACCAGACACAAAGAACCAAGAAGAAACAGAAACAGAAGGGAACAAACTAAGAGGCAGAGGCAAGAACTAGGAACAGGCTAAGGCTGAAGCAAAGGCGGGACTAGAACTTGAAAACAGGGTGCAAACCTCTGTCTGGGACAAACAGAGACAGGACTGGGAAACTGAGAACAGGCTCTGGCTGGAACAGGCAAGGACAGGACTGGAATACAGGGAGTAGGAAATGAGCAGTAAACAGGACTGGGAAACAGAGAGAAGGTTCAGGCTGAAACAAGGCAGGAGCAGGGCAGAGAAACAGGGAGCAGGCTTTGGAAGAAACAAACAGATACAAGGCTAAGAGATAGGGAGCAGACTCTGGCTGGAACAATCAGGAGCAGGGCAGAGAAACAGGAAACAGGATCAAGCTGGAACAGAACAGGAACAGGAACACCATCCGACAAAGGATCTGTAACACAAAGGAATCGAAGTCCGATGCACGACGGGGAGCTTGAGGAAATGGCTGCTTATAAGCAGTTCCAAGCTGGGCTGCCCAGGAGAGATCACAGGTGTGTGTAGTTTCGGACACTTGCAAGTCCTGGAGGAGAGGATCCAGTGAAAAGGAGCAACTGGACTTCTCCCATAGAAAACAATGGGAAACTGAATCCGGGTTTTCCTGACTACCAAGCTGTGCATTATGGGATTTGCACTCCCAGAAAGCAAATGTAGTACTACACAAGTGTACCATGGAGAAAAGAGAAACAAACAGGAGTCAGCAAGGGACTCTAGATAAGTGTTTAAGGTGATTCCCAGGCTTCCGACAGTCCCCTTACAGCGCCCCCTAGAAATAGGACGACAGAGTCATAACAGTATACCCCCTCCCACCAGTCTGCTCAAGAAGAGAAGGCGATCCTTTGGCTGAAAAAAGTTGAAGAGGAAAAGCCACAGCAAGAAAATCCAACACCAACCTTGGTGGATAAGTTTACAGTCCTGCCATAGGTGAATCTTCCAATGAGCAAAGCATGTATTAATACCCATATGGGCTCTGATGTCTTTCCTCTTTATTGTTCGATTGATATGTGAGGAGTGCATGGAGTTGGTTTCTGGTGAAGTGGATTCAGGAGCAAGGAGATCTGAAATGGCATTATGGGCGGTATTCTTTATGACATTAGTTTCCTGTTCAATACTTTCTTCTTTGGAGGAGCTGATTGGTGTATTAGTAATTGTCAGGTCTGTAACATCTTCTGACAAGCAGGATTTGTCTGTTTCTGCAGCAGTATTTACATTGATTGTGGTCTGAGGCTTGCAAAGCATAGAGACTTGGGAGACATGGGTAACTGGTGTTCTCAAAGTAAACATGAAAACGTCAGAATTTTCTTTCGTCTTGGATGACTTCGGAGTATCAAATTCAGCCACAACAATAGTTTTCAAGTCTTTAGAAACTGGATTAACATCTGAAAATGTAGAAATTCCACAAGCTAATTCTTTACGGTGATCTTCAGATAAGACTGGGATTTCTTCATTGCAAGTGCTCTGTGGTGTGTTCGTGATATCAGAAATGGTTTCTTTGCAAGGCGTTTCTACTACAGGTAGTTGACCTTCAACTCTGTTAACATTGAAAGGTTGTTCTTTGGAAAGAAATAGAACTGGAGTCTCTTCAGAAATCACCTTTACACTGTTATCTAAATTTTCAGCTTTAGCCTTTGAATTGATGATGGTTTCTTGCAATAAAACACTAAGAACAGTACTTATCATCAGATCTTCGAATACAAGATTAAAATTCAAGTCTTTAGTTTTAGTGGGAAATATTACATCTTTCAGCACTTGAACTTCGGTTTCAGATTGCTGGTTTTCAGGAGTCTTTAGTTTCAGGGACACAGCAGGTGACATTGGTGTGGCAGGTTTTACATCAAGATCAGATACCGGTAGCTCAGAGATCTTGTCTTCACTAATCGTGGAGCTGGAAACAGGGTACACATTGGCAGGGATCAGCAGGTCAGGATCAGTGGTTGAGGCTGCAACTGTGTCCAGTTCTAGGAGAAGGCTTTCTTCCTTGTCTGAATTCTCCACGGTTTGCCTTGACACAGAAGAGATTTTTAAACTTTCTGAGAAGTCCATTACATTCTTAGTAATTGTGGGTATTTCTTCATGGTCAGAAAAATCCATTAGTACACTTGAAACAGGAACTGTCTCTTTATTGTCTGAAAATTCTATGATATTGTTTGAAAGGGCAGGAGTAACCCCACAATCTGAAAATTCTGGTGTGTGCGCCATTTGAACAGCATTATCTGCAGGTTTGTTCACGGCAAAGCAGGAACCACTGTCATCACTAGATTCAAATACTTCAACACTGTTGCACAACTTGCCATTAATCTCCAGAAAAGTCATATCTTGGTTTCTTAAGGTGCAGCTATTGGAGTCTGCATCAGAACTCTCTTCTTCCTTTGGCTTTATTTGTTCTGATAGAGGGGCCGAGACACTTCCTTCTGAAGACTCTGATCCATCCTTTAAATCAAGAGGTGTCAAATCTCTCAGAGATGTCAGAGATTCAGTCAACTGTACTGGGATATTCTCTGGAGAACTACACGCTGAGAGATAGTCTGAAAAAGAGGCTGATATATTTATAACCGGAGCTGTCTTTTGACTGTCAATAATAGAAGGGACAATATGCTCTATAGTAGTCTTTGGAGAGGCACATAAAGTAGCATACTGTTCTTTTAGCCAAAGCTGGTGATAATTTTATTTTTTTAGGTTTTCAAATTGCCTTGCAGTAGTTTCCATCAGCTGCTCTGTTACTTCTTCTACCTTACAGATAAACAGAATGTCTGGTTCTGGCAACAGTGAAATATGCATTGATGAAAAGAGCCCACGTGCACGATTTCTTGTGTATGTTACAACATATTCATCATAGAAGTCCAATATCTGACTTTTAATCTGCCAAAACTGCTCTTTTAGTGTGTGTATGTCCATATTGTTATCAAACCCACTCAGAATAGAGAAGGGTTTAGCAGAGCTTTTAGGGATTGAGACTGGTGTATTATCATCCAGTTTGGGAAGAGCACAAGCCTTTTGAGTTAGACTAAGGAATCCCACAGTCTTAACTGATCCCTTTGATACAGGTTCTATCCTGCTGACTTGAAAGCACTGAGGGACTGGTAGATCCTTACACAAGTCAGTACAACACTTAGGAATTGAGACTGATGTACTGTCATCCAATTTGGGAGGAGCACAAGCCATTTGAGTTGAACTAAGGAATCCCACAATTTTTACTGATCCCTTAGATACAGGGTCTAGCCTGCTGACTTGAAAGCTCTGAGGGACTGATAGGTCTTTATAAGAGTCAGCACTGCACTTTGAATACTGAGAAACTGGCCTAGATGGGCTAAAGCACTCAGCAGAAAACAAGGGAATCCCTAGTGTGGCTTCTTGAACAGTGTCAGGTTTCTTTGTTTTGACAGAGTCCTGGAAGTGAATTTGGGATGCACTAGCATGAGGCAAGGAATTAACCAGGTTTTCTTGAGAGTAAATGTCTTGTGCAGAAGTAGCAAAAGCACTTTCACTGTTAGGAACATTCTCCCCTGTTTGAGGTAATAGAACCTTCAAAAACTCATTATTACTTTGTAATTCTTCTACAGACAGGGATTGGGGGTCATAATCACAGATTTTATAATAGTTGAACATTGATGGATCAGCAAGCCACGCAATGTAGTACTGAATTTGCAATCTTTGATTTTCTTTAACAAGTCTATCCTTTAAACTAAGGCCTTTTTTAGAGGTCTTCGGGGAATGTAAAGGTTTAGAAAGGGGTGTCTTAACATGACAGGAAAGCATTTTCGGTCTGTGTGTGCCTTTACTGACAGGGGAGCTTGACATTTTTGGGTCGTGCATTCTGTCACGGTTTCGGGCGGGTCTGATCAGGACTCTGGTTGGGACACCCCTTGAGGTCACCGAATATCCTAAAGAGGTAGTGTACTAGGGCAGAAGAGCAGCTAAAGGCATACACGGAAAGGACAGCTATGGACAGACACAGGAAACAGGAAAGTAAAAGCAGAGCAACCCTTGTGTGAACAAATAGGAAACGGATTACTAGTGGACAAACACGCTGGGGTTGTACACAGAGTAAGGCGCAGAACCTCCCACAGTGACAGGGAATCTCAATGCCTCTGTGCAGTTTGCTCTTACAGATAGTCACCCTGCCAGCCCCATAGAAAGGAGGCAGCAGAAGTGATTCTGTCTCTGGACCCTAGAGCACAAACAAGGATAGTACTTCCATACACAGGACACGCTCTTGTGGGTCCAGCTGGAAACACAGTGGCGATTCCTGAGAAAACAGCAATAGCACACTGTCACTGTTAGGCACGAAATACAACATATAACACTGGACAAGGATGGGGGCTGGAATTGCCTCCTGGGAACCAGGAGCCAACCCCAGTACACCGGAGGACACGTATACACTGGTGAAGACTGATAGAACACTTACCATACACAAATAACCAAGAAGAAACAGAAACAGAAGGGAACAAACTAAGAGGCAAGAACTAGGAACAGGCTAAGGCTGAAGCAAAGGCGGGACTAGGACTTGAAAACAGGGCGCAAACTTCTGGCTGGGACAAACAGAGACAGGACTGGGAAACTGAGGACAGGCTCTGGCTGGAACAGGCAAGGACAGGACTGGAATACAGGGAGTAGGAAATGAGCAGTAAACAGGACTGGGAAATAGAGAGAAGGTTCAGGCTGAAACAAGGCAGGAGCAGGGCAGAGAAACAGGGAGCAGGCTTTGGAAGAAACAAACAGTTACAAGGCTAAGAGATAGGGAGCAGACTCTGGCTGGAACAATCAGGAGCAGGGCAGAGAAACAGGAAACAGGATCAAGCTGGAACAGAACAGGAACAGAACAGGAACAGGAACAAAACTGGAACACCATCCGACAAAGGGTCTGTAACACGAAGGAATCGAAGTCCGATGCACGACGGGGAACTTGAGGAAATGGCTGCTTATAAGCAGTTCCAAGCTGGGCTGCACAGGAGCGGTCACAGGTGTGTGTAGCTTCGGACACTTGCAAGTCCTGGAGGAGAGGATCCAGTGAAAAGGAGCAACTGGACTTCTCCCATAGAAAACAATGGGATACAGAATCCGGGTTTTCCTGACAACCAAGCTGTGCATTATGGGATTTGCAGTCCCAGAAAGCAAATGTAGTACTACACAAGTGTACCATGGAGAAAAGAGAAACAAACAGGAGTCAGCAAGGGACTCTAGATAAGTGTTTAAGGTGATTCCCAGGCTTCCGACAGTCCCCTTACAGCGCCCCCTAGAAATGGGACGACAGAGTCGTAACACCCTGATGCTATGGCCACTGTAGTTTGAAAAGACCCACTTGGCAGGAAATGGAGTACTGACAGCACCTGCACTATAGGGGGGATTCCTGTGGGATGGCGGATAGCTGACATTAAGTATGGCTCCAACTGGGCACTCCGTTCCAGGATTGTGGTACGACCAAGTCTTTAGGTGACAATTACATGTCGCTCCTCCATTGTTGACAGGTCCACCAGCGGTCTGTACACCGGAGGATGCCGCCATCTCCTCACCTGCCCCAGCGGACGTGCTCTATGGAGGAGAACATCGAGCAGAGAGTCGACCAACACTGAGGTACGTAAACATGATTTGATTCCACAATTTTTTTAAACTGCTATCTGCCCATATTAGTGTGTATGCAGGGCCTAGATATGTGTGACGCAGTTAAAATTAATGCCATGTGGGCCCCTGAAATGGCGGCTGCCTGACCTGTAATGTGGGACAAGGGGATATGAGGTAACTGCGCTGGCGTTGCACACCGTCGCGGTAGGCGGTCGAAGACCGCAGCGCATTCCTGCATTGGTTAACATTGGACCCTATGGGTCCCAGGAGCCAATGACGATGTACACCGGCGGTGAAGGTACGTACCGCCGTGGACGTGACCGCCATTTTCTGTCTGTTCACTCACTTGATACCTGATCTTCAACAGGAGAGGACCTACACTGCAAGTGCTGCTGTTACCTCAGTCTGGAAGAGACAATGGCTCATGTGTCTGGGGAAAGGGCCCCTTCCTTCAGCACAGAGGAGTTGGAGAAACTAGTGGATGGGGTCCTTCCCCAGTAGACGCTACTCTACGGTCCTCCTGACAAACAGGTAAGTATACTGTGAGCATGCTGAATGGGCAATGCCTGTGTGGAGTGGTGTGGATGAAAGATGGGGGGGGAGAATGAGGCGTGCATGAAACGACGGTGAGTGCATGTGCGTCATGTCAAGGGTAGGGATGGGGGCCAATGACTGTGACGGTGCGGACGGTTATATCTTCTCCTTTTCCCCTGTACTATTCCTGTAGGTCAGCGCTCACCAGAAGAAGGATATTTGGCGTGCCATCGCCAAGAAAGTCCGGACCCTGGGGGTCCACCACAGACAGAGCACCCACTGCCGGAAAAGATGGGAGGACATTCGCCGCTGGAGCAAGAAGACGGCGGAGGCCCAGCTGGGGATGGCCTCCCAACGTGGGAGGGGTGCCCATCGCACCATGACCCCCCTGATGTTCTGGATCCTGGCGGTGGCGTATCAGGAGTTGGATGGGCGCTTGAGGGCATCAGAGCAGCCACAAGGGGGTGAGTACACTCTCATTCTGCTGATTCAGCGCGCATTGGAGGTGTCTGGGTGGGGGAGGTGGGCTGTGGGTTCCCCTAGGCCAGGGCGAGTTTAGTTGGCAAGGTCCCTTCGTAAGGCAGCCCATGTGGCACCCCACCCCACCTGTGTTCAGAGCCAACTACACCTAGTCAGGCTCCTGTGACTTTCATTTGTGCAGCATTCGGGCATAGGCCTTGTAACCCATGTCCCTGTGATTAATTAGGGAACTCAAAGTGCACAGCGTAGTGCAGGGGGCTTCTGTGTCTGTAGTGTCCGCCAACGGTAGCGGTATTGCATGCACTCAACATGTCTTTCTTCTGTCTTCCCCCCCTTTTTGTGGTATCACTGTTCTTGTGTGCATTAGCATCATCAGCCAGAGGAGCTGTTCCACCGGAGCAGGAGGGAGCTGCATCCCACATAACCCTGGAGGGCGACACAATGGAGTCAGAAGTCACCAGTGGGACGGAGGGCGAGGGGAGCTCCATGGCGAGGACAGGAGCTGAAACCAGCGACACGGACTCCTCCTATGATGGAAGCTCCCATGCGGTGGCGGGCCCCTCTGTGCCCACTGCATCTACAGGTAAGGCGGCCACCCCCCCTACCAGCACCGCCCTCCCAGCAGCCCCTCAGCGTGTGCCCCGTGGCCGCTCACCCAGGAGGGTGGGCATCTCTTTCTCCACAGGCACCTCAGCCCCTGCCCCTGTCAGCCCTACTGCCCTCAGTGAGGAGGCCATTGACCTCCTCAGGTCCCTCACTGTTAGCCAATCTACCATTTTGAATGCCATCCAGGGTGTAGAGAGGCAGTTGCAACAGACGAATGCATACTGGAGGGCATTCATTCTGGTCAGGCAGCCCATCAGCGAGCTTTTCAGACTCTGGCCTCAGCACCGACGGCAGCCATTGTCCCTGTGTCTAGCCTCCCCCCTCCAACTTCCTCCACCCAGACTCAAACACCTGTACGTCAGCCTATCCCAAGCACACCATCTGACCAGCATGCACACACCTCAACACACAAGGGAAGCTCAGGCAAACATAAGCACCACACATCCCACAGGTACTCACACAAGCATCATGCCCATGCAGAAATACCAACTTCCACTGCCTCCACTGTGTCCCCCTCCTCCTCCTCCTCCTCCTCCTCTCCCTCCTCCCTCCCTGTCTCGTCTCCACTCACACCTACATGCACTACATCTTCAGCCACTCCATCCATCACCAGCACACCCATCACCACACCCGCTCACTTGCACTCACCACCCCCACTACCATTCACACATCCCCTGTGTCCTCTCCCAGTGTGTCTGTGTGCCCACCTCCCAAGGTACACAAACGCAGCCACACACCCACCGAACAGCCATCCACCTCACAACAGCCTCCAGCCCATGCACCTTCACCCAAAGTCAGCAAACGTACACCTCCTACAGCCACTACCTCTTCCTCCACTCCAAAACCCCCACCATCTACCCGTCTCAGTGTGTCCCAAAACCTTTTCTGTCCAACCTTGACCTCTTCCCCTCACCTCCCCCACCCCTTCAGTCCCCTAGGGCCCGCCTTTCCAGGTCCCAACCCAGCACTTCAGCCACAACATCTGCTGGAACAGTGGTGCCAGCAGTAACCGGCTTCTGGGGTGCGCCAAGCAGCAGGGCAGCCAGTATGCCAAGGAGCCAGACCACAGACAGTCCCCCACCTCAAAAGCATATAAAGTTGGCCTGTGCCCGTTGGGAGAGAGGCAAAACATCTACCACCAAAGCCTCTCCCAGGAGTACAGTTGGGAGTGGGAAGACAGCTGCGCCTCCATCCAAGGTGGGGAAGGGGCACAGAAAAACAGGCAAGTCACCGAAAACCTGCACGCCGGACAAGACCACCACAAGCACCGCTGCCAAGGACACTGCCGCCACAAACAGCGCTGCACAGGGCACCGCCGCCACAAGCACTGCTGCCAAGGACACCGCCGCCACAAGCACCGTTGCACAGGACACCACTGCCACAAGCACCTCTACACAGGACACCGCCGCCACAAGCACCGCTGCCAAGGACACCGCCGCCACAAGCACTGCTGCATAGGACACCGCCGCCACAAGCACCACAGGCCAATGAGCGCCAAAATCTCTGACGCTACTGAGGTCACCACGAGCAGGATGAGGCACTCTGGGCACAGAGCCCCCTTCCGAACCAGTGGAATAAGGCATCCACTACCTCAGTCCTTGGCAGGATGAAGCACTCTGGGCACCATGCCCCCTCCAGAACCAGTGGAGACTGTGGCTTTGCACTCCCCAGGATAAAGCAGTGGGCAAACCACCCACTGTAAAGACTTGTGAGATTGTGGCTTTGCACTCCCCAGGATAAAGCAGTGGGCATACCACCCACTGTAAAGACTTGTGAGACTGTGGTTTTGCACTCCCCAGGATAAAGCAGTGGGCAAACCACCCACTGTAAAGACTTGTGAGACTGTGGCTTTGCACTACCCAGGATAAAGCAGTGGGCATACCACCCACTGTCAAGACTTGTGAGACTGTGGCTTTGCACTCCCCAGAATAAAGCAGTGGGCAAACCACCCATTGTAAAGACTTGTGAGACTGTGGCTTTGCACTCCCCAGGATAAAGCAGTGGGCATGGAGCGCCCTCGTGGTTCTGGCGTCGTTCACTCATCCAGATGAGGTGCCACCCCTCCCCTTCCCCCTGAGGTGCCTGTTGTATTTCTATCTGATGCCCCAGCAGTGTTCTCTCTGTTTTGACCGGGTATTGAGAGTGGGCCTCGCCCATGCATTTTGGGCCCAGTGGTCCACGGACTTTAATGGTGGAATACCTTGGACTTTTATTCTTGGTGTATATATTTGTTTATAGTGTATATATATATATATATATATATATATATATATATATATATATATATATATATATATATATATATATATTATTTTTTTATTACTGTATTTTAATAGATTACAAACGTTCAACTCATTTCCTTTTGTCCTTGCATTCTTCCAAGGAGGGTTGGGGGTTGTAAATGTAATGTATCAACATGTACTTGTGTGTGTGTTGTAATGGGTGGGGGTGTTGCGTGTTGCGTGTCACTCTTTTTTCCCTCCCCCCTCCCCTGTGTCGTAGGTGCAGTACTCTCCGTGGTCTTCGCCGCCATCTTTGATGTTCCTGGTAGAGGAGCAGGAAGACAAAGGCTGGGAGAATCTGGAGTTCGGGTTCCGTGGCATCCTAGTTCCTCGTGGGGTGTGTAGAGGTGAGCGCTTTCCCTTTCAAGTCCTGTTTCCGCCATGTTTTTGTTTGCAGTGAATCCGCCCCAGAAAAGGTGGCGGATTGGACTGTTGTAATAATGTGGGCGGTACATTGGGTTCCGCCTGTCTGTTGGCGGTCACCGCCGCAGTAATTGTTTGTACCGCCGTGGCGGTCAGAGTGTTAAAGTGGCTGTCTATGTTGGCGGTTTCCGCCACGGTCGTGATTCCATTTTTTTTACCGCCGGCCTGTTGGCGGTTTTACCGCCACTTTAACACCGACCGCCAGGGTTGTAATGACCACCATATTGATTTACTGTCCGCAATAAATTACACTTAAACATAGGTCCTGTGTGAGTGTCATTTATCAACCGTGTACAAATGTTATGCATGCCTACTCTGGTATCAATATATCCCTCTGTATAGTACAACCTTTCTTATAGACATCCCATGTGGAATATATCAGCAGAAGAATCATTACATTGGGATTGTAACATGGAATGAATCCAAAGCAGGTGGATGCTACATCTATAAACATGTATTGCTAGATATGCAAACAGAAGATAGAGTAGTACTGATAGTAACATCAGCATGTCTGCTTAGGTGACATACACTACTAAACCACAGGATATAGAATTTAGGGGCATGTCAGTCTTCCTGCAAACCACAAGGCATACAAATTGGTCCTTTGTATCACCAGGTAAAGCCTTATCACATACCCATACCTCAGCTTCCTAATAATCATATCCCATGATACAGACAGAGATCAGTACTGATGTCCCCATTCCAGGGATCTTTCACTTACATTGATCACGTACCTGTAGGCTTCCCACTCACCTATGTCAGCCCACAGAGACATGCACATTAGTCTGCAAAGTAGGGACACACTGACAGCTATGTGCAAGGTAGGTCACATACAACAGAAACCATTGTGATGGTAGAGGCTGTGGTTCTACATGTTCACATGTATCAGACATATTTGGACAAACACATGACACCATTTGACCACCTCCAATACCAAACAGCTTATCTTGATGGCAAAACACACTTCCACACCAGTGTCCTGACAGTCTGGCCATATTAGTTATACTCCACTTACTCATGGCAATTAGTCCCTGGTATCAGCGATGTCCACTTCACATGTCTGCCTGCAATTCCCATCTGCCTCTGACACTCTGTGACTTGCAAAGGATGAATACCCAAACAGAATCTCAGCAAATCTGTGATCGACAGAGATAAGCGATAGGACATAGCAGGAAACATTAGTCAAATCTGACAAGTCATGTTTACAAGTGCGACCTTGTATGTGCAGTAACAAGTCATGACACTGTAGACCACTCTGTTCTGTACACACTGCCAAATTACAATCTGCATGCACAACTCACCCATTTGCATTGGAGCTACCTAAAATCTCATAGATGATGGTAAATATATGGTGACATGCTACCCATAAAATCTAAGTTACAAAATGAAATCCCACCATTAAGAAGACATCACATACCTTGTTTCAGTTGAAGTACTTTTTGATGAGATCTGCCCTGCTGTCTCCAGCTTCATCTGGCTCATCATCACTTTCCAAATCAGCATTTATTCTATCTGATGTCTCAGGGCAAGGTTGTGTAGTATGCAGGAGGCAACAATTATATGACATACCTTGGGTGAGTAGAGGAGGGCTCCTCCTGATATGTCCAAGCAGTGAAATCTTGCCTTGGGGAGCCCAAAAGTCAGCTCAACGGCATGCCTTTTCCTTCTGTGTGCCTCATTGTAACAGACTTTCCCTTGCATTGTTGGGTTCCTCATTGCTGTCAACAACCAAGGACGGTCTAGATAGCCAGAGTCCCTTGCAAGGAATAGGTAAAACATCACAAACGTATGTCGAGGACATGCACATTTGTGATAGCAGGAGAAAAACTTTGCAAACACACAGGTCAAATCTGACTTACCAAAAAGTCAGGCCCTCTCTGTGTAGAGTTGAGTCATCAGCAGTGAGATGTTGCTGTTCATGGACTGATCCTGGATGCTTTGCACTGACTTATGAAATGCACTGGTCTGCCAAACACACAAATTGGACATTGAAGGATGTAGGAAGGTGGCTTTCTTCTAGCATGGTTACCCCCATTTTTGGCCTGTTTGTCAGTGTTTGTCAGTGTGTTTTTACTGTCTCACTGTGAAATGCTAGTAAGCCCCCCGTGCTCATAGTTTGTGGGCTATATGTCAATATGTGTTGCTGTGTTGTCAGTATGCTTACTGTGTCACTGGAGTTCTGCTAACCGGAACTCCAGTGCTCATGCTTTCTCTGTGTACTGAATTTAGTGACTCCATATTCCAATTCAAATTGGCACACTGGATCTCCTTTGTAAGTCCCTAGTACATGGTACCTAGGTGCCCAGGGCATTGGGGTTCCAGGAAATCCTTACTGGCTGCAGCATTTCTTTTTCCACCCATAAGGAGCTCATACAAACCTTTCTTCGGAACTACCACTGCAGCCTGATTGAAATAGTGCACACACTATTTCACAGCCATTTTTCACTGCACAAGGTAACTTAAGTCACCTATATGTCTATCCTTTAGTTCCTGAAGGCTAGGTGCAAAGTTACTGTGTGTGAGGGAACCCCTGCATTAGCAAAGGTGCCCCCACATTGTCCAGGACGAATTTCCCAGACTTCGTGAGTGCGGGGATACCATTATAAGCGTGCACTACATATATGTCAATACATATATGTAGCTTCACAATGGTAACCCCGAATATGGCCATGTGAGGGGTCTAAGATTGTGAAATTGAACCCCCAATCCAAATCTGGTATTGGAGAGCCAATTCCATGCACCCTGGGTGCTCCACCATGGACCCCCAGTACTGCCAAACCAGCTCTCTGAGGTTTCCACTGCGGCCCCATCTGCTGCCACCTCACAGACAGGTTTCTGCCCTCCTGGGGATTAAGCAGCTCAATCCCAGGAAGGCAGAACAATGCATTTCCTTTAGGAGAGGGGTGTTACATCCTCTCCCATTGTAAATAGGTGTGACAGGCATGGGAGGGGCAGCCTCCCAGAGCCTCTGGAAATGCTTTGAAGGGCACAAACAGTGCCCTCCTTGAATAATCCAGTCTACACCAGTTCAGGGACCACCAGTCCCTGCTCTGGCGCGAAACTGGACAAAGGAAAGGGGAGTTACTACTCTACTCCCCTGTCCATCACCACCACAAGGGTGGTGTCCAGAGCTCCTCCAGAGTGTCCCTGGCATTAGCCATCTTGGATTCCAAGGTGTGGGGACCCTCTGGGAGCATTTGAGTGGCCCGTGCGAGCAGGTGACATCAGAGACCGCTCCTGACAGGTGCATACCTGGGTAGGTGGCCAATCCCACTGTCAGGGCTATTTAGGGTTCCTCCTCTGGGTGTTTCCTCAGATTTGGTTTGCAATACTCCACGAGGACTCCTCTGCATCCTCTGCTTCAGCTTCTGACCGTTGAAACAACAGCAGACTGCTCCAGGAACCGCTGTAACTGCAACAAAATATCCAGGAAGACTACTGTCACCTGCAACTTCATCTCCAGCCAGCAACTGCAACAGTTTCCAGATTGTGCATGCTCTGAGGACTGCCTGTCTTCATTGTGCACCAGAAGAACTGAAGGAATCTCCAGTGGAGTGATGGAGTCACTTCCCTGCTTCAGCAGGCACCTCGCTGCACGACAACCTGTACGCTGGGACTCCTCTCCTGTCGACGAGCGTGATCCCTGGAACACAGGTGGTGGACCGAAGTGATCCTGGCTGTCCAAAGGTCCAGCTGTACAAATTTGGTGGAGGTAAGGGCTTGCCCACCGGTGCCAGACAGTACCCCTGTGCATTGCGTCCTTTGCAGCTCCTTGGGCTTCTGTGCACTTCTTCCAAAACTTCTTTATGCAGGGCCTAGGTCATGTCCCCAGCACTCTATCCTGCAACAATCAGCTCCCTGAGTAGTTCTCTGGCGGCGTCGGACCCCTTTGTGTAGTGCTGGGATGACAGCACTTTGCAACTCCTTTGTCCTCTTGTCCTGGGACTCCTGTGGGTGCTGCCTGATCTTCTGAGGACTCTCTGAAGTGCTGAGAGCCTCCCCTGTTTCCTCAGTCCGAGTTGAGATCCCCAGGTCCCTCCTGGGTCCGGGCAGCTCCTCTTTGATGAAAAACGCATTCTTGCATGAACCAAGGCTTGTTGGCGGAATCCAGAGACGCAAACAGACTGCTTCCAATGACTCAACTTGGGACATCTCTTGCACCAAGCAGGAACCCGCAGCTACCTTGTTTGGTGCATTTCAGTACTTTTCTTCCAACCGGAGAATCTACTTTTGCACCTTCATCCAGGTTGGCAGGGGCTCCTGTTCTTCCTGGACTCTTCATTGACTTCCTGACTTGGTCTTCTCTCTCCACAGGTATTCAGGTCCAGCAATCCATTGTTGATTTCGTGCAGTCTTGCTTGGTCTTTGCAAAAACCTTTACCACGACTTCTAATGTGTTCTGAGGAAACTTGCTGTACTTTACTCTTGTTTTCCTGGGCTCTGATTTGGGGTATTTTACTTACCTTTGGTGTTTTCTTACACTCCCAGCACCCCCTACACACTACACATGCCTAGGGGGGAGTTCGAAATTCGCATTCCACTATCTTACTATATGATTTGTGGTGTCCCTAGGCCCATTGAAATCTATTGTTTTTTTCACTGTTTGCACTATTTTCTGACTGTGTACTTATCTGATTTTGATTACTAGTGTATGTATTGTGTATAATACTTACCTCCAGTAGGAGTATTGCCTCTAAGATATTTTTGGCCTTGTGTTACTAAAATAAAGTATCTTTATTTTTGGTAACACTGAGTATTGTCTTTTATTGTGTATAAGTACTGTGTGACTATAGTAGTATTGCAAGAGCTTTGCATGTCTCCTAGTTCAGCCTTGGCTGCTCTGCTACAGCTACCCCTAGACAGCCTAAGCTGCTAGACATTGCCTACATTTTAATAAGGTGGATCACTGGACCTGGTAAAAGGTGTAAGTACCTCTGGTACCCACTACAAACCAGGCCAGCTTCTCACAATGGAGGGGTAGTTTTTCCTGTTCCTGTCTACCTGTTGATTGGCACTGGGGAAACCAAGGCTACATGGGTGCCATCTATGGCTCCAACCACATATGAAATGTGTTGCATAGCAAAAAAACTCTGCCTTCACATAGGCCAAAGAGCACGTTAGGTAAACCTGGTGTAGCTCTCCCGGTGTTTCAACAATGCAAACAGTACATCCATCAAAACTAGACCGAACATGGGCTGAGACAGCCCTGCAGTTAGGGCTACTGTATTCTTAAAGGACCCTGAGGCCAGGAAGTGTGGCACTAACATGACTTGAACTATGGGAGGTATGCTTTTGGGATTGCTAATGCCAGGCATAAGATCTCTATATGTCTCTCCTCCATGTTGTGCAGGTCTGCTAGTGGTCAGTACACTGGAGGTTGTCTTTCTCTCATCATGCCAGCGTAACTATGTGGAAACATAGAATTTTTATATGTGACATGAGCAATGCACACATAATTAATATGTCCATATACAAGTCACACATATATGCAGTCAAGGTCAGTTACAACATCTGACACCTGAAGTACAACATATTGCTATCCATCCTATGACACTCCCCTTGGTGCACATTCCCTGAGTCCTCTCATGTACTATACATGCATATTCATGTGTGACTGTCAGTGTTTGATAGTCCAACCTAGTTTACATGTGAAACATATTTGTTGCAAATTTTCAACATTACCAACGCACATAGGATGTTGAAAATAGGTGCACATTTCTATCACAAAAAATTCCTTTTACACAGCTTTAACTACTTGCATGCACAAATAGACTACTAAACATTAAGGCAGTACTTACTGATATTCACCACAATATAGGGAATTGTTAATGACGCAGATTCCAAAACTTTTCCACATGAAATTGACTCAAAGTGGTAGCCATCTGACCTACTGTACTAGACATAGGGAAGTAACTTAACACCGCCGGCATATGTTGTTATGGCAGTAGGCGGTTACAAATGCGGAGAAAATTGTCATTTGAACACATTAATGCCTTTGGGGGTCTTGGTCCAATGGTGATGTCTGCCGGCTGTGACGGTTCTGTACGTGGTCGACGTGACTAACATCTTCTGCAGTATTGCTTACTTGACTCCTGACACTGCTGCCAGCAAGACCTCCACTGCCTGAGCTGCTGTGTACTACCTCTGGGAGCTATCATGCCACGTCCTGCAGGTGATAGGGCCTCAGCCTTCAGCCCAGATGAGATGGACAAGCATGTGGAGGAGGTCCTACCCCTGTATTGCTGCCCATAACCTCACACAATGGATCACAACCTGCGCGGACTCACTCGCCCCTCTCAGAAGAAACATCACTACCCGCAACATCAAGAACGCCCTCTGGTTCACCACTGAACTCCAAGCCTCCAAGCGTGAATGCCGCAAAACAGAGAAAGCTTGGCGACAGGAACCCTCAACCACCAACTTCTCCACCCTCAAAACCACCATTCGCAAACACCACCAACTCATACGCCAGCCCAACCATTGCTCCCAAGCTTCGCAACATAATCAACAGCTCTTTCGACACCGCCACCTTCCCAGACCCCTGGAAGCACGCAGAAGTCACCACACTCCTGAAAAAGCCCAAAGCAGACCCTAATGACCTCACCAACTACCGCCCAATTTCACTCCTCCCCTTCCCCACCAAGGTTGCTGAGAAACTAGAGAACACCCGCCTGTCTCACTTCCTAGAGGAAAGCAACACACTCAACACCTCCCAGTCTGGGTTCCGCAAGAACCACAGCACTGAGACCTCCCTCATTGCATGTACTGACAACATCAGAACCAGAGTCGACAAGGGCGAGACCGTCGCACTCATCCTCCCGGACCTCTCCGCTGCCTTCGACACTGTCTGCCATCAAACACTTTGCACATGCCTCCACAACGCAGGTATTCGACACAAGGCCATAGACTGGCTGACCTCCTTCCTCACCGAAAGAACCCAGAAAGTCCGCCTCCCTCTCTTCCACTCCACAGCCACCAAAATCATCTGCGGAGTCCCCCAAGGGTCCTCCCTCAGTCCTACCCTTTTCAACATTTACATGACCCCGCTCGCCAACATCCTCCGACCACACAGAATCACCATAATATCCTACGCAGACAACACCCAGCTCATCATCTCCCTCACCCAAAACCCACCACCGACAAAACCAACCTCCACGCTGGACTCCTTGACACCGCCACATGGATGACAGCAAACCACCTCAAGCTCAACTCCAACAAAACCGAAATCATCATTTTTGGCCCCAACAAAACCATATGGGACGACTCCTGGTGGCCCACCGCCCTAGGCTACCCACCAACACCCTCAAACCACGCACGTAACCTCTGCATCATCCTGGACCCCTCCCTCTCCATGACCCAGCAAATCAACGCCATCACCTCCTCCTGTTTCCACACACTCCGCATACTGCGAAAAACTTTCAAATGTATTCCCATAGAGACCAGACAGACTGTCACCCACGCACTCATCAGCAGCAGGCTAGACTACGGTAACGCCCTCTACGCCGGCACCACACTCAAACGCAAACTCCAGAGGATCCAGAACGCAGCCTTCCGCCTCATCCTGGACCTCCCACACCATGAACACATCTCCTCACACCTCAGATCCCTTCACTGGCTTCCGATCGACAAGAGGATCACCTTCAAAATCCTCATCCACGCACACAAATCGCTCCACAACACTGGACCATCCTACCTCAACAAAAGAGTGAACTTCCACACTCCCACTCGCCACCTCCGCTCTGCCGACCTCGCACTCGCCACAGTCCCCCGCATCCAACGCACCACAACCGGAGGCAGATCCTTCTCCTACCTTGCCCCCAAGGCCTGGAACTCCCTCCCCACCAACCTCCGCAAGACTCAGAACCTCCTGCTCTTCAGAAAAAACCTCAAGACATGGCTCTTCGAACAGTAATCCACCTCCCCCCCCTCCACCAGCACCTTGAGACCCTCACGGGTGAGTAGCGCGCTCTATACATTTTTTTGATTGATTGATTGATTAATTGATTTCATGAACAGCTATATGGTGCACCAGAGGAGCAGGTGAGTCGAATACAATACAAAAGTGTGAAAGGTGGGGTATATGATGGTGTACCTGAACTGTAAAGTAGTGAAGATTTTGGCACTCATGTTCGGTTGTATGGAAATGTGCACATGTGCATAGACATACAATAGTGTCACATGGTAGATAGTGTGTAACCTAACTTCCTCCATACATAGCATTCATTGCAGTTTAGACAACAATGATCATATGAGAAATGTTTTTTGTTGACACTCCATGTTGTGGACAATCATGTGGCCTGGTCATATGTGTGTAGTCACTACCAGGTACTGATCATGGATGTTGTATGAGACACTCCACTTCAGACATGGGCTGCCTTCAGATGTTAAATCGTGCATGAGTGTGAACTGAGAGGATGCAAATGTATGCCTACTTGCTGTGACTGAAGTGTTCTGTCCACTTGTGTTGGTATGATGCACGTGGACAGACGTTTCTCCTTTGGTTTGTGTCATCCATGCAGGTCAACGTCCATCAAAAAAATGGATCTGGCGTGCCATCACCAAACAAGTGTGGACCCTGGGGGTCCACAGTTGGCGCGGACCCACTGTAGGAAGTGATGGGAGGACCTGATACGCTGGCTCCGGAAGACCTCAGAGGCCCAGCTTGGGATGTTCTACCAAGAAGGGAGGCATGCCCATCAGACCTTGACTCCCAAATGGCCAGCATTTTGGCAGTGGCTTACCCTGAGTTGGATGGGCATTTGAGAGCAGCACTGCAGCCACAAGAGGGTAAGTATTGACTGCACACATGTAAATGCCTCTGCCAGTTAAGTGTATGATGTCTAAGTATCTCATCTGTGACAATGTGGTAAGTGCTACAGGTAAAGGGACTCCTGGGAAGACATACTTCTACATTTGCCACCATTTATACACTGATGTTGACATTGTATTGTGTATAGGAACATATGACTCACCTATGTTAACCAAATTGTACAACAGCATGTGGTGATGCACATGTGACTGTCATATGTGTATCTCTACACTGCTAAACATATGCGTAAACTGCTGTGTCATCCTTTCCACCTATTGATCCACAGTCGACATACCCAATTGGTAAGTTACCCAGCCCTTTGGTCTCTGACCATTCCCATTCTACTGGATCTAGCTCTATATGCAACATCGGGTCTGAGAGATGAGTGATCTAGACAAATATTCCTGTGTTCTGAAATAGATGGAAACTTCATGAGAGGGTGATATACCAATCAGTAATATGACATGGCATACTTACTACACTCCCTCTGAGGTGTGAGGAGGTGTCCTCATTGTTATGTCTTACCTATACATTGGCAAATTTGATGTTTGATCAGGGTGGACATCCTACATGATGGAAAGCATGGCGGTCATAATACATTCTCAGTACAAGACATATCATTGACATGTGAGTTCAGACAATTTGTACCATGTATATGGTATTGAGAAAGTAAGTGGCTAGCCTGCTGATCCCTTACGCCATGTATTGTGTCCATGCTCCATAGGGCAGGACTGTACCTATATGGGTGCAAATTACACTGTTGTTTGCTTACATCATGTGTCAATTGGTACTTCCTGGATTTTGTATGTTGAGGGATCTACATACTTACCTTTGCTAATCTGAGTCTGTTTTGACGGATTCTGTAATGGATCAGCTCATTTCAGCCTGACTTAATTGTGTAGCAGGTGCTCTAGCTAATATTCACGTGATTGTGGAATGGGATATGTTGTCAGTCAATTTTTCTGGACTTTAGGTGTATGTGTTAATCATGGTTACATTAGAAGTGGTTTATGTCAGTGTAACTTTAGTCCTATGATGTTAGGTTACACATTTCCGGACAGTTGCTAGTAATCTAGGTATTTTGATGTTGGCATGTAGAGGTTCTACTCTGAATGAATAGTGGAATAGTATGTGGCCTATATGCACATGATTAGTGTCCATTGTATTGAAGGTATTGGTATACTCCCTGTGGTTGTCTATGTGCGTATCCTGTGTGCTAAGCAGGCCCCTATTGCTGGACATAAGTTTGTTGTCTATGTGTCAATGTGTAAGATAAGTGGTTCCAGAAACTCTGTCTAAACCTTTGCTAAACACTTTGGATAGATATTTTTCTGACATGGTATATAATATATATACAATTTGTGTATGCCATATGTAGTGATTTCATGTGAGGTATTTGACATTGTGATTGTTATGGATAGAGTCACATGTTAGGTACATGATTGCAAAGCAGCATGCTTTGTTGTACTTGAAAGGTGATGAGTTTACCTTCATGGAACATGACCACTGGTGATGGACTGGGCAAGTGTGGACTAAGGGTAGGCATGATATTGTGATGTCAGTTAACCTCTTCGGTGCATGCATTGGCCACTAGCTTATACACCCTCACCCTCCCTGGTGTGGGTCACGACGAGTGGCCGACGTCAGGGAGGGGTTTTAAAAATCCTCTGGTGCATCGCACCGGAGGATTTATTTTATTTAAAAGACCCACAGGAGTCTCAGTGTTCCCCCGGCACCCCCACCTGCCCCTCGGTGAAGTCAGTGTGCCATGATGCGCGCTTACATGACAATTTGTATTCCCCACCAGAGCAGGAAGTGGAGGTAAGGCTGCTTTCTGCTTCTGTAGGGAAAAATGGCCAGAAAGAGCCTCCCCACCTTTCAGGAAGGCCTCCTCTGAAAGGGGAGAGTCTCCCCTTTCAAACAAGGCGGCTGCTATTCACGGCCAGGAAACCTTCTAGAAACCAGGGATTACACGTGGGGGAGGGGGGTCGGCTCCCTCTGAAAGTTGGCCACCCCCCCTTGGGGGCATATTTAAATGCCCCCCACAAGGGTTATAAATAAATAAATGAAATACAAACAAAAATAAAAATAAAACTGACAGGGGGTCGCCCGTGAGGAGGGCTAACCCCCTATGGGGGCATTTTCTTTTTAAATAAATGTATGGTTTCCGTGCGGCCACGATTGCCCCCTCAGGGAAACCACACAGCTATTAAAAATATATATGTATATATCTATATATATATATATAGATATATATATATATATAGATATATACATATATCTATATCTATATATATACATATCTATCCATATATATAGATCTATCTATCTATATATATAAATATACATATAAATATATAAATATACATATAAATATATATATATATATATATATATATATATATATATATATATATATATATATATATATATATATATATATATATACAGAGAGAGAGAGAGATCACTTTTGTCAATGCATGTGTGATTTCCCTGGAGACTGAGATCAACCCCCCTGGGAAACCACACCCACATATAAAAGTGATCTCTTTACACATATACATACAGGTTATATACTATATATATATACATGCACCACCAGTTGTCTCGCAGCGCGCATCTTCAAAGCAATGCATATACTACAAATGACGCGTTTCAACAGTAGCTTGTAGGCAGCAATAAAAAGTGAAGCTAACTCTTGTGATTATGTTTCTGCTAGAGAAGGATCAGACTTTTGTCTAGTGGCAGTTTTGATACCATAAAGTAGCGCAGAAGGTTTATATGCATGCTGTAAAGTTAACATCTGTATTTTATGTGAATAGCTGAATGGATTAGTAAAGGCAGCAATTACTCGTGCAATAATACAATTGAAATGTATGTACGAGGGGGGCTATGGCGAGATGAAGGGCACTTTTGGTGCGTGGTAGTAAGGGAATCCGAGGAGGAGGTCATGGGAGTGGGAGCCCCAATAATGATTGTCGGACTGGACCCCACAGGCGCTAAAGACTGTGACGATGGGTATGTGACAAGGTGAAGTAATAGTGTGTCTTTTTTACTTTTTGAGTGTCTTGAGAGAACGTGCTGATTGAGGGAAGAAGCAAAGGTAATGTGACTGACCTTTACTGTTGCACGCATCACACACACACCCATCAGCAATTTTGTGACCATCTACTTAGGCTAGTGTTTTAGAGGGACAGTTTAGACAGTAGCAGAGATGACATCTCATTGGATGACTGCTGCTAAAGTACTTACTCAGGTTATGGAGGACAGCTCTGACGTAGGATCAGAGACTGAGACAGCAGACACTGACACAGTATCTGAGGGTTAGTACAATGGAGCATATTCTGGAAGTGATTTTTCAGTTGGAGGAGTCCCATCGGACAACTTCTCTTTCTGTGATTCTGACGGAGGTGATGAGGACAGTTGTGCTGTCCCTTTGCAAGAACAGTCTGTGCAGTGGGACAATAGCGAGTTAGCCCAACGCAGAGAGCAGGTACATGCGGTGGCAAGCACAGAGAGAGTGTTCACTTGGAAGCTCCCTTTAGGAAAGTACCATCTTCCTTGGCATGTTACCCCCATTTTTACCTGTGTGTCAGTCTGTTTTTGCCTGTACCACTGGGATCCTGCTGGTCAGGACCCCAGTGCTCCTGGTTTATGGCCTACTGTGTGTCTGTGTACTGCTTAATGGTGTCACTGAGGCTCTGCTAATCAGAACCTCAGTTCTTATGCTCTCTCTGCTTTTAAATGTGTCACTGTAGGCTACTGACTTAATTTACCAATTTCAATTGGCACACTGGGCCCCCCTTAGAAGTCCCTAGTATGTGGTACCTAGGTACCCAGGGCATTGGGGTGCCAGGAGATCCATATGGGCTGCAGAATTTCTTTTGCCACCCATAGGGAGCTCAGACAAACCCTTTCACAGGCTTGCCATTGCAGCCTGCGTGAAATAAAATACATGTTATTTCACAGCCATTTTCACTGCACTTAAGTAACTTATAAGTCACCTATATGTCTAACCCTCACTTGCTGAAGGTTAGGTGCAAAGTTACTAAGTGTGAGGGCACCCTTGCACTAGAAAAGGTGCCCCTACATAGTTCAGGGCCATTTCCCCGGACTTTGTGAGTGCGGGAACGCCATTACACACGTGCATTACATATAGGTCAATACCTATATGTAGCTTCACAATGGTAACTCCGAATATGGCCATGTAACATGTCTAAGATCATGGAATTGTCCCCTGATTCCAAATCTGGTGTTGGAGAGCCAATTCCGTGCATCCTGAGGGCTCCACCATTGACCACCAGTACTGCCAAACCAGCTCTCTGAAGTTTGCACTGCAGCTACAGCTGCTGCCACCTCACAGACAGCGTTCTGCCCTCCTGGGGTCTGGGCAGCCCAGTCCCAGGAAGGCAGAACAAAGCATTTCCTCTGAGAGCAGGGTGTTACACCCTCTCACTTTGGAAATAGGTGTTACAGGCTGGGGAGGGGTAGCCTCCCCCAGCCTCTGGAAATGCTTTGAAGGGCACAGATGGTGCCCTCCTTGCATAAACCAGTCTACACCGGTTCAGGGACCCCTTGCCCCCTGCTCTGTTAAGAAACTGGACAAAGGAAAGGGGAGTGACCACTCCCCTGTTCATCACCACCCATGGGTGGTGCCCAGAGATCTTCCAGTGTGTCCCAGACTTCACCCATCTTGCTTTGCAAGGTGTGGGGGCACTCTGGAGGACTCTGAGTGGCCAGTGCCAGCAGGTGACGTCAGAGAACCCTCCTGATAGGTCCATACCTGATAAGGTAGCCAATCTCCCTCTCAGGGCTATTTAGGGTCTCTCCTGTGGGTTCTCTTCAGATTCTGCTTGCAAGTTTCCTTCAGGAATCCTCTGCAACAACTTCAGCATCCTCTGACCTCGCATCAAACGCAGCCTGCTCCAAGAAACGCTGTAACTGCAACAAACTGTCTACAAGAGACACTTTTCTTCAGCAACCTCAGCTCCAAGTCAGCAACTGCAACAGTTTCCACTTTGTGCACGCTCTGGAGACTCCCTGTCTTCATCCTGCTCCTGAAGAACTAAAGAAATCTCCAGTTGAGTGACGGAATCACTCCCCTGCTCCAAGCATGCACCTTTCAAGGTGACGACCGGTACGCTGGGACTCCTCTCACGGTGATGAGCATGCTCCAAAGGAAACAGAGGGTGGACATCATCAACATAGACTGTCCTGCTGATGCAATTTGGAGGAGGTAAGACCTTGCCTTCCCCGAGAACGACCCCTGTGTTTTGTCTTTTTCACCTCCTGAGGCCTCTGTGCAGTCTTTGCAAAATTCCTTTGTGCACAGCCTGGCCCAGGTCCCCAGCACACCACCCTGTGATGCTCAACTCCCTGAGTTGTTCTCCGGCAGTGTCAAACCTTCTTTTGTTGTGCCGCATCAACTGCATTTTGCACCTCCTTTGAACCCAGATCCTGCAGCTTCTGGGGGTGCTGGCTGGCATCCTGAGGGTTCTCTAATGTGCTGAGAGCCCCCCTTTCCTCCTCACACAGAGTTGAGGCCCCCAGATCCCTCCTGAGTCCTTCCAGCGCCATTTTGATGAAAAAGGCACTTTTGCCATAGCCAAGGTTCGTTGGTGCCTTCCAATAACAAATCTCATCTGCAACAATCTTCACGCCGTGGGACATCTTTTGCATCATGCAGGAATCTGCTGGAATCTTCCTAGGGTGCATTTATGCAGTCTTCAGCTAGCCAGGGACTCTTATTTTGCACCCTTTTCTAAGTTGGCAGGGGCTCCTGTCCTTCCTGGAACTTTTTTCGACTTCTGGACTTGGTACCCTTCCTTTGCAGGTCTTCAGGTCCAATATTCCAGCAGTTGTTCTTTGCAGACTTGATTGGCTGCTGCAAAATCCCCAAAACGATGTGTAGTGTGTCCTAAGGAAACTTGCAGTACTTTACTCCTGCTTTTCTGGGCTCTGGGGTGGGGTAATTTACTTACCTTTACTGTATTCTCACTCTCCCAGCGATTCTGCACACACTACACTTGTCTAGGGGGGAATTTGTGATTCACATTCCACTTTTTTAGTATATGGTTTGTGTTGCCCCTAGACCTATTTTCTCCCATTGCATTCTATAGGAATTCCTACGGTTTGCATTGTTCTATGACTATTTACTTGTCTAATTTTGGTGTCTAGTGTATATATTGTGTATAATACATACCTCCAGAAGGAGTATTGTCTCTAAGATATCTTTGGTACTGTGGGGGTCATTTTGACCTCGGCGGTTGTTTTTCCAGACCGCTGAGGGACCACCGTGCAGAAGATCCGCCAGTGGTGGCGGTTTGCCGCTCACCCTATTATGACCGTTGGCAGCTCTCCGTCCTTTTACGGACGGAGAGCCGCCAACAGCCATACTGGCGGGTGGCGGGGAAGTGGAGGTTGCTCCACCGCCACGCCAACAGAACACCGCCCAGCGAATCACGTCCTGTGATTCGGCATGGCGATATTCTGTTGGCGGTGTGGTGTCGGCGGAGCAGCCCCCATGGCTCCCGTCCCCTCCCGGAGGATCATCGGACCAGGTAAGTCGATCGTCTGTGAGGGGAGGGGGGTGGGGGGTGTTGTGTGTTGTGTGCATGCATGGGGGTATGTATGTGTGTATGTAGAGGGGGTGTGTGAGTGCATGTATGCTTGCAGGGGTGTTGTGTGTATGGGAATGTCTGAATGTGGGTGTGGGTGTCTGACTGTGTGTGTGGATGTTGGCATGTATGTCGGTGTGTGTGCGTGTATGTGTGTTGGTGGTGTCTGCGTGCGTGTTGTGTGTGTATGAGTGTTGTTATGTTGGGGTTCGGGGTGGGGAGGGGGGTCCTGCCACCTTTGGGGAGTGGCAGGGGTGGTGTGGGGGTAGGGGAGGTAGTCAGGGTGGGGGTGGGGGGTGGGGGAGACCCCTATCAGTGCCAGGGAAGGAATTCCCTGGCACTGATAGTGCTTACCGCCATGGATCTCATGGCGGTTTCAAACCGCAGAAATCCGTGGCGGTCAGCCGGGTCCAAATACCGCCGGCGGTATAGTGACGCCCGCCGGGATGGAGAACCGGCGGATGACCATGGCGGTAACCCCAATGGTCATGATACACATGGTAAAGACCGCCAGCCTGTTGGCGGTCTTACCGCCGCTTTCTCTGCCGTCCGCCAGGGTTGTAATGACCCCCTGTGTCATCCAAAGAAATACCTTTATTTTTAGTAACACTGAGTATTGTCTTTACTTATGTATAAGTACTGTGTAACTATAAGGGTATTGCATGAGCTTTGCATGTCTCCTAGTTCAGCCTAAGCTGCTTTGCTATAGCTACCTCTATCAACCTAAGCTGCTAGAACACTACTACATTCAGTAACAAGGGATAACTGGACCTGGTGAAAGGTGTAAGTACTCAAGGTACCCACTACAAACCAGGCCACCCTCCTACACCTGGTATAAGGTATAGGTTCCCAAGGTACCCACTACAAACCAGGCCAGCCTCCTACACTCCCCAATTTAGTACAGCCCCAAATTCCACCACCCAAATTGTATTATGGAGATATCAAAATTATCTATCACAAAGGCACCTGCGTTTTTGGTCCTCGGTTGGCGGCCATATAGGGAAACGTACCAACCCAGAAATTTCTGGAAACTAGCACCTGGTGGAGTCCACGGAGGTGTGGCTTGTGTGGATTCCCCAAAGTTTTCTTACCCAGAATACCCTGCAAATGTTAAATGTTGAATAAAAACTCTACCCCACTTGAGTGCCTGTGCCTAGTGCCTGCATCAGGAATAGATCTCCCAAGGGTCAACAGTTGCCCTTAGGTAAGGACTGACATTGACCGTTGTGTGATCCATTCATGTCACGAGCACTATGCCTACAAACACAGGAGAGGTACCATTTCTATTGGGAGATTTGGGGGAATACTGGGTGGAAGAAAGTTTGTTGCCCTCCTCAGATTCCAGAACTTTCCATTGCCGAAATGTCCAGTAAACTTGTTTTTTTATACACATTAAGAGGTTTGCAAAGGATTCTGGGTGACAGAACCTGGTGAGAGTCCCACATGTCACCACATTCTGGATTCCCCTAGGTGTCTACTTTCCATAAATGTATAGGTTTGGTAGGTTTCCCTAGGTGCCGGCTGAGCTAGAGGCCAGAATCCACAGCTAGGTACTTTGCAATACAAACATATTTGTTTTCCTTAGAAAAATTTAATGTGTCTATGTTGTGTTTTGTGGTATTTTCTGTCGCAGGCACTAGGCCTACCCACACAAGTGTGGTACCATTTTTATTGGGAAACTTAGGGGAATGATGGATGGAAGGAGGTTTGTGGCTCCCCTTAGATCCAGAACTTTGCTGCACAGAAATGTGAAGAAAGTGTGTTTATTTAGCCCAGTTTTGAGGTTTGGAAAGGATTCTGGGTAAAAGAACCCAGTGAGAGCCCCACAAGTCACACCATCCTGGATTCCGTTAGGTGTCTACTTTCCATAAATGTATAGATTTGGTAGGTTTCCCTGGGTGCCGGCTGAGCTGCAGCCCAAAATCCACAGCTACGCATGTAGCAAAAAACCTTTCATTGGAAAAATGTGATGTGTCCATGTTGCATTTTGGGCCCTTTCCTGTCACAGGCACTTAGCTTAGCCACACAAGTGAAGTACCATTTTTATTGGGAGACTTGGGGCAACACAGAATAGAAGATTAAGGGGGTTATTCTAACTTTGGAGGAGGTGTTAATCCGTCCCAAAAGTGACGGAAAAGTGACGGATTTACCACCAGCAGTATTACGAGTCCATTATATCCCATGGAACTCATAATACGGCTGGTGGTATATCCGTCACTTTACCGTCACTTTTGGGACGGATTAACACTCCTCCAAAGTTAGAATAACCCCCTAAGTGTTATTGCCAATTGTCTTTCTCTACATTTTTGCCTTCCAAATCTAAGGTAGTGTGTAAGAAAGAAGTCATTTTGAGAAATGCCCTGTAATTCATATGCTAGTATCGGGACCCCCGAATTCAGAGATATGCAAATAACCACTGTTTCTAAACTCCCTAACTTGCGCCCATTTTGAAAATACATAGGTGTTCTTGATACCTATTTTTTACTCTTTATGTTTTACCCAATTATTTGCTGTATATCCAGTGTGCAATGAAAACCCATGGCAAGGTGCAGCTCATTTATTGGCTCTGAGTAGCTTGGGTTCTTGATGAACCTACAAGACCTATATATCCCCCCAGCCGGGAGAGTCCAGCAAACATAACGGTATATGCTTTCGAAAATCTATCATAGTTGGAAAAAGTTACAGAAGAAAACACAGTCAGAAATGGCTGTTTTTCAACTCAATTTCAATATTTTCTTTATTTCAACTGTGACTTTCTGTAGGAAAATCTTGAAGGATCTACACAAGTGACCTCTTGCTGAATTCAGAATGTTGTCTACTTCTTAAAAATGTTTAGCTGTCTGGGCTCCACCATTGGATTCACACCCATTTCTGTCACTAACTCGAAGGAGGCTGAAAGCACAAAAAATAGTAAACATTGGGTATGTCCCAGTAAAATGCCAAAACTGTTTTGAAAAATTTAGTTTTCTGATTAAAGTCTGCCTGTTCCTGAAAGCTGGGAAAATGGTCATTTTAGCACGGCAAACCCTTTGTTGATGCCATTTGCAGGGAAAAAAACTGATGCTTTCTTCTTCAGCACTTTTTTCCTATTTTAAAAACAAAACAAAAAACACATTTTTGTTGTATTTTGGCTAATTTCTTGGTCTGCTCCAGGGGAACCCACAAACTCTGGGTACCTCTACAATCCCCAGAATGTTGGCAAAAAAGGACCGAAATGGGGCATGGATAGCTTATGTGTACAACAAGTTATGGGGATCTAAACATGAACTCCCCCAAAAAGCCAAAAAAGGGCTCAGCACGGGGTCCGGGGGGAGGCCCAGAAGCTACGGGGTTAACACCATTTGCTAAGGATGATTTGTTGATACACAGCAATAATCTGTATAGGGAGAGGCGTTTTATGTTACCAAATCATCTTGTGCATTATTAGTTAGTGTCACAGCTGAATTGATAGGATAGTCATGTAGCAGTCAGATGATTGGCTCATGTTGTGGATGAGACTCTTGTCATATAGGAACGTTGGAAGTATGTAGTTGGGACATGATGAAGTCTGTAAATGATTCCTACCTGTGGCTTTCTTAGACATAGATGTGATGTTACGGTTGTGTATGGTGTAATATATGTGTATGTAAAGAATGTGATGACCCAACCTCTCTCTTTTTATCAGCATCAGCAGGCAAAGGAGGTGGGGCAAAGCCGAGTGGGGAAGCTGCTGGTCACGGGACCGCCAGTCATGACACCACATACACCAAGGGACCCAGTGGTCTGGAGGCCAAGGGGAGTGCCACGGATGAGACAGGATCCATTTCATCATCATCGGAATCCTTCTCCAGTGGACACTCCCTGGTGGTGGCAGACCCATCTGTGACCACCCCAGCACCATCTCTGTCCACCACCCCCTTACTACCAGCACCCTCTCTGTAGCTCCCCACCCAGTTGGCCGTGGCTACTCACCAAAGAGGGTGGGTATCTCCTTTGCCTGCATGTACCTCTGCCCCGGCCCCTGTCATCCCTACTGCCCTTAGTGAGGAGGCTATTGACCACCTGAGGTCCATCTCTGTGGGTCAGTCAGCCATTGTGAATACCATCCAGGGACTTGCAACTCAGATCCAACAGAGTAATGTATTCCTGGAGGACATTCACCATACACTGTCTGGCCAACAGAGATCCTTTCAGGGTCTGGTCTCCACACTGATGGCAGCCAGCCATCCTTTGTCTCCTGTCCCCCTCCACCTTCCTCTTCCCAATCTCAAACCCCTCTTCCCCAACCCAGCCAAAGCACACAAACAGACAGGCATTCATCCACCTCAACATCCAAGGGTAGCTCAGACAAACTTAAGCACCACAAGACACACCACCGGCATGCACACAAGCAACAGATACCTGCACACACAGCAACAGTCATAACCTGCCCTGACACCCTCACCACTCCCAGCATCAGTGACAGCACACCTGACACACCTGCAGACACTACACCAACATTCACTGATCCACCCACCACACCAATCCTACCCAAAGACAGGTAAACAGCAGACCCTCAGACATCCATCTCACTCACCACACCCATGCATACCACAACCACAGACATGCCTACATGCAGCATAACCACCATACCTGCAGTCCCCACTCAACAGTCAGTCACCCACCGACCATGGCATCCCCCAGCACCTCCACCCCCCTTGCTCCCAAGACACATAAACGCCCTCACTCACCCACCCAACAGGCACCCACCATCCACAAACATACTTTGCACAAACATGCATCCAAGACATCTACACCAAGACCTCAGACAACCACTCCCTCTCCCTCTACTCCCAAACCCTTTTTCCATGACCTTTTCTGTGTGTGGAAAAAGTCTTTCCTTTCTGAGTCTGACCTTTTCCCTACTACATTCCCACCCTGTGATACGCTTAAATGGTCTGTGTCCTTCCCCAAGTCGGGCCCTTCCACCTCCACGACCTCCCCTGCCCCCCTGAAAGTGCAGATGCCCCTGCCCCTGTCAAGAAGTCTACACCTCCACAAAAAAGCAAACCCTCCCCTAAATGTAAGACCAAGCCTAAACCTTCTCGCAAGCCAGATCCCAAAGACCCCCCCTCCAAAACCTAAACCCAACTCCCCCCGCCATCTCCCAGATAACGCCCGAGGTGCCTGCTTGCCCCATAGATGTCCTTACCTGTGGCAGTTACACAGAAGTCAGGATCCAAGTTCGGGGCACACATCTGTGCACTGTGTGCATGCAGACTATTTCCATTAAGGACTGGCCTATGGTCTTTGTTTTTTACAATCATTTTGTGAAGAATAATAACTTAAATCAACATGTAGTTGGTTTCCTGGTTGCATCTTTGTCATGCATTTCTTTCCCTAGTATGGAGTTGTTCCTGGCTGACATCAGTTGTGTATCTGTATGGGTGTGTGTGTTCTGCTTAGGCTTCGTGTGTTGTTTAGGAAGTATATGAGGTTGTGTGCAATGCTTTTGTCTAAAGGTGGTAGGGTGTCTGTTGATTGATGGACATTTGTGTGTTCAAGAGTTATTGTTGTGCTGGTATTGTGTGTTGTTTGTGTTAAGATGCGTTTGTTGGTGTGTTCGATAGCTTTGTGTGCTTTGACTGTGTGCGTGTTATGTGCATGAAATGTTAGATACAATGTTCTGTGGAAGCCGATCGTTAAGTAGTATGATTGTGTATTTGTATTTATTTTTTGCCTGTTGGTGTTACGTTGCGAGTTATGAGTGAGGTTACCTGGGTAGTGTCCCCTCTGGGTCCCTGCCAAGAGATTTGAGATGGTGTGGTTGTGTAGTGGCTGTGACATGCTGTGGTGTTGTATGGTACTGTGTGAGTGTGGGCCTGTGCAGTGTTTCTGTGCGTACCTGTGTGTGTTTGTGATGTGTGCATGTGTGTGTGATGGTTGTAGCATGTTTTTTGTGTATATGTGAGTGTGTGTGGCTGTATGTGAGTGTGCGTGTCAGAGTGCTGATGCGTGTGAGTGTGGCCCTCACACCCTCTTCCCAAATGTATGTTATGAATGTGTACAAAAATTGACAATATACAACAGTAACAAGTAAGTGTGTGTACTTACGGTTGCTGTCGTTGTCGAAAATTCCGAAGTCGTTGGGCAAGCAGGAGCAGCGAGAAGTCAGCAAGTTCTGGTTCAATGGCGGCTCCTGGCAAGTATGGCCTCCTGAAGGTAGGTGTCTCCTATTATGCAGTTGGTTTGTGCCTGGGACTCCATAGTGGTGCGACTGCGGTGGAAACCTTGGCGGTGTGCAGCCTCATAATATGTCCGGCAGAAACACGGTCTCCACGGGCCTGCAGGTGGCTAACATCTTCTGTGGAGGCCAGACCGCAGTGGTAGTCCCAGGGGTGCGTTGGCTGTATTCTGTTGGGAATACTGCCATGGCCATAATTTAGCAGTTTTCTCTGCCAGCCTGTTGATGGTACGATCAACACTGACAACATGGCAGTCCTGAGACCGCCAAAATCGTAATGAGGCCCATAGTCTTTTTCTTGAAGATTTTTCTCACTGGGATGATGTCGCAGATTGGATCTTACCTCTCTGGAGCCCTCTTTGGATACGGGACGCAGTAGACCTTGGTGAAGAATTCTACCATCGGACTTAGATGATTTTTCAGGACAGAAATCTTCGTCTGGGTCTAAGTTGAAGTCAGATACGCTGTGCGGACTTTATCACTTTTTTGCAACTTTTTCTCTCCGATATCAGACGACCCTCAACAGCAAGCCGATTTCAAGTCATCGTCGTTGGATTGCCTTTCCAGGAGCCCCCAGTGAAATCCTGGAAGTCCGGGGCTCCAGAGCTTTTCAGCGGGACGGACCTGCAAGTCAGTCTGGGCCGCAGTTGAGGTAAGCCGGCTTGACTCACAATGTCGGGTCGGTCCCTTAATGGAGCTTTTTACCAAAAGTTCTCCAATCTTCTCCAAACTTCTGGATATTCTTTCAGAAGGTCTCTCAAGGTATTTTAGGATTCCACAGCTCACCCCACAGTTCCAGAAGCACTGAGTTGCTCCTGGAGGATTAGGACTCCTACTCCCAAAGTGCACCTGGCTCAAACTCCACAATAACCATTGGACAGTGGTCAGCTGGACAGTTCCTTCAGAATTTGATGTAGGGGACTCTGGATAGTTATTTTCTTCCTGTAGCAAACAAGGAGTCCCTTCTTGAACCAGTTGAAGCCAAGCAAAGTCCTTTTTATGGTGAAGCCCAAGTGTGCAGCTGGTGCAGTCCTTCAGAGTGCAGTGTTCAGGTGTAGGTCAGAGTCCAGCAGGTCAGTCCTTCTTCTTCTGTTGTTGTTCCTTGTAGGTGTGGGTGCAGCTCTGCTATATTTATCCTTAGTCTTAGGGTTGAAAGCGGGGGGGAATTGTCTAATCACAGGCAGGTCACCACCTTATTGGATGACCACATCCTTGGAAGTGTGGCAAAAAACAATCCCAGGGAGCAACAATCTTTGAAAATCCAAAATGGCAGAATCTGAATTTTGGAGGTTAGGTACGGATGAGTCCACCCTGTAGTGTGACTAAAATTCCTTAACACACCCCTCTCCTGCCCTCCCTTCATCTAATGAAGGGGCACCTGGTTGTCTGAGTTTGCAGGAAATGGAGGAGGTCCTGAGCTGCTCCAAATGTCCTTTCCTTCTTTGAAGACCAGTTTGGCTGCTCTCCCCCATCCTGTTCCACCATCTGCTGAAGTAAGATCTCCATTCCCCAGGCACTTCCGTTGTCTTCAGCCCAGGCCACTTCACACCTCATCAAAGGCAGCCTGGACAGGCTGCATAGGCTGGCCAATCAGAGAAGGGCACTAAAGAGCTGAAGTTGGAAACATTCAGGTTTAGTTCTAAAACTCTTTCCTTGAACTAGTTATATTAAATTCAACAATGGCAAGTTGTGGGATTTATTATGACAATCAATTTGATACCAAACCTGAATTATCTAGCTCCTTTTGAGACTATATTAATTAAAAAAAAGTGTCCCTCTTTTTTCCTATGTAGCCTTTTCACTAAGATGATGAAAAACCAATTTTGGCTATTTTTCCTCACCAAGGCCTATAAAACACTTTTTATAAGGTCCCTGCATATGGTTGCATAGCACCCAACCCTAGGGGCAGCAAGGCAGGCCTACCTTTCAAATGACTTTGGGCACCTCAGCAGTGCAGCTATAAGTACACTAAATATGCTGGGATCCCTAAACCCACATGCCCTACCATATACTAGGGACTTATAGGTTGATTGTTACTGCCAATTACCATTAGCCTAATTTACATATCCACTTTTACACAGACGTCTGGCCCTGGGACTTGTTAGGAGTACCCAGGACACAGCCAAGAGTCAGTAACCACCAGAATCTGTCTAAAAACGTTTGGGGGTGACCAGGACAAAAAAGGGCTTTCCTACAGGTGTACTCATCATTTCTGCATATACCATTCACACCAAATCATAAATTATTGTGCTATATAAAGCCATGTTCTGAGGAATGCAGAAACAATTTTTTTAACATGTTTTCTGGATTTGTCCATTTGTGAACAGAATCCAGTTCAACAGTTTCACTTCTGCCTTTTGCAAATATTAGTAAAAACTAAGGCAATGTGTGAGAAAAGTGTCATTAATTTTCAAAAGGTATTTTTCATTATGATTTCCAAACCAGCCCCTGTAACCGCCTGTGAGAAGGTAGCCTCTTTCTAGCCTTGTTACCCCCACTTTTGGCCTGTTTGTGAGTGTATGTCAGGGTGTTTGTCACTGTTTTCACTGTCTCACTGGGATCCTGATAGCCAGGCCTCAGTGCTCATAGTGAAAACACTATGTTTTCAGTATGTTTGTTATGTGTCACTGGGATCCTGCTGGTCAGGACCCCAGTGCTCATAGGTTTGTGACCTATATGTATGTGTTACTGGGACCCTGTCACACAGGGCCCCAGTGCTCACAGGTGTGCATGTATATGTTCCCTGTGTGGTGCCTAACTGTCTCACTGAGGCTCCGCTAACCAGAACCTCAGTGGTTATGCTCTCTCATTACTTTTAAATTGTCACTAACAGGCTAGTGACCATTTTTACCAATTTACATTGGCTTACTGGAACACCCTTATAATTCCCTAGTATATGGTACTGAGGTACCCAGGGTATTAGGGTTCCAGGAGATCCCTATGGGCTGCAGCATTTCTTTTGCCACCCATAGGGAGCTCTGACAATTCTTACACAGGCCTGCCACTGCAGCCTGAGTGAAATAACGTCCACGTTATTTCACAGCCATTTTACACTGCACTTAAGTAACTTATAAGTCACCTATATGTCTAACCTTTACCTGGTAAAGGTTAGGTGCAAAGTTACTTAGTGTGAGGGCACCCTGGCACTAGCCAAGGTGCCCCCACATTGTTCAGAGCCAATTCACTGAACTTTGTGAGTGCGGGGACACCATTACACGCGTGCACTACATATAGGTCACTACCTATATGTAGCTTCACCATGGTAACTCCGAATATGGCCATGTAACATGTCTATGATCATGGAATTGCCCCCTCTATGCCATCCTGGCATTGTTGGTACAATTCCATGATCCCAGTGGTCTGTAGCACAGACCCTGGTACTGCCAGACTGCCCTTCCTGTGGTTTCACTGCAGCTGCTGCTGCTGCCAACCCCTCAGACAGGCAGCTGCCCTCCTGGGGTCCAGCCAGGCCTGGCCCAGGATGGCAGAACAAAGAACTTCCTCTGAGAGAGGGTGTGACACCCTCTCCCTTTGGAAAATGGTGTGAAGGCAGGGGAGGAGTAGCCTCCCCCAGCCTCTGGAAATGCTTTGTTGGGCACAGATGTGCCCAATTCTGCATAAGCCAGTCTACACCGGTTCAGGGACCCCTTAGCCCCTGCTCTGGCGCGAAACTGGACAAAGGAAAGGGGAGTGACCACTCCCCTGACCTGCACCTCCCCTGGGAGGTGTCCAGAGCTCCTCCAGTGTGCTCCAGACCTCTGCCATCTTGGAAACAGAGGTGCTGCTGGCACACTGGACTGCTCTGAGTGGCCAGTGCCACCAGGTGACGTCAGAGACTCCTGCGGATAGGCTCCTTCAGGTGTTAGTAGCCTTTCCTCTCTCCTAGGTAGCCAAACCCTCTTTTCTGGCTATTTAGGGTCTCTGTCTCTGGGGAAACTTTAGATAACGAATGCATGAGCTCAGCCGAGTTCCTCTGCATCTCCCTCTTCACCTTCTGATAAGGAATCGACCGCTGACCGCGCTGGAAGCCTGCAAACCTGCAACATAGTAGCAAAGACGACTACTGCAACTCTGTAACGCTGATCCTGCCGCCTTCTCGACTGTTTTCCTGCTTGTGCATGCTGGGGGGGTAGTCTTCCTCCTCTCTGCACCAGAAGCTCCGACGAAATCTCCCGTGGGTCGACGGAATCTTCCCCCTGCAACCGCAGGCACCAAAAAGCTGCATTACCGGTCCCTTGGGTCTCCTCTCAGCACGACGAGCGAGGTCCCTCGAATCCAGCGACACCGTCCAAGTGACCCCCACAGTCCAGTGACTCTTCAGCCCAAGTTTGGTGGAGGTAAGTCCTTGCCTCACCTCGCTGGGCTGCATTGCTGGGAACCGCGACTTTGCAGCTACTCCGGACCCTGCTCACTTCCGGCGGAAATCCTTTGTGCACAGCCAAGCCTGGGTCCACGGCACTCTAACCTGCATTGCACGACTTTCTAAGTTGGTCTCCGGCGACGTGGGACTCCTTTGTGCAACTTCGGCGAGCTCCGTTTCACGCATCCTCGTAGTGCCTGTTTCTGGCACTTCTCCGGGTGCTACCTGCTTCAGTGAGGGCTCTTTGTCTTGCTCGATGTCCCCTCTCTCTGCAGGTCCAATTTGCGACCTCCTGGTCCCTCCTGGGCCCCAGCAGCGTCCAAAAACGCCAAACGCACGATTTGCGTGTAGCAAGGCTTGTTGGCGTCCATCCGGCGGGAAAACACTTCTGCTCGACTCTCCAAGGCGTGGGGGCTCCATCCTCCAAAGGGGAAGTCTCTAGCCCTTGTCGTTCCTGCAGTATTCACAGTTCTTCAGCCTAGTAAGAGCTTCTTTGCACCAACCGCTGGCATTTCTTGGGCATCTGCCCATCTCCGAGTTGCTTGTGACTTTTGGACTTGGTCCCCTTGTTCCACAGGTACCCTCAGTCAGGAATCCATCGTTGTTGCATTGCTGATTTGTGTTTTCCTTGCATTTTCCCTCTAACACGACTATTTTGTCCTTAGGGGAACTTTGGTGCACTTTGCACTCACTTTTCAGGGTCTTGGGGAGGGTTATTTTTCTAACTCTCACTATTTTCTAATAGTCCCAGCGACCCTCTACAAGGTCACATAGGTTTGGGGTCCATTCGTGGTTCACATTCCACTTTTGGAGTATATGGTTTGTGTTGCCCCTATCCCTATGTTTCCCCATTGCATCCTATTGTAACTATACATTGTTTGCACTGTTTTCTAAGACTATACTGCATATTTTTGCTATTGTGTATATATATCTTGTGTATATTTCCTATCCTCTCACTGAGGGTACACTCTAAGATACTTTGGCATATTGTCATAAAAATAAAGTACCTTTATTTTTAGTATAACTGTGTATTGTGTTTTCTTATGATATTGTGCATATGACACTAAGTGGTACTGTAGTAGCTTCACACGTCTCCTAGTTCAGCCTAAGCTGCTCTGCTAAGCTACCATTATCTATCAGCCTAAGCTGCTAGACACCCTATACACTAATAAGGGATAACTGGGCCTGGTACAAGGTGCAAGTACCCCTTGGTACTCACTACAAGCCAGTCCAGCCTCCTACACCGCCCAGGTCATTACCACTACAGTACACAATCATAAGGTCAGGATGTTGGTAATCCTTAATGGTTTCAACCAAAGGGAGCAATTGATGCCACTTTAACCCTCTCTTGCCAACCCAAGTAATATCCACATTTGATAAACCAGGTTCCTGTCAATAGCACTTTTTCTTGCACTCTCGCTGGCCCAAAACACAAAGCTGTGTCCCACAACCCACACTATGAGCATTTTTGAGGGAATCTGGAGTAGCACTCAGAAGAAGGCTGCAGCTGAATGAGGCAGATTTTAAATGAAATGTACTTAAAATGGAGGGTGCTGGCTAGAATTTGAAAGAAGATATTAGATGGGTTATTGTACATAAGTTTGTTCATGAAGGTAAGTAGTGTGAAAAGTAAGTAAATGTTGGATTGACTTTAGGAAAATTGCAAAACAGTATCCCTGCCTGTGATATGTTTATTGTTTCAAAAATTCACTTGTGAGCTTCTTCTGCAGCAGAATGTTGCAGACTATGTTACAATGGTAGCAGAGCTACAGTATCATGAGGGGGAGGGGTACAAAAGAACGACTGTGACTTTGGAGTTCCAAATCTAGTGGGAATAATATATTGAATTATTATTTGGTGTGAATATATTTTTTTACAAAAAAAGGTGTAGTTGTGGCATTGTTTTTGAATATAATGGAAAAATGAATTTTGTACTCCCGCAAGAATCCATGGATCTTTCCTGGACCTGCAGATTTACACCGTGTTGAGCGCTGCAGCAGATTCATGGTTCTGTCAAAAACTCCTATTGAAGTTGTCAATCTGTTGAGGGGTGTTGAAAAAAGTTAATTATAGAAGCCGGTCATAAGTGGTAGAAAACACGTTTAACTATAAAAAGAGATTGTGACTGTTTTTCTGATTCAGTAAACTTGAAAGCAAAGTTGTAAAGGTTGTCATTTATGGTTGCCTTATGTGAGAATGGATTACCATTCTTGTGGTTGTTTTTGTGCATTTTTCATACAGAAGAAATTCTAACTGATACATAAAGACAAACATACACCCCAGCAAGCACACTTAACAGGTATGTGTAGTGGAATGCAATTTATTTTAAAAAGTGTTCGTAAAGGAATAAGTGTATATTAGGAAAATGAAAATGAGCAGCATGTTGATAAAATGTCAAAATGAATATAAATGCAATGTTTTTGATTAATATAAAGAAATTATACAACTCATCCAAGAAATAACTAAACAATTTAGTCGGAATAAGAAAAGGTACTTGATGCCTGTGAGTGGTACTTGATCTGAGAGGATTTTGGCAGCATTTCCAGCAATCCCAGATGCATTTTCTTTGTCCTCTACTCTCTACTGATGAAGAGCAAAACCCTGAAACACATGTCTAGAGATACACAGCAATGTCTGCACCAACTTTGGTGAAAAACTACAGATACTTTTCAAGTAAACCCTACCTGTGAACTGCATTTACCAGGATCCAAAGGGGCAAACTGTGCTGGGATATGAGGCAGTGCGCTACCAACCCCCCTTCCTGTTTAAAAGGCTCCCTTGAGCCAGTGAGCTGACAGGCTTTGGAGATGCACCTGTGTGCCTCTGAGTGGTACTTGACCTGAGAGGATTTTGGCAGCATTTCCAGCAATCCCAGATGAATTTACTTTGTTCTCTACTCTCTACTGATAAAGGGCTAAACCCAGAAACACATGTCTAGAGATACGCAGCAATATCTGTACCAACTTTGGTGAAAAACTACAGATAATTTTCAAGTAAGCCCTAACTGTGAACTGCATATCCCAGGATGCAAAGGGGCAAACTGTGCTGGGATGTGAGGCAGTGTGCTACCAACTCCAATTCCTGTTTAAAAGGCTCCCTTGAGCCAGTGAGCTGAAGGGCTTTGGAGATGCACCTGTGTGCCTGTGAGTGGTACTTGACCTGAGAGGATTTAGGCAGCATTTCCAGCAACCCCAGATTAATTTCCTTTGTTCTCTACTTTCTATTGATGAAGGGCTAAACCCAGAAACACGTGTCTAGAGATAAACAGCAATGTCTGCACCAACTTTGGTGAAAAACTACAGATAATTTTCAAGTAAGCCCTAACTGTGAACTGCATTTACCAAGATGCAAAGGGGCGAACTGTCCTGGGATGTGAGGCAGTGTGCTCTCAACCCCTCTTCCTACTATTGTACAGTGTGAGTGTGCAGATTTACTGTCAGCTAAACTTGGCATTAGAAAAACTTCTTCATAAGCTTTGCTCTGTTGTGCTTAATGTATTGTTTAATTATTTTCTAGATAGCTATTTCCAGTTAAATAAGAAGATTCACAATACCTAAAAAACACAAACAAGAAAAATAAAAACAACAGTATTACCTGATTAAAACTGAGACTAAAAAACAAGATACAGTGGAAAATATGCAGAGAAAGAAAACAGTCACCGGTGAGGATACTAAGGATTTTTGGAAAAAAATATGCAGTAAAATGAAAAATGAGGGAAAGGTATTAATTAAAAAGAGACAATTAAAATGCACTAACAAAGGGGAAGAAGCGCATGGTGCTAAAATTAGAAAATTAATAAGTAAGCAGAGACTTGGCGACAGAGACAGATAAAGGAATTAGGAGCAAAAATGTTTTGTAACAAGATATTTCAACATTTGGCAAAGATGATCAAGAAGTATAAGAGGGGAAGTGCTGTTCTAAAGCAAAGCAACATATTGCGAGTATAATTGAGAAAGCATTTGTTGTGAAGATAAACCTTTTTATTTTAATATTGAACAGAAAGAAGACGATAGATAATACAGTGATGTGTATGAGAAAAGGGACATTAAGAAAAAGATTTATTAGCAAAACTAACTTTTGTAAATGTTTTAAAGGTAAATGGATGCACACATCTAATACAGAAACGTTTTTAATGAAGAGAGTTATTTATAAGAGAATACATTAGTGTATTCAGTTGACACTACTGGTTGTTACTATGAAGTAAAAAGACAAAGCTCCCATAGAAAAAAGAGATAGTTCCTAGGATAGCAGAGGAAGTTGTAGCTGAAGAGGTACAAGAAATATCTAAACAGGCCCCTGTGTACAAGTGAAAGTGTAGCAGTATGTGTAGTATCCATCAGGAATCAATGAATTAATTGAGAACTTTCCTAAGAGAATTTTCATGCAGAAGTCTCATACATAAAATTATAATATTGCAAGAATTAGATGCATGCAAAGTTAGGAAACATACTAACTTACAAGGTCATTCTTTGGCATGTCTTTCCAAGAAAGTGTGTAAAAGTACTTTTCATCACTTTAGAATTTTAGCTGTGTATTATTCAAAAATGCCAAATTTAGTAAGGAGACTTTATTATGCACAAACTCCAGCTTTACGTTTTGATTTGAATAGAGCTCTGTTATATGGTACTGTGGCAGAGGTTGAGAAAGTTTGTGAATACATTCAGTTCTGTGTCTTTGGGCCTGAAGAAGAGAATAGGGACAAAGAGGAGGTAGTCACTGGGGTTGCAGAGGAACTGGACACAGAGATTACTATTGAAAATTTTGGAAAATAGACAAGTTCAATGCACTATCTTCTGAGAAACTTGAATATTTTTGTATTTCTTATCACAGCACTAAATACAACAATCAAACTCATGATGTAGTTTTAATTTCTAAAAATAGAAAGCTAGATCACAGAGATGAGTGGCGGGAATGTGGTGGATATCTATTTGTACAAGAACACTTTGATTTAGACACAAAGCAAACATTATGTAAGTATTGTTATGACAGATTAGAGGGTAATACAAAGCTAGCTAGAGCAATTCATAATAGATTAAAATTGGTGCCAATGCCACAAGAACTTGGTCAATTAAATGCGTATGACTCAATTCTAATACACACTGTCCATCCATTTCAAGCAATCATTCGAATGGAGCTGAAAAAAGGGAAATTTCAACCAACAGAACTACAGAAAGGATTCAAAGAAAAGGTTGTGTATTTACCTTTAGATTTAAAAAATAATGTTCTCACTGTGGATGTTGAGAAAGATGTAGATCAATCACTCATTATTATAGTAAATGAATTGCCCACCAAAAGTAAACAAATCTGACAAGGGTAGTGGATGAGAATAAAGTAAAAAAGCCACATTATACTTGAAAGAAAGTAATGTTTTTAAACAAATGTTGATTTTATTGGGGATGTAAGTTGTATCAAGATGAAGCACTACAATCAAGTGGAAAAATAGAAAAAGTGGATAAGTGGAAGTCAGAAGAAAATTTATGATTATTATAGTATTCAGCCACTTCATTCAAAAGAAGTTGTTAGGGATGCTATTGATCTATTTCAAATTAAATAAGCTAGAGGAGCTCCAACGAGTGTGTGGGAAAAAAGTTTGGAAGCTCGCTGTTTTCCTCAGCTATTTTCCACAGGACTAAGTGGCTGCTACGATGACCAAGCTATATCAATACCAGTAGCTGAATACAGGTCAACAAGAATATATTCAGAGGTCCCTTGATTTCGACAATGTTTTCCCTATATATTCCATCTGATATTTGAGACTGTCTTGTGAGGACTCACTTTTGTTGTTAACCATATTCTTAAAACAGGATTTAATCTGCAAAATCTTTCTGCAAGGGAATTTGTTGATAAAATACAAGATAAGAATGAACATCTGGAGTACAACTTAATTACTTTGATTGCATGTCAACGTGGTACTAATAAATACTGGTACCATTGTCATGGAGAACTTAAATGTATGCTTTGAAACTTAGGTCCGCCTACTTGTTTGTAATACTTAGTTGTGCAGAGCATGCATGGGATGGGTTACTAGGAGTTCTAAAACAAGCCACCTTTTTGTGGCAAAAAATACCAGGCAAGAAGTCCTCCTCATATGCACATACTTTTATGGATAAAGGATGCACCAACATTTGGAACTGATGCTGATGAGTATGCACTGTCTTTCATAGAACATTATGTTGTATGCACCATCACAGATGAGAATATTAAGAAAACCGTATGACAGCTAATTCTATACTTCCAAACACATAGCTGTGGCAAGTATTGCCGCCAAAGATACAGATGTAAAGTAAAGTTTATACAAGGTATTGTTTTGGATTTCCAAGGCCTATCCTTTCCAAGGGAAGAGTGAACTATCTTTTGTCTGACGTCAGGTATACACTGACAAGAAAATCACCAAAATTACATATAATCTCAAAGGATCAGCGGCTGTCATTCCCAAATTATGGAATGCAAATATGGACACGCACTTTGTTGAAGGCAACTCACTTGCTGTTGCCTGCTATGCTACTTCATACATCACAAAATCAGAGAAAACAGAGTTGAAGGAAACCTGGGAAGGGATTGCCACAGAATAATCTCTAACTAAGTAATTGTATTCCAAGTTTCAGCTTGAAAATGCTTTCACATAGGGATCTAAGTTCCTTTTAGTGCTGTGACAGGATGAGTTTAGCTAGTATGCACTCAAAGTCTATGGGAATTGTTTGCGTTTGTCTAGCCCTTGCCAACATGTGAAACAGAGTCTTGAAGTCTTTCCCTGAAATTCAGTACTCAGCACTGTTCGATCCCAGAGAGTCCATATATTGTAAAAACAAATATGTTTGATACTTACTATCCAAAAAAGAAGTCTACACCTCGAAAATATGTGTCTTTATGAAATTCTTAAATACTATAGGTGCCGAAACAATGTCTCAGAAAACATCGATGAAGGCAAATATGCTGTAATTGGATGCAAAGGTTGCTTGGTTTGGCATGCAAAAGATAACTTAATAAACCATAGAAAACGTACTTGTCAAACTACTGAAAAAGAAAACATTCTTCTACTTAGCGCTTCTTCAGCTATTTAAACATTGGCATTCCAAAACAGAGGTACTTGGAGGATATGACTGCTACAAAGACTCTTTCAAGGCTGTGATGGGCTATATTTCCCAACTACCTGAAAATGTTAAATGAAGAAATTGAACAAAAGGAAACAATTGCTACTGAGATAGCAAAGGACAGTTCACAAAGCAACAAGAATTCTGGACCTCTCAGTTAATATCCTCTTGTACATCCAGTAACCAAAAATGAAGCAGACATAGCAATGAATGTGATGGAGACAGCAATCCAACAAGCAAGAGAAGAAAACATTGACTTGGAACACTCAGTAGAACAACTAAATGATGAGCAGAAAGAAATATATATGGAAGTCAAAAATAGATCATGGATTTCTCCACAAAAACAATCAATGTAAATGTTAAGCCAATTCTTTTGTATGTCAGTGGGCAAGCTGGGACTGGCAAAAGTCCCAACCACTTATCTACAAGAAGCGACAGACTCCATTTTGTTGTGTATAGCAACAGCCCCTCTGGATTAGCTACATAAAACATCAAAGGAATTAACTTCCATCGTCTACTTATGCTGCCTGTTGAACACAATAACAAACTAGAATACCAAAAGTTATCTGGTGAAGCTTGTCACGAAGTTTCAAGAGTCTTTAAGAAATTAAAACTTTTAATCATCTATGAGGTGAACATGGTCAAATACTTAATGGTCGCCTTTGTGCTTTTGGATTGCAGATATTGAAGACAGAGTATGATTTACTTTTTGGATGAAAGCATTTAATTGTTTTTGGTAATTTATTGCAACTTACCACCGTTAAACGATAGCCTGTATTTAAGAAGCTCTTAAATGAAGAGACTAGTAATTCTTAAGGAAGCATTGGAAATGTAATTTTTTGGTTGATATTCCAATACAAATAACTAATTAGAAACATGTGTCAAGCATCTGATATGCAATATGGAAATATTCTGAAGGATATTAGAATAGGAATACTGTCAAAAGAAGGAAGATGTTGCTTGCAAACTTGTCTTATAAAGAACATATTTCCTTCCAAAAAAATCTGGAGCAGAGCTAATATTCAATTTTATTTAACAACAAAAATCCATTGTGTGTCCAATTCCTACTCTTCAAGAATGTACCTCTTTCAATGAAAAATTGCTACAACTGGAGACAAAACAAATATTGGAACTGACATCAACTGATAAAATGGAATTCTAAGGAGTGACAATACTGTTGATTGAAAAACTACAATCAATCCTGAATTCACTGGAGAAGTCTGTTTCCAAAACAGCCGGATTAGAAAATTGTTTGCGTGTTTGTAAGAACTGTAGGGTGACTTTGCTGTGTAATTTAAATATTGAAGAAGGATTAGGTAATGAAGCCATAAGTAAAATAATTGATTTCATTTTGTATCCAAACAGAAATGAGTTTGAATATCTAGCAATATGGTGCAAGCCGGTGCAAAGGGTGGGCTAGTGTAAAAAATAAATGACGTTAGTCGGGTGGGGCTGCCGTCGTAGAAGGGGGTTTTGCATCAAAAAATGATGATAGGCAGGTTAGAGTAAAAAAAAAGACTCTAACTTGCCTAGAGTCCTTTTCTGACTTCAAACTATCCACACCACATGACTCCTGTCTTAGAGAAGACAGGAGTCATGCCCACCACCTCAATGGTCAGCACAGGGGAGCAGAGTCCCCTGGGCATGGCCATTGCACCCAGTGCCATGTAGGGGGGGTCCTATCGCCTGCAAGATTGGAGATTCAGAGTTGAGTATAGAGACTAGCCATCTGATGTTCTGTGCAATACTACGCAGGGGGACAAACCCAGATTGATCTCTGTGTATTAACTTTGTCATATAGGGCAGCAGCCGAGTAGCTAATATTCTACTAAGTATCTTATAGTCCAAGTTGAGCATGGACAGGGGGCGGTATGAGCGCACATCTCTCGCCGGTTTATCGGGCTTTCGAAGTGGTATTATGATAGCTTCATTTGTGGACTTCGGTAGAGCATCCCTCTCTTTTGCCTCTGCATATAGGCTACACAAGTGTGGGGCTATCTTTTCTAGGTAAACACTATAGAACTCCACTGGAAGTCCATCAGCTCCTGGGACCTTTCCTTTCGCCATATTTTGGACTGCGGCTTTAATATCCACTATCGAGATTGGCTCGGCGAGGACCTGTTTGTCCTCCTCCCCCATGTGAGGGAGATACAGTTCATCCAAGCTCTCCAATTGGGTGGTGTTCAGCGCCTCAACGGGTTGGGCATATAGCTGACAATAGTAGTCAGCAAACCGTGTATTTATTGCCCTCAGCCCATAAAGACGACACCGAGCTGCATCCTCAATTTCTGTTATCACTGTCTGCTGTCTCAGCGGGGCAGCCAGCCACGTCAAAAGTGCGCCTGCTCTATCTCCCTCTGCGTGTTGTCTAGCTAAGTATTTTCTATAATCAAAACGGCTCAATTTTTCGGTTACCTCTGCTATTTTTTACTTGAAATTTGTAAGACAAGGGGCCACTTCTGGGTAATTGGGTCTCTGGCGTTCCATGTCTCTAAGGGATTCTCCATGTTTTTGGATTTCCAATTCTAAGGACCTTCGAACCCCTACACTCTCTGTTAGGCAAATTCCTCTAATCTATCTAGACTATCTTAAATGTCTCCCATTCAATCGCCCTAGTGGATGCCGTTCCTGTACTGAGGTCACAATAATCTCCAATTGCTCCTGACAACAAGTGTTTAAATGCCTCATCTTCGAGCATCTCTGCTCTGAGACGCCAGGTTGGAATGACAGGTTTTTCCTTGCCCCAAGTCAGTGACAGCAGCAGGGGATTATGATCTGAAATAGTGCGGCCCAAGTATTCTGCTGTTCCCACTACGCTTTGTATCTCAGGGGAGGCAAGGAATGTGTCCAGACGAACATGCAAGTCATGTATTGTAGAATGAAAGGAGTAGTCTCGGGCTGTAGGGTGGATATGCCTCCAGCAATCACCAAATCCCCATCATTGCTGCCATTCCGAAAACTGTCTAGCCACTTTAGTGGTTTGGGACTGAGGCAGGAGTGGGTGAGACCTATCTAGTGTAGGATCTGCAATACAATTAAAGTCTCCTCCTATTAAGGTGGCTTGCATGAAATAGAGATCTAGTACCTTTGAAAGTGTGGCAAGAAAGGCTCCCTGTTCCTGGTTTGGTGTGTATATTCCCCCTATAGTTATGTCTCTACCCTCTAGTCTCCCACTTATTTAGACATATCGCACTTCCTTATCCTTAACTTCCTGCTTTTTTTTGGAAAGGCACTCCCGGACGTACCCATATTAACACTCCCCTTGCGAAAGCCGAGTAAATTGATGCAAACACCTGGCCACGCCATCTCTTCACAAGTGCTCTGACTTCCAGTTCCAATAGGTGCTTTTCTTGTAATATGGTTATGTGGATTAACTGTCTCTTAAGCTGACTGTATACTTTATATCTTTTACCTATGCTATTCAGGCCTTGGACATTCCAGGTAGCGATTTTATAGTTCAAGGGGAAACCCATAACATACAAAAGTAGAAAGCTAAGGTTGGTTCGGTCCTCCCCGACAGTGGGATGTTTACCCTCATCCAAGTTTCCGTAATGTGAAGTGTGGCTAGCATTTTAGTGCTGGATGCAATTCTCCTATAACACACAAAACTAATATCCCAAAACCCCCCTCCCCATCCCCCTGTGAAAGCTACTGCGGATGCATCAGCAGCTTGCCTCTCATGCCCCGTGCTCCTCCCATGACGCATCAAACTCCATAGTTTAACAAGAGCTGTCACTGGACCACGGCATGGGCTTCCTCCGCTACGCACAGATACCCACAGATGAGGTGGTCAAATAAGATCCTCTGATGATCTCAGGGTTGCTTTGGGCATGCTGACAGATGTGTCTCGGGATGGGACGGAATTACTACCAAAATTGGAGTCATGATCTGAGAGGACCTCGGAGGACTGAGTCAAAACCAGGTTCACCCCACTCATAACTGCTGCAGTATCCACTGCCTCTCGCATTTCCTGTAATGCCTGATGTCTTGGAGGAGCTACGTCTGTTGTACGCTTGTTGTCGCCTTCTGTTGGTAGTCCGTGGGGTTCTTCGCAGTGAAGCAGCTGTCAACAGATCCAGGGTCTCCAGCCAATCCCACACTAGTTGGGGCGAGGTATAAAAATGAGTCTTATCACCATATGATATTCTCAGTTAGCTGGGAAGAGCATAGCGTATTTAATTCCCAAGTCTCAGAGCAGTCGCTTGAAATCTCTGAATGAGGCCCCCAGTTTTTGTGTTTCTCTGGTAAAATCAGGGAAAATCATTATCCGTTGGTTGTCTAGCATTATTTCCCCCTTTAGTTGTGCCTGTGTTAGGGTAAAATCTCTATCTTTAAAATGCAACAGTTTAGCAACCACTGGGCGCGGGCCAGCTCCCGGGCGAAGAGGTCTGAATGGCACCCTAAGGGCTCTTTCGATGGCAAAGAAGGGGGACAAGCCTTCCGGTGCCACGGCTTCTTTATCCAGTTCTCCAGGAAAATCTCCATGCTTGCTGCCCCCAGCTCCACCTTTTCTGGAAGTCCTACTAGTCGGATATTGCTTCTACCAGTGCAATTTTCAGCGTCTTCTGCCCGTGCTTCCAGCAGTTTTACTCGAGAGGTAGGCTCCATCAGGTCTGTAGATATGACTTTTTGGCCCAGGGTTAGCTGTTCCAGGGCTTTCTCATTAGAGAACACTCTGTCCGTCAACCTCTGATGGTCATCTATCAGCAACAAGAGATCCACCGTTAGAGTATCTATTTTTTGTTCGAGGTCCGCACGGGAGTCCTGGATCGCCTGAAGTATTGTGTCCAGTGTAGTCTCCGAAGTGGGTGCCTCAGTGTTTGCTCCAGCTGTAGACGGTTGCTCAAGTGGTTCGGTAGCACCCACACCATCTGGGTCCTGTCCCTGCCGCCTCTTCGGTTTACCCATCGTGTCCGGCCCAGTTTCTTACTTCGTTATGGACCAAGCGCTACCGGCAGTATCAAGACCCTAGGTTTGGTTCAAGCCAGGAGGGTCTTCAGTCAGTTCCCCTCCAGTGAGCTTCCAGTACAGCCGGGGGGGTCCACTCCCACGGATCTGGTCTCTTTTAGTTAGTTGTGGCACCTGTTGATGGGGAGTGATACCGCTCTGCAGTTTCACCGAGATACCTGCTCGCCTTACACTCGCTGGTTGAAGCCACCTATATTCGCTATGTGTTGCACACCAGGCTTTCAATCACTAGGTCTCAGTGTTCTCGATATCGCCCCTTTGTTCTTATTACTGCCCTACGGGGCAATTGCAGTACTTTGTTGTCGTACTTCCTATTTCCAAGAGATCAGTATTGAGGGTAGGGCAGAAGGGGGGCAACGCCTTGAGTCTTCGCCCCCTCAACAATCTGCCGGAGCCTGCTCCCGATGGTAGGACGAGCCCCTCCCCCCAACCAGTACACACAGTGTGTCACACTTTCTCCGGAGGGTGGGGGTCATTTTCGCCATACCTGCTTGTGGGCTCAGTCCCAGTCCAGACTCCAGTCCTCTCCGGTGCTTTTCCACATCGGCAACGCTGCTCCCTTCTACCTCCGAGTCGCGTCCGCCATCTTTCTCATCTCGGCTCGGAACACGGGTGCTGTAGGAAAGTATCATCTTGCCTGGCATGTTACACCCATTTTTACTTGTGTGTCAGTTTGTTTTTGCCTGTCTCACTAGGATCCTGCTAGCCAGGACCCCAGTGCTCATGGTTTGTGGCTTGAATGTGTTCCCTGTGTGGTGCCTAACTGTGTCACTGAGGCTCTGCTAACCAGAACCTCAGTGCTTATGCTCTCTCTGTCTTTAAAATTGTCACTGCAGGCTAGTGACCATTTTTACCAATTCTGATTGGCACATTGGAACACCCTTATAATTCCCTAGTATATGGTACCTAGATGCTGTAGGAAAATACCATCTTGCCTGGCATGTTACCCCCATATTTCACTGTATATATGTTGTTTTAGTGTATGTGTCACTGGGACCCTGCCAGCCAGGGCCCCAGTGCTCATAAGTGTGCCCTGTATGTGTTCCCTGTGTGATGACTAACTGTCTCACTGAGGCTCTGCTAACCAGAACCTCAGTGGTTATGCTCTCCCTGCTTTCCAAATTGTCACTAACAGGCTAGTGACCAATTTCACCAATTCACATTGGCATACTGGAACACCCTTATAATTCCCTAGTATATGGTACTGAGGTACCCAGGGTATTGGGGTTCCAGGAGAACCCTATGGGCTGCAGCATTTCTTTTGCCACCCATAGGGAGCTCTGACAATTCTTACACAGGCCTGCCACTGCAGCCTGAGTGAAATAACGTCCACGTTATTTCACAGCCATTTACCACTGCACTTAAGTAACTTATAAGTCACCTATATGTCTAACCTTTACCTGGTAAAGGTTTGGTGCTAAGTTACTTAGTGTGTGGGCACCCTGGCATTGGGGAGACAATTCCATGATCCCCCGAGTCTCTAGCACAGACCCGGGTACTGCCAAACTGCCTTTTCAGGGGTTTCACTGCAGCTGCTGCTGCTGCCAACCCCTCAGACAGGTTTCTGCCCTCCTGGGGTCCAGCCAGGCTTGGCCCAGGAAGGCAGAACAAAGGACTTCCTCAGAGAGAGGGTGTTACTCCCTCTCCCTTTGGAAAAAGGTGTCAGGGCTGGGGAGGAGTAGCCTCCCCCAGCCTCTGGAAATGCTTTGATGGGCACAGATGGTGCCCATCTCTGCATAAGCCAGTCTACACCGGTTCAGGGATCCCCCAGCCCCGCTCTGGCACAAAACTGGACAAAGGAAAGGGGAGAGACCACTCCCCTGACCTGCACCTCCCAGGGGAGGTGCCCAGAGCTCCTCCAGTGTGCTCCAGACCTCTGCCATCTTGTAAACAGAGGTGCTGCTGGCACACTGGACTGCTCTGAGTGGCCAGTGCCAGCAGGTGACGTCAAAGACTCCTCCTGATAGGCTCTTACCTGTGTTGCTAGCCTCTCCTCCTTCCTAGTTAGCCAAACCTCCTTTTCTGGCTATTTAGGGTCTCTGCTTTGGGGAATTCTTTAGATAACGAATGCAAGAGCTCATCAGAGTTCCTCTGCATCTCTCTCTTCACCTTCTGCCAAAGGATCGACCGCTGACTGCTCAGGACGCATGCAAAACCGCAACAAAGTAGCAAAGACGACTACTGCAACCTTGTATCGCTTATCCTGCCGCCTTCTCAACTGTTTTCCTGGTAGTGCTTGCTCTGGGGGTAGCCTGCCTCCTCTCTGCACTAGGAGCTCTGAAGAAATCTCCTGTGGGTCGAGGGAATCTTCCCCCTGCAACCGCAGGCAACAAAAGACTGCATCACCGGTCCTCTGGGCCCCCTCTCAGCCCGACGAGCGTGGTCCCTGGAACTCAGCAACTCTGTCCAAGTGACTCCCACAGTCCAGTGACTCTTCAGTCCAAGTTTGGTGGAGGTAAGTCCTTGCCTCCCCACGCTAGACTGCATTGCTGGGTACTGCGTGATTTGCAGCTGCTCCGGCTCCTGTGCATTCTTCCAGGATTTCCTTGGTGCACAGCCAAGCCTGGGTCCCCGACACTCTAACCTGCAGTGCACAACCTCCTGAGTTGTCCTCCGGCGTCGTGGGACTCCCTTTTGTGTCTTCGGGTGAGCTCCGGTTCACTCCTCTTCGTAGTGCCTGTGCCGGCACTTCTGCGAGTGCTGCCTGCTTCTGTGAGGGCTCCCTGACTTGCTGGGCGACCCCTCTGTCTCCTCATCCAAGTGGCGACATCCTGGTCCCTCCTGGGCCACAGCAGCATCAAAAAACCCTAACTGCGACCCTTGCAGCTAGCAAGGCTTGTTTGCGGTCTTTCTGCGTGAGAACACCTCTGCAAGCTTCTTCGCGACGTGGGACATCCATCCTCAAAGGGGAAGTTTCTAGCCCTCTTCGTTCTTGCAGAATCCACAGCTTCTACCATCCGGTGGCAGCTTTTTTGCACCCTCAGCTGGCATTTCCTGGGCATCTGCCCAATCTCGACTTTGTCGCGACTCTTGGTCTTGGTCCACTTGTTCCACAGGTACTCTCGTCCGGAAATCCACTTTGGTTGCAGTGCTGGTGTTGGTCTTCCTTGCAGAATTCCCCTATCACGACTTCTGTGCTCTCTGGGGAATATAGGTGCTCTTTACACCTACTTTTCAGGGTCTTGGGGTGGGCTATTTTTCTAAACCTCACTGTTTTCTTACAGTCACAGCTACCCTCTACAAGCTCACATAGGTTTGGGGTCCATTTGTGGTTCGCATTCCACTTTTGGAGTATATAGTTTGTGTTGCCCCTATACCTATGTGCTCCTATTGCAATCTACTGTAACTTTTGCTATTACTGCATATTTTTGGTATTGTGTACATATATCTTGTGTATATTTGGCATCCTCATACTGAGGGTACTCACTGAGATACTTTTGGCATATTGTCATAAAAATAAAGTACCTTCATTTTTAGTATATCCGTGTATTGTGTTTTCTTATGATATTGTGCATATGACACCAGTGGTATAGTAGGAGCTTTGCATGTCTCCTAGTTCAGCCTAAGTTGCTCTGCTATAGCTACCTTCTATCAGCCTAAGCTGCTAGAAAAACCTCTTCTACACTAATAGGGGATAACTGGACCTGGTACAGAGTGTAAGTACCCCTTGGTACCCACTACAAGCCAGGCCAGCCTCCTACAGATGCCCAAGGTATTGGGGTTCCGGGAGATCCCTATGGGCTGCAGCATTTCTTTTGCCACCCATAGGGAGCTCAAACCATTCTTACACAGGACTGCCACTGCAGCCTGAGTGAAATAACGTCCATGTTATTTCACAGCCATTTTACACTGCACTTAAGTAACTTATAAGTCACCTATATGTCTAACCCTCACTTAGTGAAGGTTAGGTGCAAAGTTACTAAGTGTGAGGGCACCCTAGCACTAGCCAAGGTGCCCCCAATAGTTCAGGGAAATTTCACCGGACTTTGTGAGTAGGAGGACACCATTACACGCGTGCACTACATATAGTTCAATACCTATATGTAGCTTCACAATGGTAACTCCGAATATGGCCATGTAACATGTCTAAGATCATGGAATTATCCCCCCATGCCAAATATGGTATTGGGGTGCCAATCCCATGCATCCCCAGAGCTCCAGCATGGACCCTGGGTACTGCCAAACTAGCTCTCTGGGGTTTTCACGCAGCTACCGCTGCTGCCAACCCACAGACAGGCTTCTGCCCTCCTGGGGTCTGGGCAGCCCAGTCCCAGGAAGGCAGACCAAAGGATTTCCTCTGAGAGAGGGTGTTACACCCTCTCCCTTTGAAAATAGGTGTTAGGGGCTGAGGAGGAGTAGCCTCCCCCAGCCTCTGGAAATGCTTTGAATAAGCCAGTCTACACCGGTTTAGGGATCTCCCAGCCCCTGCTTTGGTGCAAAACTGGACGAAGGAAAGGGGAGTGACCACTCCCCTGTCCATCACCACCCCAGGTTTGGTTCCCAGAGCTCCTCCAGTGTGTCCCAGACCTCTGACATCTTGAAAGCAGAGGTGTGAGGGCACGATGGAGGCCTCTGAGTGGCCAGTGCCAGCAGATGACATCAGAGACCCCCCCTGATAGGTTCTTACCTGACTAGGTGGCCAATCCTCCTCTGAGGGCTATTTAGGGTCTCTCCTGTGGGCTTCTCTTCAGATAGTGAATGCAAGAGCTCACCAGAGTTCCTCTGCATCTCCCTCTTTGACTTCTGCCAAGGATCGACCACTGACTGCTCCAGGACGCCTGCAAAACTGCAACAAAGTAGCAAGATGACTACCTGCCACATTTTATCATCTCATCCTGCCGGTTTCTCCACTGCATCCTGGTGGTGCATGCTCTGAGGGCTGTCTGCCTTCACCCTGCACTGGAAGCCAAGAAGAAATCTCCTGTGGGCCGACGGAATCTTCCCCCTGCTAACGCAGGCACCAAACTTCTGCTTCACCGTTCCTCTGGGTCCCCTCTCATCTTGAAGAGCGTGGTCCCTGGAACACAGGAGCTGGATCTAAGTGACCCTGACAGTCCAGTGGTCCTTCTGTCAAAATTTGGTGGAGGTAAGTCGTTGCCTCCCCACGCCAGACAGTAATCCTGTGTACTGCGTGAACTGCAGCTGCTAGGGCTTCTGTGCACTTTTGCAAGGAATTCTTCATACACAGTACAGCCCAGGTCCCCAGCACTCCATCCTGCATTACTGAACTTGCTGAGTTGACCACCGGCTTTGTGGAGCCCTCCTTTGTAGTGTTGAGATGACCGATGTGCTCAGTTCTCTTAAACCTGTGTTCAAGTGCTTCTGAGTGTGCTGCCTGCTTCTGCATGGGCTCTCTATCTTGCTGAGTGCCCCCTCTGTCTCCTCCTCCAAGGGGCGACCTCCTGTTCCTTCCTGGGCCCAGGTAGCACCCATTTTCTTTAATCACGACCTGTGCAGCTAGCAAGGCTTGTTTATAGTCTTTCTACGTGGAAACAACTCTGCAACCTCCAGCACGCCATGGGACATCCTGTGTGCAAAGGAGAAGTTCCTGGCACCTTCTGTTGTTGCAGAATCTTCAGCTTCTTCCATCCAGAGGCAGCCATTTTGCACCTTCATCTGGGGTTTAGTGGGCTCCTGCCCCCTCCCCCCGGACACTTTCGTGACTCTTGGACTTGGTCCCCTTCCTTTACAGGTCCTCAGGTCCAGGAATCCGTCTTCAGTGCTTTGCAGTCAGTTGTTGTCTTTGCAGACTCTCCTATCACGACTTTAGTGTGTTTGTGGAGCAGTAGGGTAACTTTTCTCCTACTTTTCAGGGTCTTAGGGTGGGGTATTGTGGACACCCTTAGTGTTTTCTTACACTCCCAGTGACCCTCTGCACACTACACTAGGCCTGGGGTCCCTAAGTGGTTCGCATTCCACTTTCTTAGTATATGGTTTGTGTTACCCCTAGGCCTATTGCATCCTATTGTATTCTACAGTGTTTGCACTACTTCTCTGTTTACTTACCTGATTTTGGTTTGTGTGTATATTTTCTTTATTTTAATTACCTCCTAAGGGAGTATATCCTCTGAGATATTTTTGGCACATTGTCACTAAAATAAAGTATCTTTATTTTTAGTAACTATGAGTATTGTGATTCTTATGATATAGTGCTATATGATATAAGTGGTATAGTAGGAGCTTTGCATGTCTCCTAGTTCAGCCTAAGCTGCTCTGCTATAGCTACCTCTATCAGCCTAAAGCTGCTAGAGCACTACTAATCTACTATTAAGGGATTACTGGACCTGGCACAAGGTGTAAGTACCATCAGGTACCCACTATAAGCCAGGCCAGCCTCCTACAGGTGCTCCGTTCGGTGGCGTGCTGCTTTCTCTTCTTCAGGCGACCACCGCACCTGGTGCCCCAGGTACTCCGCACCCCCGGACGCCACCCGAAATCATGTTTGCAGCCGTTATGTGTACAGGATTCTTCGGGCCCCGAGGCAACGGCCGGGAGCTCCACGTTATGCGTGCGGCTCCATCGGCTGCTGGCCACGCCCCCCTACCACCATCATTCATATACATTAATAGTATTATAAACCTAGAATGTAGATTATATACTTTAAAAAGTAGAGGTAAAACAGGCACAAATTTGTAATGAGTGGGATACATAATAATGTGAAATAAAGGGTACTTATGTTTTTGTTAACATTCCATATGATTGCTCCCCCCGCCGTTCAAGGATGAGTAGCTATACCCATTTCAGTTATGGTGTAAAAGTATAGAAGCTGAGAACATTAAAAGGAAGGGAATATGACATAATTAAATATTATGTATAATTTCTATAAAATGATATACATTTCTTGTGTTTTATTATTAACAATAGATTTTTTATTATAGATTATGAACCTTTAATGGAGAAATTTATAATATGAAACTTTAACATCTATTTACATTTTCCCTCTTTGTACAAAGATTAAAGGACATCATTTTTGCGGTAATGTAGGCAACTAATTACATCTTTCTTCAATAATACACCATTTACACATACACTTTATACACATAGTTAATTACAGTAAAACAACAATAAACATTAATGAAAACACATCCTGACATACACATATGCATTCAGTAAAACACCCAGAGACATGCATACTCTACCACACCCTAGCAAACACTCATGAATACACTTACACATCCAGATGCAGACTAATGCATTTAATGTCATACACAGGAACAAACTCATTCACACACTAAGACATCCAACAGCACACTAATACATAAACTGTTACACCCAGTCACACACTGATGTATACACTAACAAACCTAGGTATACACTGATGCATACACTGACACACTCAGGCACACATTCATGCATACACTAACACTCCTACACAGATACTGATGCACACACTGACACGCCCAGCTGCACAATGAAGCACACACTAACACACCAGGAAGACTGGGTCTAGACTAACACACCCAGATCACACTCTCATATATGCTGACATGCCCAGACAGGCACTGTTGCATACACTGACACACCCAGGGAAACACTGATATATACACTAACACACCCAGAGACACAACCGTGTATAGAGTAACACACACAAACACACTTTTGTACACTCTGTCACATATTGAACAATACAAAACATGGACACAGCTCTTTTTTAAAAGAATGGAATGGTTCATACAAGAATCTTTTTTACTTGAACTTTTTTTGCAACAATTGTTTCTTTTTTTTTGTTTTTGTTTTTTGACAAAAAAGTGGCTCTAAAACAAATAAGCCCAACAAGAAAAAAGAAGTAACATGTTTCACTTTGTAAAAATAATAAACATTATTCCAAAATTGTGAAAAAATAAACTAGCAACAGTGGTTGCGGATTGCAGCAAAAAACTCTGTACTAGAAGACACCTTCCCACAAAAGAGGACATGACAATTTGCACAGTAAGTAACTGTGTCTCCCAATTCCCAGTACACTGATGGCAAAGTAATAGTTGGTGGTGACTGTCTTTCAGGAGAACTGGAACTTGAAGTACCTTCTAAAGCTGCCCTGTCTTCCATCATCCTAGTGTAGAGTATTGGATGGTTTGTAGGTGCTTCCACATAGAGCTGGTTCCGTGGAAATACTTTTTTGCAGTTCCACAAGACAGTTGCTTGCCACAGAAGGTGCAAGTGACAAACTTTCCTGCCACTTTCTCCACTCCTGCAGCAATCGTGAAGTATTTCCATGCTCCACTCTCCTTTTTCCCATGGGATGCCCCCTGCTTCTCTTTCATGGTAGGATCTTGTTGGTGTTCCTGCTCAGAAGAACCACTGCCCATTTAAAACAAATAAACAGGACAAAACACCCAGTCTGAGAAAGACACTAGGTCTCACTGCTGTCTGCACAGAGTTCAATCCAGAATTGACTAGTGTAGGATGTGGCAACAACTGTAATTGGGCATGTTCCAAAAGAAACCAATGAAATGGGAAAGTCTGTTAATGACATCATGCAAATCCGTGGTTCCCTTAGTGGACCCACAGTTCACGATAAAAGGTAAAATCACAAATTGAAATGTAAAACAGGTATAGGTGTTGGACCTGGCCCTTTTTGCAAAGTCATCCTAAATCTTTTCGCCTCCTTCCTCCTATTTTTTCTGACCACTTTTTGTTGGCTTTAGAACTCTGGGCACTTTACCACTGCTAACCCGTGCTAAAGTACATATACTCTATGTGTAAATTGTATTGTTGATTAGTTTAGCCATGATTGGCATATTTGATTTACTAGTAAGTCCCTAGTAAAGTGCACTAGAGGTGCCCAGGGCCTGCAAATCAAATGCTACCAGTGGGCCTGCAGTACTGATTGTACCACCCACATGAGTAGCCCTGTAAACATGTCTCAGACCTGCCACTGCAGTGTCTGTATGTTCAGTGTTGTTCTGTTAATTCTACATGGCAAGTGTACCCACTTGCCAGGCCCAAACTTTCCCCTTTTATACATGTAAGGCACCCCTAAGGTAGGCCCTAGGTAGCCCATTGGGCAGGGTGTTGTGTATGTTAAAGGTGGAACATGTACTGATGTGTTTTACATGTCCTAGCAGTGACATACTGCCAAATTCAGGTTTCACAGTTGCAAGGCCTATCCCTCTCATAGGTTAACATGGGGGCTGCCTTCAAATAAATTTCAGGTGCAATTGCCCTTTGAGAGCAGGTAGAGATGTGTAGTTTGGGGTCTCTGAACTCACAATTTAAAAACACAATGTTTTTTTTAATTGTCAGTTTGAAAATGCCACTTTTAGAAAGTGGGCATTTTCTTGCTTAAACCATTCAGTGACTCTGCCTGTTTGTGGATTCCCTGTCTGGATCAAACTGACAATTGGGCTGTTTGTGAATCTCCTCTAGACAGTGACACAAAGGGAGCTGGGGAGTAGCCTGCATTTCTTGATGAGCCATCTGGGCTAGAATGGAGGGAGGAGTGTCTCTAACATCTGAATGGGCTGTGCCTGCCCTCACACAATGCAGTCTCCAACCCGCTGGTGTGTATCTGGGGACTGGCCTGGGCAAGGCAGGATCCTGTATACAACAGAGACTTTCCTTTGAAGTTTGCCTACTTCAAGGCAGAAAGGGGTATAAGTATTGGACCCAAAACCCCAGACTTTAGATTTCTTCAAGGTCATTTCTGGAACCAAGAGGTACCTCTGCTGAAAGGCTGAGGAGAAGTGCTGCCCCTGCCTGATACTGTGCTTTGTTGGCCTATCCGGCAGTTGCTGCTTCTGCCTGTGAAAGGGGACAAAGACTGGACGTTGTTGGGCATTCCTGCTTGAGAAGAATCTCCAAGGGCTTGTACTGAGCTTGCCTCCTGTTTTGAAGTCTCAGGCCCATCAAAGACTTCTTCTGCCAGCACCTGGACTCTCTGCTGAGACTCCTACTGTGCCAAGTGGTGCCCCATGCAGTCCCTGGGCCCTTGAAAGGTCAAGTTGGCAGAACAAGGACTGAAATCCATGCACAGAACACTGTGCAGGGAAATTTTCAAGGCACCACCTGCAACGAAGCTGATAAATGAAGATGAACCCACTTTACGGCTTACATCAATGCTCCACCTGCATCGCGGCTGGGAGATCGACGCATCGCGGCTGGAGAAATGACTCACCACCCCCTTGCGGCTGCTGATAATTATGCAAACCCCGCACAGCGTGGTTTTCTAACACTGTGCAACCGGATTTCTCACTCATTGACGCTGGACGTCAAAGTCATCGTGAACCTGCGCGGTTCCGAGGTGCCCATTTAGAAATCAAGCTTATTGCTCAATTACAAGGGAAAAAATGACGCATCATTGACCCGACCGGAGAAATAAATGACACACGGCCTCACTTGTGCGTAAGCAATCGACACATCGCTGACTTTTCCGACACACGCTCACCTGAACGGCTTTATTTTTTACGCAAACCAGGTACTTTGTGTAAAATCAACGTTTTCATTGTTTTCTATGGAGTAAGGCTTATTCATATTTTAACTTGTATATGTTGGATGTTTTCTAATTTGGTCTTGTATTATTTAGATAAATATTGCCTATTTTTCTTAACTTTTGTGGTGTCCATTTTGTAGTGTCTTCACTGTATTACTGTGTGTGTTGGTACAAATACTTTACACATTGCTTCTGGGTTAAGCCTTTCTTCTCGTGCCAAGCTACCAATGGGGTGAGTGGGGGTGAACCAGGTGTGTTTCTCCTTTGACCTGACTAGAGTGAGGGTCCTTTCTTGGACAGGGGGTAACCTGACTACCAACCAAAGACCTCTTTTCTAACTGTTGGAAAATGGATTATTGGTAAGGGCAGGTAAGTACCTACACATAGCAATAGGCCACTAACCTCCACTAGGTTCAGTTTGGTCTCAATAAATTAACCCCAGCTCAACCCTTGGTAGCTTGACAACGAGCGACAAGGCTTAACTTAGGAGACAAAGCATAAAGCATTCAAGTATCACAAAACAGTCATTAAATAAAACACAGGAAACAGTTTAAAAATCCAAAACCAATGTATACAAATAGGAAGTATTTGTAGCTTTACAATTACACCAAAATTAATAAAATAAGATAAAGGGAACCAGAAATATGATTTGTTAAAGAATTAGGGGTTTATTCTAACTTTGGAGGAGTGTTAATCCGTCCCAAAAGTGACGGTAAAGTGACGGATATACCACCAGCCGTATTACGAGTTCCATAGGATATAATGGACTCGTAATACGGCTGGTGGTAAATCCGTCACTTTTCCGTCACTTTTCCGTCACTTTTGGGACGGATTAACGCCTCCTCCAAAGTTAGAATAACCCCCTTAATGTTTTTTAGTTCTTAGAAATGAATAGCACCAAGATGTTCATCTGGTCACACCTCAACCAGGGCAAAGTCAAAGTTTAGGGTAAACCCTGATGGAGCCCTGCTCGGCTACAGAAAGCAGGAGACCTCGGTCACAAGTTTACCTTCACACTTAGTCATTTTCTTGAAGATTTTCTTCAGCGGGATGAAGTCGCCAGTGCGATCCAAACTCCTGGAGCCCTTCCTTGAATACATGTCACGGGAGCCCTCGGTGAAGATTTCTACATTCGGACTTCGACTATTTTTTTAGATGAAAATCTTTTGGCCGGGTTAAACCTGAATCTTGATCCAACGTCCCTGGAGCCCTCTTCGGATACCTTGTGCAGAAGATCCCGGTCAACTTTCTACATTCGGACTTAGTCACTTTTTTGAGATTTCCTTCACCGGGACGAACCTGCAAGTCATGCCGGCTAGAGTTCCCGCAGCAGGTCAGTCACTCTATGGAGCTTTTTACAAAAAGTTCTCCAAACTTCTTGATCTTCTTCCAGAAGGTCTTTTAAGGTTCTTTTGGAATCCACAGCTCACCCCAAGGTTCCAGGAGCTCTGAGATGCTCCTTGAGGGTGCGGACTACAACTCCCAGAATGCACCTGGCACAAACTCTAAATTGGCTACTGGACAGTGGTCAGCTGGTCAGTTTCTTCAGGAGTTGGTGCAGGGAACTCTGGTTAGCAATTGTATTTGCTAACAAGAGTCCTCTGCACCAACTCCTGAATTTTGCAATTGTATTTTGTAAGTTTGCGCCGATTTTGCGTCAAAAAGCGGCGCATATGCGGCACTACAAAAGTATAAATATGGGCCCAGTGTGCAGCTGGTGCAGTCTTTCTGAGTTCAGTGTCTGGGTGCAGGTCAGGGGTCCAGCAGGGCAGTCCTTCGTCTTCTGATGTTCTTCCTTGTAGGGATCTGAGGTATGGGTGCACCTCAGCCAGTTTTATCCTTGCCTCTGGGTGAAAAACAGGGGGGACCTGGTTCTCCAATTAGATGCAGGGTCCTTCCCACAGTGATGACCACTTTCTTGGAAGTGTGGCAAAAATCAGTCACAGGGAGCAACGTTCTTCAAAAATCCATCATGGATTAAACTGATTTTTGGAGGTTCCATCAGCTGAGCCCACTCACTGGTGTGGCTAAAAATCCTAAACACACCCCTCTCCTGCCCTCTCCTAATCTAATCAAGAAGGCCCCTAATTATGTGGGGGTTGCAGGATGTGAGGGAGGTGCTGGGTTGCTCCAAAAGTCTTTCCCGGACTTTGAAGACCAGTTTGGGAGCCCTTCCTGCTTCCCCATCCGCTGAGGGAGTTCTCCTCCTCAGGCACACGCCACTTCACACCTCATCTAGGCAGCATGGTCAAGCTGCCATAGGCTGGACAATCAGAGAAGTTGGTAACTTTTTAGGTAGAGTTTAAAACTCCTTACCTGAACAAGTTATATGAAATCCAACAATTGTAATTTGTGGGATTTATTATAACAATTTATTTGATATCAAACTTGAGGTATCTGACACTTTGGAGGGCTTTGTAAATTAAAATAAAGACTCCCCATTCTAGCCAACAGAGGCCATTCACTACAGTGAGGGAAAAACAAATGTGGTTATTTTACCTCACCAGGGCTTATAAAACAATTTATATAAGGTCCCTGCTTATAGTTACATGGCACCCAAACCTAGGGGCACATAGGGCACACCTTAGGTGTGACATATGTAAAAATAAGGTAGTTTAAGACTTTGGATTTACTTTTAATTCCAAAGTCGAATTTGCATACAACTTTAGTTTAAAGGCAGCCCACAAGGCAGGAGCGCCTTTAAAATGACACTGATCACCTCAGCAGTACACCTATGGGTGCACTACCTATGCTGGGGTCCCTAAACCTACATGTCCTATATACTAGGGACTTATACATAGGTTATTATTGCCAATTATCATTAGCCTAATTTGCATATCCACTTTACACAGAGCACTGGCCCTGGGACTCGTAAGCAGTACCCCCGGGGCACAGCAAAGAGTCAGTAACCACAAGTATCTGTCCAAAAAGTTTGGGGGTGACCAGGGCAAAAAGGAAGACTTTCCTACACAGCCCCCCCAAATGAAAGATGATGGGTACTAACCTACACCCTGGTAGTCCTCATCAGCTAAGTGAAAAATCTGGAAAGGCCAACTGGTTTGGCATGGGTACTCCCAGGTCTATATTCCACTGTGAAGTCCATCCCCTGTAGGGAAATGGACCACCTTAACAGTTTTGAATTCTCCCCCCTCATCTGCATCAACCATCTGAGAGGTCTGTGGTAAGTTTGTACACGGAAGTGAGTGCCAAACAGGTATGGCCTCAACTTCTTCAGGGACCAGACCACAGCAAAGGAGTCCCTCTCAATGGCACTCCATATTTTCTCTCTGGGGAGGAGTTGCCTGCTGATGAAAGCAACTGGCTGATCTTGGCTCTCTTCATTAACTTGTGCTAACTCTGCCCCAATCCCTTCTTCTGAAGCATCTGTTTGTACTATAAACTCTTTGCTATAGTCAGGGGCCAGTAACACAGGTGCTGAACAAATAGCCTACTTCAGAGTGCGAAAGACTTTTTGACACCCTGGGGTCCAAATGACTTTCTTGGGCTGTTTCTTTGAGGTGAGTTCTGTCAGAGGAGCCACTATGGTCCCATAGTTTTGAACAAACCTCCTGTAATACCCAGTCAGGCAAAGAAAGGCCCTGACCTGAGTCTGGGTTTTAGGAGACTCCCAACACAGGATAGTCTGGATCTTGGGCTGGAGAAGTTGTACATGGCCTACACCAACAAGATGGCCCAGGTACACAACTAAGCTTTGCCCTATCTGGCACTTGGTTGCCTTGATAGTCAGGCCTGCTTGAAGCAGGGCCTGAAGCACTTCCTTCAGGTGGACCAGGTGGTCCTCCCAGGTGGAACTGAATACATCTATATCATCCAGATAAGCTGCACTAAATGATTCCAGTCTAGACAGGACTCTATTCACCAACTGTTGGAAGGTGGCAGGAGCATTTTCTGGCCAAAGGGCATCACTTTGAACTTAAAGTGGCCCTCTAGTGTGGAAAATGCTGACCTCTCCTTAGATCCTGGACTTAAGGCAATCTGCCAGTATCCTGAGGTCAGATCAAATGTACTCAGGAATTTGGCAGCCACTAACCTATCAATGAGCTCATCAGCTCTAGGTATGCGGTGAGTATCACTGTTGGTGACTGCATTTAGACCTCTGTAGTCTATACAGAATCTTAATTCCTTGTTTCCACCTTGGGGATTGCGTTTGGGTACCAGTACCACTGGACTGGCCAAAGGACTATCAGAGGGCTCAATTACCTTGAGATCCAACATTTTAGCCACTTCAGCTTTGATGTTGGCCTTGACCTAATCAGACAGCCTGTACAACTTGTTCTTGACAGGTAAGCTGTCACTAGTGTCATCATCATGGACACACCAATTGGTGATCCCAGAGGTCAAAGAAAACAGACCAGCAAACCGATTCAAAACTTGTTTGCAGTCTTTCTGCTGCTGGGCTGTCAACTTGGGAGAGAGTACCACTTCCTCCACTGACCCATCTTGTGAATTTGTGGAAAGGAGTTATGGCAGAGGTTCGCTCTCCTCCTCCTTCCCTTCATCTGTGACCATAAGCATTGCCATATCTGCCCTGTCCTCGTGGGGTTTAAATCTGTTTACATGCAGGATCCTATGAGGATTCCTGGGGTGCCAAGGTCCACCAGGTATGTGACCTCCCCCCTTTTTTCCAAAATTTGATAGGACCTAGTCCATTTGGCCTAAAGTGCCTAGGAGCTAAAGGCTCCAAAACCCGCACCAGCTGACCTGGGTGATACTCAGGCATGGCAGCCTTCTGGTCATGCCAGAGCTTCATGAGCTCTTGGCTGACCTCCAGGTTGCTGTTTGCCTTCCTCATGTACTCAGTCATGCGTGACCGCAGGCCCAGCACATAGTCTAGCACATTCTCCTTGGCTTCTTTGAGAGGCTTCTCCCAAGACTCTCTCACCAAGCATAATGGGCCTCTTTCAGGGTACCCAAACAGTAACTCAAAGGGGCTGAATCCAACCCCTTTCTGTGGGACCTGTCTGTATGCAAACTGCAGGCATGGGAGGAGAACATCCCATCTCCTCCTGAGTTTGTCAGACAGACCCATGATCATGCCCTTCAGGGTCTTATTAAATCTTTCCACCAGACCATTGGTCTGGGGGTGGTGAACTTATAAGTACCACCATACTCATCCCACATTGCTTTCAGATAGGCTGACATCAAATTTGTGCCCCTATCTGAGACCACCTTATTTGGGAATCCCACTCTGGTGAACACGCCAAGTAGGGCCCTAGCCACTGTGGGAGCAGTGACTGTCCTGAGGGGTATTGCTTCAGGGTACCTAGTGGCATGGTCCACAACCACCAAAATGTACCTGTTGCCTGAGGCAGTTGGTGGGTCCAGGGGACCTACAATATCAATCCCCACCCTCTCAAAGGGAGTCCCAACCACTGGCAGTAGTATCAAGGGAGCCTTTGGCTTGACCCCTGCCTTGCCACTTGCCTGGCAGGTGACACAGGAGCTGCAAAACTCCCTGACTTTCTCTGACATTTGGGGGTAATAGAAATGGTGGACCGGCTTGCTCTAGGTCTTGGTCTGTCCCAAATGTCCAGCTATGGGAATATCATGGCTTAAAGTCAGGAGGAATTCTCTATACTTCTGGGGGACAGCCACTCTCCTGGTTGACCCTTGTTTGGGGCCACTTGCCTCGGTGTAGAGAACTCCATCATCCCAGTAAACCTTGTGGGTTCCACTGGTATCCCCTTGTTCTTGCCTGGCAGTAGTCTGTCTTGGGCCGTCAAGAGTGGGATACTCTCTTTGTCCCTGGCGCAATTCTTCTCGAGGTGGGCCCACGTGCCCCTTCCATTTCTGCCAAGTCAGGCAGAGCTTGCAGAGGAAGGGGCACTTCCTCGGAGGTCAGACCCTCCCCCTCAGGTTTGGATTCCTCCTGACTCTCTACTTGTTCGGGCTGGCAAGCCACACCCAGTGCCATTTATCTTTTTTTTGGAGGCTTGGTCCATTGTTCCAGGGTCTAAGTGTCCAGCACTTCCCTGTTGTGCTGATTGTGACCTGGTCACAGCACACACCCATTCAGGGAGGTCCAGCATATGTGCATGGACCCTTCTTTCCACCTCTGACCATTCAGATCATTTCAGATCATTTCCCAGCAGACACTCTACTGGGAGGGCAGGAGCTCAGCTACCTTCTTAGGGCCAGTCACACCTCCCCATTCCAGGCTCACCATGGCCATAGGATGGAGTTTGGTTCTGCTATCTGCATATGTTACTTGGAGGAAGACACCAGGTAATACCTGCTCTGGAGAAACCAGCTTCTCTGTGACCATTGTCACACTGTCTCCTGTATCGCTCAGAGCTTCCACCTCAGGCCTACTGACTCTAGGCCTCTGCCTATACCTCTCCATGCTGGGAGGTAAGGTGGCCATAGTTGCAATGTCCAACCCACCCATGGACACTAAGGTGACCTCTGTGTGCCCTGATCCCAACACTGGGCCAATTTCCACCCCCACACCTACACTAGCAAACCCATGGGACTGCCCACCAGTGGGGGGATTCTTGCAGCAGATAGCATCCCCTCTTTTGTGTCCAGGTTAATGACACTCAAAACACTTGCCGGCCTTAGCAAGCTCCTGAAACGATCTTGCCTTAACAGGATCATAATGCTTCTTCTGAAACCCCTTCCCCTTATAAGTGACATTACTTAGGGCTCCTCCACCCTGAGACTTTTTTGAGAACTCTTGTGAGGACTCTTTAAACTTTTTATCATCCTTCCCTTGGTTCTTCTCCTGAGAAGAACTATGTCCTCCCTTTTTCTGGTCACCTTCTAGGGGTTTCTGGTTAACCCTCATTCTTAACCAGTCATCTGCTGCCTCCCCCAGCTCTCTGGGGTTGGTCAACTTAGAGTCAAAAAGATACTGGTGGAGCTTCTATTGGGCACAATTAGTTAGAAGGTGCTCCCTCATAATCAAATTGTAAAGCCTCTCAAAGGTACTTACCTTGTTGCCCTGTATCCAGCCCTCTGGTGCCTTAACTAAGATGTCCAAAAAATCAACCCAGGACTGGGTGCTTGTCTTCTGGGTGTCCCTAAACCTGAGCCTACACTGCTCTGGGGTCAGACCAAACTTTTTAGTTAAGCACCTCTTCATACTAGGGTATGAATCTGCCTCCTCCCCACTTAAGGTCAGAAGCCTATCCCTTCCAGAGCTGGGGACCAAACCCAAAGAAGTGAACCCCAGTACTGAGGCTTAACTCTCCTCATCTGGAGGGCCCTCTCAAAGGCCTCCAGCCACTTGTCTATGTCATCCCCCTTTACCTAGGCAGGAACCACCCCCTTGGGGAATTTGGGGCAAAACCTTCCACCCATGGACATCTCAGCTTCTCTGTCGCTGCCACCATCTCTTTTTACTTCATTTGCCCACTTTTTCTTTTCTAGGGCCAGCTTCTCTGCCTCCAAAGCTATATATGCTAGCTGGCCCTCCAGCTCTCTTTCCCTAAGGGACAGGTTCTCTCCTTCTGAAGGGGCCCCCTTCCCCCAACTAGCTTTGGCCCTAGTAACTGTGTGCAGTGAGGACTGGCCTTCCTCCTCCTCACCTAGGCTTAGATGCCCTCCCTCCCCTGAGTGGTTGGAGCTAGCATCCTCCCCTTCTTCATCCTCCTCTGGAGCTTCCTCTGGGCCTACTTCTTGGGCCTAAGCCAATGCTGTCAGGGATTTAATCATACCATGCTTCCTGAGGTTAGTGGCTGCAGGCAACCCTCTCAGTACAGAACCCCCTAAGCTGGATTTCTGTCTTTGTGTGTAGGCTAGCCAGATCAAGCTCCATGATTCCCTAGTTTTATGTCAACAAAAACGTTTTGCAAAAATTGGAAACAAGAATTTAGAAATATCACAAAAATTCAATAATTGAAATTAATCCAAATTAAAATATAAAACATTTTTTGCACTACGACAATTTAAAGGATTTTTAATTTGCTTTACTTAAAACTGTAACAAGATACTGAACACAAGTACAGGGTCCCACCACTGTGCACCAAAAATGTTGGAAAATGGATTATTGGTAATGGCAGGTAAGTACCTACAGCAATAGGCCACTAACCCCCACTAGGTTCAGTTAGGTCTCAATAAATTATCCCCAGCTGAACCCTTGGTAACTTGGCAACAAACGACAAGGTTCAATTTAGGAGACAAAGCATAAAGAATTTAAGTATCACAAAACAGTAATTAAATAAAACACAGGAAAAGGTTTAAATATTTAAAACCAGTTTATTAAAATAGGAAATATTTGTATATTTAAAATGACACAAAAACTAATAGAATCGGATAAAGGGAACCAGAGATATTAATTAATAAAGAATTATTGTTGTTTAGCGCTTAGAAACGAATAGCGCCAATGTAATCTCTGGTCGCACCTTGACCGGGGAAAAGTCAAAGTTTAAGGCCGACCGTGATGGAGCCCTGCTCAGCTACAGCAAGCAGGAAGTCTCGGTCAAAAGTTTACCTTCGGACTTAGTCGTTTTCTTGAAGATTTTCTTCAGCATGACGAAGTCGCCAGTACAATCTAACCTTCTAGAGCTCTTCCTCGGACATGCGTCGCGGGAGCCCACGGTGAAGATTTCTACGTTCGGACTTAGATGATTTTTCTAGATGAAAATCATTTGACTGGGGCGAACCTGAATCTTGATCCGACGTCCTTGTAGCCCTCTTTGGATACCCCGTGCGGAAGGTCCCGGTCAACTTTCTATGTTTGGACTTAGTCACTTCTACAGAGATCTTTCTTCACCGGGACGAAACTGCAAGGCAGGCCGGGTCGCAGTTGAGGCAGGCCGGCTAGACTTGCCACGGCGGGTCAGTCCCTCTATGGAGCATTTTCCAAAAAGTTTTTCAAACTTCTCCAAACTTCTGGATTTTCTTCCATGAGGTCTTTTAGGGTTGTTTCGGAGTCCACAGCTCACCCCAAGGGTCAGTCCCTCTATGGAGCATTTTCCAAAAAGTTTTTCAAACTTCTCCAAACTTCTGGATTTTCTTTCATGAGGTCTTTTAGGGTTGTTTCGGAGTCCACAGCTCACCCCAAGGGTCCAGAAGCTCTTAGTTTGCTCCTTGAGGGTGTGGACTACAACTCCCAGAATGCACCTGGCGCAAACTCCAAATTGGCCACTGGATAGCGGTCAGCTGGTCAGTTTCTTCAGGAGTTGGTGCAGGAGACTCTCGTTAGCACTTTTTCACCTGTAGCAAACAAGAAGTCCCTCCTTGAACCAGTTGAAGCCAGGCAAAGTCCTTCTTGTGGTGAAGACCAAGTGTGCAGCTGGTGCAGTCTTTCTGAGTGCAGGGTCCAGATGCAGGTCAGTGGAGCAGCAGGGCAGTCCTTGTCTTCTGATGTTCTTCCTTGTAGGGATCTGAGGTGTGGGTGCAGCTCAGCCAGTTTTATCCTTGCTCCTGGGTGAAAAACAGGGGGGAGCCTGTATCAGTATCTGTCCAAAAAGTTTGGGGGTGACCAGAGCAAAAAGGATGACTTTTCTGCATTAACATAGGGTAACTCATATATATACTTAAATATAGATACACCTTGATATCACTATTAAAAAGAGAGGCTCATACATGCTGAAAACAAACCTTATAAATGTTGCGGGGTCCATGGATCCGGAGCTGCAGTCCCATCCCGGTCATGCGATCTGAACAAAAACCATAGAGTATGACCATCCACATTCTGAGGAACCACGGAGGATCCATAGATCCTAAAAATGTAAACAAAAAATAGAGCAAATATAGTTACAATTAAATTATCAATACTTTCTTATTGTTCTATCAAACTTATTTTATTTTCCTTTTTTAATTTTTACCCTCATTCTGACTGTTTCACTGTTTGATTTTCTCTTTAGTTACTACGTTATCTCTTAGATAATCTCTCTTTTACATTGCTTACTACATCCTTTCTTGCCATTTCTTAAATACCTTCATATTGCTTTCCCTTACTTCTTATTACTACTCCTTCTATTTCTAACACAATTTAAAATTATCTTGTTTCCATTTTAGTATAAAATAGAAATAATGTAAAAGGGTGGCCACAGAGTCTACAGACCAGGCCCTGTAGACTCGCTCTGCCTTCATTTAAAAAACCTTAGAAATTTGCTGAAAAAGCAAAGGTTACAGGTATTTTGTAGTTAGGTACTGAATTTACTCTCACAAACCATAGAAATTCAGCAATTACAGTTAGCAGCCCAAACTATAACTTACGCCTCCACAATGCACTGCTTATTGCCTCACATATTACATCTCTCATGACATGGTCAGTGATATCACTTTTGGCATCTCAAATTACATTACTGATGACATCACTGATGACATCATCCACCTACAGACTCTCACACCCCACTCACATGCCCATTCAAATCTCTCATAGACCCACTCACACCCTCATGCAACTACGTACATGCCCATAATCACACCTATTCAATTACACACAAAACACTCATTCCAAAATACACACACACACATTTGCTTACTCATATAGCCAGTCACACGACCACTCATTTTGCCATGCAGTTACTCACATGCTGAATTTTACATCCATAAAGCCACTCAGATAGCTACACAGCCACCTGCACAGCTAATATATTCTCCACTTAAAATCTCCCACTCATACACCTATACATGCACTCATACACGGAATTACTGACCAATATACTCAGAAACACAATGAGTCATTCACTCATACAACTACTTCTACACCCACTCACTCACCTATACAACAAATAGCACAATGTAATTTATCCATTCACACATACACTAACTTAGTCACATATAGATACTAACACATACACTCACTCTCCTATTCCATCACTGATACAAGTGCACTCTCACCCATACATTCACTGACACCCTCACTCATGCATATAGTCACTGACACACCCACTAAGTCACCCATACAGATACTGACACATCCTCTAACTCACTCAAAGACCCACTCACACACCCACTCCCTCAACCATAGAAATACTCTGTCACTCACTTTCCACTACAGATACTGAGAAAACCACTCACTTACACATCTACCTACTCAGGCATCCACTTCTTTACCCACACAGCTCACTCAATAAAACATCTAACACAATCAGTCAATCAACTGTACACATGCTTACACAAACACTCAAATGCAAATGGCACACATAAATATCCACTCATGTACCATAGATTACAAATACTAATACTGACCAGTTCCCCTGTAAGACTACGAATAAAACTTATGCAATACCTTAGCATGTCCCTTTAACTCTTATAAACATTTTTACACACTTTCACAGACTGGATGATGTCATCAGTGATGTTGTAAATAATGTAATTTGAGATGTCATTAGTGATGTCATCAGTGATGTCACTGACCAAGTCATGAATGATGTAATTGACCAATTATAGCTGTTACTGATTACATTAGAGTTGCAAAGTAATATATTCAAGCACTCACATGCTAGTGCATTGTTAAAGGCAATTGTATTTGTGCCTAAGTGGGCTAATGTTTCACAGAGATCATGAAACATTATAGAGTGTGGAGGCCATCTTAAATTGTAGTGAAATAGCCGTAAAATCAGCACAGCATGATACAAGAAATAAATAACCATGGAAACAATACCTCTGAAAATTCAATTTACCAAACCACTATTAGTTGTTATTGATTACATTAGGGCTGTCAAGCTCCAGTCTCAATATTGATATGCTAATGCATCATCAAAAGCAAATATAATTATACCCACTTGGCCTTTCACTGAGATCATAAAACATTATTGAGTTCTAATGAAGTGCAGCATCAAAACATTCAGCCGTCTTTTTAACAACAAAACAGTTAAAGATAATTATTGCCATCAGAGCCTCAAAGGGACCCTTCTTCCCAGTAGACACATTAAAATACACCAGAAATGTGCTAGCAGTCCAAAGACATCGTCAAGTTGGCATCAGTGAATTACAGATAATTTTCAAATCATTTTACTTGGCAATTATATCACAGTGCAACGTCAAAATATGTAGTTATCCAGTTATAAACAAAACACTAGAGAATAATTTATGTCATCAAAGCCCCAAAGGGATACTTTTCCACTATAAGCAATTTAAGTACAGGTAAATGTAAAAAAGTCCCCAAACATCATCATATTACCTTCAGATAGCTGCAGATAATTTTCATTTGCAATTCTATCACCAACTCAATTGTGTAACTAATTATTGGCAAATATAGCCCCAGTGGGCAAGCCTACATCCTCAAAATTGCTACATGTAGCCCCAGTACAGAAAGCAATATTATACTGTCTGTGACTGTTTCAAGTCAAAACAACCATCTCAATTATACCCCAAATGGCAAATGTTTGAATTACAAAAATAAACAGAAATCTTCACTTGGTGGCCACCTTAGGGCAACAGGCTCAATTTACTTGTGTTCCCCATACTGCAAGAAAATGGTATGAGTCGAGACAGAAGTGATACAGGAAGAAAAATAAAAATATAACATTTCTTATACATTAAAGCAGATTTGAAATTAAAAACTCTGTGAATTACTCTTTACAGTCAATAAACTACAAAGTCAACAAAATTACCAACATGTTCAACACATCATCACAGATGTAATGATTGACCCACATGAATGTGCATTTATTGGTCCACGTTCAAGCCATTGTAGGTTTTAGTGTTGAGTTCAAGAATGCATTTTGACTAAAGTTGTCTAAGTACATCTACATTATCACCCCCTCTTTTGTTTGTTGGGACCCTGTTAATCACAAAGAATATGAGCTTCGAGATGTCCCTATTGTAGAATGCTAAAATGACGGGCCACTGGGCACTGTTAGCCTATATGTTTGATTGCTGTGCAATGTTCCATTATCTGTTTCTTGGTGGGGTGTTTGGTGCTTCCCAAACAGCTCAGTCAACATGGGCTATTGATGACGTAGATGGTGTAATCTGAAGTACAGGTGAAAAGTTGATTTCTTTTCTATATCAAGCCTGTCAGAGGAGACTAGTACTTTGTAACTGCCGTACTGTGTTTACAAGCTTTGCAATTTAAGCAGGGGAAGAAGCCCTTTACATCTTTATTTATTTCCCACCCTTGCAGCAAACTCAAACGTAGCACCTACTGTAGCATTAAAATGCATCCTTCACCTGGAGATTCAGGATTTCCAGGTACCCTTTTCATCAAAATGTACCCGTAAATATGGGAATTCCTGTACCTTGCCAATTACTTGATCATTTATCTTCAGCCCTCCCACCCTACTCAGAGGTTTGCCATACACCATAAAATGTGATTTACTACAATTGATCTCTAGATCTAAGGCAGACGTGAAGGTTCCATATGCTTTAATCGCCTCACGGAGTCCATTCATAGTACGGGCCATAAGAACTGCATCATCTGCATAGATCAGTACCGGACACTCTTACTGTTGATTTTAGGAGCATCCTTACATCTTTCTGGTAAAAAATCATACAACCCATTTGTATATAGAAGAGAAAGGGTAGGAGCCAAAACACACCCCTGTCGTACACCCCTATTAAGCTCAAATGAGTCAGTGCATTCCCCATTCAGCCCACACCTCACAGTTGCATTTGTTCCTAGATGGACATAACGATAACAGCTCCACAATTTGGGGATCCATACCCAACCAGGTTAGCCTTTCCCATAACTTGCTTCGATTTACCTTATCAAAGGCACAGCTAAGATCCATAAAAGCAAGATACAGTGTACCCCGCTTTGCTTGCGTATATTTGCAAATCAGCATGAGCAAATGTAAACATTGCTCTTGGGTACCAAGCCCTTCCCTAAAATCATATTGCACCCTGCTCAGGATCTCATTTTCAGACATCCAATCCTCAATACGCATTAAAAAAATTCATCCCAAATTTTTTGCTGAGGAATCTAGGAGTGAGATTGGGCGGTACGACTTTGGGTCATTTCGATTGCCCTTTTTGTAGACGGGTACAATGCATGCCGATTTCCAGGTAGCGGGAATTCCTGTACTAAGTGCTTCATTGAGCAGAATAGGTGCCCACAACTGAGGACAGTATTTATATAGATCCATTTGGATGATATCGGGGCCCAGGGCTTTATGGCTAGCACTGCCCTGCAGTGCCTCCCTCACCTCCTTGAATGTAAACCTAATAGCTAAATTTGGGGAATGGCCATACTGTTTACCCATTTCCTCCCCTTGAGGGCCCCCCAAACACCCGATGTTTCTGTCTCAAAGGAACCCCTATTTATGACCTTCAGAACAGGCCTGGGTTCTTGTTGCGTGATGCACCATTCAAGTCCTCCCAGGCCTGCTCCTGGAGCTGCTGTGTCCTAGCCCTCAAAACGGTTTTGTAGTGAGCCCTCGCATCTCTTACATGGGCCTTATCTCCTGGCTGTCCCTTTAGTTCCTTCTTCAGGGATTGCTTTGCCTCATAACAAGGCTTGCTGAACCACCCTCCTGGGTACTTACAAAAGGGCTTGACAGCTGTAGTCATACATTCTTTAATAGCTTCATTTACTCTGAGCATTGCATCCAAAACTTCCCCTGATCTGGGGGACTCAGACAAGAGAGTCCCTATTATCAAATTTGAATTTTGACCACCAACCCTCTCTACTACTTGCTGCATATTTACATGTCTCCATCCAAGTCTCCTTCCCTGATCTTTTATTCTCACAGAGACTGGCCCTCCCAACACTGATTTGCGTAAAATCACAGGGAAGTTAAAGAAAATTGTGAGGGGATTATGATCACTAAAATGCTGCTCTACCACCTCACCATACAAGACCAGGTTTTTCAGAGATGGGGGCACAAAGACGTAACCGATTATCGATCCAGCCCCTCTACCCACAAAAGTTGAGACCTGATGTTTCCCTACTACTTCCAAATCTCATATATTCAGAAGTCCCAAACTCCGTAGGCCGTTGATCAGGGTCCTTCCTCTTGAATCCTGTAATCCCTCAGCTGTATGAATCCCATGGCCCTGCTCAAAGGGATTCACCACAGTACAGTGCCACCCTATTTTTGTATTGAAAACCCCTGACACAACAGCACAGAACTCCAAACCAAACCCCTCCAATCTACACTTCAGTATATGCAAGACTGTAAAAAGGACCCCAATTTGGCATCCAGAGTCCCACACAGCATTGTAAAAGTTTACCAGGAAGACATTACACTTATTTGGAAAAACTACCCAAATAATTAGGAAACCCTGATGATTGCAGGTAATTTGATGTGCAATCGCTATTTTTGAAGACCGAATCAGGGTAACTAAACCTCCTTTAGGGCGTCCTCCTTGAGTCCGCTCAGCTGCAAACCTTTGGTAACCATCCCATACTGCAAGCCCATCTGACCAGTTTTCTTGAAGTAAAATAAAATAAAAATATACCATCTACTTTATCCATTTACCATCTAATAGCTTGGTATCATACTCTGCCTCATTCCATGAAATAAGACAATACTTCGAAGACTTTCCACCCTGACCTTCCAAGCCCATAGTAAAATTTTGGAGTTCTACCACTCCCACTAGGGGTCTCCGTACATAGCGGCAATCGACCTCCTCCAGATCTGGGTATGTAGTAGGTCTATTTCCCAAGCTAGTTGGTTGTAAATCACCCTGCACTTTACCAAGATTCCTAGTTGGGAAGCTATCCATCGGCCGAGTATGATTATAAAAGAAACCCAAAGGGACCATACCAATCTTTCCCTTCATCTGGAACACCAATCGTTGTGTCGAGAGGAGCCGTTGGGCCAGACCTGGGTATCTACAATTTACAATAATACAATCCCCATTTCCTTCCTTTAACCGAGGCCCGACCCAGTCAATCCTTCTGACAAACAAAATATCTCCAAAATCCTTACACACAATGTCACAGTTTTTACCAGTGAAAAGTCTTATTTTTTATTTGATGTGTTTCCCTCCTGTGGATACACCCCCTCAAGCGACTGACTTTGATGCCCAGAATCCAAAGAGCCACCATTGACTGGGACTGTACTGGACTTCCCCTTTCCACTCAACAGGGCTTACTGCAGCTTCCAGCGCTTGCAATTTTTCCATGACCGGGGCCAGACTTGCCTCAATCATTTCCTTGAACTTCATCAATAGATTCTCTACACCAAGACCTGGGCACTGACTATAGTTAGTGCCATCCGGAATATTCAAGGGGCTCAAATTTACAGGCAAAGGCAGTTTTGATTTTTTCTCAGATTTCTTCTGAGACTTTTTATTTTTCAAAGGAGGGCTACTGCTACCAGGGGAGGAATCCATCAAGAGCCTCTTGCTCTTCCTTGTTGTAACATCCAAACCCTTTGCCCCTATTTCTACTGGCAGTGGGGTTTGGGGCAGATCCCCCTGCCCTGTCCGTGGAAGCCCATCCTCATTGTCAGAAAACTCCAGGGCATCATCTTCCATTGAAGCTTGCTCCCAATCACTCATCTCCAGCAAGAGTCTCCTCTCTGCCAAATCAATCTCCTTTGTAACTACCCCAACTGCTTGAGCAAGAAAAGAGTCTAGTGTTGAGTTTGTTTTCCCCTTCCCTCCTCCACACTGTTCCCCATTTCACAAGGCCCTTCTCCTGCCCATCCTAACAGCTTGCCAAAGGAGCCTCTCAAGTGCACCTCAGATGAGCCTCGGCCGCTGTTTCGTTATTTCTCACAGAAAGGAAAAAAAACCCTCTCCAGAGTTGAAGTGGGAACTAAATGAAAATTATATAAGGGTCAATAAAGTTTGTCACTCACCCCAGTGTACCAGTTCTCAGAGGGGTGGCCCAGCCCAGCCTCTTCCCGTCACTGATGGGCAAAGGACAGGCCTCCCCTTGGCCCGGGCCTTGCCAGGCACGGCCCGCACTGCGGTGAATCCCTTTGAGCTTTGTAGCCCTCGTGGTACCTGGCTCCACCCCTTTCCTCCAGTGAGCTTTCTGGGACACAGAGTCCCCCAGCAATGCAGCATGCATCCCGCGCTGTGGTGAATCTTTTTGCGCTTTGTAGCGCTTGTGGTACCTGGCTCCGCCCCCTTCCTCTGGTGAACTTTCTGGGACACAGAGTCTCCCGGCAAGGCAGCGCGCAGACCTGCCTTTATCCCAGTCCTTACACAACCTTAGAAGCAGTCTGGATATTACCAATTATTTAAGAAATATACCCAATACAAAGGGGGCAGAAACACAAATTACAATATCCAAATGTCAAAACAAGTCCTACACAATCCTTAATCAGGACAAATCATATCATACCCAAGTGATCTCAAAATTGCTATAAATCACATGAAAGACTCATCCAAATCAGAGAGCATTCCCAAAGAAAACACATCCAAACTAAAAGACATTATAGTCTATTGTAAAGAGGACTATATCATGGGATACACAAAGCTTGCCAAAATCTGCAGGCATGTCTAAAGTCAACTGAGTGGTAGCAAGCACCTGCCATTCAGCCTGTTGATTTAGACCCTTCTTTATGGATTCAGCGAGCCAAATCCATCTGTTTTCTTTAATGGGTAACAGACGCTCCACATTTAATCATCTTTTCACAAATTGTGCAATGTCCAATACAAACCAGTACATGAGAGTAGGGGCATGTAATTTATTGAATTGATTGTTCATGTTCTTCATATTATATTGACAAAACCACCCAGGAAGTGAGAAAGAGGATTATCCAACACCAATCACACACATGTTGAAATGTTGTGAATGCACCTATGGTTTAACATTACAATTTGTTGAGTAATGCCCTACTGCTATGTACTAGTTTGTATTGGACACTGCAAAATCTATCTATTAAATGTGGACCGTCTGTTAACCTTTAAAGAAAACAGATGGATTTGCCTTGTTGACACCTTAAAGAAGGGTCTAAATCAACAGTATGAATGGCAGGTACTTGCAACCCCTTAGTTGACTCTAGACAGGCGTGTAGATTTTAGCATGCTTTGTGTATCACATGCTATAGTCATTTCATTCCAATAATGTCTTATAGTTTGGATGAGTTTTTTTGGTAATGCTTTCTTATTTGGAGGAGTCTTTCTTGTCATTTATAGAGATTTTGAGGTCCGTTGGGTGTGGTATGATCTGTCCTGATTAAGGATTTGGTATGAATTGTATTGACATTTCAATAATGTAATTCTTATTTTCTGCCTCCTTGGTATTGAGTATATTTCTTACATAGTTGGTAATATCCACACTGTTTGTAAGGTTGTCTGTGGATTGTGATTCAGCGGGTCTGCTGACTATCTTCTATAAAATCACATGAAAATTTAAAATTATATGGTTATATGGAGATCAGTTACATTCCATTTATTAGGTTTTCATTGATTATGATACATGTCTGGTCGACATCCTTGTTGGATATCCTGTGTAAGACCCTTACATTGATTAATTAGTGGGAGGTTATTTTAGTCTTCCTTTTTTTGATGTCCATTTTTATCAAGTATTTGTGGTGGGTTCAGTTTTCACAATAGTAATGGATGGCCGCAATAGTGGCAATGTTTACCGCATGATTTATTGGGGCATTTTTTTCATGTATGTAGCATGCTCTGCATGATTTTAGCGTCTTGCACTGACTCGTCTTTATGGAGCATACAGCTTCTAAGACAGACACTTGCTGTCTCTTGTACTATGGTTACTGGCAGTTAGGAGATTTTGATTGAATGTATACTAACTGACACTGGCCCATTGAGTATAGTTTGTGGTTTCCACAGGTTTAGGATGTGGATTTTTAGATTTTAAGATGGCTGCCTTAATTGCAGTGGTTGTGATGTGGTTTTGCATGTACGATTTCCTGGTTTTAACACATTCTCTATGAGTTGAGTGTCTGGTGCCAACTCATTTTCACAGAGCGGACAGCCATGGGGACAGACTCTTACAGTCTCTTTCAGTAAGATGAGTGGCATTTATGGGACCCTGAGGAATTTACAGTGCATGTCTTCAGGCTGATCAGTGTATGTTCCTGGGATGTCATAAGCTTGAGTCCTCCTGGTTCTTGCTTGCATTAGGCAGCAGTCTGGAGCATTGTTGCAACAGGTAGAGCATAAATTGAGCCCTATTCAGATGTTACTGGGTGATCTAATGTGGTTTACATAATTCACTCACCTATTTTAACTTCTGCTTTCAGGTTAGTCCATGTGAAGAGTTCATGTGCTAAGATTCATTAATTTTTTAGCTCTTGTTTCTTTTTCCTTCTCACACACGCATTTTGCTTTGTGTAATGCCAAAATCAAATTTTTGGGGCATATTTGGGTTTAACAGGTGGTACACATGGTGTGTTTTGGTTTTGATTACATACTGTTTCATTTTTATATTTATTGTATGTAGGTGTGACCTGGGTTTTGTGTCTTCTCTCTTTTCTCAACACTGAGTCCTGAAGATGGTCTGACGGACCCCTGATTGCCATTACAGATCGAAACATCAAGAAACCCTCCTCATTGACATTGCATAGTGGACTACCAAGATATCACTTGGGATAAGACTCGGCGGCCTTCAACACAGTCTCCCATCACACCCTGATATGAAGACTCCACGAAGCTGGCATCAGAGACAAGGCCCTCAACTGGATCCAATCCTTCCTCTCCGGTAGAACTCAACGAGTCGGACTCACCCCCCCTTCCTCACAGACCCCACACTGTTTAACATCTACATGGCCCTGCTAGCCACCATCGTCAGAAGCTACAGAATCAACCTCATCTCCTATGCAGACGACACCCAACTCATCCTCTCTTTCTCCAAAGAACCCAACAAAGCTAAACATAACTTCCATGAAGGCATGGAAGGAGTCACCATCTGGATGAGAAACAGTTGCCTTCAACTGAACGTAAACAAGACAGAAGTACTCATCATGGGCCCGCAACCCAATGTGTGGTGTGGAATGACTTCTGGTGGCCACCCACCCTCGGAAACCCGCCCACCCCCACCAGCCAAGCCTGCAACCTTGGGATCATCCTGGACTCCAATCTCAGCATGAACCATCAAATCAACTCAGTCACCTCTACCTGCTTCTGCATCCTCTGCCTCCTACGCAAGTCCTTTAAATGGATCGCCCTCGAACATAGAAAGACTGTCACACACACCCTCATCACCAGCAGACTGGACTATGGCAACGCACTCTAAGCCAGAATCAATAAGAAACTCATCCGCAAACTACAAAACATTCAGAATGGTGCTGCCAGACTGGTCCTTGACCTACCTCAACACTGCCACATCTTGCAACACCTGCTTACACTGCACTGGCTTCTCATAGAGAAAAGAATCACCTTCAAGATCCTCACCCATGCACACAAACCCTCCACAATACTGGACCAGCCTACCTGAACAAGCGACTCAACCTCCACGTACCCCACAGGACCCTACGCTCAGCCCAGCTCTCTCTCGCAGAAGTACCCTGCATCAGGAAAACCAGAACAGGAGGACACTCCTTTTCCTACCTCACAGTCACCGCCTGGACTGCCCTTCCTCTCCACATCAGACAATCCACTTCCCTCCTCAGCTTCACAAAGGAACTGAAGACATGGCTTTTTTAAGAACCACCTCACCGGTGAACGCTACACTTCACCCCCCCCCCCCCCCCCACAGCGCCTTGAGACCCCAACGGGTGCGTAGATGTGCTTTACAAGCATTGATTGATTGATTGATTGATTGGACTGCAAATGAATTTGTATGTTTTGGTCAAGAGGTAGCTCACAACTTCTCCCTGGTTCTTCAGATGTAATTATATTTACTTATGTGATCTAAGCGGTGCAGTGTACAGTGTTGATGATCATCGGATATATTTTGTTTGTATACATATTTTTTTAGTTTAATCTGTTGCTAATATAGTTTATTTGAATAGTATGGGTGTATGTTTCGTTTATTGGAAATTTGGATCTTTTTGACCATTGTGATATAACACAAATTTCAGCAAAATAATTTCTCTAGGAGGATTTGTTATTTGTATATTGTCTGTATCAAGTTCCCTGGGAAGTACTAGGTTGCCTTGTGTATTTTTTACTTAAATGAACAGAGGTTTCTTCTGCAAGGATCCTTATGTCCTTAAATGGCTTTCTCATTGTTTTGATGTGTCTGTCTTATGAGTTTTGAATTGTGATATTTAAGTAATATTATAGTTATTTGTTTTGTACTGTGTGTGTACTTGTATCCATCTGAAGTCTGAGCATGATACACTATCTTATACTAGTGATTACATTGCTAAAATAGCCAGTGGCCCGTCTCTATTGGGATAACATAGGTCATAAAATGTAAGAATACAAAAGGACACTACTTTAGCTCACCTTGAAAAATTACACAAAAAACTGGTGAGAAACAAGTTTCATGCCAATTTTCTAACGGACATTTTATATGTGAATATCATCCTGGTGCGTTGCAAGTACGAAACATCCCTATCATCTTTGTATATGATGAGGATTTTAAAATCGGTTTTAGTTTTGTATCGAATAAATGTTCATTTGGATGGTGTTGAGCATTGAAACTGCCTTAAAACATATAGATGGAATTAGAAATTAGATTGCAGAGTTTTTGGAAGATCAAACTGTGATTAATGCTAAAGATAATCTAAAAAGATTAGTAGCTCTAATGTCAGAGTTTAAGAAAGCGAACATCATAAAGAAAACTGGGAAATTACAAAAGGACATTAGAAGATACAGTAAGGCATGTACATACCATTAATTGAATAAAGATTTATACCAACATGGAACTGTGAACCCTGGTGAAATTCAGAAGCATTTTGTAACTTTTTTTTTACTCTACTAGTGATTTTGGCAGTGACTGTTCGGCTTCTAATGCAGCTATATCTGGCACAGGTTTTAGTACTAAACCGTCTACCTCTGAACAAACATTTTTACAAAGGGGTCAGAGACCACCATTGGGCAGAGTAAGGAATTTCAGACCGGTATGGTTCAGGAAACAATACACCCCAGGGTTCAGACAAACCAGGAACAAGTACATAATGCCACTCCGAAGGAAGTTCCTATCTTTAATCTCTCCTCTCATGAACTGAGTTCCAAAGAAATTGCAGTCCTCAGTACAGGGCTATCTTTTGTGTCAACATGTGGAAATTATACATTCCTTACACGAATTGATGCATATAGATTGTTCTGGACCTTGAGGCTTACGTTTTGGTTTACTAAGGCATCCAGCTCACGCCCAGTCAGTACTAAAGGCCTACACTAACTTCCCATTTTTGTTTCCACATACTAACTTGATGCCGAAGGAAATTATAACTTTGAGTATTAAGTGTTTTTTTAAGTTGAGCAAGTGTTTAAAGAACCTAATTATGTGCAGTTGAATTTTTCCATAGCCCAAAATGAAGCTTTAGCTTCTCTAACTAATAACAGGTATATAGTAATTAGACCTGCTGACAACGGAGGAAGCAACATCCTTCAAATTAGAACTGACTATGAAGAAGAAGTATTGAGGCAACTACAAATTATGTTGCATTATGAGAAATTGAAAAGGTTCCAACTGCAGCTATTACAAAGGAAATTCTGGAAGTGACGAATGGGAGCATTGATGATGGGTGGTTGTGTAAAACAGAGTATGACTATCTTAACAAAGATGGCTATGATATTCCAGCTTTTTATGTCTTACCTTAAGTCCATAAGGATGCTAAGAATGCTTCTGGCCGACCCATCATAGCAGGTTGTCAGTCAATTTCATAGCCATTGGCTGAATATGTGGACTTTTTTTTAAACATTTTGTGCCTTTGACTAGGTCGTATTCAAGGGACAGTCTGGCATGAATTACACAGATAGAAGGGGTTCAATGCAACTCTGACTGTGACATCTTTTCTACAATGATAAAGAGAGTTTGTACACTAACATCCCTCAATTAGAGGCACTAGCAGTGATTAGGACTACTCTAGATTCTAGACCTAGACCTTATACTGTTCCCACCAATTTCATTATGAGATGCACCAAGATTGCATTGGAACAGAATAACCTCCTGTTTAAAGATGAGTTTTTTGCCCAAATAAAGGAAGTTGCCATGGAACCATTTTCGAACCAGATATCGCAAATCTATATGTGGCCACATTTGAGGAGCGTACTGTTTTTAATGAGATCAATCTTTATGCGATAAACATTACTGAATGACTCTGGTACATTCATGACATTTTATTCATTTGGCATGGTTCTTTAACAGATCGTGTACAGTTCCATGAATGGATTAATAATAAAAAACACCTTGAAATGTACCATGGAGCATGACACCCATTCTACTAATTTCTTGGACCTTAAAATTACAATAGATGAGGGTGAGCTTTATGCAGGCCTGCATACAAAACCGACTGCTAGAAATACCTTTCTAAAATGCAATAGATGGCATTGTAGTAATTAAAGGGATAATTTACCCTTTAGGCAGTTTTTGAGGATTAATCATAACTGTACCAGAAAGGAAGATTACTTTTTTGAGGATAGAGTTCTAATGCCCAAACTAATCATGAGAGGTTACCCTTATACACTTGTCCAGGGATCATTGAAACATGCATTCTATTATGATTGACAGTCTCTACTTCAGCTCAAAGAAAGACCTAGTCAATCCTATTTGACCTGTACCATAACATTTGCCATAGACTCCATTAGGATCAAATAAATCTTTCTTAAAAACTGGCTCTTGTCAGCCTCTTTAGTGATCCCACTAAATAGGACATTGCTCACCTTCAGAAGGGTTAGAAATAAAAGAGATAGTGTAGCAAGTACAGATATAGAACCAGAACCCACAAATTGAGTACTATTTGGAGTCTTGGCACTAGGATTGGACATTACCCGTGTGGAATTTGTAGTGCACGTGCTTTTAGTAAAGCTGTGAAATTGTGTTGCCTAAATGGAAAAAGTTGGCATTTCAAACACTTTACAAATTATGGTACAAAAAATATTTATTGCATTGAATATCCATGTTCTTTGCATTATATTGGCAAAACCACCCAGGAGTAAGAAAGAGGAGTATCCAACACCAATCACACATTCATTGCAATGTTTTGAATGCACTTATTGTTGAACATTACAATTTGGAGGGTCATGCCCCCACTGCCATGTACTGATTTGTATTGGGCATTACATAATCTCTGAAAAGTCAATTAAATGTGGACCACCTGTTAACCACTGAAGAACACAGATAGATTTGGTTTGCTGACAGTGTAAAGAAAGGTCTACATCAACAGGTTGAATGGCAGGTGCTTAGTACCTCTTAGTTGACTCTAGACAGGCATGTAGATTTTAGCATGTGTTGTGTATCACATGCTTTAATCATTTCATTACAATAATGTCCTTGAGTTTGGATGAGCTTTCTTGATAATGTTCTCTTATTAGGATGAGTCTTGTGATGTATAGCGATTTTGAGGTCCATTGAGTGTGGTATGATTTATCCTGACTAAGGATTAGGTAGGAATTGTTTTGACATTTGGATATTGTCATTCTTATTTGGGTATATTTTGCAAATAATTGTTAATATCTAGACTGCTTGCAAGGTTGTTTATGGACCGTGATGAAGGCAGGTCTGTTGGCTATCATCCATAAAATTCTGTTGCAATATAAAATTCGGTGGCTATATATAGCTCACTTACATTTCTTTGTTTAGGTTTTCATTGATTATAATTCACATGTCTGATAGATACATTTGCTTGGATATCATGTATAACATTGATGAACTAGTGGGGGTTTATTTTATTCTTCCTTTGTTCAGTGTTCATTTTTATCTAATATTTGTGGGGGGTTCATTTTTCATAATAGTAAAAGATGGGCACCATAGTGGTGAAGTTTACTGCATGATCTAGTGGGACATTTTTTCATGTATGTAGCGCGATCTGCACAAGTTTAGCATCTTGCGCTGGCTCATCTTTATGGAGCGCACAGCATCTAAGACAGACACTTCCTGTCTCTTGTACTATGGTTAGTGGCATTTAAGTGGTTTTGATTGATTGTTTACTAACTGACTGTGGCCCATTGAGTATAGGTTGTGGGTTCCTCTGGCTTAGGACGTGGATTTTTTGTCATGTGATTCTGCATGTACGATTTCCTGGTTTAAGTGTGCTCTCTATTAGTTCAGCGCCTGGTGTCGACTAGTTTTCACAGGCCGGACAGCCACGGGGCCAGACGCCTGTGGTCTCTTTTAGGAAGGTGAGTGGCATTTAAGGAACCTCGATGAATTTACAAGTTGACAGCACAGGTGTTCAGGCTGATCAGGATATTTTCCTAGGTTGTCTTAGTAGGGGTTGAGTCCTCCAGTTTCTCCTTTGCATTGGGCAGCAGTCTGGAGCATTGTTGAAAGGGACAATGTGTACATACAGCCCTATTCAAATGTTATTGGGTGATCTAATGTGGTTAACATAATCCACTTACCTATTTTAACTTCTGGTTTTAGGTTAGTCCATGTGTTTAGTTCATGTGATAAGATTCATTCATTTTTTTAGGTCTTGTTCCTTTTTTTCCTCCTCAAACACGGGTTTTGGTTTTCTGTAATATCAAGCACTATTTTGGGTGTATTTGGGTTTCGCAGGTGGTACACATGGTATGTGTTGATCCTGATTATGAACTGTTTCATTTTTATATTCATTGTATGTAGGTCTGACCTGGGTTTTGTGTTTTCTCTCTTCTCTCAACACTGAGTCCTGAAGATGGTCTGACAGACTCCTGATTGCCATTACAAACCGAAACATCGACAAACCCTTCTCATTATCACGCCATAGTGGAAAACAAAGAGATCACTTAGTTTGGACTCTAAATTAATTTATTGGTTTTGGTCAAGGGTTGACTTACAACTCCTCCCTGGGTCTTCAGATGAGATTATATATACTTATATATTGTGATCCAGGTGGGAAGTTGTGCAGTGTTGATGATCATTGGACATATATATTTTTTGTATATATATTTTTTTAGTTTAATCTGTAGCTAATATAGTTTACTTGAGCAGTACAGATGTGTGTTTGATCTATTGAAGATTTGATCTATTTGATTATTGTGATTTAACGCAAATTGTATCAAAATATTTCCTCTAGGAACAATTTGTGATAGTCGCATTTCTAAAATAGTAATGTAAAATCCACCTATACCAGTAACCAGAATTTCTCACCAGCATTCCAAACATACCAAAAATGCCTCTGCTACTCCTCGCAGATCAGAAATTACCACTTAGACATATATAAGAGAATTCCCAATGCAAACCTAGGAGAGGAGCAGCACTCACAGCAGTGAAAAATGAAATAGGCTGTTGGTCACTACTAGGACATGTAACACATACAAATATGTGCTCTACCTTTTACATTCACAGCACCCTGTGCATAGGGCTATTTAGATCCTACCTGTGGGGTGACTTAGCTGTAATAACACTGGAGTTCACGCCTTTGCAAGTAGTTTGACTTGCCAAGTCTGTGTGGCTGTAAACTACACATGTAGGCCCTGCAATGGCAGGCCTGAGACGAGGTTGAAAGGCTACTTCTGAGGTTGGTGCAATCAGTGCTGCAGGCCCACAAGTAACATTTAATTGGCAGACACTGGGTATATGGTATATCACTTTACAAGGTACTTACAGGTAAATTAAAGAAGCCAAATAGGTGTAATCCAATTATACCAAGTTTTAGGCGAGAGAGCACATGCACTTAGACACTGATTAGCAGTAGTAAAGTGCCCAGAGTCCTAAAGCCAACACAAAGAGGGTCAGAAAAGTAGGAGGAGAAAGGCAAAACGTTTGGTGATAACCCTGCAGAAAGGGCCATTTTTCCAACAGGAACCTACTATGCATCCAGTGCTGCAGGCTATGCTCACCATGGATGATGGCCACCATTGCATTACTTGGCTTTATAAAGCCATTCACAAACTGGTGGTCACCCCCCTTGGCGGTGTTGAGGCAGAGGTGAGAGGAGAAGTTTGGGAGGGTGCTACATTTCAGGAGATGGGAGCAGGTGGTAGAATTTCCACGGCAGTCCTCCCGCAACTCCTGATTCAAGAATATACTTTTCATTCTACTTCATAAGACAGACACCTTGCAGTTTCTTGCCTGACCCTTTTTTTCTCTCCACCTCTTTCTTCTGATATGTCCCACGTTGGGGTTGCTCTCTGTACAAGTAGTTCTGACCAGTTTTTGCATATTGTCCAATGCTACCACCACCTGCCTGTTACTGACATGTGCCAATGGTGTTTGAGACGTAAACCCCAATAAAAAATGTTTTTAAAAAAAAGTAGCTGCTGCAAAAACACCAAGCGATCTTTAGAGTGCTTAAAATTGACACTACGCAAAAAAGGAATAAAGATGGACAAGAAGTGGTGAAGCATACAGTGTGCAAATAATATGAAGTGTGCTGTACATTGTGTAGATCAATTGTCACAGCAACATGGAGCAGACCCTTCAACCATGTTCCTTGTAAGGGAAATGCTACCTTAAAGTGCACCTTGCAAAGTCTAAAGAGACCTAAATAAAAATGATAATTGGGATATGCTATCCACTTTAAATAGGGTTCCAATGTATTTGTGGTTGACACAGAGGAATGCCTGTTTCTTTATGTTATGATTTCTCCAGCTGTATCTTCACACAATAATCAAGGTATCACTGTTTAACATCTATTTCACAGCTAAGAGTTGTTGAGTGCGAACTACTAAACCGCTCAGGGGTACCGACTGAGCAAAGGTTTGTTTTCGGTAGGAGAGCCAGGAAATAGGACATCTGATCAAACCTGTCAGGTGTGAGGCAATCATAAAGGAAGTTTCTAACAAGGGTTGCCTCCTGTTTACTTCAGCTATTTATCTATAGCATAAATGAAGCCAATCTACTGATATCTTCCAAACAGGTTAAACCCAGTTCTTCATGACATATTAAAGTGGCAGTGCCTCGAGCTATCAAAAGCATTACTCAAACCCTTAATAATGCACTTCTGCTCCTATTCAGGAACTTTACAGGGCAAGGTGTAACTATGTTTTGTAAGGTCATTGAATGCAAATTAGCAAATGTGCTGCTGTATGGAATGACTACCTTTAAAAACACTTTGGACACATTGGGCCTCATTTACAATGCCTGTGGTGCAGGGTGGCGCAGCAAGTGCCTTGTTGCACCGCCCTGCACCACAGGGAAGGGCAGAAATCCATTGCATCTACAAGATACTGCACATTTCTGTCTTTCCCCCCTGCTCTGGTGCACAAACTGCTGCGAAGCGCTAGTTCAGGCACCCTTGCACCATAGTTCAAGGGTACCTGCATTGTAGGGATGATTGTTTTTTGCAGGAAGGGACATCTTCCAGCACAAAAACAATCACAAGAGGTGTATTCATCTTTCTTTGTGTGCTGCAAAATGCACCACACAGAGAAAGAGGAAAGAACAGGGAGACATAAAGATATTTCTCCCCGTTGTGTCACACTTATGCCATCCCTGAGGTGGCGTAGGAATCTGACGCATTCCCAGGCTTGTAAATCTGGGAATGTGTGAGATTTCTTCAGGTTTCATGGGTGTTGCATGGGGACACCCCAAGCAACTCCCATGCAATGCTCCTTTTATGCAGTGTTATGAGTGAAAGGGGTCCACATTTACAAGGCCATGAAAAGCCATGCAGGGTGGCTGTGCGTGACCTTGTAAATTTGGCTGGCACACTGTGCCACCAGAGCGTAAAAAAAAAAAATAACACTATGGTGGCACAGGGTGCCCCTAGGGCCTCATGAATGAGGCCCATGGTTTGGTAATGGCCAATGTAGTACTTATCGCCTAGCCTTACGACTACCAGGCACAACTGCTCAAGCACAGTTACAATGGGAATTTAGGGGCTTATTTACAAGAAACTGGTGTACCACTTTTTTTGAAGGCAGCCCCAGACACCTTAACGATGCCATGGTAGCTCTGTATTTATGATACAGTGCTCCATTGTGCATGATTCCACAAATGCACCAGAAATTCTGGCTCATCTGAGGGTGCAAAAGTGGCGCAGTGCTGGGGTAGTGTAGAAGTGTAGAAGACAGGTGTTAAAAAAGTGCCATGTGAATGCGCAGAATGACACAGTGAAATGTAGTAATTTTCCGTGCCAGTTCTGCATGGCTTCCTGGCTGGGAACGCCTACCTTACATATCATTGCCAGTAATTGGCACCCAGGGTTAAACAGTGATCCTAAAGCCCTCTTGCGCCACTTTGTCGATTTTGAGTTGTTTTTGCGCTGCTGCAGCATAAAAAAAAACATTTGCAATACAATAGGTCTTGCATTTCCGAGAGTTAGAGCTATTGGCTTTGTAAATAGATAATTGGACTTATATGACCACATAATTTGATCCTCTCCTACCACATAGTTCCAGTGGCCCTGCATATAAGTAAAGCACTTTCATTTACCTTCTTCCTCTATCTGCAGCAAAAAAAAACAAGGTTGTAATTTAGCATCCTAATTTAAATCTACCATGCTAATTCCAATAGAATACCACTTTCATCCCCTCATCACCAGAGTTGCTGGCTAACACAATTCCAAAAAAAACTAGAAAACACCTACACCGTGATTGACGCTGGTGAACACAACAAGACATGAGGCACATGGATAACGAGTGGTGCCAGTGGGGTTACACACACATGTAGGTAGCAAGGAAAGGTACAGATATCCAAGGCAAGTGCCGTGAAGCCTGCTTGTTACATAACGGAGAAGTAGTGTGTGAGTGGGTGAGTAGCAGAAAAGTTGCAGAAAAGCAGAAGGGCCAGAATGTATTCTGAAAAGAAATGATGATGCACGTTGTAAGATTTTTTCCTCAGAAACATAAGTAATAGTTTGTTGTCATAAAAAGTGACAAACGCACCCTTCCAAGATGGGTCCTCTCACTTTAAATTCCCTTTAGAAACTAAAGCCAAGTAAAACAAACAGAGCGAGCAAGTTTCCAAACACCAAATGCCAATGTTTTGCGGCTCTATGTACGTGGGACCGATTGCGATTAAGTTTAAAACTTTTTATTTATGCATAAGCGCCAGAGACAACACAGTTACAACAAATGTAGCTTGAAATGTACATCAAATAATTTAGGAGGGTGCCAACTGTTCCATGTGACGTTTTAGAGCCAGTGATTCAGGGCATTTCATGCCATGTTTACACAGCAACAAAACACATATTTACAAGTGTGAAGAGCGATACAGATCTTTACAGCTAGGCTCATCTCTTTCATCTAGGGTAGATAGCAGCTTTCGAAACAGATGTGAGTGCATTGCAATTGGTTTTCATTGTAAAGATAGCCTAAAGGTATAAGAAAGAACAGATCTGACCTTTCAAGCCATCTGCTGAAGGTTTTTTTTTTTTACCCTGAACAATAGTAAATTAGCGAAGAGTAGTCTGGCAGGGCGGGAGAGGGTTAATTAGTTTGTAGGGTACCGAAAAAGATAATGTATTGAAAAGAAAAGGCCTCTACACTATTAAACACACCATACAAAGCTTGCCATTTTGTAAAGTTAAAATAACGAATACCTCTGTTGTGCTCCGCATATATGTAAAGGGTATTTTGTCTCCTTTGGTTGTTATTCAGTAGCACAGCTAGTATGCTCTATAATGTGTTTTATGAAAACGGCAATTCTGAAACCCAGCAAAAAGGCTGAGGACAACAAAAACTAGGGGCCACGCAAAAGCAGCTATTTACACTGTTAAAAGTGCTTAACTGGCATTGGCTTGGGGCATGGCTAAACCGGCCACAATGGCGGGCACATAACTCGTCGGCTCAGATGGGGCCAGTCATTAATCCGGAAACCTGAGCCCAATCCTGGGACCACAAGTGAGGGGCCAGCGGGGAGCGGCTGAGCCAGGTTTCGAGGCTGCCGAGGCGATACCTGACCGTGGCAGCAAGACGAACCTGACACGGCCTGAGGCGCAGCACAGATGTCGGGGGCTCGCGTAGTGGAGTCTGCCCGACACTGGTCACGCGGGACTGCGGGACGCGGCTGGGGGAGTGGAGGCATCCCCAGAATGAGAGGCTCCCCCTTCTAGAGGTGCGGGGAGCTCGCAGCGGAACAGACCTGCTTCTGTGGTGCGGGGGAGAGGCTGCGTGGTGTCCCCTTGTGCGGCGTCCACAGAAGGAAGCGATGGAAGGCTAGGGATTGGACGCGAGGATGACGCTGCGCCGGCAGAGACTGAACTGAACACTCCTGACAGTGGGGTGAGGAGTACCAGGGGCCGGGCATGTGGGGGGGGCACTCCGCCTCTCTCTGCTCCGCCTGTGGGTCCAGCTCTCTTGTGGAGTCTGATGAGAGGAGGCCATAGATGACGGCTGTGCCGAGCTGCAGTGAGTATTGTAACCACCGGAGGTGCTCTGCAGGGAGACATAGACAAATTGCTAATGGGCCTGAAGAGTCCCAGGTAGCAGTAAGTGGCCGACAACTCTTTTGTGCTAGGGGGTGACCTCTGCGGGCCCTGATCTCCGTTTAGAAGCGGTGAGTGAGCCATTGCGTTGCTCCTATACCTGGCCTTGCGAGATAGACGCAGCCAAGTCCAGGCGGATTTGCATAAGCACAACAGGTATACAGAGAATCTGCTAGTTTGCTAGTCGAGGGAGTGCGCCGCTAACGGACCAGGATGCTACCCCTCCGATATAGCAACCCAGGTTGGGGCGCAACCGCACTGAAGACAGTGGGTGTCTGAGGTGCCACAGCACAGGACCCCACCCCACCTAGACAACCCAAGTACAACACACTACAACGCTGATGACCTCCAGGAACCGGCGCAGGGGCAAAGCTATGGATCGCAAAATATCTGTCGACCGCAGTGGGGGGAGCCTACAGGACCTTTCGCAGTCTAAGGTGCAAGACACTCTGGACAAAATCTTAGGCGCAATCGAGGATACAAAAGCAACTCTACAGCATGACATTAACCAAGTCGCAGTTGAAGTAGGCCTCCTAAGGGCAGACCACCAAAAGCTGACAGACAGAGTTAAAGAGGCGGAGTCCACTCTGGCGGATCTAACACCGAAACAAAAGTATCTAGCTACAACGGTGACAAATCTAACTGATAGAGTGATGCGGCTGGAGCGGAGGGCTGAGGACGCGGAGGGGAGGAACCGAAGAAACAATGTGTGAGTGGCTGGCCTCCTGGAAGGTGCGGAAGACACGAATATGGTGGAATTCCTTGAGGAGTGGTTGCGTACAGTTGTGGCGCCGGGACGCCTGACCCCGTTCTTCACTTTAGAGCGGGCACATCGAGTGCCCTCGAGACCCCTGGCACCTGGGAGGCCACCCTGAGTGGTGGTAGTCAGGTTACTGCACTACAAGGATAGAGATGTCCTACTTCAGAGGGCTAGAGAGAGGGGTCCCCTTAGGGTGGCGAACGGGGATGTGACGCTGTTTCCAGACTTTACAGTTGAAGTCCAAATTAAACAAGCTTCGTTCTTGGCAGTGCAGAGGGTCCTTAGGGAAGAAGGGATCCAGTACTCGCTTCTCTTCCCGGCTAGGCTGGGGGTGATCGTGGACGACAAGACCACTTTCTTCCAGAACCCCAAGGAGACATGGGAGTGGTTGGAGGCCTGCGGAGTTACGGGAGGGCAGTGTGCGAGGAAGGGCCGCACTGAACGCGGATATCGCAGGAGCCCACGGAGACAGCGGAACAGAACACGCCCTTGTGCCGAACTAACTCGGACCCAAAAGGAGTTGGGAAAGAAGGCGGCCCTGGAGGCGGTGGCCTCTATGAGTAGAGAGGCATCCCCACCCGAAGGTGACCGGGGGACTTGGACGGTACAACTGTATCCTCGGTGGATGGTTCCGGCTGCTCCGGGCTATCTCCGAGGGTGACCCCGCGGATGGCAGATGAACTGGGATGAATGTGTCCATAACTGGTCTGGAGGTGAGGTGCACTGTATAGACTGTAGGCCCCGACAGGCATGGACCCACCCCTCATCCGACTTCTCTTCCACTCAGTCAGACTGGCGAGAACTATATTTGTTGACTGTGTTGCACTGTTGCATCTTTTTTTTGGGCGGCCCACAGTTGGAGAAGTGCCCTGGGGATGGGGAGTTGGGCTTTACAATTTCGAGTTTTGATGGTGCTTTGGGAGATGTGGATTGTTTGTATAAGACAGTTGACAATGGATAAGGGGGGGCGGGATGCTGAGGGGTGTTGGGAGGTCCGCAACACTACTGATATGTTTCCATGGCAGATTACAATTTCCTAACATGGAACATACGGGATGGGGTCACCCGCTAAGAGACATAGGGGGTCATTCTGACCTCGGCGGTAAAAGGCGCTTACCGCCGGTCAGAAGACCGCCATAACACCGGCGCGCCCCCGGGAAACCGCCACGGTCATTCTGACCCGCAACTGGCAAACCGCCAAAAACCCGACATCCACACCAAAGGCCAGCGTAAAACTGGCGATGACCAAACCTCCACCGTCACGCCAACAGAAATACGCCCATTCCATTCCGACCCACGAATCCACGTGGCGGTCTTTCAACCGCGGTATTCCATTGGCGGTACACACCGCTGCGGTCAAAATACACACACATATACAAAACACATCCACATTGGACAATTTAAAATACACACACCTGGTACACATACACACAACACTCCCACACACCCAATACAATATAAAACACACACCCACATCACCCACAAACCCTTACGACCAAAAAAAACGACAGAAGGCCAGAGAGAGACACCACAGAATAGAGAACACCATCACACAGAGGCAAACCACACCATCACCCACACAATATCCACGCACAAAACACCACACATCACCACACTCACCACACTCTACAACACATACACCACCCCACACCTCATCCACACCACCCCATGGCACCCCAAAGACACCCCCGGTTTTCAGACGCTGAACTCCAGGTCATGGTGGAGGAAATAGTTTGGGTAGAGCCCCAGCTATTCGGGACACAGGTGCAGCACACCAGCATTGCAAGGAAGATGGAGCCATGGCAAAGAATAGTCGACAGGGTCAACGCTGTGGGACAGCATCCACGAAATCGGGACGACATCAGGAAGCGGTGGAACGACCTACGGGGGAAGGTGCGTTCCATGGTATCAAGGCACAACATCGCGGTGCAGAAGACCGGCGGCGGACCCCCACCTACTCCCCCAGAATTTACAGCATGGGAGGAGGAAGTCTTACACATCCTGCATCCTGAAGGCCTCGCAGGAGCATCTGGAGGAATGGACTCTGGTAAGTCTCATCTTCACTACTTCATCTCCCCCACCCCACCTGCATCCCAAATCATACCCTCACCCCCACCCCCATCACCCCAAATCCTTGCAAATGGCTCACCATCACAACCCACCCATCCCAACACCTAGCCCTGCATACGTCCACAAATCATGGACACCCATCACCAAAGCATGCCCACTGCACATATACATCTCCCCCACAAGCCACCCTCACAAAAGCCCCCACACAGGAATGCCAGCCCTGGGGTACACGGGCACCCACCCATTGTACGATATGGCACACACAGAAGCCATAACCATACTCCTATACCCCTGCAGGACCCGAATGCCACCACACCGCCCAGGAGGGTCCAGAAATGTCCATCCCACCCCCAGAAGAGGCCACCAGTGATGACAGCAGCTCTGTCTCCCTGGACCCAGATGACCAGCCCGGCCCATCGGGGACCTCGGGACAGTCGGTTCCCCTCACACAGCCACAGGCCACAGCAGACCTAACCCCCTCTGGGAACACCAGCACAGCTCCCACCCAGTGGGCCCATCCTTCTGTCTCCAGGACACGTCAATCAGCGGTGTGTCCACCACTACAGGGCACCCAGTTTAACCCACCACCCCCAACAACAACAGGGACCTGGGGGCAGTGGTAGTGGGCACACGGTCCAGGGGACAGAGGCCCAGGGAAACAGGGGAACTGGGAGGGCTGCTGTGCGACGGGGGGGACAGGCCCAGGGAACCCACTCTCCACGAGGCCCTCTCCTCCATCATGGGAGCATACCACCACTCCCAGGAGACGATGGCGACGGTACTGGCCAGGTTCCAGGAGGTCCAGGTCATGCAGGAGCAACAGTACATGGGGTTCAGGGAAGAACTCCGAAGCATCAGTTCCGCAATGGGCACCATCGTCGGGGCACTCAACCAGATTGTCACCACATTGCGGGACCATGTGGCACCACAAAGGGCCCCTGTCACTAGCATGGAGGCTACCACCTCCGCCGGTGCTAGTGGACAGGAGGCCCCCACACAACAGCAGGCCACCAGAACCCCACCCCCTGCAGAAGAAGAACCTCCCCGCAAGCGGGGCCTGAGATCTCGGAAGAAGACAGAGTAGGATGCCAAGACCCCCGCCAGCAAAGGATACCCCCTGATGTCATCCCACTGTCCCACATTGTCACCCTGTCCAACCTTAAACTGCCCCTGCTCCATCCTTCCACACGCATATGGACAATGCACCTGTGAGACTGAAAATCTGGACTCTGCCATGGACATTCCTCCACCATCACCCATCACCGAATTTCAACCATGTCCCTAAATTCAGCACTTTAATAAAAACACTTATTACACAAAAATAATCAGGAGTCTGGCTGTATTGTGAACAAATGTATTAGACATAACGCTGCCAAAATGTCCAGTTACATAGTGATGATAACATACCACTGTCACACAGCTGTAGTCCATGGGGAAACAAAGCAGAGGTCATGCAGTGGGGCCCACATCTCTGAAATTTGAAGGGAAAGTCACAACTCAGTTAACATACACTGGGGGAATAGGCCAGACAGTAGAGAGGCAGGAGACTGTAAGTAATTGTAAAAATGCCGGTGTTGATTCTTACCTGTGTGTTATTGAAAATACTGTAGTATCACTGTGTCCCTGTTGTCTGTGTCGTCCCCGTCGTCTTCCTCCTCTTCACTCTCCACAGGTTCCACAGCTGCCACAACACCACCATCTGGACCATCCTCCTGCAGGAAAGGCACCTGGCGTCGCAATGCCATGTTGTGAAGCATACAGCAGGCCACGATGATATGACACACCTTCTTCGGTGAGTACATTAGGGATCCACCTGTCATATGCAGGCACCTAAACCTGGCCTTCAGGAGGCCGAAGGTCCGCTCGATCACCCTCCTAGTACGCCCATGGGCCTCATTGTACCGTTCCTCTGCCCTGGTCCTGGGATTCCTTACTGGGGTCAGTAGCCAGGACAAGTTGGGGTAACCAGAGTCTCTTATTAGCCACACACGGTGTCTCTGTAGCTGTTCCATCACATAAGGGATGCTGCTATTTCGCATGATGTACGCGACATGCACTGACCCAGGGAACTTGGCATTTACATGGGAGATGCACTGGTCAGCCAAACAGACCACCTGGACATTCATGGAATGATAACTTTTTCGGTTCCTGTACACCTGTTCACTTTCTCTGGGGGGAACCAAAGCCACATGGGTCCCATCAATGGCACCAATGATGTTGGGAATATGTCCATGGGCATAGAAATCACCCTTCACTGTAGCCAAATCGCCCACCTCAGGGAAAACAATATAGCTCCGCATGTATTTCTTCAGGGCAGACAACACTCTGGACAACACCTTTGAAAACATAGGCTGAGACATCCCTGATGAAATGGCCACTGTAGATTGAAATGACCCACTTGCCAAAAAAATGGAGTACTGACAGAACCTGCACTAGAGGGGGGATCCCTGTGGGTTGGCGGATGGGTGACATCAGGTCTGGCTCCAGCTGGGCACACAGTTCCTGTATAGTGGCTCTGTCAAGTCTGTATGTCAGTATGACATGTCTTTCTTCTATTGTCGACAGGTCCACCAGCGGTCTGTACACAGGAACATTCCTCCATCTCCTCCCAAGTCCCAGTGGACGGTGCCTAGGAAGGACAACATGGAGCACAGAGTCAAGCAACCCACAGGTACGTTTCCACAGCTTGCACAGTACACGATTCTCTATGCATTGAATGGCTTGTATGAGTGGCAATGCAAGGCCTAGGCCTGTGTGACGCAGTAGAAATTAAGCCATGTGGGCCCTTGAAATGGCGGCTGCCTGACCTGTGAAGTGTGACAATGGGATGTGAGGTCAATGCGCTGGTGTGGCACGCCGTGGCGGTCGAAGACCGCGGTGCAAAGCCTCATTGGTTAACATTTAACCCCTATGGGTTTCAGGAGCCAATGAGGAAGTGCGCCGGCGGTCGCGGTACGCACCGCCGCGGGCGTGACCGCCATTTTCTATCTGATTAATCACTCGAGACCTGATCATCCACAGGAGAGGACCTATACTGCAAGTGCTGCTGTGACCTCGGTCTGGAAGAGACAATGGCTGCTGCGACTGGGGAAAGGGCCCCTGCCTTCACTTCTGAAGAATTGGAGAAACTTGTGGATGGGGTCCTCGCCCAGTATGCGCTACTCTACGGTCCTCCAGACCAACAGGTTAGTACACTGGGACCATGCTTTGTGGCCAATGCCTGGGTTGAGTGGGGTGAATGAACGATGGTGTGGAGGGGAGCGAATGAGGCATGCATCAAACAACAGATGAGAGCATGTGCCACATGGCAAGGGTGGGGAGGGGGGCCACTCACATCGAGCATGCAGAAAATGATGATATTTTATTTTCTCTCCCTATACGTGTCACATAGGTCAGCGCCCATCAGAAAATAGACATTGGCGTGCCATCGCCAAGGACGTCCGGACCCTGGGGGTCCACAACAGACAGGGCACCCACTGCCGCAACAGGTGGGAGGACATCCGCCGCGGGAGCAGAAAGACCGCGGAGGCTCTGCTGGGGATGGCCTCCCAACGTAGGAGGGGTGCCAGTCGACAATTGACCCCCCTGATGTCCCGGATCCTGGCGGTGGCCTACCCAGATTTGGATGGGCGCGTGAGGACATCACAGCAGACACAAGGGGGTGAGTACAAGCACATTCTGCTATCTTAGCGCGCAGTGGAGGTGTCTGGGTGGGGGAGGAGGGATGTGGGTATCCGTAGGCCAGGGCGCTTTCTGTAGGCTAGTCCCCTCCGTAAGGCATGGCCCTGTGTCCCCGCCCTCCACCTCTGTAGGGTGCCAAGTACAGCTATCCATGGCCCTGTGTCACCTATGTGTGCAGTTGTCGTCCATTGGCTTGTAGGCCAGGTCTCACTGATTGAGTAGTGTACCCCAAGTGCGCGGCGTAGTGCAGGGGGCTTCTGTGTCTGTCCTCTCCGCCAACTGTGTTGCCAATGCATGCACTCAACATGTCTTTATGTCCCCCCCTTTTTTTTGTCTGCTCTTCCTGTTCATGTGTGCATTAGCATCATCTGGCGAAGGAGAAGTGGCATTGGAGCACGAGGGAGCTGCATCTCACATGGCCCCGGAGGGCCATGCAACGGACTCGGATTTCACCAGTGAGAAGGAGGGCGAAAGGGGCTCCACAACGGGGACACGTGGAGACATCAGCGACACCGACACGTCCTCGGAAGGGAGCTCCCTTGTGGTGGCGGCAACATCCGTGCCCACCGCAACAACAGGTACAGCCGCCACCCAGCGCACCAGCTCCGCCCTCCAAGCAGCCCCTCAGCGTTCGCCCCGTGCCTGCTCGCACACCAAGGCGGGCATCTCCTTCGCCCCAGGCACCTCAGGCCCTGCCCCAGTTACCCCTGCTGCCCTCAGTGAGGAGGTCATTGACCTCCTACGGATGCTCATTGTTGGGCAGTCTACCCTTTTGAATGCCATCCAGGGGGTAGAAAGGGAGGTGCATCGGAGCAATGCATACCTGGGGGGCATTCATTCGGGTCAGGCTGCCCATCAGCGATCGTTCAATGCTCTGGCCTCAGCACTGACGGCAGCCATTGTCCCTGTCTCCAGCCTCCCTCCTCCCACTCCCTCCACCCAATCCAACTCCCCTGTTCCTCTGCCTATCCCAGACACACCTGCAGACCAGCCTGCACACACCTCAACACCCAAGGTCAGCTCATCCAGACATAAGCACCACACATCCCACAAGCATTCACCCAAACAACATCCACATGCAGACATGCCAACAGCCACTGCCTCCTCTGTGTCCCCCTCCTCCTCGTCTCCCTCCTCCCTCCCTGTGACGTCTCCACTCACACTTGCATGCACAACATCATCATCCACTACGTCCATCACCAGCACACCCACCAGAACACTCCGCACACGTGCAGTCACCACCCCCACTGCCATTTACACGTCCCCTGTGTTCTCTCCCACTGTGTCTGTCACCCCCTCATCCAAACCACACAAACGCAGGCAGCCACCCACCCAACAGCCATCCACCTCACGACAGCCTCCGTCACAAGCACCTGCACCCAAATACAGCACACTTGACTCTCCTACAACCACATCCTCTTCCTCCACTCCCATACCCACTCCACCTACCCTTCCCATTGCTCCGAAAAAGTTTTTCCTCTCCAAAATTAACCTCTTTCCATCACCTGACCCACCCCCTCCATCTAGTCCAATCAGCACCTCAGCCACCACAACCCCTGGACCTACAACGACCATAGTCCAGGGATATTGGAGTCTACCACCTTCGAGGGCAGCTACATCGGCCAGCAGCAAAGGGACAGCCAGCCCACCCCCTGGGAAAAAAATCTAAAAAAGGGAAGGCCCGGCGCGAGAGGACAGAGACGGCAGCCTCCACAGCCACCACCCTGGCACCGTCAGGAAGTGGGGTGCCACCTGGCACATCTACAAAGGGAGGCAAGGGCCACAGAGACTCACGCAAGGATGGCAAGGGCAGCACGGCCGACAAGTCCGGCAGCAGGCGAGCAGCCCAGGAGGGCCCAACCAGTCCCATTCCTGGGGTGAAGGAGGACACCCACGGGCACAGGACACCAGCACAGGAGGGCCCCGCAAGCGAGAAGTCGGATGGCGAGTGAACACCATCTATTGGCCGGATCTGGTGCCCTGGAGACACATGTGAAGAACCGCTGAACAGGGCACCGCCGTCTCAAGAACCGCTGAACAGGGCCCTTCAAGACCTGCACCGCTGAACAGGGCCCTTCAAGACAAGCACCGCTGAACAGGGCCCTTCAAGACAAACACCGCTGAACAGGGCCCTTCAAGACAAGCACCGCTGAACAGGGCACCGCCGTCTCAAGAACCGCTGAACAGGGCCCTTCAAGACCTGCACCGCTGAACAGGGCCCTTCAAGACCTGCACCGCTGAACAGGGCCCTTCAAGACAAGCACTGCTGAACAGGGCCCTTCAAGACAAGGACCGCTGAACAGGGCCCTTCAAGACCTGCACCGCTGAACAGGGCCCTTCAAGACAAGCACCGCTGAACAGGGCCCTTCAAGACAAGGACCGCTGAACAGGGCACCGCCGTCTCAAGAACCGCTGAACAGGGCCCTTCAAGACCTGCACCGCTGAACAGGGCCCTTCAAGACCTGCACCGCTGAACAGGGCCCTTCAAGACAAGCACCGCTGAACAGGGCCCTTCAAGACAAGCACCGCTGAACAGGGCCCTTCAAGACAAGCACCGCTGAACAGGGCCCTTCAAGACAAGCACCGCTGAACAGGGCACCGCCGTCTCAAGAACCGCTGAACAGGGCCCTTCAAGACCTGCACCGATGAACAGGGCCCTTCAAGACAAGCACCGCTGAACAGGGCCCTTCAAGACAAGCACCGCTGAACAGGGCCCTTCAAGACAAGCACCGCTGAACAGGGCCCTTCAAGACCTGCACCGCTCCGCTGGGCCCTTCATCTCAAGCACCGCTCCGCTGGGCACCGCCGTCTCTGCACCGCTCCGCTGGGCCCTTCATCTCAAGCACCGATCCGCTGGGCCCTTCATCTCAGGCACCGCTCCGCTGGGCACCGCCGTCTCTGCACCGCTCCGCTGGGCCCTTCATCTCAAGCACCGCTCCGCTGGGCACCGCCGTCTCTGCACCGCTCCGCTTGGCCCTTCATCTTAAGCACCGCTCCGCTGGGCCCTTCATCTCAAGCACCGCTCCGTTGGGCCCTTCATCTCAGGCACCGCTCCGCTGGGCACCGCCGTCTCTGCACCACTCCACTGGGCCCTTCATCTCAAGCACCGCTCCGCTGGGCACCGCCGTCTCTGCACCGCTCCGCTGGGCCCTTCATCTCAAGCACCGCTCCACTGGGCCCTTCATCTCAAGCACCGCTCTGCTGGGCCCTTCATCTCAGGCACCGCTCCGCTGGGCACCGCCGTCTCTGCACCGCTCCGCTGGGCCCTTCATCTCAAGCACCACTCTGCTGGGCCCTTCATCTCAAGCACCGCTCCGCTGGGCCCTTCATCTCAGGCACCGCTCCGCTGGGCACCGCCGTCTCTGCACCGCTCCGCTGGGCCCTTCACCTCAAGCACCGCTCCGCCGGGCACCGCCGTCTCTGCACCGCTCCGCTGGGCCCTTCATCTCAAGCACCGCTCCGCTGGGCCCTTCATCTCAGGCACCGCTCCGCTGGGCACCGCCGTCTCTGCACCGCTCCGCTGGGCCCTTCATCTCAAGCACCGCTCCGTTGGGCCCTTCATCTCAGGCACCGCTCCGCTGGGCACCGCCGTCTCTGCACCGCTCCGCTGGGCCCTTCATCTCAAGCACCGCTCCGCTGGGCACCGCCGTCTCTGCACCGCTCCGCTGGGCCCTTCATCTCAAGCACCGCTCCGCTGGGCACCGCCGTCTCTGCACCGCTCCGCCGGGCCCTTCAACTCAAGCACCGCTCCGCTGGGCCCTTCATCTCAAGCACCGCTCCGCTGGGCCCTTCATCTCAAGCACCGCTCCGCTGGGCACCGCCGTCTCTGCACCGCTCCGCTGGGCCCTTCATCTCAAGCACCGCTCCACTGGGCCCTTCATCTCAGGCACCTGCTCCGCTGGGCCCTTCCTCTCAAGCACCGCTGGCCCATTGGCAGAAGGGGCAGGCCCGGATCAGTGTCGGGCAGGGCTGCACGATACACTCTGGGCACCAAGACTCCTCCAGTACCAGTGGTGTCTGTCATCCACTTGAGAGACTGTGGCTTTGCACTCCCCAGGATGGCACAGTGGGCAGGCCACCCACTGCAGAGACTTGTGAGACTGTGGCTTTGCGCTCCCCAGGATGGCACAGTGGGCAGGCCACCCACTGTAGAGACTTGTGAGACTGTGGCTTTGCGCTCCCCAGGATGGCACAGTGGGCAGGCAACCCACTGTAGAGACTTGTGAGACTGTGGCTTTGCACTCCCCAGGATGGCACAGTGGGCAGGCCACCCACTGCAGAGACTTGTGAGACTGGGGGGTTTGGGGGTGTCACTCTGAGTTGTTGCTCTGCATTGGTGTGAAGGTAGTTGGGGGGGGGGAGGGGGGTGGTGTTGCGTATGTGTGTGCCCGTAACCTTTTCTCCTCCCCCCTCCCCTGTGTCGTAGGTGCAGTACTCGCCGTTGTCTTCTGCGCCGGCGTTCGTGCTCCTGGTAGAGGAGCAGGTAGACAATTGCTGGTAGGATGTGTAGTTCGGGTTCCATGCTGTCCAGATTCCTCGTGGAGTGTGTAAACGTGAGCGTTCGTAGTCTGTTTCCGGCCTGTTTTTATCGGCGGGACTCCCGCCCCGGAAAAGGTGGCGGATTGGTGAGTTGTGATAGGGTGGGCGGTACATTGTCTGCCGCCTGTCTGTTGGCGGTGACCGCCGCGCTGTTTGTTTGTCCCGCCGTGGCGGTCGGCGTGTTAAAGTGGCGGTCTGTGTTGGCGGTTTCCGCCAGGGTCAGAATTCCATTTTTTTTACCGCCTGCCTGTTGGCGGGTTGGTTGCCGCTTTAACACCGACCGCCAGGGTTGGAATGACCCCCATAGAGTACTGTCCCACCTAAAGAGGAGAGGTATACATGTAGCAATGCTGCAGGAGACCCACCTCGCCGCAGGTGAAGCAGAGAAGTTGACACGTAGATGGAGAGGGCAAGTGTTTGATACTAAGTATTCTGCTTACGCCAGGGGAGCACTGGTCTGGATTCGTGCTGGAGTCCCCTTTGAGGTAGTATCCACTGACATAGAGCAGGAGGGCAGGTTTGTGATAGTAGAGGGGAAGCTGCATGGAGTTCCACTTGTTCTGGGTAGTATTTATGCCCCCAATCAGGATCAGATCCCCTTCCTACAGCGTTTATCGAGCCACCTTACACGTCAGCAGAATGGAGAGTTGTTAATTGGGGGGGACTTCAATGGCATACTGGATTTAGACCTGGACAGCTCCACTCCACCGATGCCAGGTGCAATAACTCATAAGGTAGCTAAAAAACTGAGAGAGTGGATACACGCATGGGGTTTGACTGATGTTTGGCAAGAACAGCACCCTGACGTCAAGGACTACTCATATTATTCAGGCCTCCACTGAGTACATACCAGGATAGATAGAGTGGTTTGGTCGGCCAACCTAGCGCAGGGAATGACCCATTCCGAATGCTTGGGGCGCACCTTATCTGACCATTATCCCCTGTTACTTACCTGGAGGGTGATTGAGGACAGACCGCCCAAACCGATGTGGAGATTGACCCCAGCTACACGGGAAGATCAGGCACACAGAGAAGCGCTTCGCTTATACCTGACAGACCATATTAACATTAATAAGGGATCTGCCTCCTCCAGATCCATGGAGTGGGAAACACTTAGAGGTTACTGTCTGGGACAGACAGCCGGGATAAGGCGCACACTGGAACGGGAGCTGATTAGACTAGAGAAGATCATACATGAAGGGGAAAGGAGAAGGAGTGGGGAGGTGCCGGCGCAGGAGGAGTATGAGAAAGCGAGGAGTTCCCACTCTCAGGTTGAGGAGCAGCTCTGATGCCATAGCATGCAGAGATACTTGGCCTCAGTGCAGGCTGAGGAGGGCAGATCTGGTAAGATGTTGGTGTGGTTGGTGAGGCCCGAAGGGGGTGGGGCATCCATCATGAATGTACGCAATATGAATGGGGAGCGCAGATACAGGCCGGGCCCCATAGTTGACGCCTTTAGAGATTACTACACCTTTCTGTATAGGAATCCAGATAAGTCAGGACAGATGCCCTAGATACCTTTTTACATTTGCTCCCATTGGCTACCCTTAAGTGCGAGGAAAGGGATAGGCTGGGAGGGCCGGTGACAGTGGAGGAAGTACAGGAAGCCATTTCGCAGTTAGCTTCACGGAAGACACCGGGCACGGATGGTCTACCAATGGATTTTTACAAAAAGCATTCAGTGCTGCTGGCCCCCCAGTAGGGGGAAATGTGTACAAAGGCTTTATATCGTGGCCTACTACCAGCCTCACTTAGGGAGGCTTTGGTGGTCCCCCTGCCCAAGTCGAACCCAGGGGAGGCATCAGTAACTAATTTTTGCCCACTATCAATGTTGAACAGTGATTTCAAAATTCTCAGCAAGATCCTGGCCAATCGTTTGCTTCAATATATAACCACAATAGTACACGCAGATCAAAATGGGTTTGTCCCGAACTGCAGTACCTCTCAGTTGAATCTCAGACGCCTTTTTGCCATCTTACATATGCCGTCGGAGGAGAGACCTCCCTTGGGGATGTTACTTGCAATAGATTTTGAGAAAGCCTTTAATTCGGTTAGATGGGACTATTTGAGGACAGTGATGCTCCGGATGGGTTTGGGAGAAGGATGGGTAAGGTGGGTGGACCTGCTATATACGGCCCCTCTGGCGAGGGTGAAAACAGGTAGGACGGTCTCAGAAACTTACCCCATATGTAGGGGTACCATGCAGGGATGCCCGTTATCTGCATTATTATTCGCTCTTGCCATTGAGCCCCTTGAGGCCCAGTTATGGAAAGACGGCGAGGGTCAGCGAGTACAGTGGGGACAGACTGAACATATTATTTCACTCCTGGCCGAAGATATTCTAATCTATCTCAGGGACGGAGAATCAGGGCTTCCCTGGGCCCTGCAGAAATTAGATCATTTTGGAGGTCTTCTGGGGTTGCGCCTCAATAGGGGCAAGACATTTGTCTTCCCCCTGTCGGCGGGATGTGATCGCCCTGCCTTGTGCCCGGAGGACATGGTGTGGGCCCCACATACTTTTAAGTACCTAGGTGTACAGGTGTTCCATGACATAAAGGACCTCCGTGACGGGAACGTCGGTAGGGCGCTCCGCTCCTTTCGGGCGTCTGTTGGGTTCTGGCGTTCACTGAAATTATCCATAATGGCCAGAATATCATTGTCTAAAATGGTCATGTTGCCCCGCCTCCTTTATTACTTCGCCAACCTGCCAGTGTGGATCCCCCCGTCGTGGTTCCAAGAGTTGAATGTCCTGCTCAGGGAACTTATCTGGGATGGAGCTCGTAGGCACACAGCGCTCTCAATCCTCTGTAGGCCGACTCTTGCGGGAGGCCTCGGTGCTCCCGATTTTGAATTCTATTACCTGGCGTGCCAGTTGCAGTGGATCTCCAGGTGGTGCGCAGGAAAGGGGCAATTGGATAGATGTACTGTTAATGGCGAGAAGAGCAGAGACCGGATCATAGCACAAATGAGAAACCAGCGAGTGGCACCCCAGGAAGAAAGTGTAATGACGAAGGTAGCCTTGGCCTGTTGGAAGAGATACTCGCGCAGAGTGGGGGTGGGCCTGGCCTATTCTTCTGCTTGCCTCTTTCAGTACTAACGTTGGATACAGTAGAAGGGAACCTGATGGGTACCGGACTGGGAGTCTGGACGAAGGCGGGGGTGGAGACAGTTGGAAGCCTCTTCCAGGATAGGGTGTTGAGACCCTTTGCCGACCTGATGGGTAGTAATGGAGTCCCGGGTGGACAGTTCCTATTATACCAGAGGTTGACACACACTGGGAGAACATTGGGACACGGTTAATGCGGAGCCTGCTACACACCGGGTCTTACACCTACTGCTGACATCGGGAGAAGACGACCACCTAGTCACTAAACTGTACAAGGCCCAAAATGAAGGTATACTAGACCCATTACAGTCCCTGAGGGAGAGATGGGAAAGGACGCTGAACAGGGACTTGTCGGACATGGAATGGCGAAAAGCACTGCTGTACCCACCGGTGGTCGCCCGGAACACTCAGCGAAGGTATATCCAACACAATTATATCCACAAGACGTACCTCACCCCACATCGTTTGACTCTTATAGATCGCGTCCCCCCCAAGGTATGCCCTAAATGTGATGACATAGATGCAGATTTTGACCACATGGTGTGGTGCTGCCCTGAGCTTCAACGGGGCTGGAGGGCTGTATTGCCAACCTGAAGTGCCTAGAGGACGTGGAGCTGACCGTGGCCCCCTCTGTGTGTCTGTTGGGTATGAGAGCAGGATCAGTCCTTGGGAAGGTAAATGACTGCTTTCTAGATTTGGCCCTAGTGCTTTTCAGGAGGTTAATTACTTTGGGTTAGAGGTCACCCAGGTGCCCCTCTTTGAATGAATGGAGACAAGACGTATTGAGATGGACAAGGGCAGAATTACAAGTCCTGAAGCCCGAGGAGGCACGGGGTCTACGCCAGACACTTTTGGCCTGGTGTGGGAGGGGGTGCTAGCAAAGTGGGAGCGCATGGTGAGAGACGGGGGAACCCCTGTAGAGAGGACGGAAGGAACTACAGACTAAAGAATGGAGGTGGCGGAGGTGGGAAGGCATACTGAATATCATAAGAATCTATACGGAGGGGACCAGGGCCCAATACTATGTGGGTGAAAGGGATATTTGGCTATCAGACTAGGATAGGGGTCCCTGAGGATTCTGAACAGGGGATGTGGGAAAGCAGCAAAGGAATGAAATCTAGATTGTAAAGGAATGATAGCGACGGTGCGAAGACCTGGCCCCCACCCTGGCAAGGGTACAATGAGGCATACCCCAGCAATTAGAATTTACCCGCTCTCAAGTGCACCATCATGTTAATATGTTGTTTAGAGTTAGATTAAGTCTGTTCTGTGGACAAGAGAATGATAACATGGTATATGACAGATGTGATTATATATGTGAAGCACCAAACAAGTGCAGTACCGAGAACTTACAGAAGCGAAATAATGACATGGCAACAACATGATGTAAATAGCAGATCGAGGAATATGTCAGGATGGTGTACTAGATGATGCATAAGGATGAGATAAGAGTCTGTAAATGCCATAAATTGATACGAATTTGTATAACAGCAAAATGTTAATAAAAACAATTTAAACTGGCATTGGCTTAAAGAAGCTGATGTGCATGCAGGGGCAGAGCTTGTCCTGGAAATCCCAAGAACGGGGAGGGCGTTGAGCGAGTGCGTGTCCGAAAAAGAGAGAGTGTGAGAAAAGGCAGACAGAGTGGCAAAGTTAACGTAGGGAAAATATGTGAAAAACAGATGAGAGAAGGAAAAGAGCAGAGGAATTGAAAGTGTGAAGGAGAGCAGAGAAAGCAAGAGAAGTAGGCGGAGTACAGACTCTGGAGTGAAGGACACAGACAGGAGAGAGAGTGAGATGGATGGGGATCCTGGGTAGAAAGTGCAGAAAAGCAGACAAGTTTGATAAATGTACTGAAGAGTAATCTTGTCAAAGCTGCATGTTCGCTGGTTGAAACTCTGAGTATGCAGCACTGATGTCAGACCAGGGGGCGGCTTGGAGGTCCTCGCCCTTACCATCTGTACAGTCCGAGTCCTCTGAGAGCACGCCGATCCCTGGGAAACACCTCAGCACACGGGTTTTGCCAAAAACAAACACACTATAGTCAGTCCCTGCTTGTGCCCCGAGGGCACTGTAAAGTGCACGCTCGATCGGAGCAAAGGAATGCACAAAAAATAGCATTTGAACTGCATTGGGTCTCGCGTTCGCTCGAGTTAGAGCTATCAGGGTTTTCCTGCCACACAAACTGAAAATAAAAAGTAAAACAGTTGACATAAGGGGCCAGTTCAAAGTGACACCGTGAGCTCGCAGAGACAGACAAAAGGAATAAGCATTTGCAATGCAAGAACAGAAAATGCCAGAGGGAGAGTAAGGAATGTAATAAACAAAGTCACACATGACTGCAGATGAAAATAAGTAATACACTAGAGCCCTGTAAACAGAAACAGCCTGGAGCCACTGAAACATCCAGCGCTCTGGTCAAATGCTATTAGCCTTTGAAAAAAGTAATCCCTAAGCATATGCTACATAAGAACAAGTGGAAGGCTACAAGTACTAGGGCCATGCTCCAGGGGAGTGTACAACTGTGGAAAAGGTGGGACAAAGAGCAAGGATTGACCACTAGCAAGCAAGGATTTTACAAGGGCACTGAAACTAAGCAGTGAAAAAGCAGAGACCCCACAAAGAAGTATAGAAGTATATACTAAAGTATATACAAGAGGTCTCGAATGCTCGACCTAAAAATGAGGCTGCGGCAGCGCAAGGGTGTGCAAATAACCCCCAGAATCTGATAAATTGTCTCCTGATGCTAAGCTCTAGTTCCCTAGTTTGGGGTACCAAGCTCAAATATGTTTCTCCTAATATGTCAAAATATCACTTATAGCTGACTAATGCTAAGAGGAATGTCCTTGGAAATCATATCTAAACTCATGCTTTAGAGGTAGAAGAGCTTTGGATTATGACTCTCCCAAGCACATCAATGGCTAAACAAAACCTTAACAGGCAAAACCTCTTTCAAGGTTAATCGATATGGAAGAGCTTAGCAAAAATTCTCATGCCAAACTTGAGACACCATTTTATAATCTTCCCTCTGTTCTACTATCTCTTAACCAGCCCTGACCAATTGGGAAAAAACAGACAGCTGATGTGGCTTAAATTTGACCTGATTTCATTCAAAATTTGCTGGTGTGGAGAATAAACGAGTGGCCCTGAGACGACATGCAGAATATGTGGAACCACTATTAAGATGTCAGCGCACATTGTATGCGTATGCAATAAACTCCTTACGCTTTATAGATTTTGGCTCAAACCATCGCTGAGGGCTCTGAACATACAAACTAGCAATTCTGCGGTGGACCTGTGCCTAAAAGGAAAATTAGGCCCATTAACACTAACGTTTCTAAAGGTCATGAAGCTTGCAATTGAGGAGTTATGCAGTGCTGCCTCTGATGACTGGTCAAGAGACCCTGCACCAAAGATAGACTGATCATACACAACATGTCGTATTGCTGTATTTGCTGGCCCAGGCATTAAGTTGTATTTTAAATTGTCTCAATTTGTCTGAGTCTGATGCCATTACCTCTTTCATCCAGATGCAATGATCAATGCTATACATGAGGGCCTGGGAACAAAAATCTGATTTAATTGACCATATCTGATAAAGGCCAAAGCCATAACAGTTTTTTCCAAAAATAGGTAGATCACAGATATATTGCAATGTATTAGCTGCTATAACTAATGCTACCACAAACAATACCTACACTTTAAATGACAAAAACTTGACCTAATAATTGATATTTTAAAATGTATATATATTTTTCTTCTATTATATAACCATGAAGTACTACTTGTCTCTTTTGTAATGGTTCAGTTTTGATTTGATTTCATGACTTTGTAACAATTTTAATTAATCATAAACGCATACTTACTTGATGATCTGAAAGCATGCTTATATGAACCACATCACCTCATACAGAAAGATCATAGTCCATATCATGAACCTCTTCAATGCCCATGAGTGCTCCCAAAAGGAGATTCAGTGCCGTTTTCCTGAATCTGTTCTGCTTTTAGCACATACATTACTTGAGAAAACCTATGATTTAGGTGTAGAGAGTACATTCAGGAACATAGAGGTAATTACTGTTCTGTGTTTCCTAATATTTGCTGTAGACAATGCAATTTCAAGGAAAAAACAAGTGGAAAAACCTATTGTGAGCCTGTGCACTAAAGTATACCGGCTATGAAACACAAGGTTCAACTTTCATTTCCACTTTTCCCATAACAAAATTAAGCTTGGAACTTATGGTGCAGAAACAAGTCTTGGCACTTTAATAAACCCCCGTAACAGCACTTAATCGAAACATATTGAGCCTTGTTTTTTCTTTCCTCTAGATAGAAGAAGCACTAGATCAGTGCATGCTTGACAGAACACAAAGATAAAGGGCTTTGTGCAATTCTCAGACATGCCCACCAGTAACACAGTCTCACACTGCTTTCAAATATTCAATGACACAAGTGAGTGGTAAAAAAAACAGCGCTACCATGCTTTATGTTGGCTTTCAAATAAACTTCTAATAAGCACAAAAGCTCAACGACATGGCCTAATAATGTACCATAAAGTTCCTTAACATTGTGAACTAAACAGGCACGTGACCCAAGGCATCTTGCAGATTCTAACACTTTTTCACTTCCTCAGCTGTGTCTTCATACAGCAGCACAGTTTGATGTCACCAAGGTCCCTATAGTTAACAGTATACATATTCACTCCTTAGCAGAGTAAACCCCCTATGTCCAGGTAGAGCAGAAATAGGCCCAAATCAGACACAATAAATCTATTTGCCAGGCTCCTTCTTGAAATCCCAAGAGAAAGAACGTCACTCTGATGGTGGCTTGTAATAACAGAGCACTGAGCATCCTACAGTACATATCTAATGCTCAAATTGGAATATCTTCATTTAGCGGATCTGTATTAAGAACATAACAGCAGGAAAATGTGTTAAATGCCCACCATTAATCCTTTATTTACTACCCAATCAAATGTTAATGAGGTGCAAACCTATTTCCATGCGTGCACATGCTTGCCATGCGGATAAACTGGATTTCTGGAAAGAGTGCTTTGAGTAATGAGAATCAGAAAGGCAGTCACCCTAAATGAAGAAAAGTTACTTGAAAGGGCAAATTCAAGGAATGGGTACAAAGAAGAGAGTTAGGATCAAAGAAGAAGGGAAGAATAATTGACACTATGAATGAAGAGGGAAAGAAGGAATAACATCAAATGTCTTCATGAGGAGTGAAAAGGTGCCATCCCTTGATTTTGTACTCAATTAAATGAAAAAAGAGTGAAGGCTGATAATCACTGATTTTTACACTTTTTGAAGACATTGGAAAACACTGAAAACCCCCACTGAAAAATCACCCCTAAGAGAAACTAAAAATAGAACAGCCTATGTCTGTTATCATAACATACAAATAGCATATTTACAAGAAGCTCGTCTCGGTGATTTAGATTTTAGAAGATGATAAAACAAAGAACAGATTGAGTGGCAAATGTTATCATGTGGACTACTCATCAAATACAAAAGGTAAGGATCCGTTTAGCCTCCTTTTTGTCTATCTCTGAGGAGGCAGATGGCAGATCCTGAAGGAAGAAATAGTTTGCTGAATTACTCTTGACTGGTAAAGACAACACACTAGTAGAACTTTTTACTCCTAACATTGATAATTTATATTTTTACTCCCAGGTGCGATGGTATACCCATAGAACTGTACAAAAAGTATAAAGATTTTTTTTTAAACTAAAATAAAGATGCACCTTACTTTAAATTAATGATTACCATGCAAAATACTAGGCAAATTGTTGGTATTCTGTTTAACTAATGTGTTGTCACAATTGCAACAAAAGAAATATTACGAATTAGTGGCAGGACATAGAGTGGCCTTGAATATTAGCAGGTTAACGCATGTCATAGGGGGAGACATTTATTTATTGTGATGAGACATTTGCACTGACATTATTGTTTACAGAGAGAGCCCTCAACGGGAGTTGTGTTTATATCTATTTGAATAACTAGGCCTCATGGACTTTGACTTACAATTTCCAAACATCTCTCAGTTATATATAGGACCCCATGCCAGAGTGAATAACAATTTTATGGTGTCAGTGGAATGGGAATTTAAATAGGGCACAAAGCATTGATGTTCACTATCCCCCAACAAGCAATACAACCTCTAGCTAGCGAACCTAAATACAACAGCAGTAGATAATAAGTGACAGATGTCATCACTGTATGCAAAAGATTTGCTGAGTGCTTAAGTGACCCGTCAGAGATGTTGGGAGAATTATTAGGTATTATTGGCAACTTTGAGTCACAGTTTGGATTGTAAATTGTTATAGGTGAATCACTCTTAGTCCAAATGGGATCTCTGAAACTAGAATCTGGAATCACTCTAGTGAAACTGCCATACGGACACGAATCATTTTTATATCTTGTTATAAGTGTTACACACAAAACTTTGAAATGGAATAGACTTATTACAGATTAAACAATATTGAATATGTACAGGTCCCTGATGTTTTGGCAGAGTCTGGCTTTGACTGTGATGAGCAGCATAACAAGAAAACTCTTTCCCCTCACTACTTATACATTTATCAATGTAGCATGTACCTTTGTCCACAAACAGTTTTTATGGACTTCATAGTTTGTTAACATCATTAGCTCTTGGGAACAAGTGATGCAGAGTCAAAATGGATGCCTTGCAGTGTTGATCTGATAAAGGAGTACTAAAGATATCTAACGTTCTAATTGGCAGCCAAATTATACCATATCGAAGTACACTTTGATCAAGGCTCATGTCTGGAATTAGAGATGCTTCGTGGAAAATTGTAGATGCAATTAATTTACGAAACATAATTTTCAAGAAGGAGATGTTTAAGATTGATCTTAAGTGTGAGGAACGTACTGTCTCGTAGGCTCTCATTATTCTAATGAGACTACTGGATTTTGAGCCGCAAGATCGTTCACAGTGTGGGAGACTGAGTCTGACCCACGGTGCGTGACACCTGTCGCTCCAAATCCGGGCTTTACTCCGGCTAACTAGCAGTGTCTCATCTCTCCCGAAAGGTAGAGATGATTGGGCAGCCTAGCGCATGACATATCATACTTCTCAGGGAAGTCGTGGTCACTCAGGTCGCATCCGGTTCTCTCATTCACAATTCAGTCTCATATATAAATGACAATAAAAGCAGTATACGTTTTAAAGATTGGTTCAGTAAAACAACTGCATTTTAGATAGCAAACTGTGAGCTGCAATAACCAGAACGACACAACACAGCAATATTAAAATGGTGACGATGAGAGTGAAGCATAAGAATAATGCTATCATGTTGCCACTAGAATCAATGGGTTATTTTCTATCTAAATCATATTTTGAGCACGGCATGTTAAGCTCTAATACTGCCTTTCAGGTTCCCCTGGGAGGACATCAATCCTCATACTTGAGCAAAGGCCTGTAGTCTGCGTTAGCATCTGCAGCGAAGCATTCAGCGTACAGTTGTGGTTCCCTGGCTGGAATCTCCCCCTTGACGTGTAATGGGACTAGGAAGTGTTTTTATAATGAACACAGCTGATGTTCTAAGAAAATGTCCCTACATAAGGATGTGTATTTTTCTACGAATGTTGGAGGCTAAACTGCTACCACGTTCACCGGCAATGTACCACACTGTAGCCTTGACTGAAGCACAGAGTGATCAAGAATGTGTTGTTTGAGAACAGCTGGGCTAAGCAACACAGTTAGATAGAAGAAATTAAAACAAGACCGTAAAACTGGTTATTGTAAAAATAACAATGCAAAGCTGAATAAAATATATCTAGGACAAGGTGCACAGCGGCCTAGTGTATAAAACTAACGTGCATGGAGCTATAACTAAAATGGCTACACAACACCCTCCCCTTGTCGGTTGAAAGTGGTTCAAGCCAAAACGTAACATTCTCAACCTGAGATATATATAAACCCTAGTCAATTTTGACAAGTTAAAAGGACACACAATCACACTACTTGACAATTTAAAACATGAGCATGTGGCTTATAACCAAATTCAATAATAATGTCAATTAAAAAAAGTTCCAAATTAAGGACGAGTCATACAAAGTAGGAGATCTTCCACTTCGGCAGATGACAGAACCGGAAAGTCCGTGCCAAAAATGATCGAGGAGCAAGTGTCTTCCATAGCCCCAGTATCAACCAAGGTGGCATCATGTGGAGTGCCCATTGATGAGTTGATTGCAACTTCCTCCAGGAAGGGTAACTCATGATTAGCTTCACGTAGCAAACGCAGCCTCAGTGTGCATGTCTGTTAATGAATCCTCAGCTAGAACATCAACAGATCAGCATCTATTGCTGAGGGGCGCTGCTGTGAAAGACAAACTTCCAGTGCATGTTCAAAAGAGCACCAAAGGCACCAGAACTCGGGCTGCACACAATACAAAACCGGTCTGAATGACAAAGACCAGTCCCACTCCATATGCTCCAGGAGTGTTGCTTCACAATGCTGCATCATACGTTCACGACACAGCTGCGCTGATGGGAACGCCGTCATTTGTCCTTGCTGCGGTGGGACAGCCATTGTGTATAAACAACAGCAAGAGCAGGATGCTAGCTAATAAAGCCAAAGTTATCGGAAATCCCCCAAAAATACTACCGAAAATTGAGTGGATAGCTGAAGGTATCAAACCGAATATGGAGGAGAAGGTGTGAACAAAACCAGAACCGACAGCTTTAAAAAAAATGTACTATTCCAGTCGTTCTGGATGCATTAAATAGTCGTCCCACGGGTTCACCAAAGTGTCTTGGAAAGTTCGTATTTAACAGGGACTGGATTTCTTCTGATGACCTTGCCACTTGAAGTGCATAGGTCTCGCGTGCAGATGTAAGGGCCACATGCTCTCGAAACAATAAAGCCTTGAGTCTACTTAACTTGTCAAAATTCACGTTTGAAGTAGCAATGTAAGGCCAGATATCGGCTACCTCCTTCAATTTAGTGGGGGGAAACAGTACGTTCCCGCAGCATGTAACGATCTTAGAGACCGAAACAACGTAAACTATTCCGGCTCGCATGCCACAACAGTCTTCACTATTGAGAAGGACGTAGCTGCGGTTTGAAAGCACCTGGAACGTAGGTCTAATCAAGGGGACTGGAACTCCCTTAAGATAACAAGCCAAATTTGCAGCCGCGGCGTTACACGCCCCATGCAAGGACAGCTGTTTACAAATCATCGAATGGCTGACAGAAGTCTCGCATTCACTACCACTAAGAAAGACCTCTTTCATGCCATTAAAGCATTTGTACAAGAAGGGAAGCTCCCACACCTCATGGATGTAACTATCTCCCAGCTTTTCATATCCGCCTACCGGAATGTGTTTCAAACAGGAGGTAAATTGTAGTGTTGAAATAGGCAGATTAATAACCCTGTGTATTAACCACTCTGCCGATGGTATTTCGACCCCGTTAAAAGGCAACTTTTATAATTTCTCGATGTTAAGCATGACATAAGTTGCTTCTTTCATAGCCATTAGTTGTTGTTGTCGCATTAGATTAAAAGAAGAAAATATCTCCCTTGCACTGACGTTCTGCCATGGAATGCGACCCGCCTTCAATGTTTGAAGCGTCCAACCCAACTGTATAATGGAACTGGTCTGACTCTGTCCATGGTATAAAGAAGACATATCAGATTGTATAATGTCTATAGCAGAAGAGACAATGTTGTTAATTGTATAGATCCGGTCGGACAAGGTCTTAATCCCATTATCCACAACAGTGAATGCTTTTTTTAGATTTACCTGATCTATTTGCCTTAACCGGGCAGCAGCATCTTGTTGGGAAAGTTTCATATTTCATTGTATACTGCATATAAGAAACGCTTCCTACGTGGTGTACTGGGGCCTGACAAGAAATCTTGTAAGTCAGTGGTGTTAGACAAGCGATTGAGGTGTTCTTTAACCGCGTTTAGTGAGGATGATTTTAGCCACTGTTGGCATAATTTCCCTACACTATATGTTGTAATGATATCTGCATGTTCTGGCGATATATAGCGAGGGTCTGGCCTACAGGTCCTAAAACCCCCCGAGGAGTTAATGAAACCTTGATGACACCCGTTGGTATCTATTGGCCACAATAACCACCCGCCTGGACGTGTCAGTGAAGCATTAAACGTACCATTCTGGACCCACTCATTGAGCTCATCTTTAGTTGTATTCGTGTATTTTTGCCATTTGTCAAATTTCGCAGGGGCAGGTATACTGGCCATGTTTAATTCTCTGATTGTTGCTAAGCTTAAACAACTCGTTTGTTGAACAGTTTCATTTAAGAGGATCATCTGAATAGGAATAAAACATGCTCTAAACAATGTTTCTTTCCCCTTAATTTGCCAATTTTTTGTTCCCCAAACACTTTTCAGATCAATTAATTTGGACCAATACACATAGCTTCTATTGATAACCGGGAAACAAATATTCCGAATATATACATTTCGTATTAGTCAATAACATGTGTATATCCTTAGTAGGTGGTACCTTAAAGTAATATGAGTCAGCATTCTTTTGATTGTGCCCAGAAAAATATGCAAGCTTTTCAGAATATGTTTTAGAACTCCCTTGCTGTGGAGTTGGACAATGTTCCCATTGCGTGTAATTAAAGATCATTTTGGGACTGCTCGCTCTATGTATGAAGTCGTGCTCATAATTATAGAAAATCATATCACCATAATCTTCTTTGAATTGGTAAACATCTTCGTTTTCAAAGACAGTATAATATTGCAATTCTGTCATCATAGAATCAACTGTTTTCACATCCCAATCACCATACAATGCCTGGTATCACTATATCAATCATTGATAATTTGAACACATACGGTATTTGAATAATTTTCATGGGACCATATATATCAAACATTACTTTGTCCCAAACAATCCCATCAGGAATTGGCACTGTGGAAATGGTCACAAAGGATAAGTCTCTTCGGACCTTATGTGATGAAAAATGTGGTTTCAAAACCTCCTCCACCTGTTCAACTGTTGATCTTTCAGGAAGAAAATGACCATGTATTAATAAGAAAAAGGTAATAACAAAACCAATCCAAAGTAGAAAGGCTAGGACAGTCAGAGAACGCCATATATAGTTCCATGGAAAAAGGAAATATGTTTCTTTAAGCCAGTTTGTTAGCTTATGTGCACTTGACAAATCAGCTGTCGAAGAGGCGAATGAGTCAGAGAAATCATTGTTGAAGTCGACAAAATAACCAGAGGCAGTTCGTGCAAATGGCGTAGCCGTTGTCAGTGGTGGAGTTGGTGTTTCCTGTGGTGGCACACTATAGACAGCACCATCCGTTTGGCAAGTAGTCGAGTTGACTAGACCAAATATTTCTAAGTTAGTTGATGTTAGTGGAACTAATGCAAGATCATCTTTCACCCTCGCCAAGCTCGGAAAGGTATCAGTGTTGGTATAATCAACTTGTAGTGGAACTTCTTCGCCAGTAGTGAGAGTGATTCAGGAACTACTGGATGTTCCTCTTGATCGGCTGTGCAGGATCGGCCACGTGGTGTAATTTGACATTGTCAATTGAAACAAAACGATTTTCTTTGGCACCTGCCAACGGTGGTAGAATAACAGTTCTGGTACCGTGTATCCTTAGTACAGGGACTGGTGCTCGATAAGAAGGGCCTAATTCCTTTTTCACTGCGACTTTTTCTCGCACAAGATCCCCAACTTGGGAATCCAGCCGGTAGATGTTAGTGGCACATCCTTAATTCCTGTGGAGGCGCACTTTTGGAAGAATTATCATCACGGAACTGTTGTAATTCCTGTAAGACAGTGACACGTTTATTTATGTCAAAAGGTGTTTCTGCTGCCTCCACGCCTGGACCATCAACATCCGGAACAAACATTTGAGTTCTGAACAGGCACTCATATGAAGTACGACCCCCCAGGGACCTTCTAGGCAGGTTATTTAGTGCTCTCTGGTCTCCATACAGGTGATTAAGCCAACTGCGACCCATACCTAAGACTCTGGCTGTTAAGGATTGCTTTAAATCACGGTTTAATCGCTCCACGACACTATTTCCCTCGGGATGAAATGGAGACGAGGACTGCAGTTAGACCCCCAACGAAGCCATGGTGTCCCTGAATGCCCTTGAGGCAAAAGCAGGGCCCTGGTCCGAATGGAACGCCGCAACTGCATATGTACCGATAAAGACTCGCAAATCTTTAATAACAGTCAGAGCGTCAGCCAAGCGTTGTGGCCACACCCATACAAATCTGGAGCATGAATCAACAGCGACTAATATGTTTTTGTTTGCACTATCAGGTGATAGAGGACCGCAGTGGTCTGAGTTCACACACTGTAACGGTTTGTTTGAAAAGAAGAGGGGTGTCTACGGCGGGCGCTTGGCCGTGGAAACTTTGATTTGTTGACAGATGTCACAACAAAGGACATACTGCTTAGTCGCTTTGTAGAGACCTGGTCACCAATAACGGACCTGTAAGATAGAAATTGTAGCCGCCACACCAGCATGTGCAGATGCCACCCCCTCCTGTGCTGCTTTACTCAATTGTGGTCTTATATCTTTGTTAGGGATATCTCGTACGCATACGCCAGGTATCTTAGCTTCAGCGTTCAGCATACTTCCCATATGATAATGATATTTGTTAGGAAATCCTTTAGGATGGGGCGTACCATCAGTCGTAGCTTTCACGGCAGCCCAAATGTCTGCGTCTGGTTTGGAACTCGAGCGAGTCACTGCAGCTACAGTGGCTACTGCCACTGCTGACTTTGCGGCTTCATCAGCCAATGTATTTCCAGCAACGTGTATTCTAACGCGCTGGTGTCCAAGTGTATGTACAACATGGACATTCGGTAGCGTCTCTTTCAGGTCAGCTATTTTTCCCCACAGTAGTCTGTGTTTAATGGTGTTGCCTTTGGAGTCTCTGAACCTATTCTGGAGCCAATAATGCAGGTATTTATTAAAGGACTGGACACAATAATATGAATCACAAACAATTAGCGTAAGCTGTGACGGATCCGTGTGTTCCAGTGCCATCAGCAGAGCTTTTAGCTCAGCCAATTGTGCTGTACAATCCCCTAGGGTCTGTGTAAAGGTATGTAGAGGACAAAAATGTATCCCCTTCCATATAGCCACTTACGACTGCGCAAGCAGCAGAATATTGATGTTTAGTTCCAATTGCAGGTTGTGCAGAGCCATCGGTGTACAAGACTTTATGATACTGATCAATAAGCAAGGTATTTGCTGGAACTGGATTTTGTACTTCATATTGTAGGAATTCCTGAGTTTGTAACTTTGGGTCAAAAATGTAGTCTACATCAGTGACTGTTAAAGACGTAGCCCATTGTATCCAACGTGGGTGTAGTGCTTTTGCGTTCGGAACGCTAGCTTTTGTAACAGCCTCTAGGGCTGGGATTGTAGAAACAACAATAATGTGTTTTTTCTTGGGCAAGAGGTCTTTCTTCAATAACAGCCATCTGCACAGCAGTGAGAATTTTCTCTGTAGGAGGAAAGTGTTGTTCAGCTGCTGAATACAAATGTGATTTGTATGCAATCTGGACTGTCTCACCTTCATTGAATGTCACATAGGTGAAACCGATGGCCCAAGCTATTACCCTGATGACCAAATGTGTTTTGTTGTCCCTTGTGTGTAAATGTTGTGCTGCAAGCATGTCTGTCTGCAATTCTCTAAGGATGCGTGTGTGTTCAGTTGTCCAGAATTTACTTGAAAAATCGGAACGTATTAAGTCATATAAAGTTTTTATGGGTGTAGCATAATCTGGAATGTAGGTTCTGCCAAAGTTTAAGAAACCCAATATTGATTGGAGTTTTTTAATCGTATTCGGTGGTTGTAACTGTGCGCATTTTTCTACAAATTGTGGCGCTAGGCTTTTCCCTTCACTTGACAGCTCATATCCTACAAACAGGACGCTGAGGAAGGCAATTTCAGTTTTTTTTAAAGTTAAATTTGTAGCCAGATTCGGCAAACCCTACAACAATGCGGGCTACCCATCTTAAATGGTGTAGTAACTCATCATCTGTGAGATATATATCATCTACATAGGACAATGTTTCAGGGTCGATCTCCTGTAAAATGGCAGTGACACGAGACCCGCGAACAGTCCTGGGCTGTTCTTACACCCCTGAGGTAAACAACAGATTTTTTTCTGAGAGCCTAGTGCGCTAAAGCTTGTTAAGTCCCTGCTTTCAGGTGCTATATTCTGGCAGAAAAACCCATTGGAAATGTCTAATGTTGTTTTGTATTTATTACACATTATGTTGCTCATTAGTGCAGTGCTATGTGAATTTTGCATAGCATAGGTGCGTGTATGACTGTTTAGATGTCTGTAGTCTAAGACTGTTCTGTATGAATGGTCTGGTTTAGCTATGGGGAATAAAGGGTTATTCATTGGCGAGACAGGGTTCAATCATACCCTGGTACTCTAATTGCATGAGTATTTCTCTCACTGGTGCTTTTGTTTCATGTTTTATAGGATACTGCGGTTGTGGCTGAGGTTCACTTTTAATAGGAATTACATGGTAGGGGGAGTCTTTATCCCACCCTACATGATTTCTGTATAATGCAGGTGCTTGTGCTAGAGCCCATTCAATGGAATAGGATTCAGCGATTCCTCTGGAACAAGGGGCGAGAAGGAAGGCTTAATTACATCTTCTCCATATTGGCAGGTACGGACAAAGTCAGGCGGCCAACCTTGTTTGGCCAACAAGACATCATACACTTTTACTATGCGATCCCAAAAGATTGTGTTTATTGTGCGTTTAATGTCTCCTTCTAATTGCAGCGTTACTTTGTACACCCTATCAGGCTTGGAGACACACATGTCCTCTGTTTCTACTTGTATAAAGGCATCAGTTGCTTTCACCTCCAGATGCTCTAGTAGATTCCCGCGAACTATTGTGACCTCTGCCGCGCTGTCTAGCAATGCTAGAGCCCAATTCTTGTCCTTCAAGAGGACCCTCTTCCTGTGTGGCATGTCGAATTGCGACTGCTGCCACTTTTTTCTTTTTAAATTGTTGTTTTTGTTGGGCAGGTTTCTCTTCCTTTTTAACAGAAACCTCCGAAGAGTGTTGTGATTCCTGTCTCGGTTTCACGTACTCTGTTCTACGATCTGATTACCCACCTCTCTCATTTCTCTTTTCCGATGAGTCCTGAAAGGAACGAGATTGGCGTGTATCAGTATATTGATATCTATCAGGCTTTTTGATATTATCTTTACTTCTGAGATTATACCTATTCTGTGGGGTCTCCGTACGTGGAGATTCCCCCCTTTCTTTTTTAGGCGTTTGTTGCTTTTTATCCCAGTGTTTCTTATTACCCTCAGATTGTTGTTTGGAGTTATCTTTATTTTATTTACCCTGGAATTGAGGTTTTTGTGGTCTGGCCCCTACGCTATCTCGACCGATACTTGAATATGTTTCCGCTATTATTTTAGGCAGCTCTCGTTCTTGGTCTTGTTGCGGAACATCACAAAGACGCACACGCACTGCAAGTGCGACTGCTTCCCCTTTAAGTTTACTTAAAATGATTGAGGACCCTGTGACAAAATTGCCCATCAATTGCATCCCCAAATCTAGGGCCGGGGCAGCCCCATATTCATCTTGAATTTGTTTCAGCACTTCTGGTAAATTGGCATGTGTTGGTGTACCATGTGCGGTTGTTTAGAGCGCGGCAAATACCGTACCCCAGGTATTACAGTTTTCTACTGTAGGGACCAAGGGCAAGCACATCGTTAATATTCTATGTTTATCATGAGGTCCCGTATGGGGAAATACTGCCTCCAGCGTATTCATTTTTTGTGCTAATCGAAACGGAGTTTCTTCTCGTTTGGTGGGTACTTTCCCCATAATCGAATGTTCAGTCGCAGGATTTACACCGGGTGTTACTGCATGTGGGTGTGCTGGAGCAGCACGTGCTGGGTTTGTATTCAATGTTTGCATCACAAATTGTACTAATCATCTGTATATTGCTATTAACTCAATGTATAAGTGACAAACCTCAGCTACCGCTAAATTTCCAACCGCAGGATGTGGTGTACAGGTGGCCAATAAAGGCCAGGTAGGACCGTCATTACTTAGTGGACCTAACCTTACTGGTAATATTGTATGGGGTAGGGCGCCATCAAGCCAATTATTATGTTCTTGATAAGATAGAGGAATCTCTAGATATGCGTACACTCTGTATTGTCCAGGCGCGTTCGCAGGGGTATATTGGTGAAACGTATTTGTGTTCCCATCAACTGCTGGAAATGTGACCCCAAAAGTAAAAAAGTTCTGTTCAATAAGCTGCGTGGGCATCCACCACGAACGTGACTGGACCTCCCTGGGCCGTTAGGCCATTTGCTAATAAGTGTTCTGTGAGAGGTTGCCTCATGTTAACAGCTATTTGTACATGTTGGGGATTCGCCATGATAGTAACACTATGAGTTCAGAGAGGGCACGCTAAAATGGGGTTTCCTTTTAAAGTTCAAGCTTGAACAACCAGCAGTTGTAATAGGATTACCTACACAGCTGTGGTGGAAATCCTCAGTACCACGGATGCCTCTGCATATGGTATTGAGGTGCCATTATATATAATGAGACAGAGATACAGCGGTGGACCCGAAAATTAGAGCCTGACCAAACGTTGGCAGCGCTATGTCATGTAGGCTCTCATTATTCTAATGCGACTACTGGATTTTGAGCCGCAAGATTGTCAACAGTGTGGGAGACTGAGTCTGACCCACGGTGGGTGACACCTGTCGGTCCAAATCCGGGCTTTGCTCCGGCTAACTAGCAGTGCCTCATCTCTCCCGAAAGGTAGAGATGATTGGGCAGCCGAGCCCATGACATACCATACTTCTAAGGGAAGTCGTGGTCACTCAGGTCGCATCTGGTTCTCTCATTCACAATTCGGTCTCATATATAAATGACAATAAAAGCAGTATACGTTTTAAAGATTGGTTTAATAAAATGACTGCATTTTAGATAGCAAAGCGTGAGCTGCAATAACCAGAACGACACAACACAACAATGTTAAAATGGTGACGATGAGAGTGAAGCATAAGAATAATGCCATCATATTGCCACTAGAATCGAAGGACTATTTTCTATCTAAATCATATTTCGAGCACGGCATGTTAAGCTCTAATCCTGCCTTTCAGGTTCCCCTGGGAGGACATCAACCCTCATACCTGAGCAAAGGCCTGTAGTCTGCGTTAGCATCTGCAGTGAAGCATTCAGCGTACAGTTGTGGTTCCCTGGCTGGAATCTCCCTCTTGACGTGTATTGGGACTAGGAAGTGTTTTTATAATTAACACAGCTAATGTTCTAAGAAAATGTCCCTATGTAAGGATGTGTATTTTTCTACGAATGTTGGAGGCTTAACTTCTACCACATTCACCGGCAATGTACCAGACTGTAGCCTTGACTGAAGCACAGAGTGATCAAGAATGTGTTGCTTGAGAACACAGTGCGGGGCTAAGCAAAACAGTTAAATAGAAGATATTAAAACAAGACCGTATAACTGGTTATTGTAAAAATAACAATGCGAAGCTGAATAAAATATATCTAGGTCAAGGTGCACAGCAGCCTAGAGTATTAAACTAACGTGCATGGAGCTATAACTAAAATGGCTACACAGCAATACAGTTAAGGAAATGTAAATTTCACATGTCTTATTCACTGCAAGTCTTTTTAGGGATACTTCCAGAATTTAAACAAGACACAAGAGACATCAATATTTCCAGATGGAAGGAGGGCACCTCTAGGTACGCTGGAGATTTATATGTTGAAAATGTATTGTTCACTAAGGAGGATACTTGGAATGAACAGCAAAGGGCCAGTCTTTGCAGTAATTAAAACCTATGCAATTTGGCATGGAAGAAACAGGAAGCCATCATGGATGCTCCTATAGTATCAAAGATACTGGTAGCTTATTGCCAGCACATAGGTGAAGAGGAGTGATAAACAGAATAGAACTGCAATCACAAAAGATATCCTAAAACAGACATATTAATAACATAACAATGTAAACCAGATTGAGGGCACTTTATCTGCAAAGGAGTAGGGTGAAACGTTAAAACTGATATACTTGGGACTTATTTATGAGAGGCTAGCACCGCCAAAGTGTCACTTTTTCTGATGCTGCAGTGGCACAAAACTTTCAACCATATCTATGAGGCCAGGCAAAGCCACTTTCCAGGGCTTTGAATGGCTTCATAGATATGGAGTAAGACAAAGCAGTGCAACTTGCTGTGCTGCCTTACTCTGTTCCAGGGAGGCATTCCATGGGCGTTGCGGTGGGTTTTCCCCCTGCAACACCTATGGATTTTGACGCTGCCCCAGATTGACTAAATCATTTAAACCTTGGGCATCGCCAAAACCTTACTCCTCCCCAGGGGAAACTTAACTAGGAGAAACATTTTCATTTCTCCTTTTTTTCTCTTTCCAGGAATATGCCTGTCTGGCTTGCTTTTGTGCAGGAAGGTGCCCCGTCTGGCACAAAAACAATTCTGTATGCAATGGAGGTACTCTTGCACCAGGGTGCAAGGGTGCCTCTGTAGGCATTAGGCAGCCAATGGTACGCCAGTGCAGGAGGAAAGGACAGAAATGTCCTTTTGCATAAATATATTACATTTCTGTCCTTTCACATTGGTGTAGGGCAGCACAGCAAGAAGAGTTGCAGCTGTGCTCACCGCCAATTCCCCATAAATAAGCTCCAAAGTGTTCAGCAATGCTGGCTTATGATTGTTTCCATTTGATATACATAGAAATTGGTTGTATGACATTACCACTCGTTATTAAAAACCTCATGTTTTTACAATGCAGATCCTATATCTCACACCACACATTTACATTCACATTCACTCACATATGAAATACATTTACCACGCAATCCACTACCACACATACTTTTACTACGCTTGCTGATGCATTATTATTTTAAAAAATTTAATTAAAAGATCATTTTAAATATATAGTGATAATAGTTACAGAGAATCCAGTTACAGGCTGACACTGACACCTACTTTTCATTGTAAGTAATATTAGCAAAACCTATGAAATTATTTAATATATTTTAAAATGTTATTGTAAATAAATGATAAATATGTTTAAAAAAATCCATTTATGTTGATTACAGGTTCAGTACTATTTTTAAAATGTTATATTTTTGGGGGAGGCAGCCAAAGCCCGCTTAGACTTGTGTGGTAAAGACTTGTGTGGTAAAAATAATTGTGATGCAAAAAATGTGTTATAATTGCACTTTGTGATAAAAACTTAATGGGAAAGGCTGTTCCTCATATATATTAGCCATGCAACATTCCAAAAACTAACTCCTGCTAGGGACACTAAGGGGCATATTTATGAGAAAGTTGGCCATCAGTCCCGATTTACAATATGATGCACCATGGCGGTCGTTCACATCAGCTTCAGAATTTGTGATGCTGTTGTGGTGCTTTGCTGCACTTGCGTCAAAGATTGTGATGCTAGTGCAGCAAAGCACAGGGAGGCTCATTGATTTTAATGGGTGCATCATTTTAATTCCTGCCTTGAGTAGGCGGTTAAAATGATGGAAAAAATGGCGTAGTGAAATCTAGTAAATTTCACTGCAGGCATTGCTGTGTCGGAACGCCCCCCCTTGCATACATTATGCCTGGTGCAGGCATAATGTAGCACAAGGGGTTGCAAAGTGGCGCATTACGCCACTTTGTAAATCTGGTGCTGGGAAAGGCCACGTTAATGCCGCCTTAGCACCAAAAAAATTATGCTAAGGAAGAGCTAAGGGGGCGCAAGGGGCTTGTAAATATGGCTCTGAGGACCTGGGGCCATATGTACGAACACTTTTTCCCATAGACACAGAATGGGTAAAAA